>NC_136705.1:9943378-10680878 GCF_947650265.1 Symphodus melops
GATGATGATGATGAGGATGATGATGATATTGATGATGATGGTGATTATTATGATGATGATGATGGTGATTATGATGATGATGATGATGATGATGATGATGATACTGGTGATGATGGTGATAATGATACTGGTGATGATGATGATGATGGTGATGATGATGATGATGATGATATTGATTGTGGTGATGATGATGATCATGATGATATTGATGATGATGATGATAATGATGGTGATTACAGCTACACTAAAAACAGCTTCTTTATTCTCTAAATCAGAGCCCTTTGCTGGTGAGGAGCATACAGAAAATTAAAACCGCAAGCGGTGATGAAAGGACCGACGCACCCCGCGCAGGTCGGTGCGTGTCGCGACCGCGAGAGTGTGACCACGGGAGTGCAGCCGCGACACGTGGCCAAGCAGCAGGCCTTACAGTCATCGAAGGTTAAAAACTTGGAGTGTGCCGAGACATCAAAGTTTGATGTTACGCCGTGGCCACGCTCTTTGACGAAATAACGTGCGTAGCACAACGAGAGATCTTCAACATGTCTAGAACACACTGAGATTGAGGTTGCGATGATCGGATAAACGCTTTTGGAGGAGTTCGTTCAGATGGCTAACCTATGAACCGCGAATTTCAGCCATTAAAAAAAAATATGGCGGACTTCCTGTTGGGTTTTGATCATGGATGTAAAAGGATTTTATGTAGCTCCTGACATGACCAATGAGCATTAAAAATCTCATGCATGTAGGACAAGGAAACCCCTATGGGAGGCCAATTGTAAAATTTCATGGGGGCGCCACTGAGTCATTTAGCCACGCCCACTTATTATAACAACATGACAAGTTTAATTTTTCTACAGGGATCATGTGTCTGATGTTTGGTGACTCTACACCTATATTAAGACCCATAACAAACTACTTCCTGTTTGTGACGAACAACGCGTCCGTATGACCACGCCCTTTGAGGAAATAACGTGCAGAGCACAACGAGAGATCTTCAACATGTCAAGATCACACTGACATTCTCATTGTGTCAATCGGATAATTGCTTTTGGAGATGTTCGTTCAAATAGCTAACCTGTGAAATGCGAATTTTCGCCATTAAAAAAAAATATGGCGGACTTCCTGTTTAGTATTGACAATGGGTGTAAGAGGATTTTTTGTAGGTCCTGACATTATGAACGTACCAAGAAATTGTCATGCATGTAAAAGAAAAAAACCTCTATGGGGAGGCCTTTCAGAAAGGTAATATATGGGTGTGCCGAGACATCAATGTTTGATGGTACGCCATCGCCACGCCCTTAAACGAAATAACGTGCAGAGCACAACGAGAGATCTTCAACATGTCTAGAATACACTGAAACTGAGTTTACGATGATCAGATAAACGCTGTTGGAGGAGTTCGTTCAAATAGCTAACCTGTGAAAGAGGAGTTTCGGCCATTTTTGTTGCATTCAACAAAATATAGCGGACTTCCGGTTTGGTTATGACGATGGGTGTGAGAGGATTTTATGTAGCTCCTGACATGCTTAAGGAGCATAAAAAAATTCATGCACGTAGGACAAAAAACCTCTATGGGGAGGCCTTTTTGAAAATTTCAAGGTGGCGCCACTGAGTCATTTAGCCACGCCCACTTATTATAACAACATGACAAGTTTCATTTTTCTACTGGGATCATGTGTGTGATGTTTGATGAATGTATGACTATATTAAGACCCATAACAAACTACTTCCTGTTTGTGAAGAACAACGCGTCCGTATGACCACGACCTTTGAGGAAATAACATGCAGAGCACAACGAGAGATCTTCAACATGTCTAGAACACACTAAGATTGAGTTTGCGATGATCGGATAAACGCTTTTGGAGGAGTTCGTTCAGATAGCTAACCTGTAAACTGCGAATTTCAGCCATTCAAAAAAAAGATGTCGGACTTCCTGTTGGGTTTTGACCATAGGTGTACGAGGATTTTATGTAGCTTCTGACATGCCCAACGAGCATAAAAAATCCCATGCATGTAGGACAAAGAAACCTCTACGGGGAGGCCATTTTTAAGATTTCATGGGGGCGCCACTGAGTCATTTAGCCACGCCCACTTATCATAACAACATGATAAGTTTAATTTTTCTACAGGGATCATGTGTCTGATGTTTGGTGACTCTACACCTATATTAAGACCCATAACAAACTACTTCCTGTTTGTGACGAACAACGCGTCCGTATGACCACGACCTTTGAGGAAATAACATGCAGAGCACAACGAGAGATCTTCAACATGTCTAGAACACACTGACCTTGACGTTGTGTCAATCGGATAAACGCTTTTGTAGGAGTTTGTTCAAATAGCTAACCCGTGAAACGCGAATTTTCGCCATTGAAAAACAATATGGCGGACTTCCTGTTTGGTTTTCACTATGGGCGTAAGAGGATTTTATGTAGGTCCTGACATTATGAATGTACAAAAAAATTGTCATGCATGTAAAAGAAATAAACCTCTATGGGGAGGCCTTTCAGAAAGGAAAAATATGGGTGTGCCGAGACATCAATGTTTGATGGTATGCCATGGCCACGCCCTTAAACGAAATAACGTGCGGAGCACAACGAGAGATCTTCAACATGACTCGAATACACTGACACTGAGTTTACGATGATCGGATAAACGCTGTTGGAGGAGTTCGTTCAAAAAGCTAACCTGTGAAAAAGGAATTTCGGCCATTTTTGTTGCAATCAAAAAAATATGGCGGACTTCCGGTTTGGTTATGACTATAGGTGTAAGAGGATTTTATGTAGGTCCTGACATGCCCTATGAGCATAAAAAAATTCGTGTATGTAGGACAAAAAAACCTCAATGGGGAGGCCTTTTTGAAAATTTCAAGGGGGCGCCACTGAGTAAATTAGCCACGCCCACTTTTTATGCCAACATGTCTAGTTTCATTTTTCCACTGGGATCTTGTGTATGATGTTTGATGAATGTATGACTATATTAAGGCTCGTAACAAACTACTTCCTGTTTGTGACGAACAACGCGTCCGTATGACCACGCCCTTTGAGGAAATAACGTGCAGAGCACAACGAGAGATCTTCAACATGTCGAGAACACACTGACAATCTCATTGTATCAATGGGATAAACGCTTTTGGAGGAGTTCGTTCAAATAGCTAACCTGTGAAACGCGAATTTTCGCCATTGAAAAAAAATATGGCGGACTTCCTGTTTGGTTTTGACTATGGGTGTAAGAGGATTTTATGTGAGATCTCGCATGCCTAATGTGCCTAAAAATTTTCATGCACGTACGATGAAAAAACCTCAATGGGGAGGCCCTTTTGAAAATTTTAAGGGGGCGCCACTGAGTCATCTTGCGAAATCTTTTTACGAAATGACAAGAATATCAAATTTTTCACCAGACCCGATGACGTTGGAGATTTTGATGAGTTTTCATTCACGTTCAAGCCATCAAAAATGGCTCCAAAGAGGCGGAACAAAAAAAAAAAAGAAGAAAAATTAAAACCGCAAGCGGTGATGAAGGGACCGAAGCACCCCGCGCATGTCGGCGCGTGTCGCGACCACGAGAGTGTGACCGCGGGAGTGCAGCCGCGACAAGTGGCCAAGCAGTAGGCCTTACAATCATCGAAGGTTAAAATATTGGAGTGAGCAGAGACATCAAAGTTTGATGGTACGCCGCGGCCACGCCCTTAAACGAAATAACGTTCGGAGCACAACGAGAGATCTTCAACATGTCTAGAATACACTGACACTGAGTTTACGATGATCGGATAAACGCTGTTGTAAGAGTTCGTTCAAATAGGTAACCTGTGAAACGCGAATTTCGGCCATTTTTGTTGCATTCAAAAAAATATGGCGGACTTCCTGTTTGGTTATGTCTATGGGTGTAAGAGGATTTTATGTAGCTCCTGACATGCCCAATGAGCATAAAAAAATGTGTGTATGTAGGACAAAAAAACCTCAATGGGGAGGCCATTTTAAAAATTTCAAGGGGGCGCCACTCAGTCATTTAGCCACGCCCACTTTTTATGCCAACATGTCTAGTTTTATTTTTCCACTGGGACCATGTGTGTGATGTTTGATGAATGTATGACTATATTAAGGCCCGTTACAAACTACTTCCTGTTTGTGGCGAACATCAAGTCCGTATGACCACGCCCTTTGACGAAATAACGTGCGGAGCACAACGAGAGATCTTCAACATGTCAAGATCACACAAACACTGACTTTTTGTCAATCACATAAACGCTTTTATAGGAGTTCGTTCAAATAAGTAACCTTTAAAACGAGAATTTTCGCCATTAAAAAAAAATATGGCGGATTTCCTTTTTAGTTTTGACTATGGGTGTAAGAGGATTTATTGTAGGTCCTGACATTATGAATGTACAAAAAAATTGTCATACATGTCAAAGAAAAAAACCTCTATGGGGAGGCCTTTCAGAAAGGTAAAATAGGGATGCGCCAAGAAATCAATGTTTGATGGTACGCCATGGCCACGCCCTTAAACGAAATAACGTGCTGAGCACAACGAGAGATCTTCAACATGTCTAGAACACACTGACACTGAGTTTACGATGATCGGACAAACGCTGTTGTAGGAGTTCGTTCAAATAGCTAACCTGTGAAATGTGAATTTCGGCCATTTTTGTTGCATTCAAAAAAATATGGCAGACTTCCTGTTTGGTTATGACTATAGGTGTAGGAGGATTTTATGTAGGTCCTGACATGCCCAACGAGCATAAAAAAGATTTGTGTATATAGGACAAAAAAACCTCAATGGGGAGGCCTTTTTGAAAAGTTCAAGGGGGCGCCACTGAGTAAATTAGCCACGCCCACTTTTTATGCCGACATGTCTAGTTTTATTTTTCCACTGTGATCATGTGTATGATGTTTGATGAATGTATGACTATATTGAGGCCCGTAACAAACTACTTCCTGTTTGTGACGAACAACGCGTCCGTATGACCACGCCCTTTGAGGAAATAACGTGCAGAGCACAACGGGAGATCTTCAACATGTCGAGAACACACTGACATTCTCATTGTGTCAATCGGATAATTGCTTTTGGAGGAGTTCGTTCAAATAGCTAACCTGTGAAACGCGAATTTTCGCCATTGAAAAAAAATATGGCGGACTTCCTGTTTGGTTTTGACTATGGGTGTAAGAGGATTTTATGTGAGATCTTGCATGCTTAATGTGCATAAAAATTGTCGTGCACGTACGATGAAAAAACCTCAATGGGGAGGCCCTTTTGAAAATTTGAAGGGGGCGCCACTGAGTCATTTTGCGATTTATTTTTATGAAATGGCGAAAATATCAAATTTTTCGCCAGACCCGATGACATTGGAGATTTTGATGAGTTTTCATTCACGTTCAAGCCGTCAAAAATGGCTCCAAAGAGACGGAAGAAAAAGAAAAGAAAAATTAAAACCGCAAGCGGTGATGAAGGGACCGAAGCACCCCGCGCATGTCGGCGCGTGTCGCGACCGCGAGAGTGCGAGGGCGGGAGTGCAGCCGCGACAAGTGGCCAAGCAGCAGGCCTTACAGTCATCGAAGGTTCAAAAATTGGAGTGCGCCAAGACATCAAAGTTTGATGGTACGCCGTGGCCACGCCCTTTGACGAAATAACGTGCGGAGCACAACAAGAGATCTTCAATATGTCGAGAACACACTAAGATTGTGTTCGTGATGATCGGATAAACGCTTTTGGAGGAGTTCGTTCAGATAGCTAACCTGTGAAACGTGAATTTCAGCCATTCAAAAAAAATATGGCGGACTTCCTGTTCGGTTTTGACCATTGGTGTAAGAGGATTTTATGTAGCTCCTGACATGCCCAATGAGCATAAAACATTTCATGTATGTAGGACAAAGAAAGCTTTATGGGGAGGCCATTTTTAAGAATTCATGGGGGCGCCACTGAGTCATGTAGCCACGCCCACTTATTGAAACAGCATGACAAGTTTATTTTTTCTGCTGGGATCATGTGTGTTATGTTTGATGACTCTACGTCTATATTAAGTACTATAACAAACTACTTCCTTTTTATGAGGAACAACGCTTACGTACGACCACGCCCTTTAACGAAATATTGTGCAGAGCACAACGAGAGATCTTCAACATGTCAAGATCACACACACACTGACTTTTTGTCAATCGGATAAATGCTTTTATAGGAGTTCGTTCAAATATGTAACCTTCAAAATGAGAATTTTCGCCATTAAAAAAAAATATGGCGGACTTCCTGTTTAGTTTTGACTATGTGTGCAAGAGGATTTATTGTAGTTCCTGACACTATTAACATACAAAAAAATTGTCATGCATGTCAGAGAAAAAAACCTCTATGGGGAGGCCTTTCAGAATGGAAAAATAGGGGTGAGCTGAGACATCAATGTTTGATGGTACGCCATGGCCACGCCCTTGAATGAAATAACGTGCGGAGCACAACGAGAGATCTTCAACATGTCTAGAATACACTGACACTGAGTTTACGATGATCGGATAAACGCTGTTGGAGGAGTTCGTTCAAATAGCTAACCTGTGAAACGTGAATTTCGGCCATTTTTCTTGCATTCATAAAAATATGGCGGACTTCCTGTTTGGTTATGACGATAGGTGTAAGAGGATTTTATGTAGCTCCTGACATGCCCAATGACCATTAAAAAATTTGTGTATGTAGGACAAAAAAACCTAAATGAGGAGGCCTTTTTGAAATTTTCAAGGGGGCGCCACTGAGTCATTTAGCCATGCCCACTTTTTATGCCAGCATATCTAGCTTTACTTTTCCACTGGGATCATGTGTGTGATGTTTGATGAATGTATGACTATATTAAGGCCCATAACAAACTACTTCCTGTTTGTGACGAACAACACGTCCGTATGACCACGCCCTTTGAGGAAATAACGTGCAGAGTACAACGAGAGATCTTCAACATGTCGAGAACACACTGACATTCTCATTGTGTCAATCGGATAATTGCTTTTGGAGGAGTTGGTTCAAATAGCTAACCTGTGAAACGCGAATTTTCGCCATTGAAAAAAAATATGGCGGACTTCCTGTTTGGTTTTGACTATGGGTGTAAGAGGATTTTATGTGAGGTCTCGCATGCTGAATGTACCTAAAAAATTTTGTGCACGTACGATGAAAAACCTCAATGCGGAGGCCCTTTTGAAAATTTGAAGGGGGCGCCATTGAGTCATTTTGCGAATTTTCTTTACGAAATGACGAGAATATCAAATTTTTCGCCAGACCCGATGACATTGGAGATTTTGATGAGTTTTCATTCACGTTCAAGCCGTCAAAAATGGCTCCAAATAGGCGGAACAAAAAAATAAATAAATTTAAAACCGCAAGCGGTGATGAAGGGACCGAAGCACCCCGCGCATGTCGGCGCGTGTCGCGACCGCGAGAGTGCGACCGCGGGAGTGCAGCCGCGACACGAGGCCAAGCAACAGGCCTTACAGTCATCGAAGGTTAAACAATTGGAGTGCGCCGAGACATCAAAGTTTGATGCTACGCCGTGGCCACGCCCTTTGAGGAAATAACGTGCAGAGCACAACGAGAGATCTTCAACATGTGTAGAACACACTAAGATTGAGTTTGCAATGATCGGATAAACGCTTTTGGAGGAGTTCGTTCAGATAGCTAACCTGTAAACCGCGAATTTCAGCCATTCAAAAAAAATTTAGTGGACTTCCTGTTGGGTTTTGACCATGGGTGTAAGAGGCTTTTATGTATCTCCTGACATGCCCAATGAGCATAAACAATTTCATGCACGTAGGCCAAAAAAACCTCTATAGGGAGGCCTTTTTGAAAATTTCAAGGGGGCGCCACTGAGTCATTTACCCACGCCCACTTTTTGTGCCAACATGTCTAGTTTTATTTTCCCACTGGGATCATTTGTGTGATGTTTGATGAATGTGTGACAATATTAAGGCTCGTAACAAACTACTTCCTGTTTGTGACGAACAACGCGTCCGTATGACCACGCCCTTTGAGGAAATAATGTGCAGAGCACAACGAGAGATCTTCAACATGTCAAGATCACACTGACATTCTCATTGTGTCAATCGGGTAATTGCTTTTGGAGGAGTTCGTTCAAATAGCTAACCTGTGAAATGCGAATTTTCGCAATTGAAAAAAAATATGGCGGACTTCCTGTTTGGCTTTGATTATGGGCGTAAGAGGATTTTATGTAGGTCCTGACATTATGAATGTACAAAAAAATTGTCATGCATGTAAAAGAAAAAAACCTCTATGGGGAGGTCTTTCAGAAAGGTAAAATATGGGTGTGCCGAGACATCAATGTTTGATGGTACGCCATGGCCACGCCCTTAAACGAAATAACGTGCGGAGCACAACGAGAGATCTTCAACATGTCTAGAATGCACTGAAACTGAGCTTGCGATGATCGGATAAACGCTGTTGGAGGAGTTCGTTCAAATAGCTAACCTGTGAAAAAGGAATTTCGGCCATTTTTGTTGCATTCAAAAAAATATGGCGGACTTCCTGTTTGGTTATGACGATGGGTGTGAGAGGATTTTATGTAGCTCCTGACATGCTTAAGGAGCGTAAAAAAATTCATGCACGTAGGACAAAAAAACCTCTATGGGGAGGCCTTTTTGAATATTTCAAGGTGGCGCCACTGAGTCATTTAGCCACGCCCACTTTTTATGCCAACATGTCTAGCTTTATTTTTCCACTGGGATCATGTGTGTGGTGTTTGATGAATGTATGACTATATTAAGGCCCGGAACAAACTACTTCCTGTTTGTGACGAACAACGCGTCCGTATGACCACGCCTTTTGAGGAAATAACGTGCAGAGCACAACGAGAGATCTTCAACATGTCAAGAACAAGCAGATACTTAATTTGCGTCCATCGGATAAACACTTTTGGAGGAGTTCGTTCAAATAGCTAACCTGTGAAACGTGAATTTGAACCATTCAAAAAAAAATATGGCGGACTTCTTGTTTGGTTATGACCATGGGTGTAAGAGGATTTTATGTAGCTCCTGACATGCCCAATCAGCATTAAAAATTTCATACATGTAGGACAAAGAAACCCCTATGGGGAGGCCATTTTTAAAATTTCATGGGGGCGCCACTGAGTCATTTAGCCACGCCCACATATTATAACAACATGACAAGTTAAATTTTTCTACTGGGATCATGTGAATTATGTTTGATGACTCTACGCCTATATTAAACACTGAAACAAACTACTTCCTGTTTGTGACGAACATCAAGTCCGTATGACCACGCCCTTTGACGAAATAACGTGCGGAGCACAACGAGAGATCTTCAACATGTCAAGATCACACAAACACTGACTTTTTGTCAATCAGATAAACGCTTTTATAGGAGTTCGTTCAAATAGGTAACCTTTAAAACGAGAATTTTCGCCATTAAAAAAAAATATGGCGGATTTCCTTTTTAGTTTTGACTATGGGTGTAAGAGGTTTTATTGTAGGTCCTGACATTATGAATGTACAAAAAAATTGTCATGCATGTCAAAGAAAAAAACCTCTATGGGGAGGCCTTTCAGAAAGGTAAAATAGGGGTGCGCCAAGACATCAATGTTTGATGGTACGCCATGGCCACGCCCTTAAACGAAATAACGTGCGGAGCACAACGAGAGATCTTCAACATGTCTAGAATACACTGACACTGAGTTTACAATGATCGGATAAACGCTGTTGTAGGAGTTCGTTCAAATAGCTAACCTGTGAAACGTGAATTTCGGCCATTTTTGTTGCATTCAAAAAAATATGGCGGACTTCCTGTTTGCTTATGACTATAGGTGTAAGAGGATTTTATGTAGGTCCTGACATGCCCAATGAGCATAAAAAAAATTGTGTATGTAGGACAAAAAAACCTCAATAGGGAGGCCTTTTTGAAAATTTCAAGGTGGTGCCACTGAGGCATGTAGTCACGCCCACTTTTTATACCAACTTGTGTACTTTTATTTTTCCACTGGGATCATGTGTCTGATGGTTGGTGAGTGTATGACTATATTAAGGCCCATAACAAACTACTTCCTCTTTGTGACGAACAACGCGTCCGTATGGCCACGCCCTTTGAGGAAATAACGTGCAGAGCACAACGAGAGATCTTCAACATGTCGAGAACACACTGACATTCTCATTGTGTCAATCGGATAATTGCTTTTGGATTACTTCGTTCAAATAGCTAACCTGTAAAACGCGAATTTTCGCCATTGAAAAAAAATATGGCGGACTTCCTGTTTGGTTTTGACTATGGGCGTAAGAGGATTTTATGTGAGATCTCGTATGCCTAATGTGCATAAAAATTGTCGTGCACGTACGATGAAAAACCCTCAATGGGGAGGACCTTTTGAAAATTTGAAGGGGGCGCTACTGAGTACTTTTGCGAATTTTTTTTACGAAATGACAAGAATATAACATTTTTCACCAGACCCGATGACATTGGAGATTTTGATGAGTTTTCATTCACGTTCAAGCCGTCAAAAATGGCTCCAAAGAGGCGGAACAAAAAAAAATTAAAACCGCAAGCGGTGATGAAGGGACCGAAGCACCCCGCGCATGTCGGCGCGTGTCGCGACCGCGAGAGTGCGACCGCGGGAGTGCAGCCGCGACACGTGGCCAAGCAGCAGGCCTCACAGTCATCGAAGGTTAAAAAATTGGAGTGCGCCGAGACATCAAAGTTTGATGGTACGCCGTGGCCACGCCCCTTGACAAAATAACGTGCAGAGCACAACGAGAGATCTTCAATATGTCGAGAACACACTGACATTCTCATTGTGTCAATGGGATAAACGCTTTTGGAGGAGTTCGTTCAGATAGCTAACCTGTAAACCGCGAATTTCAGCCATTCAAAAAAAATATGGCGGACTTCCTGTTGGGTTTTGACCATGGGTGTAAGAGGATTTTATGTAGCTTCCGACATGCCCAATGAGCTTAAGAAATCCCATGCATGTAGGACCAAGAAACCTCTATAGGGAGGCCATTTTTAAGATTTCATGGGGGCGCCACTGAGTCATTTAGCCACGCCCACTTATCATAACAACATGACAAGTTTAATTGTTCTACAGGGATCATGTGTCTGATGTTTGGTGACTCTACACCTATATTAAGGCCCATAACAAACTACTTCCTGTTTGTGATGAACATCACGTCCGTATGGCCACGCCCTTTGAGAAAGTAACGTGCAGAGCACAACGAGAGATCTTCAACATGTCTAGAACACACAGACCTTGACGTTGTGTCAATCGGATAAACGCTTTTGTAGGAGTTCGTTCAAATAGGTAACCTGTGAAACGCGAATTTTCACCATTAAAAAAAAAATATGGCGGACTTCCGGTTTAGTTTTGACTATGTGTGCAAGAGGATTTATTGTAGTTCCTGACATTATTAACATCCAAAAAAATTGTCATGCATGTCAGAGAAGAAAACCTCTATGGGGAGGTCTTTCAGAAAGGTAAAATAGGGGTGAGCCGAGACATCAATGTTTGATGGTACGCCATGGCCACGCCCTTAAACGAAATAACGTGCGGAGCACAAGGAGAGATCTTCTACATGTCTAGAATACACTGACACTGAGTTTACGATGATCGGATACACGCTGTTGTAGGAGTTCGTTCAAATAGCTAACCTGTGAAACGTGAAATTCGGCCATTTTTGTTGCATTCAAAAAAATATGGCGGACTTCCTGATTGGTTATGACAATGGGTGTAAGAGGATTTTATGTAGCTCCTGACATGCTTAATGAGCATTAAATAATTCATGCATGTAGGACAAAAAAACCTCAATTGGGAGGCCTCTTGAAAATTTCAAGGGGGCGCCACTGAGTCATTTAGCCACGCCCACTTTTTATAACAAGTTATGTAGTTTTAGTTTCCCACTGGGATCATGTGTGTGATGTTTGATGAATGTATGACTATATTAAGGCCCGTAACAAACTACTTCCTGTTTGTGACGAACAACGCATCCGTATGACCACGCCCTTTGAGGAAATAACGTGCGGAGCACAACGAGAGATCTTCAACATGTCGAGATTACACTGACATTCTCATTGTGTCAATCGGATAATTGCTTTTGGAGGAGTTTGTTCAAATAGCTAACCTGTAAAACGTGACTTTTTGCCCTTGAAAAAAAATATGGCAGACTTCCTGTTTGGTTTTGACTATGGGTGTAAGAGGATTTTATGTGAGATCTCGCATGCTTAATGTGCATAAAAATTGTCGTGCACGTACGATGAAAAAACCTCAATGGGGAGGCCCTTTTGAAAATTTGAAGGGGGCGCCACTGAGTCATTTTGCGAATTTCTTTTACAAAATGACAAGAATATCAAATTTTTCGCCAGATCCGATGACATTGGAGATTTTGATGAGTTTTCATTTACGTTCAAGCCGTCAAAAGTGGCTCCAAAGAGACGGACCGGAGAAAAAAAAAATAAAAAATAATCATTTGAAAAACAATAGGGTCCTTCGCACTGGTCAGTGCTTCGGTCCCTAATAATAATCATTTGAAAAACAATAGGGTCCTTCGCACTGGTCAGTGCTTCGGTCCCTAATTAAAACCGCAAGCGGTGATGAAGGGACCGAAGCACCCCATGCATGTCGGCGTGTGTCGCGACCGCGAGAGTGCGACCGCGGGCATGAAGCCACGACACGAGGCCAAGCAGCAGGCTTTACAGTCATCAATGGTTAAGAAGATGGGATGCGCCGAGACATCACAGTGTGATGGTACGCCATGGCCACGCCCTTTAATGAAATAACGTTCGGAGCACAACGAGAGATCTTCAACATGTCTAGAACACACTAAGATTGAGTTTGCGATGATCGGATAAACGCTTTTGGAGGAGTTCGTTCAGATAGCTAACCTGTGAACCGCGAATTTCAGCCATTCAAATAAAATATGGCGGACTTCCTGTTGGGTTTTGACCATGGGTGTAAGAGGATTTCATGTTGCTCCTGACATGCCCAATGAGCATAAAAAATCTCATGCATGTAGGACAAAGAAACCTCTAAGGGGAGGCCATTTTTAAAATTTCATGGGGGCGCCACTGAGTCATTTAGCCACGCCCACATATTATAACAACATGACAAGTTAAATTTTTCTGCTGGGATCATGTGTGTTATGTTTGATGAATCTACGCCTATTTTAAACACTGTAACAAACTACTTCCTGTTTGTGACGAACATCAAGTCCGTATGACCACGCCCTTTGACGAAATAACGTGCGGAGCACAACGAGAGATCTTCAACATGTCAAGATCACACAAACACTGACTTTTTGTCAATCAGATAAACGCTTTTATAGGAGTTAGTTCAAATAGGTAACCTGTGAAACGCGAATTTTTCGGCATTAAAAAATAATATGGCTGACTTCCTGTTTAGTATTGACTATGGGTGTAAGATGATTTTTTGTAGGTCCTGACATTATGAATGTAGAAAAAAAATGTCATGCATGTAAAAGAAAAAAACCTCTATGGGGAGGCCTTTCAGAAAGGAAAAATAGGGGTGCGCCGAGACATCAATGTTTGATGGTACGCCATGGCCACGCCCTTAAACGAAATAATGTGCGGAGCACAACGAGAGATCTTCAACATGTCTAGAATACACTGACACTGAGTTTACGATAATTGGATAAACGCTTTTGGAGGAGTTCGTTCAAATAGCTAACCTGTGAAAAAGGAATTTCAGCCATTTTTCTTGCATTCAAAAAAATATGGCGGACTTCCTGTTTGGTTATGACTATGGGTGTAAGAGGATTTTATGTAGCTCCTGACATGCCCAATGAGCATAAAAAAAATTGTGTATGTAGGACAAAAAAACCTCAATGGGGAGGCCTTTTTGAAAATTTCAAGGGGGCGCACCAGAGTCATTTAGCCACGCCCACTTTTTATGCCAGGATGTCTAGTTTTATTTTTCCACTGGGATCATGTGTGTGATGTTTGATGAATGTATGACTATATTAAGGCCCGTTACAAACTACTTCCTGTTTGTGACGAACAACGCGTCCGTATGACCACGCCCTTTGAGGAAATAACGTGCAGAGCACAACGAGAGATCTTCAACATGTCGAGAACACACTGACATTGTCATTGTGTCAATCAGATAATTGCTTTTGGAGGAGTTCGTTCAAATAGCTAACCTGTGAAACGCAAATTTTCGCCATTAAAAAAAAATATGGCGGACTTCCTGTTTGGTTTTGACTATGGGTGTAAGAGGATTTTATGTGAGATCTCACATGCTGAATGTGCCTAAAAATTTTCATGCACGTACGATGAAAAAACGTCAATGGGGAGGCCCTTTTGAAAATTTGAAAGGGGCGCCACTGAGTAATCTTGCGAATTTTTTTTACGAAATGACGAAAATATCAAATTTTTCACCAGATCCGATGACGTTGGAGATTTTGATGAGTTTTCATTCACGTTCAAGCCGTCAAAAATGGCTCCAAAGAGGCGGAAGAAAGAAAAATAAATAAATAAATTTAAACCGCAAGCGGTGATGAAGGGACCGAAGCACCTCGCGCATGTCGGCGCGTGTCGCGACCGCGAGAGTGCGACCGCGGGAGTGCAGCCACGACACGAGGCCAAGAAGCAGTCCTTACAGTCATCGAAGGTGAAAAAATTGGAGTGCGCCGAGACATCAAAGTTTGATGGTACGCCGTGGCCACGCCCTTTGACGAAAAAACGTGCGGAGCACAACGAGAGACCTTCAACATGTCTAGAATACACTGACACTGAGTTTGCGATGATCAGATAAACTCTTTTGGAGGAGTTCGTTCAAATAGCTAATCTGTGAAAAAGGAATTTCAGCCATTTTTCTTGCATTAAAAAAAATATGGCGGACTTCCTGTTTGGTTATGACTATGGGTGTAAGAGGATTTTATGTGAGATCTCACATGCTGAATGTGCCTAAAAATTTTCGTGCACGTACGATGAAAAAACGTCAATGGGGAGGCCCTTTTGAAAATTTGAAGGGGGCGCCACTGAGTCATTTTGCGGTTTTTTTTTACGAAATGACGAAAATATCAAATTTTTCACCAGACCCGATGACGTTGGAGATTTTGATGAGTTTTCATTCACGTTCAAGCCGTCAAAAATGGCTCCAAAGAGGCGGAAGAAAGAAAAATAAATAAATAAATAATCGTAAGGATTACAATAGGGTCCTTCGCACTGGTCAGTGCTTCGGTCCCTAATTAAAACCGCAAGCGGTGATGAAGGGACCGAAGCACCCCGCGCATGTCGGCGCGTGTCGCGACTACGAGAGTGTGACCGCGGGAGTGCAGCCGCGACACGAGGCCAAGCAGCAGGCCTTACAGTCATCGAAGGTTAAAAAATTGTAGTGCGCCGAGACATCAAACTTTGATGGTACGCCGTGGCCACGCCCCATGACGAAATAACGTGCGGAGCACAACGAGAGATCTTCAACATGTTTAGAACACACTAAGATTGAGTTTGCGATGATCGGATAAACGCTTTTGGAGGAGTTCGTTCAGATAGCTAACCTGTAAACCGCGAATTTCAGCCATTCAAAAAAAATATGGCGGACTTCCTGTTGGGTTTTGACCATGGGTGTAAGAGTTTTTTATGTAGCTCCTGACATGCCCAATGAGCATAAAAAATCTCATGCATGTAGGACAAAGAAACCTCTATGGGGAGGCCATTTTTAAGATTTCATGGGGGCGCCACTGAGTCATTTAGCCACGCCCACTTATTAAAACAACATGACAACTTTAATTTTTCTGCTGGGATCATGCGTGTGATCTTTGATGAATGTATGACTATATTAAGTATTATATCAGACTACTTCCTGTTTGTGACGAACAACGCGTACGTACGACCACGCCCTTTAACGAAATAACGTGCAGAGCACAACGAGAGATCTTCAACATGTCAAGATCACACAGACACTGACTTTTTATCAATCGGATAAATGCTTTTATGGGAGTTCGTTCAAATAGCTAACCTTTAAAACGCGAATTTTCACCATTAAAAAAAATATTGCGGACTTCCTGTTTAGTTTTGACTATGTGTACAGGAGGATTTATTGTAGTTCCTGACACTATTAACATACAAAAAAATTGTCATGCATGTCAGAGAAAAAAACCTCTATGGGGAGGCCTTTCAGAAAGGAAAAATAGGGGTGCGCCGATACATCAATGTTTGATGGTACGCCATGGCCACGCCCTCAAACAAAATAACGTGCGGAGCACAACGACAGATCTTCAACATGTCTAGAATACACTGACACTGAGTTTACGATGATCGGATAAACGCTGTTGTAGGAGTTCGTTCAAATAACTAACCTGTGAAACGTGAATTTCAGCCATTTTTGTTGCATTCAAAAAAATATGGCGGACTTCCTGTTTGGTTATGACTATAGGTGTAAGAGGATTTTATGTAGGTCTTCACATGCCCAATGAGCATAAAAAAATTTGTGTACGTAGGACCATAAAACCTCAATGGGGAGGCCTTTTTGAAAATTTCAAGGGGGCGCCACTGAGTCATGTAGCCACGCCCACTTTTTATACCAACATGTGTAGTTTTATTTTTCGACTGGGATCATGTGTATGATGTTTGGTGCATGTATGACTATATTAAGGCCCGTAACAAACTACTTCCTGTTTGTGACGAACAACGCGTCCGTATGACCACGCCCTTTGAGGAAATAACGTGCAGAGCACAACGAGAGATCTTCAACATGTCGAGAACACACTGACATTCTCATTGTGTCAATGGGATAAACGCTTTTGGAGGAGTTCGTTCAAATAGCTAACCTGTGAAACGCGAATTTTCGCCATTAAAAAAAAATATGGCGGACTTCCTGTTTAGTATTGACTATGGGTGTAAGAGGATTTTTTGTAGGTCCTGACATTATGAACGTACCAAAAAATTGTCATGCATGTAAAAGAAAAAAACCTCTATGGGGAGGCCTTTCAGAAAGGTAATATATGGGTGTGCCAAGACATCAATGTTTGATGGTACGCCATCGCCACGCCCTTAAACGAAATAACGTGCAGAGCACAACGACAGATCTTCAACATGTCTAGAATACACTGACACTGAGTTCACGATGATCGGATAAATGCTGTTGTAGGAGTTCGTTCAAATAGCTAACCTGTGAAACGTGAATTTCGGCCATTTTTGTTGCATTCAAAAAATTATGGCGGACTTCCTGTTTGGTTATGACGATAGGTGTAAGAGGATTTTATGTAGCTCCTGACATGCCCAATGACCATAAAAAAATTTGTGTATGTAGGACAGAAAAACCTAAATGCGGAGGCCTTTTAGAAATTTTCAAGGGGGCGCCACTGAGTCATTTAGCCACGCCCACTTTTTATGCCAGCATGTCTAGCTTTACTTTTCCACTGGGAGCATGTGTCTGATGTTTGGTGAGTGTATGACTATATTAAGGCCCATAACAAACTACTTCCTGTTTGTGACGAACAACGCGTCCGTATGACCACGCCCTTTGAGGAAATAACGTGCAGAGCACAACGAGAGATCTTCAACATGTCGAGAACACACTGACATTCTCATTGTGTCAATCGGATAATTGCTTTTGGAGGAGTTCGTTCAAATAGCTAACCTGTGAAACGCGAATTTTCGCCATTGAAAAAAAATATGGCGGACTTCCTGTTTGGTTTTGACTATGGGCGTAAGAGGATTTCTTGTGAGATCTCGCATGCTTAATGTGCATAAAAATTGTCGTGCACGTACGATGAAAAAACCTCAATATTCCTGATGCAGCCCAGTGGTCAAGTTGTTGTGAAAAATAAAGTCTAAAGTGTAGTATGCTCCTGATGCAAGTTCACAGTGCACGTCCACTGAACGTAATCCACGCACGCTGTCCTAAACACAGCTACACTAAAAACAGCTACTTTATTCTCTAAATTAGAGCCCTTTAGTGGTGAGGAACATACATAAAATGAATGTGCTTATTCTACACCCCTTATCGGACAAGGTGAAGTGTTAATTTACAAAAAGAAAAAGATTTTACCTGTAATAGGCTATTTAATCTGAAGCTCGTCTCTGGGAATTGAAGTTTCCTCACTTGTGACATTGGTGAAGAATAGTGAGCTGTCCACCACAGTCAGCGCAGGTAAGTCCAAGGGAGGCTAGGTGCGGTACGGGCGTCATGTCTCCTTTGGCGTCCGTCGTTCCACTCACTCCTCTTCAAGTCTATGCAGTCCTTGATGACAGAGCCTTCGCCTGGCGGAGCGTTGGGTGGCGGTGTCCTCCAGCTGGGTTGGATTTAACACACATGCACACGCACACGCACACACACACACACAGTTGAGCTGTGAAAACTTCCCAAACTTACACATTCAAACCTGAGGCATTCACATTGTCTTCACTAAAATTTTATATCAAGACTTCGATATATGTCCTCGATGACAGAGCCTTCGCCTGGCGTTCGTTCAGCTGTGACATGACACGATGGAGTCCCCCATGAATCATTATCTGTGCGTGTGAGAGAGAGCGAGGGAGAGCAAAGCCTGTGCAAATGCAGCACTGATGTCTATTTTTTTTTATTCCTGATGCAGCCCAGTGGTCAAGTTGTTGTGAAAAATAAAGTCTATACTGTAGAATAATTGTGATGCAAGTTCACAGCGCACGTCCACTGAACGTAATCCACGCACGCTGTCCTAAATAGAGCTACACTAAAAACAGCTACTTTATTCTCTAAATTAGAGACCTTTACTGGTGAGGAACATACAGAAAATTAATGTGCTTATTCTACAGCCCTTATCAGACAAGGTGAAGTGTTAATTTACAAAAAAAGAAAGATTTAACCAGCAATATGCTATTTAATCCGAAGCTCAACCCCCTTTGTGCAATGTCGTCTCTGGGAATTGAAGTTTCCTCACTTGTGACATTGGTGAGGAATAGTGAGCTGTCCACCACAGTCAGAGCAGGTAAGTCCAAGGGAGGCTAGGTGCGGTACGGGCGTCATGTCTCCTTTGGCGTCCGTCGTTCCACTCACTCCTCTTCAAGGCTATGCAGTCCTTGATGACAGAGCCTTCGCCTGGCGGAGCGTTGGGTGGCAGTGTCCTCCAGCTGGGTTGGATTTAACACACACACACACTCACACACACACGCACACACACACACAGTTGAGCTGTTAAAACTTCCCAAACTTACACATTCAAACCTGAGGCATTCACATTCTCTTCACTAAAATTTTATATCAAGACTTCGATATATGTCCTCGATGACAGAGCCTTCGCCTGGCGTTAGTTCAGCTGTGACATGACACGAGGGAGTCCCCCATGAATCATTATCTGTGCGTGTGAGAGAGAGCGAGGGAGAGCAAAGCCTGTGCAAATGCAGCACTGATGTCTATTTTTTTTTATTCCTGATGCAGCCCAGTGGTCAAGTTGTTGTGAAAAATAAAGTCTAAACTGTAGTATGCTCCTGATGCAAGTTCACAGTGCACGTCCACTGAACGTAATCCACGCACGCCGTCCAAAACACAGCTACACTAAAAACACCTACTTTATTCTCTAAATTAGAGCTCTTTAGTGGTGAGGAACATACAGAAAATGAATGTGCTTATTCTACACCCCTTATCGGACAAGGTGAAGTGTTAATTTACAAAAAAAATGATTTAACCAGCAATATGCTATTTAATCCAAAGCTCAACCCCCTTTGTGCAATGTCGTCTCTGGGAATTGAAGTTTCCTCACTTGTGACATTGGTGAGGAATAGTGAGCTGTCCACCACAGTCAGAGCAGGTAAGTCCAAGGGAGGCTAGGTGCGGTACGGGCATCATGTCTCCTTTGGCGTCCGTCGTTCCACTCACTCCTCTTCAAGTCTATGCAGTCCTTGATGACAGAGCCTTCGCCTGGCGGAGCGTTGGGTGGCGGTGTCCTCCAGCTGGGTTGGATTTAACACACACACTCACACACACACACACACACACACACACACAGTTGAGCTGTGAAAACTTCCCAAACTTACACATTCAAACCTGAGGCATTCACATTCTCTTCACTAAAACTTTATATCAAGACTTCGATATATGTCCTCGATGACAGAGCCTTCGCCTGGCGTTAGTTCAGCTGTGACATGACACGAGTGAGTCCCCCATGAATCATTATCTGTGCGTGTGAGAGAGAGCGAGGGAGAGCAAAGCCTGTGCAAATGCAGCACTGATGTCTATTTTTTTTATTCCTGATGCAGCCCAGTGGTCAAGCTGTTGTGAAAAATAAAGTCTATACTGTAGAATAATTGTGATGCAAGTTCACAGCGCACGTCCACTGAACGTAATCCACGCACGCTGTCCTAAATAGAGCTACACTAAAAACAGCTACTTTATTCTCTAAATTAGAGACCTTTACTGGTGAGGAACATACAGAAAATTAATGTGCTTATTCTACAGCCCTTATCAGACAAGGTGAAGTGTTAATTTACAAAAAAAGAAAGATTTAACCAGCAATATGCTATTTAATCCAAAGCTCAACCCCCTTTGTGCAATGTCATCTTTGGGAATTGAAGTTTCCTCACTTGTGACATCGGTGAGGAATAGTGAGCTGTCCACCACAGTCAGAGCAGGTAAGTCCAAGGGAGGCTAGGTGCGGTACGGGCGTCATGTCTCCTTTGGCGTCCGTCGTTCCACTCACTCCTCTTCAAGTCTATGCAGTCCTCGATGACAGAGCCGTCGCCTGGCGGAGCGTTGGGTGGCGGTGTCCTCCAGCTGGATTGGAATTAACACACACACACACACACACACACACACACACACTTTCAGGACTTCTCAGTACATGTGTCAAAGATGTGAAAAATGGGAGCCTGCCTTTTCCCAGGCCCTAGAGGCTGGAGAATTAAAGAGTGTCTTCCCCATGCTTCCAGGAACATCCCCATCTGTTGAGATTTTGGCTAGAGCTAAATGTGGTCTTTAAGTCTTACTGTATTGCATTTATGAATTTTGAAGTACATGTTAACGTGAATACAAACCTGGACAACTTTCTACCATTCTTACTTTTTTAATTGCTGTAAATTTAAACAGAACAGACCACAGAAAATACAAATCTTGCCTCCTTCCCTCCACGGCATAAGGCAATGCAATAGACAATGCTTGTTTGAACTGAACCAGTTCAACCAGAATTTACATAGCTACCATTCAAGTGAATCATGTAATATTTCAAAAACCATATTCAACAATGTATGGGTAAGAACAACGCAATGCTGAAAACCCGGAAAATAATCTCTTTAAGTACTTTCTCTACTGCTTGTTAAAACCGAGAGCGAGAGTATGAACCTTCTTCTTAAACTTCACATTCTTAAAGAAATTATGGCAGGTACTGTGAATGAAACCAGGAGAGTGGGGGGGTTGAAAAATTAATGATCATTAATCTGAACATTTGGCAGGACTGAGAAACTTAGCATAATCTTTTACAAAAAACATTGAATGAAAATTGAACAACAACAAATTTTGTTTGTTGTTTTTTTCAACAACAAAAATTTAACAAAATTGAACACCCAGTCTCTGTCTGCTACAGCTACTGGCTCTGCTTGGAGACAGGAGTCACAGTCCCTTTTACCTGATACTTTGCAACTTGTTATGAAATGCAACATGTGCTGCTCAACAGCCTTCACTTCGTCACCTGTCCACTTGCTTCTCACCTTCCCAGCTGTCATAATAAGAAACAAAAAAAAAAGGATCAATGGAACAATGGCTATGCTAATGAAAAAGAATGCAAGATAGGATAGAAAAGATTGTAGTTAATGTGAATACAAAACACTAAGCTTGCTTTCCATTGGAGCACTTTGAGGATGCTTGGTATGTACCCACCTGAAGTGCTGTGCTTGGCAGGGAATCTAAAAGGATGAAATAGAATACATATTATGCACATTCACATACTGCCATGCCTGAGGAGACACAGGCATCACATGTATTTGACTTCAAACATGTATTTTGGTGCATTTTATATTTCACCAATTCTTGGTTCAGTGTTGCCATTTTGGGATCTACTTCCCCTGAAATCCAATCATGTAAACTGATCAGCAGATGTTCAATGAACAAAAACATGAGCAAAAGAGACTAAAAATAAAGAATTTAGTGAAATAAAAATCAGTTTGGTGCTTTAAAGGGAAGTTAGAGCTAACAAATGGTGCAGCCAATTTCTTTTTGCGACGCTATTCACAAACAAGTAATGCTAACATTGATAATGTGAACATTTCACACAAACTGATTGTTTAAACACAGTGAAAGGGCATTTTAGTTATGTACTGAGACCTATACTTAATTCTAAATAGAATAAATGAATGTGTAATTACCTCTTGGAAGGATGAAGTGGACCTCTCACTCACTTCTTGGTCTGCAGAAGGTTGAGTCAGGATCTGAACACTTGGTGTCTGCAACAAAACAATACAGTGTCAGACATATTCTGTACCATAACTCCTGACTAATGAACAAATGATCATACTTTTTTCAGTGAAACATAATTCACTCTCTGCTTGGATTTCTTCAATAGCAAACAAGCAAAGATGAGGTTTACCCTGGACTGTCAACTTTTTCATTTTGCAGTGTGGGGACTTGTGGCCATCATTTACCAGCCAGCCCAGTGAATCATCTTCATGGGAGGCATCAATGCTAAAATTAAATAAGGAAACATATCTAACTTTTCTCCACTAAAACCATAATGTTGTAAAGACATTTCTGAACACCCAAATTTCATCAGCAATTTGTTGTGTTGAGCGATTATGTTGTCATGATGTCTAGTAACGTTCACAAAGTAAAACATCGGGAATGATACCTAACATACCTTTATAGTCATTGATCCACTGGACCTTTAAACACGGCTTGTCACCTCCAGATAAAATAAACTGAGCGGCCTCAGCCTCAGTACGAAGTCTGCAAAAAGCGTCATATTGCATCACATGAAGAAAACTTCCAGGCAAAGAAAAAAATTGTTCTCGTCTCAGGGCAAAATTAACCATTCGACACTAATACCATGTTTCTAATGATACACAGCTTCATGGGTGAAGTATCCCTTTGAAATTAAATACTGCCAAAAAATCATTATACAACTGCACTCTACCTGTACTGAATAACTAGTATCATCTGTGTGTTTTAAATAGGAAAAGATCATCTAAATTCCAGAAATAATCTCTTGTGCAAACCCCCCCCCCCCCCCCCCCCCCCAAAAAAAAACAACAACTTTGACTGTCTCTGCAGTTGAAGATGTCAAATGTTGTTTGTTTGGGGAATCGTCCCTTTAACTCAGGTTTGAATTACTATGAACCAGGGGTCCAGACTAACTTTTCTCACCACCGTCCCAGAACCGTCCCGAAAAACAATTTGAACCGTCCCGAAGTGAATTTGAACCGTCCCAAAAACAACATTTTGCTTATCTTCTGTAATTGTTAGTAGCACAATAAAAACAACATTAGAATGTTAAGGAGATAAAAATAACATTATATATATATATATATATATATATATATATATAAAAAATGTAAATATAAATATATAAATAAATATAAATAAATGTTTTATATAAAACTGAGGACACAGAAAGTATCAGAGAGATACAGGGGCAAAGTTAGTAACAATATGAACACACACTTCAGCTTATCGAACATATAATTTCAGTAATTTGAAACAACTATAACTGTTACAGTTATTTAAAAACAGAACAATGTGTGCCCCAGAACTTCACAAAATGCCCTCAGTCTTTGTACGTAGGTCTTCGTGCCCTGAAGCCACTACTCCACCACTTGGTGACAGCTTTCACTGAGTCATAGTGTTGTGCAGGAGGACCGTGAACAGAGATTTGCAATAGGCTGTTGAGCATCTCATTTGACAGGCAGGACGTCCAGTCTGACTTGATCCTCTTCATGCTAGAAAAGCCACGCTCACAGCAAGAAGAGCTCATGGGGAGGACAAGACCTATCTCTGCCACCACCTGCATGTGCTGGAACTGGCCTTCCTTTCCTATGGCACCCTGTATCAGACGCTGCCACAGCACCTGGGAATTGAGGTGCCTGTAAAAACGGGCAACAAGAATCTTGAGGTCAAGCCACTCTCGCCTAGCTGCCTCCATTGACTCAAAGTCCTCACATGCCACAAGTAGTGGATGGAAATGTTCCATAAAAACATTCAGTTCAGCAGTGCCAAATGTTGCCAGATCAGTGGTGTTTTCTGGCCAGTTGGACAGGTCAAAGAGGGTGGAGGTTGCCTTCAAAACACCAGTCTCCAGACTCTTGAACCTCTCTGACACAAACTCACAGAAGTTGTTGGTGAGGCTAAGCTTGAGGGTGTTGAAGGTGTCATATGCAGTGTTGCTTCTGCAAATCTGGACACCCTGCCAGGTACTTCCAGCTCCAACCTCCTCCATGAACTTGTATAGCCTTGGACCTGGGTTAGTCTGCAGTTAAAAAAGAAGAATTGTATAGAACTTGTTACTAATAGTAACTGTAATCTCACTAAAAAACACACAACTTCAATTATGTTGAGCTGTGATGATATTTAATGAAATTGGGCAATTACAACATGTGCATGTGTGTGTCAATGGCAAATAAGACATTAAGCAGTGTTGTGGAATTTTTTCCATTACCAAAGAGTGAAAATAAAGAGTGAGAAGATCTATTCAAAAAAGAACCCAAGAAAATCTCTTGTCTCAGTGAACATTTATTCGAAGGTAAGATAAGCGTTTGAAGACCCCTCTCTCACACGGTGAGGAGAGAAAGAGGCCCTGAGAAAAGGCAAACATGAACAGTTATACATTTCCATCACATTACACAGATCACTCCCCCATCACGCCACATAGAGCCACTGCCCACCTGGCAGGGCACAATCTATCCCCTAGTGTGAGAAAAGAGACTACATGACTATTTACCATCTCCCAAGGCCGAGAAGGAGATGGAGTCCAGTGAGAAAGAGCCTGGGTGACTCTTCCCACATGTACAGAGTGTGAGAAACAGAATAAAGGGAACAAAATGATGGGAAACATAACACCCAATATGCTGTGCAAGTAGTGTTCTAAGTCATTTCAGATACATTTTATATGACAGATTCTATGAGACCTTCGTAGTACAAATGGAGTAAAATTTTCCATAACAGCAGTTAATGCCAAACTAAAACATAAAAACACAAAATTCACCTGCATGGCCACAAGAGCCAGAGATGTTGTCTGCAGTCCATCTGTGACCATCTGCAAGGTGAGGCCTTCTTGCTGGAACAACAGGCTGAGGTGTTTTAGCTCATGCAAGACATCAAGCATGAGGTGGATGAATAGCAGCATACTGAACTGCTTCAGGGACTGCTGCACAAGCTTTGCCCCCCCCTTCATGGCTGCACTTGCTTCCCTGTCATTAGGGTCACTTGCATGGTTCTCAAAGTGTACGAAAATGGGCCTGTAGTTCCTCATCAAGGCCTCCAATGCATGGGACATATGTGGTAGCCAGCGAGAACCTTCAATGTTGCCTGGCCTCACAATCGATATCTCCATCGCCTTGGCAATCTCCTGAAGCTCCCGTGAGGCCTTTGCAGAGCAGGTATAGTGTTTGTGGATGGCATGTATAGCATTTGTCTTATTTCTTTCAGCTGAGGAATTTCTTTAACACAGTCTAGAGCAGCTAGCTCTAGGCGATGAGCTACACACCAAATTGGGACGAGGGACGGGCACAAACGCTGGAGTCTGACAGTCACTCCGTTATTGACACCCAGCATAACAGCAGCACCATCACACCCAAAGCCAACCAGACGTTTTTTCAGGTCCTCCTCTCCCACCCCAACCTTCAACAGCCCTGGCAGAATGGCATCCAAAATGCCCTGGCTATGAGCGTGGTCCAGGGCAGTTAACTGGATGAGCTTGTTCACTGGTTTGCCATTCTCGAGGTAGGTGCAATAGATTAGTTCCTGGTCTTTCACAGATCAGTCAACTGAAGAGTCAGACATGATTGAAAAGAACTTGGCTGATCGCAACTTTTCTTGAAGTCCTCAATGAAGCACAAAACCAATGGCTTCGATAAACATGCGGCATGCCTGGTCATTGCTATAAGTTGAGCCGAGATCTAGACCGTTTGTTTGATGCAGATTCACCAGCTTCGGAAACATGGTGAAGGCGGCTTCTTCTTTGGCAACAAAGTAGGCAATGTTGAAGAGTTTTATCATCTTTTCTTTTATTGCTTTTATTACATCCATTCTGTCTAAAGCTGACACTAGTGCTCCTCTTTCTGGGTTTAGTCTAACTTTTAGGGCATCTTTGTCACGAGTAGCAGGCAGAATACAGGGAGGAGGACCCAAGTGCAGAATACACTTAATTTATTTTAACAAAAAGGCAAAAACCAAGACTTACTTAAATAACAAAAATCCAAAAATCCACGAGGAAAAAACACAGGGAGCAGGGACAAGAACCACAGACCAAAACCAGAACCAACATAAGCCAAGACACCGACAAGGACAATACAATGAACCGACAAGAAACTGAGGCAAACACAGACACTAAATAGACAAGGGGTAATCAGACGCAGGTAAGACTAACGAGACAGGTGAGGAACATCAGGGTAATCAGGAAGGCGGGAAACACAAGGAACAAAAGGACACAAGACCAGAACACTGAAGACAAGTACAAAGTACAACTTGACACCGACACCACCAAAACCAGATATACAAAATAAAACAGGAAACACTAAAGACTAGACTTAAAACACAAGACAGGAAATAAACTAACAGGCAACATAGAAGAACACAAGAATACAGGAAAACACACTAGGAACATAGATACACAGAACACAAGGGAAATAATGAAAACTAAAACAGGATTAAATGCAGAACAAAACCCAAATCATGACAATCTTCAGCTGACTTGTGTAAAGTTGTGGCTGCATGCTCTTTGATGCTCCTGATTCTGACCTTCTCTCCTGTCACCCCGTGGAACAGGCTGTTCCCCATGGCCTGAGCTGGACAGCTCCTGCATGTTTTGCAGTACATTAGTTGTGCAGTTTCATCATATGAAACATATAAATGAATAGCTCTTTTTCCAGTCAGGGAGAAATGTTCTTTTTCGTTTGGCTTCATAGCCAGAGCTGCTTTGTTTCTGAGGAGAAGTGGAAAATACACATTTGGTCAAAACGCTGCATACGTGGAAAGATTTTACAACAATCTTTATTATTCACATATATAAACCCCGTAGAAAATACAAATTCACACTAAAAGATGAGGATTCATTTTAAAATAATCCATTTTAACTGCTTTAAGTTTTATTTTGTAATAGACTGTCAGGTCCAAAACTGACACTCCGCAGCTTTCTCTTAAGTTAGTTTAGTCTAGTCTAGTTTGCGCTGCATCTGTAAAATAGATTCTGAGAACAAACAGACAGACATCAGAATTCAGGTTAAAATACTTCAGTCAGCTCTCGTCTTTGGCTTGTTTGTCATATCTATCACTTCCTTCCGTTTTCTTTTTTTCCCTTTCTCACCTACTTCTAGTCGAACCTGAAACTCTCCTAATGCCTCCACGGGTATTGGGACGAACACACTTCTAATTGTTTCCGGTAGGATTTCACAATATCTTACTCCGTCTTTATATTTTAATACAATTAAAATCATAGATTTTCCATATAATTCTGTATATCTTTGGCAACCCTTTTTAGTTGTGTGTTTTGGAATAGTGCGTGACACCTAGGGTATCCTATGCACTACTTTTCACTCTTCATTGGCACAGTGATAATCGAGTGTCGGTATTTCTCACTTCAACCTCAGCGGAGGTGGAAAAATCTTGCATATTGCATATATTATATTAATATTGCATCCAAACACTAGTCACTGTATTTCGCTCAATGATTTGGTATGAAGAATTGGTCCTCGTGGACGCCTTATTCTTCCATTCGTTTCTCACATTCACTTGATCATTCTCTTAATACATGCCAGACCTTTATTCAGTCACACAGACAGAATTCTATTTTAGTGTTACGCAGGGTCTAGAATTTCCGCACACTTTAAGTTTCACTTCCTCTTTTAGTTTAGTTTTACACTCTAACTAAACTATGGTCCTCCCAGGCAGCATTTTCAGAGAAATGATCCACAATCACACTTTCATTTTATGTTTCTAAATTATTTCTCCTGTAATTTAGACCATATTACCTGTTGGATGTCTGTTGTCTGAACTCTGGGATGCCGTCAACCTCGGGGTCCCGAAGGAAGAAAACTGAGTGACTCCTTTCAAAAGGTCTAGTCTGCCGTGGCCACGGGCTTTTTAGTCAGGTCAGTCCGTCCTCCGGAACCCTTCAGGTGTCTTGGCATCCCGGACGAGCCCCCAAAAATGTCAGGTCCAAAACTGACACTCCACAGCTTTCTCTTAAGTTAGTCTAGTTTGCGCTGCATCTGTAAAATAGATTCTGAGAACAAACAGACAGACATCAGAATTCAGGTTAAAATACTTGCAGGGAGAGCAGCTGGAGACGGCAAGAGTTCACAATCTCCAAACTACTCTGCTGTTCCGCTGCCCGTCCTTTCTTTTTATTGAAGAAGAACGCCCTAATTTACATAAGATAAGAGTTAGCAATAAGGGAGGGGGAAAAGCAGGCGCGATCACTCATATCTGCACATGATGTTTGTTATAAGAACAAATATGAGAAGAAGCTGATGCCGTGTCGTTGGGCATCTTCAGCATTCTTGCAACAATCTGAGTGGAAAAGCACTGAGGGACACTTTGTTTACAACGGCCTTGCACAATGACACTTCATGATAACTTATACACATTTTGTTCTAACATAGACCCTTACATTTTCTGATATAATATGGATACAGGTAGATTTGATAATTGATATGCACGGAGGTAGAGAGAGAGCGAGAGAGAGAGAGAAAGAGAGAGAACACAGTTTGCACAGTTTGCGTTAAGGTTTGTCACAGATAAAACCTGCTCACATGTTGTCATAAACACATTGAGTTTCTTGATTCAAAAAATATCATCTTAAGGCATTATAACATGATCAAATGTGCCCAAACGAACAGATGTGAACTTTTCCTTCAGCGCTGCTGCATCACGTTCTTTTACTAATAGATCTCAACTCAGTAAAGCGGTTTTCATTATGAGCCTTGTAGTCTGTTCTTCTACGTGTCCTTACAATGATAATCTAACCCTGTCACTGACTTTTTATGCGCCATGAATCTGTGCGAGCTCCGTGGACAGAGTAATTTGAGGACGCGTCATAGCGCTGCTCTGCGGCTAAACCACAGGACCTCTGTATGATCGACCCGATCATACAGAGGCCTGTGCAACTGAGCAAATAAGACAAAACAAATACCTCTCCTTCAATCTCTTGAAAATCTAAATTCTGTATAAACTCTCTCTTTTTGTTATGATCAGTTTCATACTCTATCATACTCTACTCGAATGACTATTAAAAAAACAAAAGAAATGTGTCCTTACCTCAGAGTCGGGGTTTGTAACATTAGACAATGATGCAGCAGCGGAAGTGCCCTCGATTGGCGTAACCTTTAACCAACGTAACATACTTGTGGTGGTCCTGTCAGCAAGCCGTTTTTTAATGAGGGGATATATGGACCGGCAAGCGGCGGGAAAACTTTAGTTTACATTGGGTCTCGCGCACAGTAACCAAAATATACATATTGTAGCGCAAGGAGATGCGCTGACTTGTAGTCAGCTGGTGGTGTAGTATCTCATTTACTTAGCAGAGGTTTTGACAATTGCCCGTCCCGACGGTGTCCCGGGGGAGATTTCAGTTCATCCCAAACACGTTTTTTATCGTCCCCGGGACGACGGGATGCCGTTAGTCTCGAGCCCTGCAATGAACATTTACTTTTAGCAACAACTTCTACTATCGGTTGTTGAAGATTAAACAAAAGTAATGAACTAAGGTTATCATTCATGATGCATCTCTTACAGTTTGTTTGAGTCCACTGCGAGTTTGAATTCCGTTTAGATAATTAGCTAATTAGCCAACTTTACCTCATGAGGTGGGTGTCTGGCATCAACGTCGAAGGATTAAATGTCTCCTGAGGGCTGAAGGTACCGGGTGCGCCGTTCACCAAATGTGCGCCCCCTTGAAATTTTCAAAAAAGCCTCCCCATTGAGGTTTTTTTGTCCTACATACACAAATTTTTTTATGCTCATTGGGCATGTCAGGACCTACATAAAATCCTCTTACACCTATAGTAATTGATCACCTGTGTGCCGACGTGAGTGGCCGCACATTCAGTAGCTCCGTCCCTGTCGTACTCGTCTGATATGTTATTCGTTTGTATAAAATAAAACTATATCGTTTTTATAGTACACCTTCAGTGTATAACTTTATGTATCCTATGGATACTTTTTCGTGCCTTCGTGGAAATAGCAGCGGAAAACTTTCTTATTCAAGAGAAACGCTGCTCTCGCTCCGGTCAGCGGGACAAGCCGGCATCGTTCACCCGATACCAGAGGAGCTGAAGCGGCGGTATAGAGGCTGTAGAGCCAGGGCTCTGGTAAGGGCTAAGCTCGCGGCTAAGCGATGGAGGTACAAGCCCTCGGTTCCGGTGATAGTTATGGGGAACGTAAACTGTCTAACCAACAAGACAGACGAGCTGGCTGCTCTTGTGAGGAACAACCGGACATTTAGAGAGTGCAGTTTAATGTGCCTCACAGAAACCTGGCTGACTCAAAACACCCCGGACGCTAACGTGGATCTACCGGGCTTTACTACAGTGAGAGCGGACAGAGACATGAAACGTAGCGGTAAACGGAAAGGAGGAGGACTCGCGCTGTTTATTAACAACAGATGGTGCCACCATGGACATGTTACTGTGAAGGAGGCAACGTGCAGCAAAGACATCGAGCTGCTGGCGGTGGGTCTCCGTCCTTACTACATGCAGAGGGAATTTTCTCACGTGATCGTGGTCTGTGTTTACATTCCACCCCGGGCACAAGCCGAAACTGCGTGTGACGTCATCCACGCGACCACCTCAAGATTACAAACGCTGCACCCGGATGCTTTCATCGCCATCTCAGGGGACTTTAACCATGTTACATTGAACTCCACACTACCGGACTTTCACCAGTTTGTAAGCTGTCCCACCAGGAAGAACAGGACAATAGACCTCCTGTATGCAAACGTGAAGGACGCCTACACTGCCACCCCCCTACCACCTCTGGGTAAGTCCGACCACAACCTGGTCCTACTAAAGCCACAGTACAAAACTATGATCCAGAGACAACCGATAACTACTCGCACCTTCAGAAAGTGGTCTCCTGAGGCAGAGGAGGCGCTCAGAGACTGTTTAGAGACCACTGACTGGAGTGCCCTACAAGAGACCCATGGTGATGACATTGAGGGGGTCACACACTGCACAACTGACTACATGAACTTCTGTATGGACGTTGTGGTTCCCACTAAAACTGTGCGCTGCTTCCCGAATAACAAGCCCTGGATCACCAGCGATGTCAAGGAGATCCTTAACAGGAAGAAAAGGGCATTCAAGGAGGGAGACCAGGCAGAGCTGAAGCGTGTGCAGGGGGAACTCAAGGTCAGACTCCGAGAGGCAAAGGAGGAGTACAGAAGGAAAGTAGAACAGAAGCTGCAGCAGAACAACATGAGGGAGGTCTGGGAGGGCATGAAGACCATCACAGGCTGCAAAAAGAAAAACAACAACGCAGAAGACGGGGACCCTGAGAGAGCAAACCAGCTCAACTTGTTTTTTAACAGGTTCGACAGCCCCGTCGCTGCAGCCAGTGCCTGTCCCCCCAGCACCCCTCTACACACCCCCTCCCCCCTCTCACTCCCCCCAACACCTCCACCAGAACAGATACAACCTCCAGTGACAATCCATCCCCCCTCCCCCCCACCATCACCAGAGACCAGGTGAGCAAGGAGCTGAAGAGACTCCGCCCCAGGAAGGCAGCAGGCCCAGACAAGGTGTGTCCCAGGATGCTAAAGGCCTGCTCTGCTGAGCTGGGGGAGCCACTTCAGCATATCTTCAACATGAGCCTGCGGCTCGGGAAGGTTCCTGTGCTCTGGAAGACCTCGTGCCTCACCCCTGTCCCCAAGAAGAAAAACCCCAGTGAGCCAGGCGACTTCAGACCAATCGCTCTGACATCCCACGTTATCAAGACCTTCGAACGGCTGCTGCTCCAACACCTCAGACCCCAGGTACAACACGCACAGGATCCCCTGCAGTTTGCATACCAGGCAAAGGTGGGCGTGGACGATGCCATCCTCTATCTTCTACACAGGGCTTACTCTCATCTGGACAAAGGGAGCAGCGTGATGAGAATCATGTTCTTTGATTTCTCAAGCGCTTTCGACACCATCCATCCCCTCCTACTGAGAGACAAGCTGACCGAGATGAGGGTGGACTCGCACCTGGTGAGGTGGATCATGGACTACCTCACAGAGAGACCATAGTAAGTCAGACTGAAGGACTGCACATCTGAGACTGTGGTCAGCAGCACTGGAGCACCACAGGGGACCGTGCTCTCCCCTGTCCTGTTCACCCTGTACACCTCTGACTTCCAGTATAACTCTGAGCTCTGCCACATGCAGAAATACTCGGACGACACTGCGATAGTTGCTTGTGTCAGGGATGGACAGGAGGAGGAGTACAGGAGCCTGATCGAGGACTTTGTGACGTGGTGCAGTGCCAACCATCTGCAGCTAAACACCTCCAAGACCAAGGAGATGGTGGTGGACTTCCGAAGGAACAAACCACATCTAGAACCTGTTTCCATCGGCGGGGTCGACGTGGAGGTGGTCAGGACCTACGGGTACCTGGGGCTGCAGCTGGATGACAAGCTGGACTGGTCGCCTAACATGGACACTACCTGCAGGAAGGGACAGAGTCGTCTGTACTTCCTGAGAAGGCTGGGGTCCTTCAACATCTGCAAAAAGCTGCTGCAGATGTTCTACCAGTCTGTGGTGTCCAGTGTCCTCTTCTACGCCGTGGTGTGCTGGGGAGGAAGCTGCAAGAAGAGGGACGCAGCACGCCTGGACAGACTGGTGAGGAGGGCCGGCTCTGTGGTGGGCACAGAGCTGGACTCACTGGTGACAGTGGTAGAGAGGAGGTCTCTGGACAAAATGCTCTCCATCATGGACAACACACACCACCCTCTGCACAGCAACTTCACCAGGCAGAGGAGCATGTTCAGCGACAGACTGCTGTCACAGCCGTGCTCCACGGACAGGCTCAAGAACTCTTTTGTCCCCCTGGCCATCAGATTGTACAACACCTCACTGTCACGGCAGGGAAGAAGCACACGGTGAACCCTGAACTCTTTTTTTTTTTTTCACTTTTTTCTCATTCCTCATCTGCACTGCTGACCTCAGAGTCAGCCTCCAGTTGGACACTTTAATGCATATTGATAGTCACCTTACTGAGCACTGGTCACTTTAAAGACAATCACCCTAATCATGTCTGGTTTCATCCTACTGTTGTGTTTAGCTACATCTGTAATGGTTGACATGATCACCCTAATTAGGTCAAGTTTCACTCTATTGTCTTCAACACTTAATGCTAATCTGCTCCTCAATAGTTGGGTACTTAATGATAATAACCCAAATCACTCCTGGTTTCAGCTTATTGTCTAGGACACTTAATGCTAATCACTGCTCCTTTAAGTTGGTGAGCCAATTTACATTCCTGCATTGACTGTTTAACGACTGTACTCACACCTCTGGCATAAGCTCAAACACCCTGTACATGCACATGTAACTAGTTTCTAGAAGGCCAGCACTTTGTTTCTAAGGCTCTTTAACTGTTTACAGGTCTCTTTTAACCAACACATGTTTTTCTCTCCTCACAGGTTAGGTACATTATGCTATATAAGTTTTAAGTCTAATTGCTAATGCTAACTGCACAGGTTTAACATATAATTATGTTTACTCTTAGTCACATAGGGGCTGCTAAATCTTGTTTGGGGGATTATTGTATACAGAGGGGAGGGGGGACAGCGGGTGTGTATTGTAACTAATGTCTTGTGTCCTGCCTGTCTGTATACTGCTACTGGATGCCTTGAATTTCCCTCGGGATCAATAAAGTATCTATCTATCTATCTATCTATCTATCTATCTATCTAGTCATAACCAAACGGGAAGTCCGCCATATTTTTTTGAATGCAACAAAAATGGCCGAAATTCACGTTTCACAGGTTAGCAATTTGAACGAACTCCTACAACAGCGTTTATCCGATCATCGTAAACTCAGTGTCAGTGTATTCCAGACATGTTGAAGATCTCTCGTTGTGCTCCGCACGTTATTTCGTTTAAGGGCGTGGCCATGCCGTACCATCAAACATTGATGTCTCGACTCACCCCTATTTTACCTTTCTGAAAGGCCTCCCCATAGAGGTTTTTTTCTTTTACATGCATGACAATTTTTTTGTACATTCATATTGTCAGGACCTACAAAAAATCCTCTTGCACCCAGAGTCAAAACCAAACAGGAAGTCCGCCATATTTTTCTTGAGTCCTTCAAATTCGCGTTTCACAGGTTAGCTATTTGAACGAACTCCTATAAAAGCGTTTATCCGATTGACAAAAAGTCAGTGTCTGTGTGATCTTGACATGTTGAAGATCTCTCGTTGTGCTCCGCACGTTATTTCCTCAAAGGGCGTGGTCATACAGACGCTTTGTTTGTCACAAACAGGAAGTAGTTTGTTATGGGTCTTAATATAGGCGTAGAGTCATCAAACATAACACGCATGATCCCAGCAGAAAAATTAAACTTGTCATGTTTTTATAATAAGGGGGCGTGGCTAAATGACTCAGTGGCGCCCCCATGAAATCTTAAAAATGGCCTCCCCATAGAGGTTTCTTTGTCCTACATGCATGGGATTTTTTTATGCTCATTGGGCATGTCAGGTGCTACATAAAATCCTCTTACACCCATGGTCAAAACCCAACGGGAAGTCCGCCATATTTTTTTTGAATGGCTGAAATTCGCGGTTTACAGGTTAGCTATCTGAACGAACTCCTCCAAAAGCGTTTATCCGATCATCGCAAACTCAATATTAGTGTGTTCTAGACATGTTGAAGATCTCTCGTTGTGCTCCGCACGTTATTTCGTCAAAGGGCGTGGTCATACGGACTTGATGTTCGTCACAAACAGGAAGTAGTTTGTTACAGTGTTTAATATAGGCGTAGAGTCATCAAACATAACACACATGATCCCAGTAGAAAAATTTAACTTGTCATGTTGTTATAATATGTGGGCGTGGCTAAATGACTCAGTGGCGCCCCCATGAAATTTTAAAAATGGCCTCCCCTTAAGGGTTTCTTTGTCCTACATGTATGAAATTTTTTATGCTCATTGGGCATGTCAGGAACTACATAAAATCCTCTTACACCCATGGTCATAACCAAACAAGAAATCCGCCATATTTTTTTTTGAATGGTTCAAATTCACGTTTCACAGGTTAGCTATTTGAACGAACTCCTCCAAAAGCGTTTATCCGATCATCGTAAACTCAATCTTAGTGTGTTCTAGACATGTTGTAGATCTCTCGTTGTGCTCTGCACTTTATTTCCTCAAAGGGCGTGGTCATACGGACGCGTTGTTCGTCACAAACAGGAAGTAGTTTGTCACAGTCCTTAATATAGTCATACATTCATCAAACATCACACACATGATCCCAGTGGAAAAATAAAACTACACATGTTGACATAAAAAGTGGGCGTGGCTGAATGACTCAGTGGCGCCCCCTTGACATTTTCAAAAAGGCCTCCCTATAGAGGTTTTTTTGGCCTACGTGCATGAAAATTTTTATGCTCATTGGGCATGTCAGGAGATACATAAAAGCCTCTTACACCCATGGTCATAACCAAACAGGAAGTCCGCCATATTTTTTTTAATGCAAGAAAAATGGCTGAAATTCCTTTTTCACAGGTTAGCTATTTGAACGAACTCCTACAACAGCGTTTATCCGATCATCGTGAACTCAGTGTCAGTGTGTTCTGGACATGTTGAAGATCTCTCGTTGTGCTCCGCACGTTATTTCGTCAAAGGGCGTGGCCACGGCGTACCATCAAACTTTGATGTCTCGGCACACTCTAATTTTTTAACCTTCGATGACTGTAAGGCCTGCTGCTTGGCCACGTGTCGCGGCTGCACTCCCGCGGTCGCACTCTCGCGGTCACGACACGCGCCGACATGCGTGGGGTGCTTCGGTCCCTTCATCACCGCTTGCGGTTTTAATTTATTTATTTATTTTTTTCCTTCCGCCACTTCGGAGCCACTTTTGACAGCTTGAACGTGAATGAAAACTCATCAAAATCTCCAACGTCATTGGGTCTGGCGAAAAATTTGATATTCTCATCATTTCGTAAATTTTTTTCGCAAGATGACTCAGTGGCGCCCCCTTCAAATTTTCAAAAGGGCCTCCCAATTGACGTTTTTTCGTCTTACGTGCATGAAAATTTTTATACACATTAAGCATGCGAGATCTCACATAAAATCCTCTTACGCCCATAGTCAAAACCAAACAGGAAGTCCGCCATATTTTTTTGAATGGAACAAAAATGGCCGAAATTCACGTTATGGACTTGATGTTCGTCACAAACAGGAAGTAGTTTGTTACAGTGTTTAATATAGGCGTAGAGTTATCAAACATAACACACATGATCCCAGTAGAAATATTTAACTTGTCATGTTGTTATAATATGTGGGCGTGGCTAAATGACTCAGTGGCGCCCCCATGAAATTTTAAAAATGGCCTCCCCATAGGGGTTTCTTTGTCCTACATGTATGAAGTTTTTTATGCTCATTTGGCATGCCAGGAGCTACATAAAATCCTCTTACACCCATGGTCATAACCAAACAAGAAGTCCGCCATATTTTTTTTTGAATGGTTCAAATTCACGTTTCACAGTTTAGCTATTTGAACGAACTCCTCCAAAAGCGTTTATCCGATCATCGTATACTCAATCTTAGTGTGTTCTAGACATGTTGTAGATCTCTCGTTGTGCTCTGCACTTTATTTCCTCAAAGGGCGTGGTTATACTGACGCGTTGTTCGTCACAAACAGGAAGTAGTTTGTAACGGGCCTTAATATAGTCATACATTCATCAAACATCACACACATGATCCCAGTGGAAAAATTAAACTAGACATGTTGGCATAAAAAGTGGGCGTGGCTAAATGACTCAGTGGCGCCCCCTTGAAATTTTCAAAAACGCCTCCCTATAGAGGTTTTTTTGGCCTACGTGCTTGAATTTTTTTATGCTCATTGGGCATGTCAGGAGCTACATAAAAGCCTCTTAAACCCATGGTCATAACCAAACAGGAAGTCCGCCATATTTTTTTTAATGCAAGAAAAATGGCTGAAATTCCTTTTTCACAGGTCAGATATTTGAACGAACTCCTCCAACAGCGTTTATCCGATCATCGTGAACTCAGTGTCAGTGTGTTCTGGACATGTTGAAGATCTCTCGTTGTGCTCCGCACGTTATTTCGTCAAAGGGCGTGGCCACGGCGTACCATCAAACTTTGATGTCTCTGCATACTCCAATTTTTTAACCTTCAATGACTGTAAGGCCTGCTGCTTGGCCACGTGTCGCGGCTGCACTCCTGCGGTCGCACTCTCGCGGTCGCGACATTCGCCGACATGCGTGGGGTGCTTCGGTCCCTTCATCACCGCTTGCGGTTTTAATTTTTTTTCCTTCCACCACTTCGGAGCCATTTTTGACGGCTTGAACGTGAATGAAAACTCACCAAAATCTCCAATGTCATCGGGTCTGGTGAAAAATTTGATATTCTCGTCATTTCGTAAAAAAAAATTCGCAAAATGACTCAGTGGCGCCCCCTTCAAATTTTCAAAAGCGCCTCCCCATTGAGGTTTTTTCATCGTACGTGCATGAAAATTTTTAGGCACATTAGGCAATGCGAGATCTCACATAAAATCCTCTTACACCCATAGTCAAAACCAAACAGGAAGTCCGCCATAGAAAATTTGCGTTTCAAAGGTTAGCTATTTGAATGAACTCCTCCAAAAGCAATTCTCCGATTGACACAATGAGAATGTCAGTGTGTTCTCGACATGTTGAAGATCTCTCGTTGTGCTCTGCACGTTATTTCCTCAAAGGGCGTGGTCATATGGACGCGTTGTTTGTCACAAACATGAAGTAGTTTTTTACGGGCCTTAATATAGTCATACATTCATCAAACATCACACAAATGATCCCAGTGGAAAAATAAAGCTAGACATGTGGGCATAAAAAGTGGGCGTGGCTACTGACTCAGTGGCGCCCTCTTGAAATTTTCAAAAAGGCCTGCCCTTTTAGGTTTTTTTGTCCTACATATGTAACCCACCTAAAAATAGATGCATAAATATATATTTTTGTGTAGGTTAAAAGGGGCTCATTTGAATAAATTAGTGTAATCTGCTGAGTAATATTATTTACAGACAAGTACATAAGCAGATAAAACTAATATTTGATATGTGACAAAATAATATGAGTTCCTGTTTCAATGCAAAATCAGACACTAATGGTCAGGCTGAGTCATTTATTTATTTTTATTATGCAGTTGAAGCATTATTTTCAACACTTTGCAGCAGTTGACAAACGCTTGGTGGTAACGTCCTCTAGGTGGCAGCGTGAGCGCGCTGTTTACGTTCTCTTCCATGCTGACTGCAGCAGGAGTTAGACGTCAAGTTAGCTCTCTGTTAGTTAAGGAAAACGGGATCCAGACCTGGGGATTTTTCAGCGTTTTGTGTCTGAAACATTTATCTGTTGTAATAGCCCGGACTGCGTGCGAGGTGTCTCGGTGTGAAGGAGAGGCTGTGTTCGTCTGCTCTGGAGCCGATTACTACCGCCAGGAGTGACCGTGGCTGTGGCTGTGTGGACTACCGACTGGGATTCTCAATTCTCCAGCAGGACTTGGATTTCATGCCTTCTACATCAGTAAGATCGTTCTGTCGTTTGTGACTCCAAGGACCATTTCTAGGAGTGACAACTAAACTGAACTAAGGGGTTAAAGCTGCAGCAAAACATTTATTCTGGCCAGATTTTATTTCTTTTCTTTTAAAGGGGGAAATTGAAAGTGTTTGTATGCTTTGGAAAAATTCAAATAATAATCTGTTAAAACAAAGAATTCTATTTGTGTCTGTGTATCATTCTCTGTGTGAAGTCACTCTTTTCTACGGCCTAAGACTGATTAGATATTCTCTGTTAATATTTAGTCTTTATCCTCGAACCAGGACATCATTAGTTAATTGTGATGATCCCAGACCTTGAGTTTATTTTCTACAGTTTTGTAAAGACCTGGTTACATCCTGTGAAAATAATTGGCGCCCAACGTGGGGCTGTAGATGGTTTGACTTCACAAGAGAAGAGGTTTTGTAAGCTGTGATACATAAGAAAATTGTCTTGCATTACATTCTGCTAAACTATTTTTTTTTTTTGTTACACGAAGTTGCTAAAATCTAAGACAGTCATGGAAATTTGTGAGGAGTTTGGTTTTGATCCCGAGCGGTCTGTGATATTGAGAAATATTGGAAGCTCAGTGACCCTTAATGAAGTGCGTAAAGCTTTTGCACAGGAAGATAAAGTATCCCAAATAGCATGGGTAGGAGATGCGTTAACTGGGGGCATGTTATGTGAATTTGAGGAAGAACTCACCCCATTACTGCTAAATGATGAGCATTTAAATGCAGAGGGGAATGGATATTGGCAGGTTGTTCAAATAGATGATGTCTATAGGCCTACTAAGAAGCCAAAAGCCCAAAAGTCCTCAGATAATGTCGTAGCTGAATTGGCTGACCAAATACAGAGCGTGGCTAAAGCAAATAGTTTGGAAATTGATGAAATTAACCAGCTGGTCGTGCAGCACCTCTCAAACAGTGCACTGAAAGAAATTCAGACCCCATCAGTAAGGCCAAAACAGTCGACCTCCACACCTTATCTTCGCATGCCTCAACCAAAACCTCAAGTGCCGTCTCTCCCTGGGTGCAGAAGCTCCTAGCACAATTCACATGGATACAACTCGCACAAAGAGCAATGTGGCCAAGTTACCAGCCTCTGAGGACGAAGGTGCAGCTAAGTCACAGTTAACCTTCACTATCCCCAGTGAGACACAGAAAGTAATTGTGGAACATGTTGTTAAGTATGATATGAAACATACAGAATATCTGCCTTCCAAATATGAAATCCGGACCTTCTCTGGCAAACATCCCAAGAGTGGAGAAGTTGATTTCAGCACATGGAGACTCTATTCTAAGCAACTTATGAGAGACACATCTCTGACTGATAGCCAAAAGCGGGGACAAATTCTTAACAGCCTGCTCCCTCCTGCTTTGAATGTCGCTCTCAGTGCAGGTGACAATGCTCCACCCAAACTCTATCTGCATGAGTTAGAGAAAGCTTATGGGAATGTAACTGGGGGAGAAGAGCTATACATCCAGTTCATAGAAACACATCAGCAGAGTAATGAAATATCTTCTGACTACTTGCGCCGTCTCCATGCCCTCATGCAGGATGTTATTGAGAAGAAAGGCATGGCAGGTAGACACTCTGACACTCAGCTGTTGAAGCAGTTTCTCCGGGGTTGTTGGGATGAAGTTCTGATATCCCAGCTTCGTCTGAAGGAGATCCTGTCTGACCCTTCAATGGAGATCATAGGTTATTCAGACCTGTTGTTTAAAGTAAGATCTTATGAACATGAGAGAAAACTGAAAGAGAACAGAAAAAGACGATGTTTGGGCACCGCACCAGTCAAAGCTAACAGTCACATCCAGCATAGTGTTGACCCATCAGACAGAGTCACTGATCAAAATGAAAACTTGGCTGAGAGAGTTAAACAGCTGGAAGAGGAACTGGTTCAGGCCAGGATGAAGCAAAGTCCTCCTGCTAAGGAAAGGATGCAAGGAAAACCTCAACCTGCAACTAATAGTAAATCAAAGGAAAAGCATGTGCCGGGTCACACTGATCCAAAACTTAAGACATTTGCAAAAGATGGAAAGCTGAGGGGTTTCTGTTACAGGTGTGGGGAAGATGCACATTACTTAGCCAACTGTAACAATCCTCCTAATGCTGAGTTGGTGCAACAAAAACTTCTGCAAAGACACCAGCAGAGATATCCAGCACAGCTAAACAGCAACACTTCAACTGAGCCTTTAAACAGGAAGTAGCTGCTGTTGTGGAACGAACAGCAGCTGAGCATGATAAAAGTTCCATTCAAACAAGACAAACCAAAGTGACAGCCCAGGCAAGTACTCAGGTTGCAAATGAGCCAGATATACCTTCAGGTTTAGTGGGAGAGCCCTGTGAAGCTACAGCATGGCTTGATAATGTTCAGTGTAGATGCCTAATAGATACAGGGTCACAAGTAACATGCATATCTCAGTCATTTTATCAGCAGCATCTCTCTCATCGCAGCCTGTATTTGATTAGTGACTTACTGAAAGTTGAAGGTGCAGCAGGGCAACTGGTCCCTTACCTGGGATGCATCGCAGTTGATGTAAAGTTCCTCAAAGAAGAATGTGGCACAGATGCAACTATCACAACCTTAGCCTTAGTCTGTCCTGATCAGAACTACAGTGCCAAAACACCGCTCCTAGTGGGTACTAATGTCCTCAGACAGCTAGTGGGAGATTGTAAGAGGGTGGGTGGAGATAAGTACCTAGGTAAACTGCCCATCCATTCTAACTTTATCTCTGCATATGTGGCTTGTGAAGTAAAGGCAAAAACAGACACAAGAGATGTAAAACCCATGCCTGTACGCCTTATTGGGAGAAAAGCAGTGACAATCCCCAAAGGTGACATGTGCGAAGTGACAGGTAGATATCATGCTAACTTCTCAGGAAGTGAAGTCACTGGCTTAATAGAAGAACCCCAAATGCATTCTCTCCCAGGGGGTCTGGTGGTCTGCAGTGACCTTATACAGGTTCAGCCTAAGTCGTCTGCAAAGGTCAAGGTGCTCATCCGCAATATGTCAGACCATCCGATAACTCTGCAGCCACAAAGAGTTATTTTTTTTTGAACCACCACTTTTTATTTTATATTCATATTTATATACAGCTTTTGTAAACAGCTTATATAAACAACAAGTATAAATGTTCAAGGCAAAGCGTCAACATTATAATATAAAAATAAAAAGGAAAACATTTAAAAACATGAAACATACAGTTCGGCAAATTAAATAAAATCCTAATCATGGCATCATCTACACCCACAAAAAGAGGAAATCCTCCATTTGGTCCAAGGAGGGTTACTGTCACAGTCACCTGTTACAAGGTGCAAAAAGGGGTTGCAAAATATGACAGGGCAAGCAGTCCTTATACATCACAACATTCCATTATGTATAATTCAAACAGACAATTCTCCCAAGCAGTCACGTCAATTTGAGGCAGGCAATGACAGGGGTCCACAAATTCATAAACAATTCCAACTTTAAGTGTAGTTTTGCTGTTATTTTTTCCATTAAGTACACTTTCTTTAACCTTTCTCTCCATTGAAGGGGGGTGGGAGGTAGTGGGTTGAGCCAGGAAACAGTTATCATTTTCCTTGCCACTAGTAGCAGGATATGTAGTATACGAGCCTGTTTTTTGTCCATTAGTTCTTCAGGAATAAACCCAATTATATAGTGTAGTGGCTCCAATGGTAAGTCAACATCCAGAATTGATTTTATCTCTGCCTGAATTCCCAACCAAAATGTTTGCAACTTTGGACAGTCCCAATATATATGTGTGTGGTCTCCAATTTGGCCACAGTTCCTCCAACATAAATTCGTCTTTTTTTCGTCATATCTTGAGACAACAGAAGGTGTTTTAAAGTATCTCATTTTCCATTTCCAATTAAATTCCTTCCACAATGGGCTATTGGTTATTTTGTGTCCTGATTCACACACCTCCCACCACTCCTCATCTTTGATAATAATATTCAATTCCAGTTCCCACCTTTCCTTAATGTGGAGAGAGTCTCCAGACCAGTATGCTTGTAAGTATTTATATAGTTTGGAGACAGTTTTTCTTGTATTTTTTTCTGTCATATTCCTAATCAAAAAATCCTCTATTAATGTTGGTGGTCGTTTCAGGGCCTCCCATTCTTTATGTGTCATTAAATAACTCCTTAGTTGTAGGTATTTATAAAAATCTTTGGAGTTTAGGCCGTATTTGTTTTGTAATTGTGTGAATGATTTTAGAGTTCCTCCATCAAACAGTTGGTTTATGTTTATTAATCCCTTTTCTGCCCATCTCCTGAATCCTGTATCCAACCTGTTGGGCAAAAAATCGACATCTTTTGTGATCTTGATTGCTCGTGAAGTTGTTAAAGGTGCACCTGTCTTCTTCCTAACAAGCGAGCAAACCTTTTGAGTACAATTGATCCATTCATTTTTAATCTTCAATTTCTTCCATTTCTTCTGTTCTAAAAATGGTATTGTCTCCAGGGGTACAAGTGGGCTTGACTGCTTTTCCAAATTGAGCCAGTTTGTTTCCTCGTCTTGAATTACCCATTCAACCATGCCACGGAGTTGTGCCGCCCAATAATATAATTTTAAATTTGGCAAGTTAAGGCCTCCTTGGTTTTTTGGATAGGCTAATAGCTTGTGCCGAATCCTGGGTCTTTTACCTTGCCAGATAAAGGCCGAAAGCATCTTGTCTAACATCTTAAAATTAGTGGCTGGAATCCATATAGGTAGGGCCTGGAAGAGATACATCAGTCGAGGAAGTACATTCATCCTGATGCATTCGACTCTACCAAAAAGTGACAATGGGAGAATCTCCCACCTTGCCAGGTCTGATCTTATTTGTGGAATTAATCTGCCATAGTTTGCCCTATATAATTCAAAAGTATCTGGAGTAATCGTTATGCCCAGGTATCTGAACCCTTGTGTTGCCCATTTAAAAGGAGCCTCTCTATTTAATTCAGATGGCCAATTGCCTACTAGCATCATAGCTTCCGATTTGCTTTCATTTATCTTATAGCCAGATACTTTTCCAAATTCTTGTATTGTGTCCAATAGAGGTGGAATAGATGACAGGGGGTCATTGATATACAAAATGACATCATCTGCATATAATGATATTTTATATGTTTCTCCGCCATGTGATATTCCACGTATTTTGGGGTCTTCTCTTATCAGTTCAGCTAGCGGCTCTATACTAATTGCGAATAACAGTGGTGAGAGGGGGCATCCTTGCCTAGTTCCCCTTTTTAGATCAAAGCCCCCTGAAGTGTGCCCATTTACTCTCACTCTTGATGTAGGTCCAGAATACAACACTTTTATCCAATTAATAAAATCTAAATGAAAACCCATTTTGTCAAGTGTGTGTTCTAAGAACAGCCAGTCTACCCTATCAAATGCTTTCTCAGCGTCTAAGCTGAGAAGCATGGATGTCACATCATATTGTCTCGCTGCTGAAATTATATTTAAAGTTCTCCTTATGTTGTTTATCCCCTGTCGTCCTGGTATAAACCCCGTTTGGTCTATTTTGATCAACTTGTTAATATTCCTTTGGATTCTTTTGGCCATTATTGTGCTTAGAATTTTGACATCACTACAGAGAAGGCTTATCGGTCTGTATGAGGCACACTTTGTTGGGTCCTTACCTTCCTTGGGGATCACTGAAATTATTGCTTCGGACCATGTCTTTGGCGGATCTGGCTCCTTTAGTGCATAATTGAATACTCTCTGTAGGAGGGGGGTGATTTCTTCTTTAAAATGTTTGAAAAACTCCGCTGGGAGCCCATCTACCCCGGGTGACTTGTTGTTTTTCATGTTTTTTATCACTTCCCTGATTTCTTCTTGTGTGATTGGGTCTCTCATTGCTTTTGACTCACTTTCCGATATTTTATTTAAATTTAACTTTGCTAATAAGGATTTAATGTGGTCAATTTTGTCAGTTGCTTCAACTGATTCATAAAGTGTTTTATAATAAGCTGAGAAGGCTTCTGCTATTTCTTTAGGGTGACTGACCATCTTCTTTGATGAGGGATTCGTTATTTTTGATATTGTCCGATTTGCTTGTGCTTTGCGTAATTGAGAAGCCAGGAGCCTGCTGGCCCTGTTTCCAGATTCGTAATACTTTTGGTTGGTGAATCTAAGAGCACCTTCCGCTTTGTGTGTCAATAGCTCATTTAAATTTTTCCTGCATTGATAGAGAGATTTCAATGAGTTTTCATCGTTTGTTCTTTTATGTTCTTGTTCTAATTCCTGTATACGGTTTTCTAATCTTATTTGTTCTTTGTCTCGTTCCTTTTTTAGTTTCGATGATATAGATATTATTTTCCCTCTAAGCACTACTTTTGCTGTTTCCCATAAAGTCGATTCAGAGACCTCACCATTGTCATTGTGTTCCATATAATCTAACAATTCTTTTTTTATATACTGAATCACATTGGGATCGTTCAAGAGTGATACGTTCAGTCTCCAGAATTTAAATGTTTTTTCTGTTTCTAGTTTTATTGTCATTACCACTGGAGCATGATCTGAAATAGTTATAGGTTCGATGTGGCAGTCTGTAACTTTATAGGCATCTTGTTTAGGCACACAAAAGAGATCAATTCTAGAATAACTCCCATGTACCTTTGAAAAAAAGGTAAAATCTCTCTCCCTAGGATGTTTTAGTTGCCATATGTCCACCAGTCCTAGCTCCTTTACCATATTACACAGTGTTTTAGATTTTTGCCTTTAGGACCCTGGTCAGGTGGACATTTATCTACTTTTGGATTAATCACACAATTAAAGTCCCCTCCCATCACTACCACCCCCTCCGCATTACCCGCTAAGAGCGCTGAAATTTCTTTGAAAAAAGATGGATCTTCTTCATTTGGAGCATATAGGTTTAAAATTGTTAGCTTTATGCCCCCAATTGTACCTACAACCATGACATGTCGGCCCTTTTTGTCTTCAAATACCTTCTCTGGGACCAGACTTACTGAGCTATGGCATAAGATCGCAACCCCTCTTTTTTTCCCCCCTTCACACGAAGCACTAAAAACTTGGCCCACCCATTCTCTTCTGAGTTTCTTATGTTCCTTATCATTTAAGTGGGTTTCCTGTAGTAGTGCTAAGGAGCATCTTAATTTTTTTAGCTGGTTCAAGATTTTCTTCCTCTTTATGGGGTGATTAATTCCGTTAATGTTATAACTAATAAAATTTAACGTATCCATTAACTGGAAATTTTAAAAGAAATTAACCTCGAGTTTATTCCTCTGCTTAAACCATTTTGACGTTTTTGCCATGTGGGATCTGCTTTCCAGATAATCTTCATCCTCGTAGATATGTTTGCCGAAAGACTGTAAACATTAACACACAAGTAATACTTGAACTTACACAACCATAACTTTGAACAACAATGAACTTCCAAAACCTCAGTAGGATGCCCCCAGAGTACATTAGAGAACAACTTTTCTCTTCTGATATCAAACTTGGTGGCATCCCACCCCCGATCTTCAGTGGGCAGAGAGCCGTGGCCCTCCGGATAGAGTGCACAAAGTGCATGTGCGACGGTCCACCAGGTTACTCCAGGACCATGATTCCGTCGCCCAGTCTGCATTTCCCTCTCTCAAGAATATGCAGTGCATATATTCACCCCTCTCCCCTCCCCCAGACCTTAAATTTAAGTTGGATCATGTATAATAAAGCCTTAGCCAAAATCAACTTGTACATATTATTTTGTCTGTCCGACAAATTATTGTCTCTTCAAATGTCTCAGCTTGTATAATTGTTCAGTTTTTCTCTTTCCTTTTACTCACGTATTGTTCATGTTGTTGTATAGTCTCCCTGGATGATGGCTCTGATCTCTGCAGGTTTCAGCTGCTGGTTTCTCTTCCGAGCTTCCTGGGTTGTCCACCTGTCTTGTATCAGTTCCCTCTCCAACACATCCCGATCCTCGATTTCTGCATCTATTCCTAATTCTTTCAGTGTTTGTTGTGCCTCCATCAGTGTGGGGAATACTCTTGTGCCAGTGTCGAGGAAGAGTTTGATCTGGGCAGGGTATGGTGATTGAGCTTTAATGTTTTTTTCTTTCAGCTTCTTAATCACCTCTCGTACTTTTTTTCTTTTTCTCTGTAAGTCAGGCGAATAATCTTGATCAAAATAAACCCTCTGTCCTTCGTATTGGATGTCACGTTTTTTCCAGGCCTGTTGCAGAACTGTTTGTTTCACATTGTAGTCCAGAAACCGTATTATTATAGATCTCGGAGGGACTTTGGGATCCTTCGGTTTCGGAGCAGGGGCTCTGTGTGCTCTCTCCAACTTAATATTCACTTCCTCCTGTAGCTCTAGTGATGCGTACAAAAAGTCTGTCACGAATGTCATCATGTCCGAATTTTCTGCGCCTTCTGGTATCCCGTAAAGTCTAATATTGTTGCGTCGGAGTCTGTTTTCCATGTCATCACATTTAGCTGTCAAGGCCGCATCTCTTCTTAGCAGATAGCCCATAGCCCGTTCCTGTCGGATGCTTCTGTCTTCCGTAGCGCTGATTCTACTCTCTGTTTCAATCAGTCTTTTATCCATTCCGTCCATTTGCTGCTTTAACTCACCCATGGAAGACTCCAATCTGTTGAGGGACAGTTTCGTGTCCCTAAAACATTCACCGTTCTCTTGTCGAAGTTTTCTCAACTCTGTTAGCATCTCCGCTTCACCGCTAGCATCACCAATGGGGGTGCCTGGCGTAGCCTCGGCTAGAGTTAGCTGCTTCGAGCGCACGGCCATGTCGTCTTGTTTTCCTCTTTTTGCGTCTTTCTTCATCACTTTCTGACTTAAACTCATCTCTATGGAGACTTTACCTTACAATTTGTCGGCTTCGAATATTTTATAGGCTATTTTAGCAGTGGGTCTGGTGGAGCTGAGGGACTAAGCGTCTGTTCAGGCCATGACGTAGGCGGAAGTCTCGCCACAAAGAGTTATTGCTGAATGTTCTTTGGTAGACTGGGTGAAACCCATCAAAGTCAATGTGAATCAAGCCTCCAACAAAGCTCAGATGTTCACTGTCAACCAGAATGAGAACCGTGTTGAAAAGCCTGTTGACTTAAATTTTGAAGATTCTCCTGTCCCTGAGCAGCTTAAGGAGCACATTACAAACAGAATTAACGGAGAAGTTGCAAGTGCTTTTGCTAAGCATGACTTGGACATAGGACACATGGAAGGTGTTGATCATGCTATTGAGCTAATGGATCATACCCCATTCAAAGAGCGCACTCGCCGTGTTTCACCGGCAGATTTTGAAGACCTGAGACAACATTTGAAAGACCTCCTAGCGGCTGGTATCATAGAGGAATCTAGTTCCCCATATGCATCACCGGTGGTCTTAGTGAGAAAGCGCAACGGTGACTTGAGGATGGTAGTTGACTATCGTAAGCTCAACAATCTCACCAAAAAGGATGCCTATCCCCTGCCGAGGATAGAGGAGACATTTGCTCTGCTTTCAGGATCAAAGTGGTTCACAGTCTTGGATCTAAAGAGTGGCTTTTACCAGCTGGACGTGAGAAAGGAGGACCGTCCTAAAACGGCATTCACAACCCCTTTTGGAAACTGGCAGTTCCGCAGACTACCACAAGGGCTGACTAACTCCCCTGCCACATTCCAAAGGACTATGGAGAAGGTGATGGCAGGCATCAATCTGGAGGAAGTCATTGCATTTCTGGATGACTTAATCATCTTTTCAGATACTCTTGAACAACATGAAGAAAGAGTAATGAAAGTATTGGCCAGAGTCTCACAATTTGGATTGAAATTGTCCCCATCCAAATGCAAGTTCTTTCAAACATCAGTAAAATATCTTGGCCATGTGATTTCAGCTGATGGAATACAGCCCGACCCTGACAAGATAGCAGCAGTTTGTCAGTGGCCTGTCCCAAAAACAGTGAGAGAGCTCAGGTCATTCTTGGGATTTGCGGGGTATTATCGCAGATTTGTGGAGGGATATTCAAAAATTGTGAAGCCCCTTAATGAGCTGTTACAAGGGAATTTTTCAACTAAAAGAAAACACACATACACTTCAAAGACACAGTATTTAGTTGACAAATGGAGTCAGACATGTCAAACAGCTTTTGATGCAGTAGTGCAGAACCTGACTAGCGCCCCTGTCCTAGGTTATGCTGACTGGAAACTCCCATACATCCTACACACAGACGCTAGTTTTAATGGTTTAAGTGCAGCACTGTATCAGATACAGAATGGTAAAACACGTGTCATTGCATATGCCAGCCGTGGGCTCTCTCGCAGTGAGAAGAACTATCCTGTTCACAAATTAGAGTTTCTGGCCCTTAAATGGGCAATATGCGAGAAGTTTCATGACTATCTGTATGGTGTCTCATTCCAGGTGCTAACCGACAATAACCCTTTGACATACGTCTTGTCCACAGCCAGGCTGGATGCAGCTGGACATAGATGGCTTGCTGCCCTGTCCTTGTATAATTTTGACATAAAGTACAGGACTGGGAAGACAAACATTGACGCTGATGGTCTGTCAAGAATCCCACATGAGGACACTTGGGATAATGAGGAGGACGAGGACCTAAAAAGGAGGGTGAGTGGTCTGATGGACAGAGCAGTACATTCACCGGATGATTTCAAAACACTGAGCCAGGATGCTAGAAATGTGGTGTGCTTGAAGCATCATATTGTCAGCGCAGCTACTCAGTCTACAGATGGCACTGCGGCCGAGGAGGAGCAAATTGCATTGGTCGAAACTCTCCTCTGCGATGAGAATGCTGTTCCTGATGTGCTGGAGGATCCTGAGCCATGGCCTGGGAGTTCTACTCTACCAGGTATTACTACAGATGACTGGCAAAGATTTCAAAGAGATGATGCCACTATTAAACGTGTCATAGATCTGATGGAGTCTGGTACAACATTATCCGGATCAGAAAAACGCTGTGAGAGTCGTGAGGTACGTCTCCTCTGGAGAGAGAAACCCAGATTGACTTTTATTGACAAAGTACTGTATCGCCAAGTATACAACCAAGTTGGGCAGTGTTCTCATCAGCTGGTGATTCCTGAAAGTCACAGAGAAAGGGCTCTGGAGGGAGTTCATGATGAAACAGGACATATGGGATATGAAAGAACACTGGAACTTGCTCGTGCCCGATTCTACTGGCCGAAAATGGCGGCAGCTGTTGAACAGAAATGTAAGACCTGTGAACGATGCTTGAAAAGAAAAGCAAGGGCTCAGAAAGCAGCAAAAATGGTAAATATCAAGGTATATTCTCCATTAGAGTTGATCTGCATTGACTATCTGTCCTTAGAGCCAGATTCGGGAGATATCAGAAACATTTTAGTAATAACAGATCATTTTACTAAATATGCAATGGCATTCCCAACAAAAGACCAGACAGCTAAAACAGTGGCAACAATCTTGTGGGAGAACTTAATATGCAACTTTGGTTTTCCAAAGAGAGTCCACAGCGACCAAGGTGCAAATTTTGAGTCAGAGCTTGTTATTGAGTTGTGTAAGCTGGCTGGAGTGAAGTCCAGAACCACGCCGTATCATCCACGAGGAAACCCAGTGGAGAGATTTAATCGAACTCTCTTAGGCACACTGGAGGAGAAGAAAAAGGAACACTGGAGGAAGTATGTGCGTCCTTTAGTGCATGCCTACAATTGCACCCGCAATGATGCTACTGGGATGTCACCATTCTTCCTGATGTTTGGCCGCCAGCCACGTCTCCACATAGATCTCTGCTTTGGGATCAGTCCAGCAGGCCATGATGCAAAGACCCATTCTCAGTATGTAAGTGATCTAAAGAAAAGACTGAAATATGCCTACAAGTTAGCCACTGAGTCTGCTGAAAAGCGGCAACTGCTCAATAAGACAAGGTGGGATAGCAAGGTTACAGCTGCTACAGTTGATGTGGGTGACAGAGTGCTGGTACGTAATGTTAACATCAGGAAGAAACATAAGATAGCAGATCGATGGGAGTCTACAGTGTATGTGGTCGTAAAGCAGCCTAACACTGACATTCCAGTGTATGTTGTCCAGCCAGAGGATGGTGATGGAAGAGAACGTGTGTTGCACAGGGACCTGTTGCTCCCTTGTGGGTTTTTGCCAGTCAAGCATGATGTTGAGGAGGAAGTACCCACAAAAAGGGAAAAGCCCAGAACACGGTCCAGACTGAGAAATGAGCAAACAAGTGATGAAGGAGATGATTTCCTGGACATGCCACTCAATCCGGAGGCTCCAGCGTTCCAAATGCCAGGAAATGACACCCAGGAAAGTATGGTGAGAACTGATGGAGCGGATCCTGATCTTTTGAGTGAAGGAGAGGAAAGCAGTTTCCAAGTCAAAAATATACTGTCTAGAGATGAGGAGACAGGTGTGGGTGTCACATGCACAGCTGCTGGTACTGATGAGACTTTTGAGAACACACCTACCTCTATTGATCAAAACTGTGAGGATGTTGAAGGAAATTCTCCAACACAAGACGCTGCAGAACCACCATCTTTGTCCCAAAGGCCCAGTCGTGAGCGACGTCCGCCAGTGAGACTTCAGGATTACACAGGGTGGAAAGCAAGGTGTAACCAGCAGACTGTGGATAATGATCCAAAGCTGGATGTATTAAGCATTCTAAACATGATGCAAACTCAGACTGCCATGCTGCTGAAGTTGATAAATGCAACTATGTGAATATCTGACGAGGACGTCAGGGTTTAGTAGGGGGAGGATGTAACCCACCTAAAAATAGATGCATAAATATATATTTTTGTGTAGGTTAAAAGGGGGTCATTTGAATAAATTAGTGTAATCTGCTGAGTAATAAATATATTGGTGTACCGGTATATTTACAGACAAGTACATAAGCAGATAAAACTAATATTTGATATGTGACAAAATAATATGAGTTCCTGTTTCAATGCGAAATCAGACACTAATGGTCAGGCTGAGTCATTTATTTATTTTTATTATGCAGTTGAAGCATTATTTTCGACACTTTGCAGCAGTTGACAAACGCTTGGTGGTAACGTCCTCTAGGTGGCAGCGTGAGCGCGCTGTTTACGTTCTCTTCCATGCTGACTGCAGAAGGAGTTAGACGTCAAGTTAGCTCTCTGTTAGTTAAGGAAAACGGGATCCAGACCTGGGGATTTTTCAGCGTTTTGTGTCTGAAACATTTATCTGTTGTAATAGGTAAGCTCATATACATTGTGCTTCTGTCATTTTATTTTGTTTTAAAATGAGAATGTTACGGTATAGCCGTAATGGATGCTCGTATTAGCCGCACTGACTGTCTAAGAAATAGTGTGGGTATTTCAGCACATGTAATATGTTAACTGCTGTTGCATATAAATTGTTAATGTTTAAAAGGTTATGTGAACAATGTTTAATGATTTCGCCGTATCTAAGCGGTACTTTAGTAAAGGTGTAGTGGGTTGAGTCCAGTCTGTTGTAACTAAAATGGCGGCTACGCGTGAGCGCGCTGTTTACGTGCTCTTCCATGCTGACTGCAGAAGGAGTTAGACGTCAAGTTAGCTCTCTGTTAGTTAAGGAAAACGGGATCCAGACCTGGGGATTTTTCAGCGTTTTGTGTCTGAAACATTTATCTGTTGTAATAGCCCGGACTGCGTGCGAGGTGTCTCGGTGTGAAGGAGAGGCTGTGTTCGTCTGCTCTGGAGCCAATTACTACCGCCAGGAGTGACCGTGGCTGTAGCTGTGTGGACTACCGACTGGGATTCTCAATTCTCCAGCAGGACTTGGATTTCATGCCTTCTACATCAGTAAGATCGTTCTGTCGTTTGTGACTCCAAGGACCATTTCTAGGAGTGACAACTAAACTGAACTAAGGGGTTAAAGCTGCAGCAAAACATTTATTCTGGCCAGATTTTATTTCTTTTCTTTTAAAGGGGGAAATTGAAAGTGTTTGTATGCTTTGGAAAAATTCAAATAATAATCTGTTAAAACAAAGAATTCTATTTGTGTCTGTGTATCATTCTCTGTGTGAAGTCACTCTTTTCTACGGCCTAAGACTGATTAGATATTCTCTGTTAATATTTAGTCTTTATCCTCGAACCAGGACATCATTAGTTAATTGTGATGATCCCAGACCTTGAGTTTATTTTCTACAGTTTTGTAAAGACCTGGTTACACTAACACATGTTGACTTTCTAGCTACTATAGAAACGAGTGAGGTCTTATCAGCTAACGCGCTAGCCACAATGCTAATCGTTATTTCTAGCTAATATAAAAACTAGTGAGCTCTTAGCAGCTAACACGCCAGCCAAAATGCTCATTATTATTAATAATTTATGTGACAAAACTGTAAACGTACTCTAACAAGTGCAGTCTCAGTGCTATGGTAAGCTCTAAATCCCGACTGGAACTCCTCAAACAAGCTGTTGTTGTGGAGAAAATCACACAACTGATTAGCTACCACGTTCTCTAAGATCTTGGAGATAAAAGGAAGGTTAGATATAGGTCTATAGTTAGCTAGAGTTCCTGAATCAAGAGTAGGCTTTTTAAGGAGCGGTTTAATTACAGCTACTTTAAATGACTGGGGTACATAACCTGCCGCTAAAGATATATTGATCATATCTAGTATGGAGCTGCTAACTAGGAGAAAGACTTCCTTAAACAACTTGGTTGGGATTGAATCTAAAAGACAGGTTGACGGTTTAGACGCAGAAATAATCGAATTTAGTTCTGCGAGGTTAATTGGAAAAAAACAGTCGAGGTTAGTATCAGAATTTGGAACCGTTTCTGCCGAATCGAAAATATAGGAGGAATCTGCACTAAGTAAAGGTAGTAAGTTAATAATTTTGTCTCTATTGTTTAGAATTTTATCATTAAAAAAGCTGATGAAATCATGACTGCTAAGGGCTAAAGGAATAGATGGCTCAAATGAACTATGACTCTCTGTCAGCCTGGCTACAGTGCTGAAGAGGTATCTAGGATTGTCTTTATTTTCTTCAATAAGAGACGAGTAATAGGCAGTGCGGGCCTGCCGTAGAGCTTTCATATATCTATTATGACTATCTTGCCAAATTAAACGAGATTCTATCGTTTTGGTGGAGCGCCAAATTCTTTCACATTTACGTGACGTTAGTTTTAGAGTACGGGTTTCTAAATTGTACCATGGAGCTAATCTCTGTCGTTTGATTGCCTTCTGTTTTAGGGGAGCGATTGAATCCAGAGTAACTCTGAGTGAATCCACCGCACTATCTACAAACTGATCTAGCTGAGAGGGACTAAAGTGATTATAGGAGTTTTCAACTAGGTTAGAGGATGGAACTGAAACAAAGGCAGCTGAAATAGCTTCCGTAAATTTAGCTACAACATTATCATTTAAAATTCTAGAGAGCACTTTTTTATTAAGAGGAGTTAAGGTTGGTAAAAAGAAATCAAAAGTTACTAGGAAATGGTCTGATATCAGAGAATTTTCCAGAAAAACCGACAAACTATTAATTTCAATACCATAGGCTAAAACAAGATCCAGGGTGTGGTTAAATCGATGAGTAGGTTTGTTTACACCCTGGGTGAAGCCAATAGAGTCCAATAGTGACATGAAAGCTGGGCTAAGACTGTCATTAACAACATCCACATGGATATTGATATCACCTACAACAATTATTCTATCACTGCTAAGAAGTATGTGTGATAGAAATTCTGCAAATTCAGATAGAAATTCTGAATATGGGCCAGGAGGGCGGTAAATTATAACAATTAGAATTGGCTGAAAAGTTCTAAAGACTGGATGTGAAAGATTGAGTGCAAGACTTTCAAAAGAGGTATAATTCAGCTTTGGCCGAGGATGAATTATTTTAGAATTAAAAATAGCTGCTACTCCACCACCTTGACCAGTGTCTCGAGCTATATGAGCATTCAAATGACTGGGAGGGGTGGATTCATTTAAACTAACATATTCATCCTGAGAAAGCCAGGTTTCAGTTAAGCAAAGTAGATCAATATGATTCTCTGATATTAGATCATTTACTAGGAGAGATTTAGATGCTAGGGATCTAATGTTTAGTAGACCGCATTTAATTGTTAGATTTTTTTGCCAAATCGTATTTGTAGTTTTGATTTTGATTACATTTTTATGATTTACGCCTCTTTTATTGAGGTTGGAATTGCCTATGACAGGTCTGGGGCGGAGAACAGACACAGTATCTATAGTATAAGTGGGGTTACAGCTATAAGTCACAAGGACAGCTATAGTGGCAGGTAAACAGATCTAAAGGAAGCGCAGAGATGTGTGTAAGACTGCAGCTCTGCATCCTAGTCTGAACTCTGTAGAGTTGTCAGGGTTTGGGACTAATAAACTCTGCTACGTTTCTAGATAATAGAGCTGCTGGATAGAGAGGATGGATGCCATCTCTAGCTAGCAGACCAGGCTTTCCCCAAAAGGCCTGCCAGTTATCTATGAAGCCCACATCGTTTGCAGGACACCACCTCGATAGCCAGCGGTTGAATGAAGACATGCGGCTATACATGTCATCACTGGTCAAATTAGAGAGAGGACCAGAGAAAACTATGGAGTCCGACATCGTTTTAGCAAAACTACACACCGACTCCACATTAACTTTAGTAATTTCCGACTGGCGAAGTCGGGAGTCATTTGTGCCATTTATGAATTACAATTTTATCAAATCTACGTTTAGCCTTTGTCAGCAGCTTTAAGTGAGCCATGATGTCGCCCGCTCTGGCCCCGGGTATACACCTAACTATGCCCGCTGACTTCGCTAACTTCACGTTTCTGACTATGGAGTCTCCAATTATCAGAGTTTTTGTCTCAGCGGGTGCGTCGCTGAGTGGGGAAAATGAGTTTGAAACGTGAAGTGGTTGGTGGGGAGCCGTGAGCCTCGTTTTCTGACTATGCCTCCCTCGGACTGTAACCCAGCCACTGCCTCCCGGCTGCTCGGAAGCTACCGGGGGAGATTTAACACTATGTCGGACCGCACCGGCTACAGAAGGCTGGCTAACTACTGCTGCGTAAGATGACTGTGACTCTGACTCAAAAGCGTGGAGCCTGCTCTCTAACTCAGACACCCTCGCCTCCAAAGCTATAAATAAACTACATTTAATACAGATACCTTTATCACTAAAGGAGGACGAGGCGTAACTAAATATCTGACACACAGAACAAGAGAGAGCAGGAGAGGGAGAGAAGCCATCGTATGAGAAGCTAACTGCTAAATTAGCCTGAGAGCACGTAGTTTAACGCAATCAAAAGATCTATAGATAGCTCGCAAGGGTGCTTGGTGATTATTTCGATTAGTCAAAGTGTGCAGTGATTTAGAGACAAATGTATGAAAATACACAGGATAAACAATTTAGCTTTAGCTCTATCGATCGGTAAGGTAGCAGCGAGACACAACAGGAAGTGATGCAATACGCTCACCGTAGTACGTCAGGACGTCAGTCACACACTAAAAGAAAAGAGAGGCTGTTTAATACCTAGGTTTTTCTGATAAGCCACATTTGCTTTTTGTTATATTTAGATTGATCTACTATAACTTTAAAATACTGTGCATTCATTTGCCTCTTTCAAACCTGTATAACCCACAAAAACCTTAAATACTACCTCCATCTAACTGAACAATCAAGTGAAAGAAAGTAGCTTAAAATACCACACTATGTTTTTAAGCACAATCTGTATTTGTTAAAGTTACAAGACTTGTGTTACATTTCATGTGATTGAATAAAATATAATTGCCTTCTCAGTCGTGTCTGTATCATACCACTCTACTGTCTTTATGTGCATGCTGTCTTTAACACTAACCTGCTTTAAATGTTAAGCACTCGAGTGTTGAAGTACTTTTAAAGCTATTTGTTTCCCAGCTGAAATTTCAAGTCCCAAGCCGCTACGGAACCCAATTTACGGCTCCAGACTCGTTTCAACTTTCAACAGCCCCGTGCTCAGGCTCCTTAACACCCAGAGGTCTGACATTTTCAGAGCATGACCCCAGTGAGGGCCAGATGACGTGAATTCTGTAACTGTAGCTCTTTTCCTTGATTTTTGACCCTTGAATCAAATTGAGAATCACAGATGGCGTTAGCGCCATCATGTCCAAGACCCTGATTTATTCTGAATCCAAACAGAGCAACTTTTTTTCAGGACCACCTAGAGGGCCCAAATTTTTATGTTGTCCTGTGGTGTTTTCACACCCCTCGCTCTTTTCGTCTGGCCACACGGAGGCGCCAAAATTTAGATTTTTTTCAACTTTACGGCCCTGCCAATCCGTCCAAATCAGTCCAAATCAAGTGAAATCTTCAGGAGGGACTCTGATTTCATCAGGGAACAACATATCCCAAGCTGAGCCCGCCTCCTTCCCCCGTTAGCTAACTTGTTTGTGGGCGGAGCTATCGACTCGCTTCCACCACTCTATGAATTGATAATTCAGGGAGATTGCACAGTCCAAAAATCAGGCTCTCAGCTAATTCAGGGGCCTCCTGATTTCAAAAGAGCAAAGGTCACCATTTGAATTTGGAAAATGTGACTTTTTTGCCGCCATTTTGGACTGGAACCACGCAAAGCTCCACATTTAAAATTAGTAGTTGCCCATATAGCCAACATCAATCAACAGAATTGCTGTGCTTGTAGCCATCACCAAATTCAAATGAGAGTCAATAAGGTGTTTTCCCGCCAGAACCAACCCTTACCTGATCCCAACCCATGTGTGTTTGACCGATCGACTAGGTTACACCACAACACGATATTTGGAGGTCAGCCGGTTCGAATTTCAGGTCTCCCACTGCTCCAGGGGCCAAACAGGAGCCTGTGAGCTGTCAGAGGTCAAAGGCCAAATCGCCAACCTTTAAATGCTTATAATAGTAAAACGGTTGCGCCGATTCTCTTGAGAATTTAAATCTTGGTAACACTCTGCACGACAAACAAGCCTGCAGGGTTGATGCATTTCTAAAAAATCCCTTTCTCCCAGAAGGACATGCCCGGAACACCTCCCTAGGGAGGCGTCCAGGGGGCATCCGGACCAGATGCCCAAACCACCTCAACTGACTCCTCTTGATGTGAAGGAGTAACGGCTCTACTCCGAGCTCCTTCCTGGTGACCGAGCTCCTCACCCTATCTCTAAGGGTGCGCCCAGCCACCCTACGGAGGAAGGCCCATTTCGGCTGCTTGTATCCGAGATCTCGTTCTTTCAGTAATGACCCAAAGCTCATGCCCATAGGTGAGGGTAAGAACGAAGATCGACCGGTAAATCGAGAGCTTTGCCTTTCGGCTTAGCTCCTTCTTCACCACGACGGATCGATACAGCGACCTTGTAACTGCAGACGCCGCACCGATCCGTCTGTCGATCTCACGCTCCATCTTCCCCCCACTCGTGAACAAGACCCCGAGATACTTAAACTCCTCCACCTGGGGCAAGGACTTCCCACCGACCTGAAGAGGGCAAGCCACCTTTTTCCGGTCGAGAACCATGGCCTCAGATTGAGAGGTGCTGATCCTCATCCCAGCCACCTCACACTCGCACCACATTTAAAAAAAACAAAAAAAACAGAATAACTGATTAAAATGTGAACAACTATTGTAAATGAGTGTGACATGACTCATTGTACTGGTCATGTTTTCTGCATACATCCCACCCTTTGCTTCATTTTTCTTCTTCCCTCCAGATCCGTTGATCGTCTGTACTCCGTCTCTCAGGTTGACTCTTCACCTTTATCACTTAATTTTTTGATTTCTTTTGAACTGCCCCAGTGCGCGCTGAAGGTCCGGGCCCGATGGAGCCAACAAGACCACATCATCTGCAAAAAGCAGAGACAAGATCCTGTGGTCCCCGAACCGGACCCCCTCCTCCGGCTTAGAAATTCTGTCCATAAAAGTAATGAACAGAACCGGTGACAAAGGGCAGCCCTGCCGGATTCCAACAACCGGGAACAGGTCCGACTTACTGCCGGCAATGCGAACCATACTCCTGCTCCGGTCGTACAAGGACCGGACCGCCCTTAGCAAAGGGCCCCATACTCACGGAGCACCTCCCACAGGGCGCCGCAAGGGACACGGTCGAATGCCTTCTCCAGATCCACAAAGCAAAACATGTGGACTGGTTGGGAAAACTCCCATGAACCCTTGAGCACCCGCTGGAGAGTTAGAGCTGGTCCAGTGTTCCACGGCCAGGACGAAAACCGCATTGTTCCTCTTGAATCCGAGGTTCGACTAACAGCCGGATCCTCCTCTCCAGTACCCTGGAATAGACTTTCCCAGGGAGGCTGAAGAGTGTGATTCCCCGGTAGTTGGAACACACCCTCCGGTCCCCCTTCTTGAAAAGAGGGACCACCCCCCCGGTCCAGAGGCACTGTCCCTGACCTCCACGCGATGTTACAGAGACATGTCAACCATGACAGCCCCTGCACATCCAGAGACTTAAGATACTCAGGGCGAATCTCATCCACCCCCGGAGTCTTGCCACCAAGGAGCTTGCCAACTACCTCGGTGACTTCGGCTTGGGTGATGGACGAGTCTACCTCTGAGAACTCAGCTTTCTCAGTGGAAGACGTGACGGTGGGATTGAGGAGATCCTCGAAGTATTCCTTCCACCATCCGACTACATCCCCAGTCGAGGTCAGCAGCTCCCCACCTCCACTGTAACAGTGTTGGTAAAGCACTGCTTCTCCCTCCTGAGGCGACGGACGGTTTGCCAGAATTTCCTCGAGGCCGACCGAAAGTCCTCCTCCATGGCCTTCCCAAACTCCTCCCAGGCACGAGTTTTTGCCTCCACGACCGCCCGGGCTGCGGAACGCCTGGCCTACCGGTACCCGTCAGCTGCCTCAGGAGTCCTATGCGCTAGCAACGCCCGACAGGACTCCTTCTTCAGCTTGATGGCCTCCCTTACTTCCGGTGTCCACCACCGGGTTCCGGGATTGCCGCCACGACAGGCACCAGAGACCCTGCGACCACAGCTCAGAGCAGCTGCTTTGACAATGGAGGTGGAGAACATGGTCCACTCGGACTCAATGTCCCCAGCCTCCCTGTGAAAAGCTTGTCTGGAGGTGGGAGTTGAAGACCTCGCTAACAGAGGGTTCAGCCAGACGTTCCCAGCAGCACCCTCACGACATGTTTGGGCCTGCCAAGTCTGACCGGCTTCCTCCCCTGCCAGCACATCCAACTCACCACCAGGTGGTGATCAGTTGACAGCTCAGCCCCTCTCTTCACCCGAGTGTCCGAGACACATGGCCGGAGGTCAGATGACACGACCACAAAGTCTATCATCGACCTCCGGCCTAGGGAGTCCTGGTGCCACGTGCACTTATGGACATCCCTGTGCTCGAACATGGTTTTTGTTATGGACAAACTGTGACTAGCACAGAAGTCCAATAACAGAACACCACTCTGGTTCAGATCAGGGAGGCCGTTCATCCCAATCACCCCACTCCAGATCTCACTGTCGTTGCCCACGTGAGCATTTAAGTCCCCCAGTAGAACAATGGAGTCCCCAGTCGGAGCACTGTCCAGCGCCCCTCCCAGGGACTCAGAGAAGGCCGGGTACTCCGCACTGCCGTTCAGGCCGTAGGCCGAGACGACCGTGAAAGACCTGTCCCCCACCCGAAGGCGTAGGGAAATGACCCCCTCGAGTGAACTCCAACACCTGGCGGCTGAGCTTTGAGCAAGCCCACACCAGAAGTAGAGAGTCCAAGCAGTGCTTGGAGGTGAGTCCGACTATATCTAGACGGTACCTCTCAACCTCCTGCAGAAGCTCAGGCTCCTTCCCCCCAGTGAGGTGACGTTCCACGTCCCAAACGCCAGAAGCTGCATCCGAGGATCGGGTCGCCGAGGCCCCTGCCGTCGACTGCCGCCCAATCCACATTGCACCTACCTACAACTACGGCTTCCTCTGTGGGTGGTGAGTCCACAGGAGACTAGAAAATCTCTAAAGAAATATGAGTGAGAGCTGCAGCAGACAGTGGTACGATTTATGAGTATTGTACAACAAGTAACCGATATTTTCATTTGCAGCTTAATAACACATTCCTTTCAGGATTCGAACCTGCTACCTTCGGATTACCTAAGTTATAGAGCTATAGAGATGGGTGCCACCATCAGACAATACCACAAAATGTGGCAATGACAAAACACTGGAAAGCTTTTTTAGGACCTTGGGCTTAAAGACTTTTATTTTAAAAATGTAGCACATAAAGTATTAAACTTCCAAATTGAATACAGCTTGCAGCACAGCAAACAATTAGCAATAGTCCTTTCCTCAGGCTAATGGTAAACAAGTTATGAACCATGAATGCAAAACTCTTGATGACTGACCAGATGGTGGCGCAATAGGATCGTTTATAAGTATACTAGCATACACCAGTAAATATGGTCAAGTTTGAATACTGAAGCACTTAGTTTTGAGATATTCGCTTTCAAGACCTGCGCCAATTGATATTTAATATTTTAAAAGTTCATTTAGAATCACTCAAACTGAATTGGCCACTGAATCAAACACTTAAAAAAAATGTTTGTTTCTTAATCGTTTCTTAATGATGAGTCAATACTTCAAAATTAAGGTTTCAAAAATGCCCAAAAATGGTAACGAGAAACGAATGAATTTATATTCCGCGAGCATGAGACTTAACGGGACAACAGTCTGCAGGGGCTTTCTTCCACGTTAGTTGAACAACGAAAAACTTGAAGTCCAATTAAACAAAGAAGCAGAAATAAATGTAAGCTTACAAAGTAGAAAGGTTATGTGGAGATTTACAAAGAAGTTTACAAGGGAGAGAGGTGCAAGAGAGCGTTATAAGCGCGAGTGCAACTTTTATAAGATGCCCCTGGAACAGATGCTCTGGAACAGATGCCCCAAAGTGACTCCTCTCGATTGTGGAGGAGTAGTGGCTCTACTCAGAGGTCATTCCTGATGGCCAAGCCCCTTACCCCTCTAAGGGTGCGCCCACACACCCTATGGAGGATGCTCCTTAGCAAAGGGCCCCATACCCCATACTCTCAGAGCACCCCCCACAGGATGCCACAGGGGACACGGTCGAACGCCTTCTTCAGATCTGGACTGGTTCGACTGGTTGGGTGAACTCCCATGAGTTATGGGTGAACTCCCATAACCCGATGGAGAGTGTAGAGCTGGTCCAGTGTTCCATGGCTGGGAACGGCATTGTTTTGAATCCTGAGCCCCTTAAGGATTAACACAAATTCTCCTCTTTTGTTCTGCAAATGCATGGTTTGCTCCAAAAAACAAAACAAAAGATCATCTTCAGTCACCAAAGGTTGATAACGGCTAATATTTCCCAATGTTACATGATTAGGCTAAAAGCGTAAAAATATAAGTAATGGAATATGTAAAATTAAATTGAGGCTCAACAACAACAACAACTTCTTATTCAATGCTGTTTTTGTTAAACATTAAGCATTTGTACAGTTAAATAACTGAAAAATGCAGTATCAGTCGTCTGATGAGGTGAAACTGATTCTTGACAAGCCAGTTGCTACTCTTCCAACAGAGGCGGAGGAGATAGTTTAAGTTGGAAATTTTCAGCTCCTGGTTGGCCTGGGATAATGAGCCCTGTCTTCTCATTGCTATGGCAGTAGGAGAGTTCTGAAAGGATGGATAACTGGGGGAAAAGAACAAGAGAAAAAGAACAAGAAAAAATTATACAATGTAGACACAGATACACGAATACACAAACTAAAGGTTCTTAGGCTCTTTTGTGAATGTAACCCAAATAGAGCTGAGACGATTCCTCGAATAATTCGATTACAAAAATTCATCGAGGAATTTTCGCTGCCTCGAGGCTTCGTTAAGTTTTTTTTTTTTTGCGTCATCAAAACTTTGCTATGTGTATAAAACACGTTTAATGTAGCTGCAGCTACCTGCTCCTCTCTCTGACACACAGACACTTTAGCGCTAACACCCACACACGAGCGCGGCGCGCCCCTTTTAACTTTTAGTAAGCACACAGTTGATCCGTGATCCATACGACCGAGTCGGGAACACGTGATCCGGTCAAACGGTCGGCTTTCCGCCGTTCACTCTCTCCGTGTTTGCAGCTAACATAACGATAGCAACGTACGTCTATGACAGAGATTCAAGTGAATTGAATTTCCCTTGGGATCAATAAAGTATCATCATTCTCTGCAAATGCGCAAAGGATGCGTGTGCATTTTGCCGAGAGGCGCGCGTAGAGCACCGCCACCAAGTCAGCCCGAGGCGGGAGAAAAAAAAAAGAGACGCAATGATTGAAAGCGCGAAGCATCACCATCTGACCAATCAGCGGTCAGATGGGCCGGCAGGCAGTTTCTTGCAGGTAGAGAGTAGAGAGAGATGGCTTCCAAACGTCAATACGATTCGGGAGCTAGCAAAAGAAAGAAAAAGTCCAAACAAGAAGAGGCTCGTGCTTCACTTGAAAGTGGGTATGTTGTTGAAATAAAAAAGAAAAAACATTGTGGCATAAACTGCTTGCATGTCTGCTCGTGCTAAGCATGAGACAGAAGAGATGATAGTTGTGTCTAGATGTGGACTGGAGATTACATTTTCAAGCGTTATTGAAAAAAAGGAGTTTTTAACTGAACAGTTGGTGGTCATATGTTGGCTCAGGTTTATAGCGTATCAATCTATGTTTTTAATAGAAGTATACAGCAATTTTTATGGCGGTAAAATGTCGTCATCTTTTGGTGAATTTAATTCATAACAGTCATACAAGATTAGATAAAATAAGATAATCCTTTATTTGACCCACGATGGAGAATTTTTATGTGTTGCAGCAGTAAACAGTAGTGTGGAAATGTAGAACCTACGTACAACATGTGAAATAAGGATATACAATATTTAAATATAGAAATATCATCAAATTAAATCATAATGAACATTATTAGTTGTAATCATATTTGCATTGATTGCAATTTAATTTTGTGAGGCTAGTATTTAAAATAATCTTGAATTTCCCTCGGGATCAATAAAGTATCTATCTATCTATCTATCTATCTATCTATCTATCTATCTATCTATCTATCTATCTATCTATCTATCTATCTAAAGTTCTTGTTCCACTGTTGATAGAGGCTGTTCATTTGATTCGTGAGTAATTGTAATTCATTATTATTATTACGTTATTGGAAGGGGGGCCCAAAATAAAATCCTGCTTAGGGGCGGCCCTGCACCAGATACACACAGGCACGCATACACACACCTTGTTCAATTGTTCTAAATTTACTATTTGTCGTTCTTTTTCTCACTTACACACACACACACACACACACACATTGCAGTTTATTTGGGTCACAGGCAGCAAACCCCTTAAACTTATTTATTTCATAGTTATCGGGAAAGAAAACCAACAAAATATTGCATACCCTTGATGGTCCTCTATATAAGCTCCGCAATTGATCCCAGGACTGTTCCTGTTGAAGGCTCAACGTTGCATCAACAAACACCTGGGCCACAGCAAAAACAAAGCAAAAACAATGTAAAACAAAAAAAATTAAACTGGTTCTGTTCTCATTATTTGTGTACCTCAACAGGTGGGCAGAAGTGGGCCCCACCATTGGATGTATGCTATAAAACTTCTTGTTTTTAAAGTATTAAAATTCATTTAGAGAAATGTTGGCATCATTACATTCTGAATGCTATTTCCAAATGACTTGTACAGGAACTGTTGGAGCAACAGTCAATTGATAAACTACATTTTTAACATTTTCACTTTCTTTAAGTAGATACGTTTGCAATTGAACATTAACTAGCGTAAAGGTTTTAGAGTAAAGGCCTAAATGAAAACAAAATTTGATAAAAATATACTTTCTGGGATGTGAAAAAAACCTACCTTTTTACCGTGAGCCTCTGATCCTGCATCGTGATGCAGTGATGTAACACAAGTCTGAGAAAGAGAATGAGAAGGCTGTGTTAGGTTCAGTGTTTGGATTAAGTCCCGAAGTAACTAATAACACTATTTGTTGACAAATTAGTTACTTGAATTCATTAATTTCCAGATTCAATAATGTTGTTATTGTTACTAATATTTAAGGGAATGTTAGAAACATGAATCTGTAGTGAAATTGGGTCATATATGTTGTAGAAATGTGAAATATTTTTTTTATTTGGTGCCTTCTTGACCGAGAAAAAGCAGAAAATCTATTTTAAACTGATTGGTATCAAATACAACTCCGAGAATGCATGCCATTCCCACCAGGTTGACAACACCCACCAGAGTGAACCTTCGAGGCTACAAGCTATAAGCTTATTTGTTTGCAGATCCAGTAAGACTTCTGAACGTACTTTCTTTGTTTTGTACTGGGCTGTTTAATCCGAACAAGGACAAGAAGTGAGTTTTCACCACTTGCCGATTAGACATTTGGACGCGATGCAATGTTTACATTGGCTGCAGGTGGATACCGGCAGCAGAGGACACCCAAGGTAAGACTATATTTCTGATCAAACACAATGATAGTCGTCTGCAGTAAAGCAGCACATAGAAGTTGTATTAGTTGGCTGTTATCAAAGTAAATCTGCCTTTCATTTGCTCCAGAATAATATCACATTTTTCTAATGTGTCAGCAAAGCTACAACTCCACTTTCTGATCACACAGTGAATATCCTTATCAGTAAAGCAGAAAAGTTAGAATGTGACGTTACACACTTACATAAGTTCTATAAGTAAGCTGTTCAATAAGCTGTTCAATGTAAACCCGCCTTGTTCACATGTTAATAGTTATGGTTTTAGCATTGTTGAGCATATCCCATTTCAGACTCCATTGATGGCTACAGCTGCTTTGGTGTCATCAGAAGATGAAGAGGAAATAATTGGAAATAATTGCTCAACTGAACACAGGCAAAATACCTGCCTATGTCCAAACACAGTTTGTATAGCATAACGTTATTGAAAAAGGACAGTATGACAGTAATTAGTGGGGTCTCAAATTTAAAAGAATCTTGTAACGTACTGCCAAATGTAAATGAATATTTAAGTTGCTATGTTGAAAACTGTGTTAACATCTAAGTAATTATCACATTTGACTGAAAGATTGCCCTGTTCAAACATACTGGGTAGAAAAGATGCCTTTGTAGCTATTGATAGCAGCCCTATTAGCATGGTTGTGATAGCTAGCATCCTCAACGAGCATAGCGTGGCTATCCTCGCTGAGTTCAAAGCAACATTCACGACCCTCGAAGCAAAGTTTGACCAGATACAAGCTGTGGTAATGGAACACACCCAAAACATTGCCCATTTGGAGACAAATGCCAACCTCCAGGACAAATGCCTGCTTGCATTAGAGGTAACCTGCTCTACTCTAGTCGATAACCATGCTGAGCTTTTTTTTCAGATCTGCTGGTTCGACACCCTGCTGTCACCACCGGAGCTGGACCGGGCACACAAAGCGCTGGCTGCTAGGCCCAAACCGGGGGACAGACGCGGGCTGTAATAAGTAGGCTACACCGCTACCAGCAGAAGGAAAAGATCATAAGAGAGGACAGAACCAAGAGAGGAAAGCTGCAATACCGGGGATCTCAGATTGCCATCTATGAAGACTACGCTCCTGAGGTGGTGGAACAATGAAACAAGTACAGAGGGGTGCTCGAGGAGCAGTACAATCTCGGCTTCAAGCCGGCCCTGCTGTTCCCCGCTAGGTTAACCATCACAACCCCCAAATGCGGACACCTGATGAAGTAGTGACTGGTCCTGTAACCTTGGTTCGACCGGCCCCCAACCGGCTCCCAAAATCTGCCTCCATTAAGCATTTTTGGCCAATTTCTACCGGCACACTTATGGTTTTACGACCTTTATAAATCTGGCCCTTTGTCTGTGCCAAGACTTGTGACCATCGTGTTCAACGAACGCAAGTTCCCTTCTTCGAACTGCCACGAGCCAGACGCTACTAGCTGGCTACGTCTCATCCTGAGCACCACAGAACCTATTGGGACCCATCTACCGTCACTACACGGCCCTTCATTTGATCTCCGCACCGGGCCCGTCTCGCTACTCTGCTCTACCATGGCTCCACTCACCTCTCCGCCTCGCTGCGTCAGCTGCTACTTCCTTGCAGAAAAAAAAAAATCGCTGAGCTAGAGCAACGTATATCCACGCTCCACCAGATCCGCGAAGCCGAACATCTAGTCATTATCCGGTCAACTCAACCGGAGGTCAAATCCTCCACCAGCCCCGTTGGTGACGTTGCCACAGCTGCGACAGCCTCCCTCCCGGTGCCCGGCGTCTGTTCCTCTGATCAGGCAGCAACTGCCCCTCCACAGGTCACCGAGCCAGACCCCTCGGCCTGCTCCTGCAGCTCGTCCGTCTCCGCCCACTAGCGCTCCACAAACTCCTCAGCCTGCTCCTGCAGCTCGTCCGTCTCCGCCCACCAGCGCTCCACAAACTCTGCTGAAATCACCCTCAAAACCATCAAATTCATCAGCCGACCTCAGGAAGTTGCCTCCGGCTTCTCCTCACCCGCTCTTCCCCCCGAACAGTCTAATAATTGGAGAATCGATCACTAGAAACATCCGCTTTTTTAATGCTACTACAAGATGTTTCCCTGCTGCAACCGCGTCAGTCATCCTTGCCAAACTCCCTGAAATCCTCCAAACCTTCCTTCATCAGTCCGAAGAATTATCGTCCATGTTGGATACGTGGATGCAGCCCGTCGACAATCGGAAGTAACCAAATCAGAGTTCACCAAACTGTCCCAGTATCTGCGCACCTGTGGCAAAGCGGCTTTCATCAGTGGACCAATCCCTCCTTACAACCGCGTCTGCGGACTTTTCAGTAGGATCCTCTCTCTGAACAGCTGGCTTCTCTCTGCTAGCAGATCTCATAACTTGGGTTTTATATACAATTTTAACCTCTTCTGAACCGCTCATCATTTTACAGCATCGATGGCGTCCACCCAAACAAGCTGAATTCTAACGGGCAATATCCAACATGCCGTTCAGACGCTCCCACATTGATGTCTGCCTGCCAATCATCAGCCCCCTCAGTGACTTCTTCTCCCCCATAACCTGCAGCCCACACCTGTGCTCTGCTCTCCAGCTCCAGGCAGTGTAAACAAACTAAACTAAACCTAAACCTGCACTTTTCAATTTCATACTGCCCCCTCCTGAGCCTCCCCCACCTTATAGCATTGCTACCAGGAGCTCATCCCGGTATTTAACCTAGCCCCCTCAGCACTCTACAGACTCTTATGTTAGGTCAAAGACACAGACACATAAAAATCCCCTGCAGCAATTTTACCACAGCCAAGCCCTGCACCTCAACTGTTTTCGGTTTGTTAAATGCTCAGACTATCCAATACATCTTTCATCCTAAATGATCTAATTACCTCCCATAAACTTGATTTTCTACTTCTCACAGAGAGCTGGCTTAAGCCAGGGGAATGCGCCCCACTAGTGGAGCTATGTCCTCCTTATTATAGTTTCCTTAGCGCACCCAGGCTGACCGGTTGTGGTGGGGGTATTTCAGCCGTCTTTAAAAACACCTTCAGCTGCATTCCTCTAAACTGAGTTTCTTACATTACCTTTGAGATTCTCTCTTTTAAAATCATGTTGACAATCCCATCTGCTGTACATATAGACCTCCTCACCTAAACACTCTTAAAGAATTTTCTGAATTGCTGTCCTGTATTGTTTTAAAATTCGATAAAGCTTTGATAGTTGGTGATTTCAATATCCATATTGATAACCCTAACTCATTTGCCACCGAATTTCTAAACATCTCAAAATCCTTTAACCTTGTACAACACGTCTCTGGCCCTACCCATAACCGCGGACACACTCTTGATTAAGTTTTTACCTTAAACTTATCACAGAGCTCACTAAATACATTTGATTTTATCTCAGACCATAAATGTATCACTTTTGACTCACCCCTAACAACAGCCACAGCAGCCCAGAAATGCTCAATAAATTCTCGTATCTTTAACAGCCAGTCCACTATAACCTTCTCGAACCATTTACAAACATCAATGCACATGTCTCATGGTTCAATAATGCATGTACCTCTGCCCTTAACATCGCTGCCCCTACACTTCAAGAACTACACCTGCAATCAACAAAACACCCTGGATCAATGATGACATCAGACAGCAAAGAAAAGAATATAGGAGGGCAGTACTGAGTTGGAAAAAATCTAAACTTCAAGTCCACTACCTACACATGAAGGAATTACTACTTAAGCTGACTCAGACGATCAAAACTTCACAAACCAACTATTTCTCTGACCTGTTAAGTAAAAATAAACACAACCTGAGGTTCCTGTTCAGTACTATTAATCAACTAGTTAATCCCACTCCCCCCGTCATCCACATCTCATCCCCCAGCGACTGTGAACACTTTCTACAATTTTTCACTGACAAGATCAATAGGTTGAGATCAAACTTCTCCCTGGCTGACTTACCCTCCTCTCCACTAAACCACCCCAACCTAATGTCAGAACTAACTCCAGTGTCCCTACAGAGCCTTTCCACTACAGTAGCCCACATGCGAGTTTCGAACAGCCCTCATGATACAGTCCCACCTAAATTCCTGAAATCCATATTCCCAGTCCTGGGCCCGAGTATACTCTCCATTATCAACCACTCTCTCACTTCTGGCTCTGTCCCTGATCATTTCAAAGTTGCCAGTGTCCAACCACTTCTCAAAAAACCCTCCTTAGATCCAGACAAACCAGAAAATTACAGACCAATCTCCAAATTGCCATTAATTTCCAAAATCCTAGAAAAAATTGGCACAGATCAACTTCTTAACTTAGTTGAAGATAATACAATATTTGACAAATTTCAATCCGGTTTCCGTCACAAACATAGCACTGAGTCCGCACTTCTGAAAATAACCAACGACATCCTGATGCAAGCAGACAAAGGTAAACATTCCATTCTCGTTTTATTAGACCTACAGCAGCCTTTGACACCATTGATCATTCCATCCTCCTAGACAGACTACAAAACTGGGTCAGTATCACAGGTACAGCGCTAAGCTGGTTTCAATCATACTTATCAAACAGACACTTTAATATCCGCATAAACAATCATGTATCCTCCCTTCAGTACTCGGCCGTATCCTCTTTTCCCTGTACATGCTTCCCCTTGGTCACCTGCTCAGCCAACTCCATAACATATCTTATCACTTTTATGCAACATCCAAATCTACTTCTCCGCAAATCTCAATAACCTTGAACAACTAACCCCCCTCCATGACTGTTTAGCTGCTATAAAAGACTGGATGTACCACAACTTCCTTCACTTAAACCCAAGCAAAACAGAAACTCTCTTAATCGGACCAGACACCTTGTCCACTTCAGTTCACCAGTTTATCGGCCCCCTCCACTCCACTATCACTCCCTCCTTCAAAAACCTTGGAATCATCTTCGACCAGCATCTTTCCTTCAGTCAACATGTCACAAAGCTTGTCCAGTCCTGTTTTTTACAACTTAGAAATATTGCCAAAATCAGACACATCCTCTCCCCCTCTGACCTCGGGCTCCTCATTCACACCTTCATCTTCTCCCGTCTAGATTACTGCAACTCACTTTTCACCTGCATCAGTCAGTCCTCCCTTAATCGCCTCCAACTAGTCCAGAACTCTGCCGCCAGATTACTAACACGAACCAGTCGTCGGTCCCACATCACACCAGTACTCGCTTCCCTTCATTGGCTACCAGTAAAATCCCGCACCCACTTCAAAATACTTCTAATTACTTTCAAAGCACTGCACAACCTTGCCCCTAGTTACATTGCCGACCTGCTAGCTCCCTACTCAACCTCACGACCACTCCGTTCATCAAACCTCAACCTTCTATCCATCCCCCGCTCCAATTTATCCACAAAAGGCGATCATGCGTTTGCTTTTCTGGCCCCAATCCTCTGGAATAGTCTCCCCCAGTCCATCAGATCACCTGACTCCATAGACAGCTTCAAGCGACTCCTAAAAACTCACCCTTTATAAAAAGGCCTTTTGCTGAAATCAGGACAGTGCTCGGTGTGTATGTGTGTGGGCGTGCATGTGTACAGATGCTTTTGTCTTACTATGAAAGTCTGTTACTGTGAAAGCTTGTATCTACATGTTGAAACTGTTTTTCTATTCTTGTTTCTTTCTATCTCCTTGTTATGTTAAGCACTTTGTAACATGCCGTTTTAAAAACTGCTTTATAAATAAAACTTTACTTACTTACAACTAAGGACGTGGGTAAAAAGAGATTATTCGCAGTTGCGGAAGTCGAACATTTTATATCTTCTCTTAGTGCCACTTCTTCTTGATATCTTTTGGATCTTATTTCCTCTGTGCCTTCTTTGTTTATTATCCATGGGCCACCTTTCAGCCCAATGCTGGCTAGACCTAACTAGCTCCCAGGCAATGTCAACATGCTATCTTTTATAACCTAGCATACTAGATGGAAGATCACTTTTGTCCGTTTCTTACGCCTCTTTTGACTTTTCACTCCAGACCAAGACAACAGACTCACTTTTGCCATTATTCAACACCCTGACTTTGATTCGTTTTTTTAAAATTTATTATTATTGCTTTACATGGACTCCTGGCTTGGTCACTGGACTTCCATTTTTCTGAAGCTGGTATGGTGTACCTTAACATGTTCCCTGCTTATTGTTATTTTATTTATTTTTCTCACACACTTCAGGTCTTTGTGTGCACCCTACTTTGTATACGTATTTCCGCATACGAAGTATGACTGCTTCCTAGTTTCTGCTACCCTGTTTTCCTATGCTATAAGCACATAACTTTGGGGCTGTTATTGTTCAGCTCTGTTCATGCCTAAGATCTTTGATTGGATGTTTATATTTGTTCCTCTTGTCATGTAGTTCATTCGGGTTAGTTATGACCCTCTTTTTTGTCTATGTGTACTATTCATCTGGATTGGGGTCACTCATTATTGCTGAAGGGAGGGGAAACCCTAGATGAGGTTAGGTAGTTTTGAGCCACAGCGCTCAGGAACGGCTTGTAATAAGGCTCATTTCCAGGTCTGGTCAATTTTGGGATTTTGTTATGTCGTATGTTATTTTTCTTTTTACTTAGCTGACAGTAAATTTAGGGACTTCATAAGTGAGCAGAACACACTGTTCTGAGCAGATCTCGGACAGTTATCTGGTTACAAATTAAATTTGCAAAAAACTGAGTTGATTTTTTATCAATCAAATGGCAAAAACTGTTCCTCGTTCAGCATTTCCCATTAAGGTAGCTTCTGAAGGATTCATATACTTGATGATATTTGTCATAGACTCCTTTATATATCTTTATTTAGTAAACATTTTCTACCGCTGCTGGAAAAAAGTAAGGTTCCGCCCCCTATCAGTGGCCGTACTAACCTGATCAAAATCATAATTTAACCTAATTTTAGTTGTATCTTTTTGAACACATCCCGATGTTTATATTTTTTTTGTCAAATTGGATCAACTCTTGAACACCCTTCTTTGGAATGGCAAACCTGCTCACTTCAAGAGGTCAATTCTCCAGTCACCAAGATCGGAAGGTGGCCTTGCCCTCCCAAATTTTCGCCAATATTACTGGGCTGTAACATTGCGAAGCTCCTTTTTGGTTCAACTGTAGGACTCCTACTGGCTGTCCTGCCTGGGTACACATTGAGATGTCCTTTTCAAAAAGCTCTCTTTCCTCTGTCATTTTCTCACAGCTCCCTGTTAGGGCATCTAATATCTCTGGAAACCTTCTTGTTTCCGACACTATCAACATTTGGATCCAATTCCGTAAACATTATGGTCTCCACAGGGCTTCAACCCACACACCAATCCTGAACAACCACATGTTCCCCCCCTCTCTTTCAGACCCTGTCTTCCGCCTTTGGGCAGCCAAGAGCCTCACAAGTATGTACAATCTATACAAGAGCAGGATTTTCTCCTCCTTCTCAGCGCTTTCAACTACAGTTCCAGCCACCAGGATTTTCCCCTTCAGGACTAGCCAGTCAGCTTTCAGTTGGTTTCCAGGCACTTCCCAGGCGTAGAGATAGCCCCCCTCTTCGCATACATTAATACAAGATGCCTTACGAATGAAAAATCAACAACCTTCTATACTGGGAATACTGTGAAAATAACACTTTAATATTAGGTAAATTTACCGCTGCTATGCAGAGCTTTGCGACTCTTTATTGAACAGTTGGGTATGTATAATTATTGTTAAATTGATCTCAAACCAAGAACATACATAAAAAGAGGAGCGCTGGAACGAAGGGAGCAAGAGGAGCAATGAGAAAAAACAATTCCGTAGTAAAGATTAAATACTCCACGTCCAAATGGTAAATGGTATAATCCTGAACATGTTACTGCAAAGGATTGTGTCATTGCTGCTGGCTGCAGGACTATGACTTTACTCTTTGCCACAGGAGTTTTCACATGCCATTGCTGTCGCTTATGATGTCCAAATATGCAATCTAAGGGAAAGAAACAACAACTTCAACGGATCATCTGCTCTAAAGCCACGTTTCCACCGAGCTGTTTGGATCAGTTCGTCTAGGTACGGCGCGCATTTTGTGTTTCCATACACTAATCCTGGGAAAGATTCCCAAATAACTCCAACTTGTGCATTTGTCTCCACATCCAATCATCACTTTCAGTGTGAGGTTTAATGTCTGTTGATGTGTAAAATGTTTGTAAATAAATATCAGCTGCTGTACATTACAGTTAGGGCCTGACTTACTAAGATCCTAATTAAAGAGTACTAAATTGCGTGTTCACTCCAAAAGATTGCAGGTTTTCAGGTGATTTACAAAGAATATTTGCGTGAATAATATCAGGTGCAAACCTTGTGGAGGCTGTAGTATTTCAGTCAGGCTTTTGCATGTTCTACTGGTTTACATTACGGAGAGTTTGGATCGAAAGGGTCCTACACCGTCAGGGTGTATGCGGGTTACGACTGCTTGGTGCATGAATTGCCCCATGGGGAAAAAAAAAATTAATCGATTCAAAGTTGTCATGCATCCTGAGAATCTGACACACCAACAGACACTTCAGCACTAATGCACTTTTAGTGCATCAGCACACAGTTGATCCGTGACACATATCAACTGTCCCAACTGATCATGTTTTCCCGACCAAGTCGGGAAAACATGATCCGGTAAAACAGTCGGCTTTTCTCTGTTCACTCTCACCATGTCTGCAGCCAACATAATGATAGCAACGTCCTCTCAAAGTCGCTGTGGTCAGTGAACGTCTCCACTCAGACTCTGTGAAACCGCGCTGCGTTATAAACACTGCAGGTAGTGCGCACTCAAAGCACGCGCAGCAGGAGCAGTCAGAGATACACACACGTCTAATAATGAGCAGGCTATATTAAGGATTATAAGTGTATAATATTGTCAAAGATAAATCAAGAGAGAACTTGTTTTGTGAAATGTATTATTCTCTGATGGATTTTAGTTTTTAGTCTGGAATATGCAGGGGGCGTTCAGAGGGGAGCACAGGGGGACCTGGGAACTACCTATTTCAAAAATAAAGGCCACCAAATAGGTTTTTTTAAATTTCTCAATTTCCTGATCCGATAAAATTATTGAATCTGTGACTTAAATCTGTGATTGATTCAACAGAACATAATGCCTTCTCTATTAAATGTACTGTAACATATGTGTTTGTGACAAATAAACACAATTTGTCAGTTTGGCTGGTATAAAACATGCTTGAACGGTGAATTTTTTTTTTTATCTATCCGCCACCTTGGCCGCTTAAAAAGTTAATTTGGGACCCCGTCAGTAATGTGGTCAGAGTCAGCAGCTGTAGACCAGAGGTGTTTGATTTTAATGAGCAGACGTTATCATGTCAACTGCAAAGACTAAACCATACAAACAAGCAGGTTTGTAGCCCCCCAAACAAGTGTAAGAGCCAAAGATGAAGAGGAGCATAGGTGTTTCTAATTTTGTAAAATAAATCGTGAAAGAATCGTATTGTGAATCGAAGCATAAAACCCATTCACCTGTGCCAGGGATGTACTGGGAAGTCTTTTTGATTCAATGTAAGGCCCACCCCTTCCTCCTTGGCTGGAGGAACATTTGTAGCAGCTCCAACTCTGTTGCAGCTCTGAAGCCAAGACCACACCTTCACAATCCTTTTGCTGCAGGCAGTGAAAGTGGTACAGGTGACCACAGCTGAAAAGATGCACACAAAAGTACTTTAACGCTTGTATGTAGTGTGTTTTAAAATTATAACAAGAATAAATTGAAGTCTAAAACATACACATTTTGCCTTTAGACAGGTTAGTCAAGGATGTATTTGTTCAGTGTGTTTTAAAAAGCAGTTTTAAAACACACTGGGCAAAACTAATGAGCAATGTAGCAAGAAGTTTTGCCCTCAGGGTCACAGTCTTACTTAGTCGTTCCATTCCCCTACCAACCTGCTCACCAAACATTTTACCTTACTTCCAATATTTGTATTACATTCTGAAGTCCACTAGACTATTTTAAAGTCTGCTTTAATTCTATAGCAGACTGTGGCTGTTGACTTGGCGCTGATGCTAGGGTTGCTGCTATCAGCTGTCAATAGAAAGGTTATGCTCCTGGCAAGCCTTTTTAAACCAGATTTACAGTGGACAACAAAGGTGGCCATACCAAAAGAAGGGAGTGTGAAAGAGAACAGTTTTTAATGTATGTGAGGGATAAGTGTGTGGCTATAGATGGAACAAATTCTATAGATGCCACTGTGAGTGATAAAACACTCAAATCCATGGTAAATTTACATCAAAAGTCACTGTGGGCACCACCCTTCGTACTGAAAAGGTGAACATGCTGATGAAAAATGAAATGATCTAAGTGTGAACCTAATTAAGTAGACTCAAGCCTATACCTCTATTGTGCTAGTCAACTTACTGCCCTATGTATATACCAGTTTATAATACCTAAACACAATTATCTCCTCAACTGAGTCCTGCCTCCTTTTGTACTGCTGGAAGCAGATGTAACAGTAGTCCTGTCGTGGGTGAAGTCCCTTTGTGACTGCAGCATGCAGGTGAGCTAGAGACCAGTGAAGGTCCTGGTTCAACAGACTGGTGGTTGTTTCAAGTAGAGTCTAAAAAGGAAAAAAAAATAGTTAAGGCAAATCTGTATGCATGTACAGTGTCAATTAACAATTGATTGATATTACAGCCCTCACTTTAATGCGTTAATTAATTACACCACAAATGAACATGTTATAAAAATAACGCAAGATTAATTATAGCACGCTTGAATTTCAATGCAAATTTTACATACACTGTAAGAAATACGCATTTCAAATTTGGCCCATTGAAGGACCCTACTTGTCAGTGGCACGGCACTTCACACATGCCTTGCTAGACAAAAAAAACAAAGCAGGACTGAGGTGAAAATGTTGCGTCCATTCAGCAGCTCACGAGCTCGGTTCATTTATAAAGTCAAGAGGGCGGAGACAGCGCGCAAGAGGACGGACAGCAGCCGGGCCCAAAACCCAAAATGGGGAACCTGGTCTGCAAAGACCCATGTACTGCATTTACCTGATGAAAGATTTGAGGTAAGGAAAGAGACAAGGCATCGTTAATTAATTGGGAAAAAAAAAAAAAATCATCAGAATTAGGCTGTGAGATAGTGAATCATGATTATGAAATAAAAACGTGTAATTCATAAGATTTGAATAATTTTAATAAAAAGAGTCATAATAATAAGATTAAAGGGCATATGAATTGAAATGTCATTATGAAAATAACTTCTTTTTTAAAAAAAAAAAAAGTAATAATGTGGATTTCAAAGCTTTTCTTCTTAGTGTAATTATTTGATTAATTGTGCACTACAATTTTGTAATGTCATAAAATTTGAATAAAAAATAATGCAATTGGGTGATCCCTTTCTACCTAACACTCCCTTAGGCTCGTGTGCCAAGAGAGTTTCACCAATATTGACCATAAATGTTCAACATTGTTCTTTGGACATTAAATTCCCTCTCATTTGTAGCCATTGTCAGTATTCTGATAATTCATTTTGATTTTTCATGACTGTCTCGGACACACTGTGACAAGACAAGTACCGTAAATTCCGGACTATTGAGCGCACCTGGATATAAGCCGCACCGGCTAAAAATAGGTAAAAAAATTTATTTGTACATATATATAAGCCGCACTTGATTATAAGCCGCAGGTGTCCACGTTATAACAAGAGCTATTTACACAGAAAGACGTGACACAAAGACATTTTTTTAACTTTTAATGAAATACGTACTACTGGTAACATCCGCAAATATGAAGCCTACTGTAAATCCTTTATCAAACGGTGTCTGTAACGCGGCTGGTGAAAAAGATTACCGTAATATATTTCACAGGAAAAAGTCCATCCATTCACTGCCTCAGAATGACTTCATTACTCACTTCCTCAGTCTCTTTTTCGTTGTCACTGTCAGTGTAAACTTTACGTGCAGCAGCTTTATTTCCTTCTTTGACAGCCAGTTCGATCGCCTTTAACTTGAAAGCTGCATCATATGTATTTCTCCGTGTGTTTTCCATGATGAGGGTGCGTGCATAAAGCGCAAAATGACTGATATTAAGATCCGATGTGACGAAGTCAAATGTTTTTGCGGCACAAACTCATTGTCCCGCAAGAAAAATCCATAAATAAGCCGCATCGTTTTAAAAGCCGCAGTGTTAAAAACCGCGACAAAAAGTAGCGGCTTATAGTCCGAAATTTACGGTATTCATTGCCCAATGCAAAGAATGCAAATTGGAAACAAAACAAATAGCCTCGTAACCGATTCAACCGTTCAACACTTTGGATGAGACAATTTGCAGAGTTATGGTAACAACTTATATCCATAGAAGGCCCCAGATTGACCTCTCCGTCCTGGAGTAGACTGATTAAAACAGTGTCTTCCGCAAACTTCAGGTCCAAGACCCATTTCACCACCCCAGCATCAAGGTTAAAAGCTGACAGCAGTTTATTTGCTATAATGTGGGGTTGGATTGTATTCAAAGCTGAGGAGAAATCTAAAAATCCTTCATCACACGTGTGGAAGAGTATGCAGAGTCTGTTTCCGCTTACATTCAGAAGTGCATGGAGGATGTTAGTGTGATCAAGAACATCTCCATACGGGCCAATAAGAAACCAGGCACGTGCAATGCTGAAAGCTCGGAACAACACTTTTGAATCTGGCAACATGGTGGCACTTAAAACAGCCAGTGTGGTAGGGCATACATGTCATTAGAGACTATAAAGCTGCTACCCCCCCCCCCCCCCCCCCCCCCTCGCCCTGATGAGCAGCCACTCAACCTGGACACGACGGATGTCTGGAGAACCCTGAGGAGAGTGAACCCCCGAAAAGCAGTGGGACCTGATGACATTCAAGGTGCAAGTTGCTTAAGGGATGTGTTGTGCGTTCTCACAGACATCTTCAACACCTCACTGACCTAGGCTGTGGTACCATCATGTTTTAAGACTGCTACAATCATTCTAGTGCCTAAAAAGTCTCCTCTCGAGCTGCAGCTATCGAATATTTTAGTAATCGAGTATTCTATCGAATATCCCGATCGATTAATCGAATAAATCATACTTTTGCTTAATTAAGGTTTAACTCAGACTGGACGTCTCTACAGAAAGTGGTGAAGTGGCGGAAAAAATCATCAGGACTCCTCTTCTTCCTATCCGGGAGATTGCAAAAAGCCGCTGTCACATCCACAACCACAACCACTCTCAGGTCTATTTCTTCTATTCAACTCACTGCACCACCCTGTCCACCCAGCCTCTGGAACTCCCTCCTATCACACATCTGTAATATTGCCTCTAACTCCATTTATAAATGTGTCTTTTTAATATTAGTTTTATAAATGTATTGTTATTTTGATGTATTGTTACATCTGATTTCTTCTGCACTTTTCATTTGTTGTCCTTTTTTAAAAATCATCACGATTATCAAAGTTATCCGCTGCTATATAGCATAAAGCATAATTATGTGTTACAGTGGCTAAAAACCTTCGATTCAGTAAAAATCTTAGAGAATACTGAATCTGGCCCATATGCTCTCGCAGGGATCAAACAAAAACTTAACCAAAGCCAACAAGGTCCATGTGATCATAAACAATATAAGCTCCATTCTCAAAAGTTTGTAACAAGCATTGTGAAATAAATCAGGTTGTTTCTAGTCAATTATACACTGGTGAAATTAAACAGAAGATGAATAAAGAAAGAAAATAATAAAATAAAGAGGCAGCAGTCAGCTTTTCGTGTCTTGGGAGGGAGGGCCATGTCTCACTGGTGTCTGTGTCACTGGATATAGGCAATAATGTTGCATAATGAGTCTGGGTGTGCAGCTTCTCAGGGGTTTGCTGCTAATTCCACTTGAGGGACACCCAACTCATGGGCCCTGTTAAAGGTCATTTAAGTGGATGAAATATGCAATGCTGCCAGTTGGGCATCCCTGATGGAAAAATACTGTATTGTGTGCATTTGATAAAAAAAAAAGAGTTTGTTAAACTAAGAAACTACATCTAAGAAATGCCAGTATGTATGAAGACCTTAATCCGAAAGCAAATTGTATGACCATTCAAGGAGAAGGGAAGGTGAGAGCTTTGGAAGAGGAGAACAGATGCATGCACACACACATTTTTTCTGTTTACCTGTTCGTAGTTAAAAGTGCTGAGCATACTCAGTATGAGGCCTTGGATTTCAGCTAGTTTTCCCGTCCCATATACAGGGTCCTAAAAGATGAAAAAAAAAAGCTTCACATGTAATGTCAAAAGCAAATTGTCACATTCATCTCATGGAGGAAGCACAGCATACAAATTTTTTGGTAAAACTATTTGGAATGCATAAAATGAGCAACCAAGCAGTTTATCATTATGCATGAACATAACTTTTTTGAAAAATCTCTTTATAATAACCATAACAAATGAACAGTTAATCAATAGTTAATTTCACTTGAGCTTGTTATTTTACTAATATGTTAAACAATCAAATCATAGTTAATGACTAATAATGCTAAAATTTCTGCTATTTTGACATTAGTTTAAGTCAAAACATAAAATTACATAAAGATTTAAGTCATATTTTATCATGACTAGCACACATTCACCTTTAAAGTGTCTTTAGCATAAACGTAAAACCAACATTTAATAATGGGCAACAGAAATAAAAAAAATTCCAAATTGAAGGAGAGAGAGAAATATTTAAACTGATGATTATATTTAATAAAACTCAGCAGAGTTGGACTTGATTTACCAAAAATATGTTTGTATTGGAAGATAAATAAAAATAAAAAATAAATCTTCATCATTGCCAGCATTAAAGGTCTTCAGTTCATCATCAAAGTTCTTGAGTTCAAAGTAAATGTTCCTCAGTTCATAAAGGCCAGAGTCTTTAATCCATAAAAGTAAAACAAAAGTTCATGAAAGTTTCCTGGTTGAGGTCAGGGGCGTTTCTAGAGTTTGAGGAAATTGGGGGCTTAGCCCAGACATGGATAAATGTCCCCCGAATAAAAAAACAAAACAAAAACTATGCTCTATTTGATCTTTTTTTTTTAATAAACACTGGCTCCTTATTTGCAATCTAAGTATCTTGTGTTGTTCTTCTCTGTTCTTGGGCTTGGACAACGAAGCAGGATTTGAAGTCAGCGAGTTCACTTCAGGGTTAACTCTGGGTTTTTAATCAATTATAACCTGCTCGGGACCAGGTTATAATTGAGATAAGAGATCAACCTGTAAAAATCTCCACCCACTGACCAATCAGATCTTTAGATCATGGCGCTCCAGGAGCTGATCGAGAGAGGGGAGGACACTTCATGAGTCCTGCATGATTTAGCATTAAACTATGGTCTGTTAAGTTAATGATTATTGTTTACTGATATCTTTCATCCTGGAAAAGTGCCAGAGCATTTAAGTTGAAGCACGATCTCTAATGTGAGGGTTCGTGAAGTCAGATCACCCAAAGAGACCCTGAATATGTTAAACTCACTATAGTTCAGGCCCCAGCTTCTCTCCTGTGTTGTTGTATCTTGTGTTCATCCTGTCATATATAACATCCCGCCTGTCCTATGTTTTGAGCACAATGTTGCCTTTAATAGTAACAAATACTGTATTTAACTGAAATGGGGGCAGTGATGTGTTATTTTCAAAAAGTAGAAAATGCTAGACTTTTTTTTTTTAATCTTTCAGATAAACAAAGATTCCCTTTTGTGTTATTTGTATATTTCAGCAAGATGCAGAAATTATATTTACTGACTTGTCAATCTGTAAAACAAGACTAAGATTAAAGCCTTAATATCTGAAATAGCATAAAACATGCATTTATAAATGTAATGAAAACTGAATCGTGAAGGCTTAAAGTAGAACTTATTACAGGTTGTAAAGTTAATCTTATATAAAAGATGTAATATCTTCTTGATACGAGGCGTTTTCAATGATCTTTCGGCTACCCAGTAGTTTATCCTGTTTTTCAAATAAATTTTTCTTAAAAACCAGTCTAAAATTCAGATGGATTATTACACTTGTAGTAGAGCATCTGCCTATTTTTAGGAGGAACAACTTCACAGTGCCTACACACTTTATGGTAAGATTAGTGAGTTTCAGCTTATATTATGAATATCTGATTTAGGTGAAAAGTTCTGCTAAAAGACAAAGGAAGATTGCAGTTGGATCAGACGACCTCTAGCTTAAATGCACCTCCATTCAAATCCTCATAAAGACTGACAGTCGAATATGATTCTTAATATAATTCAACAGGGAGGTTTAATCAGCTCTGAGACGTTACCACACAGGCTCACAGCTTTTGCTTACTGTTTCGTCTCTTTTGGAAAAATCCTAAAAGATAACTGTTTTGCTTGTCCCCTGTCTGCCATCTCTAAAGCTTGTAAATATTACCATCTCCCGCTGAAATTTGAGTCGCCGTCTGATACGCTGACGTAACGTTAATCACTCAGCACTGACAATCAGACACACGCGCACGCACGCATGCGGACACAGACCTAACAGAGAACTTTTCCAACTTTGACTGACTGTTATGTAACCAAGACTTTTGTAAAAAAATATTTTCGGGGCTATCCTCAAAACATTCGGGGCTCGGTAAAAATGACCTGGCGACGCCCCCGGTTGAGGTTGTTGTTAGCTTGTCACCCGGTCAAGGGGAAAAAAAACCTGGCCTGCATAAAACAAGGCCATAGCTTAAGGATAGTCTATATCTCGGAATACTCTACAACAGGGGTGCTCACACTTTTTCGGCATGGGAGCTACTTATAAAATGACCAAGTCAAAATGATCTACCTAATATAAACGTGCAAAACATATATTTATTTAGAATTTAGCTCTATATCTGTATATTAAGTGTTTGGTATAGGTTGTGTGGGGGGAGAGAGAGAGAGAGAGAGAGAGAGAGAGAGAATGAGTCTGGCCTTTGTATGTAACTGGGTCCTGGTCTTCATGTCTCTCTCCTGTCTCATCCTCTGTTGAATTTTTTAAAATTAAAAGTCCAAGTATACTACTGAGTCATAATTACTCAATAATAATTCATACTGTCACTGAACAACATGATTAACAACTGATCAACATGGCCTTGAAATATTCCGATTCATTGCATATCCTTTAGTTTTCCAGCCTCGGCTACATTTACATATCTATTTTTTGTTTCATCTGTCGGCTCCTTCACTATGTTTCTCATTCTCTTAGCGTATTACAGTTCTCACTTTTCCTCCTCTTTGCCTGATGATCCTCTGCCTTTCTTGCTGCAACAAATGATATTGATTGATGCAGCCTTTTAACACTACGTTACATATTTTAATATTCATTCAGCAAATACAGTCACATCGCAACCGTCTTTACTTTCGGTTTTAATGAAACGAAACTTAAGATGAAAATACGGAGGCGCGGAGGGCTGAGCCGTTTTTTTTTTTTCATAGTGAGGACGGACGATAGGCTGACGTCTACTTTATAATGCTTTGCGATCTACCCACACTGCCGACTGGTAGATCGCGATCGACGTATTGAGCACCCCTGCTCTACAACAAGTTGATGCTATTTTCAAATCATGGTAAATACATTCATTCAATTGATTTGGTGGCTTAATTCTCCAGAATTGCTGTGGTGTAGGTTGGAGACGCATTCACTATCCTCATCTTCTCTATTGGCATTCATTTTCTCCCCCCGCCACATAATCCATCCAATTTTACCACTAATCCAGTGGTGCTGTCCACCCTTAAACCTAGTTTATACTTCTGCGTTGCGTCGGCGGCGTAGACCTGACGGTGTCAAGGAAAAGCGTTGCTCTCAAATTCAACACCAAGCTGCTCGAGGGAAGTGGCGACGACGGAGACGTTTGCGTAGGTGGTCTGTCTGACAACTAAACCAATCGAGGCTAAAAACAGGTGAATTTAACACACTCGAGGAACCTGGATGAAGAAATGCATTTTCGCTACTTTCAAATGTCAACGGGCCGATTTTCTTCACTGTATACAGCGTTTTAATATTTCTGTTGTGACCGGAAAAGCAACTGCCGGAAATAATGTTCTGAGCGGACCAATCACAGTCCTTGCGGTTCACGCATTGTCAGGATTCTTTGGAGGTGCGTTTAGGGCCACTGCGTAGGGTCAGCATAGGGGCCCACTTCGACCACGTAGCTACGGCGTCGATTTGACTCAGAAGTAAAAACTAGGCTTTAGGATCTGGTTTCAATTTAGGCAGCATTTTAAATTTGTGTCACCATCCACTCTGACTCCTGTGGTTAAAAATCATTTGTTTCAGCCATCACTTATTAATAACATTTTTAAGATCTGGCAGAGTCAGGGCATTAAACACTTCAGGGATCTCTGCAAAGATGGTGTTTTTTCAAGTTATTCGGACCAGTCATCAGATTTTAATTTGCCAGCGTCTCACCTATTTCTTTATTTCCAAATCAGACACTGTACCTCTACCGTATTCTCCTGCTATCCATCCATTCCTGTTAAGCAACCATGGGATATTCTTCTATCTTTGAAAGCCAGTCAGAAATCTATAATATCTAAAATATACTTGCAACTAATGACATTTGATGGTCACTCAGCTACTAGATCTTGCAGCTCTTGGGAGCAGGAGCTGGGGTTGTAATTAGTTATGGGACGAGGCCATCAACAATATACGTTCAAGTACACCTTGTGGTAGGCTGGGACTAATACAATTCCAAGTACTGCATAGTATTGTCTAACTATATTGTGACTTTGTGTCAATTCTTCTCATATTAATCTTTTACAGTCAAGTATATTGGCCTTTACATCCCTGTCAGCGAGACGGTGTATTTTATATCTATGGAGACCTGCAAAGGCCCCCTTGATTGCCTGCTGGCTTAGAGACGTTATGTATTTTGTCTAATGAGAAAAGATAATATTCTCTCTAAAAGGTAACACTGCTACATTTGTCCATAAATGGAAACCTTTCATAGACTGCATGCAGCTAATTCCCACTCCATAAAGAACCAGGAATATTTATAATAACTTGATGTGTTTGTAATACACAAATATTTAGAGGCAAGGACATATTTTCTAATTTTTAAATAAATATTTATTAGATGGGTAGGGCACACCCATTTCTCTGAGGACGCTTAAGAAAGGCCACAACATATCATAAATACTCACTTGGAGAATACGTTGGATGATGGCCGGAAGAGAAATAAAGCTGCTCATGCAGTTCAGAACCTTCATCGTCAGCTCCCTCAGCACTGAAACACAATAAAAAATGTACTGTATATAATTTTCTATTGATTCTCAAAAAAGCCTGGTCAAAGAATTCAAGGTGGGGATAAAACATTAAACAGAGAAACATATTGACTTATAAATCACGATTGCATAGTCACTATAGTTTTCTTCACATCTTGATTGACCAGCAATATTTAAGAAGCATTAAGCTGAAACTAGTAATTCAATGTGAAAGATTAATAATAAAGATTTGTATTTTTCTTTATATTATTATTTTACTTCTTTGATTAGTTGTTCCTTCAAAGCATGTTTAATATACCACAGGATGTCCCTTTTATCACAGGTAGTTCTTAATGAATCGGAACACCCATATCATATACAGTATATGAACATCTTCTAGTCTTTAATAACTGCTTGAATTGCATTTCATTGCAAGAAAAAAAATCAAACCTCATTAAACTGAAATGAAGCCACAGAAAAAAAACAAGTCTTAGCATTCAGACAGCAGAATAAACCTGTCAATACTAAAGGCGAACTGTATGAGTTTTCAAAAATAAAAAAAGTTGCAAGACTTACATTCAAGACTAAACTTTCAAGACTACGTTCAAGACTAAAGCATAAAGGTGAGGACGCTAGGGATCATGCTTAATGGGCGTATATATCCACTGAATAGTGGGGGTGTTATGCTTTTTACTGGACCTCCCCACCCGCTCTTGATAGCCTAGTTGTAAATAACAATGAAAAATGAATGTGCCTCATTGGGTATAAATGCACGGCTAGTCTGGACAGTCCCTAGACTCATTTGCATAGAATAGAGCTCCAGTGTATTCTTCTCAGACGAGTGCGTTGGACCTCCACTCGAAACTTGCTGCAACGATCCCTTAATGCATAGCGCCACTGCCTTTCACGTTGTCCGTAGGGAATGAATAGAAAACGTTGAGACACTATCAGTCATCGGAAAACAAGACTAGCCATACCGTAAAAGTTTTGGACCTCCTTGATCGTATGTACACTAATACAAAAAAGTTGTTTGTGTGAATACATTACCCTCAAATGTGTGTATAGAACCAAGTCCCTTCACTTCTTTTTGAGAAAACATCATTGTCTCCAGAAGTGGAAACCACAGGACCTGTAACAAAAAAGCAATTAATAATCAATTATGTACTTTCCCTCACTTCAGAAAAATACCTGTGTAGGATCTTAAGAATAATAGCAAACAAACGGATAATAATAATTGGCTGAACCAACTCCATCACAAATAATTGAAAGTAAAAAAGCCATGAAAGAAATGTAAAATATGGAGTGAATAACAAACACGATAAGTAATTTAGGAGACATCTTTAAGTCACAAAGGAAGAAAGGAAAAAATACTAATTTAGAAAGATGTTTGTGTTTTTCAGCACTGGACCTAAACCAGAAGCAGATGGTGACAAACAAAGAAAAATATGGAAAAAAAACACTGCTAGATTTATTATTCATTTTCTATACTAGGATGAGCTATCAAAGGTATATCCATGTCTGTGTAGAAAATGTAATTATGTTTGCTTAACGTTTCTATACAAATCACATGCAAATGTATGTATGTTTATTCAAAACTATCAAATTAACAACCAAAAAATAAATAAATAAATACAACAATCAACAACATCAACATCAAAGATCAACAATCAATAACCAAACCCTTTATCCCACAAATATGTGCAGTGACAATACCTCTCTTTGTTGCTGGTAAAGGTTCTCAGAGCTATGATGACACAAGTCTATGATGTTGTCAAGAGAATCTTTTACTGTTGTCAGCGTGGATTTATTGCCTTCCTTCTCTTCATTTGGATTTTTATCTTCTCCATTGACTCCTCTTTCAATCTCAGTTGCGAGTAGACTCAGTTTTTCTTTCAATATCTTTGAAGAGATTATGAAATGTCTGTCATTAGCACATACACACTTTAACAGATTTAAAAGCAAAGACAAAATTTAGTATATTTGTGTTTATTTGTGTTAAACAGTGCGTGTGTCACTTCTGCTTTAGATCCTTAAAGCCTTTGACCAATCTTTACATTTTAATGGTATTACGTTACCCCCAACAAGACAGAAAACGATCCTTGAAAATCTCCCTTCTTCTCCAGCAGATATGCTGAAACCTCGTGGTGGTGGTACTTTTCTGTTATCTAGGGGAAAAAACGAGAAAGGACCGACAGTGATTAACATGATTTCAGTCCAGACGACTCAATTTAGAAGTGCTTGGTTCATCATTAATATGCCAGTTAAAAAGTCAAAATGTTTATTTAGACTTAATCCAGAGTTACTCTTGCCAGCTCCCTATAAGAATTGAATGTGATGTCACCCATTGCTTTCTGAAGAGTGGTTTGGCAGCCTATGTATGGCAATTGCCAATTTTGAAATGCTGACTATTAAAGTTTTGGTCAACCTTTCAACAAGCAAAGAGCTGGATGTGAAATGGGCCTTATACCTCATGACAAACTGCTATGATATGGCTGTTTGCTGTCAAATGGTTCATGCCCCTAATTACAAATAATCTGGTATCCTTTATCAAATCAAAACAGGTGAGTTATAAAAAAATTCAACCCCTGTTGGGTGTATTCCAATATATACAGTACATTAGCCAGTAATTGTACCAAGCTATACACATGTTTATTTATGCAGGCAAATTGGACATTTGGGGTATATATAAGACTTATGGGTCTTTAGGAGTTTGCATACAGTGGCATGAGCAAAAATTAAAAAATCTTGCAATGTGAACCCAGCCTGAATCATACAACACCATTTAGACTTTGTTTTTGAAATTGACCAAAATGAATTGATCTTTTCCTTGTCTGACTTCCTGTTCAGGTTGTCATATTCTGTCCAGCTTGACGTGTACCTGCAGCTTACTCCATCGAAAATAGACTTGCAGCATATTTTAAACAGAGTTGTGGTCCTATGGTACAAGGAGGGGAAGAAGAGCATCCTGATTGAACTAACGGTACAAGGGAATATGGCTGGGAGGATGCTTACAAAGGAAAAGCCACCAAACATCACAACTTTATCCAGCAAATATTTATGGCTGCATGGGTCTAGTCTGTGTGGAACACACTCAAAGCCCTAGGAATAAAAGTAATGGAAAGGAGGAGAGCTGTTTGTACATTGAGGGAGAGGGAGATGACATGAAAACCAGGATGAGATAAGCAGTCAGTGGGCATCACTGAACAATCTGCTCAAACCCTTTTCTCCTCTATATACCTAGGCCTTCAACTGTACCCTGTGAGCATAATAGACTGGCTTCAGTTTCGTATGTGAATTATGAACTTCCCCTCCAGGAGCCATCAATTCAACCCCCTTCAGCATCATCAACTTGTACGGCATCAAACTCAGCATACCCTTCATCTTCACAAGACCTGCCCAGCCACCAACTGTTCATCCTTCCAGAATGCCTGCGAACCAGCCACCTTTAACCCTTTAGATACCAACTTCTATTCAAATGCCACCAGCCTCATCTGCACTATGGCCTTCACATTGAACAGGATGTTGATCCTATCAGTCTATGGCCCTCACAGTCATTTACCACTAACACAGGGGCCAATATTACCACCCCATGCCACTCAACCTGCTTCTATGCCCCCACCTCAAGTGTCATCATCAATCAGTTCCCAGCCATACGCTTACCATCGAGGTACTGCAGCTCCATACCAGTTTTAACATTTACCACAGCAGCTTGTACCACCGCCTCATAACCAGTATTTTCTGCATCAGCCAGCACTTTTAAATGCTCCACATTGGGTGCCAAAGACAGTAAAGGGAATGAAGTAGTTGTAGTTGAAACCGTGCTTGAATCATTCTATGTAGAAAACTGCCTAAAATCCCTTCCCTATCCCAGTGAAGCAAAATAACTTCTCCTCAAGACAAAGAACCTGTTGTCTACTGGAGGATTGAAAAGCAACTTTCCATCTGTCGTTGATCATCTACCACCAACTGCCAGATCAGACAGTGTTGAGCTTTTGCTGAATCAAAGTCCGACAAATCCTGTAGAGGGCACACTGAGTATAAGCTGGCACTGTGTACCTGATACCTTGGGAAATGTATAGAGTGCTCACTTCCCAATATGACCCCCTAGGATACATCATACCTTTCACCACCAGGGCAAAGTCCTGCTGCAGAAGCTCTGGATGAATCACAAGCAATGGGATCAGCCTATACCAAATAGCGATTCCACTGTGGTACTGACATGGCTAAAGTCGGAGTCTTGCAGGTACAAGCCATTTGTAGCTAACTGAATCATGGAGATACTCAAACTCAGCTCATCCAGTGAATGGAGATATGTTGACTCGAAACAAAACTCAGTAGATGATAATACCAGATGGAAGCCACTCAAAGATCTAATGACTATGAAAAACCATACCAAACGAAATTTAAGTGTATGGTTACACCCTAGTTTGCACAGTACCCCATAAGATTCCCTTTTACGTGATAGACCAGCAGATCCTGTTTGCTTTATTTATCTTTTGGATATTCTTTTCCATGGTTAACAAAGTACTTAAAAGTACGGTAAGTACTGTATATTTTGCAACCAGGGGGCTCTTAAACAATACTATAACAGCAAAAGGTGACAACGAGGGTAGCGGGGTATCATGGAGGTTCTCTCCCTATTTTAACAGACGGTGCTCACAACCTTAATTTAAGAGTAATTTCTTCAGCTCAGTAAAGTCAATCCTAAAAAATAAGTGATACAAATCATATTATTTCAACTATCTGTATTGTTCATTTCACTGGACCATTCATTGAAAGTTACTGCTCAAGGGGTTAACGAAACCACTCTGAATGGGAATTAACATCTCGATGCTACTCTGGGAGACCTATAATGCACAAAATGTAAGTATAGTAGAAAGTACTTGTAAGGCTTCCTCCAGTCTGTAGTGCTGGGAAGTCTGAAGGAATTTCAAGATCTGGTCAGGGGAAAGGCGGCACAACAATTCCAGTAGAAGCTCATGAAGCTCATGTTCCATTGGCAGGATCGTGCCTGAATGAGGACCTTCCCTAAATAACAGAGCAGACAAAAGTGAGAAAAAAGAAATAGATTTAACAGGAAGCAGGTGAGGAATGAACTAAATGCACAGGAGACAATTAAGAGAGTAATATTTGAGATCACACACATAGTACCTTGGTTTCAGGAGATGACTGAGGAACTTCATAAGTATATGGTCATCCTAAAGACATAGTAAGAAGGGAAGATTACTTTTTTTTACTTACTTGCTTAAGTGACAATAATGATAAGTGAGAAAGATTAACTGGCCCATAGAGTGGATGGGCTATTGTAGAAAATGTTTGTTTCCTGACTTAACCACTGTTGTACTTCCTTTCTTCCAGGTGATACACTGTAGGTAACCAGTGTATCACCTGGTTAGAAAATATTGTTTTTATTAGTAGATAGCCTTATCCTGGTGTAGGAAAGAGCATTATCAAAGTACTCTGCTGTCACAAGAAGGTTATGTTCAGCTTTTGAAACAATGCAAGGTTAAAACTAAGCCGTGCTTCAAACAGCCAACATAAGTAGAATGTGATGATTTTGGCACTTAATTACTACAGCTTCCGCACACATTCATTGCTTCGTTGCTTAAGACCTAATGGGAGCATAAAAAAATATATAAAAATAGCTCAGAGCCATTTCTTTTCCCCCTCTCTTTTGTGCTCCATCGGCTAAGGTCTATATGTAATGTAAATGCAAGATGACTTAAATTATTTGTCTATCATTATTGTTGCATTGCAGTGTATAAACACTGTTTATAAACTTTTGCTGTAGCACGCAGTAAAAAAGACGGACTTGATTGATTAATTAGTTGATTAATGATTTGATATTGTTGCCACGGGTGACGTTAATGAGGCGGTTTGTTTACTTTGCACGTGTGATTAAAACAGAAGTAGAATATTCATTTGTTAAAAAACAGATTATTAAAATGAGTTTAAAATGCAAAACATTTGTTAAAATTCAGGATTAAAATATGTTTAATATACAGAGAAGTATGTTTAAAGAGTAGATCATTAAAATGCTTAAAAATATTAAAATTATTCCTGCATGTGTCTCAGTTAAAATGTTTAAATTATGTTGATTTTGATGTCATGTTAACATCTTGTATTTTCTTTTGTTTCCAAGGTTTTTCACCTAAACGGTTAACCTAAACCTAACCTAAACGGTTAACCTAAACGGAAACCATTCTAAACTTAAAGTGAAGTAGCCAAAGGCTAAAACTCATGAACTGAACTGAACTTCAAAATAAAGGAATTGAAAGGAAAACGTTTGAGTGGAGTCCAGTCCTTTGGGTGGAGGATCAGTCCCTTTTCAAGTTGGGAAGCACAGGAGAGAAACTTTTGAACTACCGTTCAAAAGTCTGGGGTCACCAAGACAATTTTGTGTTTTCCATGAAAAGTCACACTTTTTTTTATCAAATGAGTTTCAAAATGAATAGAAAATATAGTCAACAGATTGACAATGTTAGAAATAATGATTATTATTTCAAATAATAATTTTCTCCCTCAAACTTTGCTTTCGTTGAAGAATGCTCCATTTGCAGCAATTACAGCATTGCCGACCTTTGGCATTCCGACTGTTAATCTGCTGAGATAATCTGGAGAAATTTCACCCCATGCTTCCAGAAGCCCCTCCCACAAGTTGGAATAGCTTGTTGGGTACTTCTTGTGTAATTTACGGTCAAGCAGCTCCCACAACAGCTCAATAGGGTTGAGATCTGGTGACTGCGCTGGCCACTCCATAATAGATAGAATATTAGCTGCCTGCTTCTTCCCTAAATAGTTCTTACATAATTTGAAGGTGTGCTTTGGGTCATTGTCCTGTTGTAGGATGAAATTGGCTCCAATCAAGCTCTGTCCACTGGGTATGGCATGGCGTTGTAAAATAGAGTGATAGCCTTCCTTATTGAAAATCCCTTTTACGTTGTACAAATCTCCCACTTTACCAGCACCAAAGCAACCCTAGACCATCACATTACCTCCACCATGCTTAACAGATGGCGTCAGGTGCTCTTCCAGCATCTTTTCAGTTGTTCTGCGTCTCAGTGTTCTTCTGTGTGATCCAAACACCTCAAACTTAGATTCGTCTGTCCACAACACTTTTTTCAGATCTTCCTCTATCCAATGTCTGTGGGCTTTTGCCCATATTAATCATTTCCTTTCATTGGCCAGTCTCAGATATGGCTTTTTCTTTGCCATTCTGCCCTGAAGGTCAGCATCCCGGAGTCGCCTTTTCACTGTAAACATTGACACTGGCGTTTTGCGGGTACAATAATGAAGCTGCCAATTGAGGACCTGTGAGGTGTCTATTTCTCAAACTAGAGACTCTTATGTACTTGTCTTCTTGCTCAGTGGTGCAGTTGGGCCTCCCCCTTCTCTTTCTACTCTGGTTAGAGCCTGTTTGTGCTGTTCTCTGAAGGTTGTAGTACACACCTTTGTGCAACATTTTCAGTTTCTCGGCAATTTCTTGCATGGAATAGCCTTCATTTCTAAGAACAAGAATAGACTGTCGAGTTTCACATGAAAGTTCACTTTTTACTAGCTCAAAGGAAGGTCAGTTTTATAGCTTCTCTAACCAGCTATACTGTTTTCAGCTGTGCTAACATAATTGCACATGGGTTTTCTAATAATCCATTAGCCTTCTAACGCAATTAGCAAACACAATGCACCATTAGATCACCAGAGTGATGGTTGCTGGAAATGGGCCTCTATACATCTATGTAGATATTTCATTAAAAACCAGACATTTGCAGCCAGAATAGTCATTTACCACATTAACAATGTATATAGTGTATTTCTGATTAGTTTAATGTTATCTCAATATACCCCTTTCTCTCCCAGCTTTCATATCTTATTACTGCTTGTCACTATCTTTATATTCTAATCTCTCCTTTTTCTGGGAGCTCCTGAGCTCCCTTAGGTTCGTTGGGACTGTTGGTGAGGATGGCCTGCCCAAACAACCCCCCCCCCCCCCCCACACGAGGATGGCCTGAATGTGTTTGTGCAACCACTATGTTCACTGTGCACAAAGTCAAAAGGCTCCATAGGCTTAGTTTTCTATGCACCAGTATGATGTTCTCTGCTCTTTTGTTGACGTTGTTGCCGTTGGACTACAAGTAGCATTGAAATAAAGGCAAACACTGTCACTGTAGCATCCTATAGCGCAGGGTTTCTTAACCCTTCTTAGCCCTTCGAAGGGCCGCGAGCGCCACCTGCAGGGCCGCGAGGGGATAATATGTTTGCATCTGTGGGCCGTAAGGGCCGTGATCGTTGGCCTGCAATACACTCTCCGACCACCAGAGGCAGTATCATCAGTTAGAAGTAGGCCAACATAACGAGGAGAAGAATATTTAGCTTAACGTCCATGGAGAAGTCTCAACTCTGCTAGGTGACGACCCTGAGGCCCCGTTTACACGGAGACGCTGTGACAGAAACGCATCGAAATGACCGCACTCCGGATTCGAAGTACAGACCGTCTACACGGCAGGTCTTGCCTGAGTGAAAACAATGTAGTTCTCACGCTTGGCCAGTAGTGGGCAGTGGAACTTTACAACGCGACACTCAGCAGTATACCCACTTCCTCCACAACATCCTCTTTAGCGGCTAGTTCTCCCAAGTCTTACCTAAATGCCGCAAGTATTCAATGCTCTTTGGGCGGCGACATACATGATGTATCATATCAAGATTCTGTTTTAAAAGACGATACAACGCGAATAGCTGCTGAAGCACATAGCTGCCGCAATTGTTGTTTGTTCTCGACTACTGCGCATGTCCAAATGTTTCGTCTTACTGTCACACCGTCTCCGTGTAAACGGGGCCTGAATCTGAATGGAAACGTCATGGAGAGGTTCTTAAAACGAAAAAATAATGACAGCAACGGGGGCAGCGCTACACAAAACAGAATGCTCGTTTTAATATCACCAAATCTACCTAACTTCATTGAGCACCTAATTTTATTGCTTTTATTGCTAAGTTTATATTGGGTTACTTATTTGACAAACATGCACTAAAACATGGTTTTATATGAGCAAAATTAATTAAATGATCTTGTTAACTTGTGCAAGGTTTTATGCATAATTAGCCCATGTATAGGTTGATATATTGATTAAAAAACGTACAAATGAAGAACAGTATTCATTATTACAACATAGTGACACAAATAGCTATTAAATAAAAATGACCGCAAAAGTTAAATCAGAACCATTCACTCGATTGGGCCCCAGACTACCTTGCCCTGAAAATGTTGGGCCCCAAGGTCAAAAAGGTTAAGAAACCCTGCTATAGCGGACTCTGCTACTTCGTCCACCACCTCCGCATTGTTCTTTTAAGTCTTATCTCATGAGACCGCGGGACGGGAGGGGGACACTAGTAAGGGCAGGGAATCAGGTTTGGCATCCTGACCCATGTTGACTTCAGCCTTAGGTTCAGGTTAGGTTGGCGCTGTCTTACTGACGGCGCCAACCCACTGATAAGCACCTGCATAGAGCCTGTCAAGACTACCAGTACAATGCTCTGTCTTTTTGATCTTTGATGGGTTTTTTTTTTTTAAACCTATTTGATCGGGGTTGCTCTCCCTTGATGCTAAAAGTATATCCGGCCATAGCATACTGTATATTTTATATGCTGCAGCAATATATATATATATAAATATGGGTTGTGGTGGCCTATAAAGGCCATGTGGTAGATTATGTGAATGATCTGTAGGGCAGAAGGGCTTAATAGGCTGGAAGTGTTTCCTCACTGAGCATTTATCCCTTTTATTCGGTCCCAAGTGTTTTTTTTTGTTTTTTTTTTCAAACTAATCAGGAGAAAAAAGGGTGGGACTTGTAACATTTTAGTTAATTCAGGATGAAAAAATGTTGTTTAAAAAAAAACAAAAAAAACCCCCTGCAGACTATGGATAGCTAATACATGGATAGAAGATAAAAATATAAATTTTGCCCTAAAATCTTTCCTTTTCTCATTCCCTCATATTTTTTTTTACAATAAATTGGTATACATATAGGGAGATTTTCAGTTACAAAACATAGTCTGATTCTTGATATTTTGACCTTACCTGAAGCTTAGAGATAATTTGCTGCACCTCTTCAGGGAAGTGAAACAACACTAGGTCGGCAGAGCTGCTTGAATCAAGGGTTATCAGCTCCTGAAATACATGGAGGAATTGGCTGATACAATTTTTCATATACAGTATAAGTAAGAGAATGCCTTTGTTTATGGTGGGTGGAAAATAAAATGAAAAAGCAGCGGTATTTAAACTGTATGCAAGTTAAAATAGAAGTGATAAATTACTGAGATTTGATTTGTTTGAGGTCAAATTCAATTTGATGAATGCATATTCACGGCTTGATTGATCAATTCTTGTGAATTCTGCAAGCGAAATTTATAATTCACTTTAATTTCCTCAGCTTAATTTATGAAATCACATGCTTTTTCACAGCCTGTTCTATAAATTCTCATGCATTTTCACAGCTTAATTGACCAAATGCATATAACAAAGTCTATGCATTTTGACAACTTAATTCATAAATGCAATCAGGTTTTTTTTTAATCAATTGGACTTGAAATGAATCAAATAGCTGAAATATGTTTTCACTTAAAATTTCAATTCACCTCTGCCTTTATCAGTTATATTGTTATTTCTTTTATATTAGAAGGACTTTTCTTACCATGCTTCGTCTTTGACTAGTCTAGAAATGAAAGGAAAACTGTTTGTATATCCCATTCTGTGTGTGTACTGACCTTTATGTGTTGTAATACTTTGTCCATTACAGTTTGTTTTTCCTCAAGACTGTAGCCAGGCATGGACAACAGATTATGGATGTAGCTGAAGATCTCCTCCTGAGGTGCACAAAACCACCAATAACATTACAGCTATCAACAGGACATATAAAACCTATACAAAAAACTTGCCCTTGGATGTATCCCAATTCCCCCAAAACAGTGCTTATCTATACATCCAAAATTGACCACAGAATGTGCCCACCTGAAAGGGTCTCTGACCCATGCATATCGACATTTTTAAGGTCACATATTATTTATATATATATATATATATATATATATATATATATATATATATATATATATATATATATATATATATATCAAACTTCCCAATTATGAGAACAATCTGTTCTCTGACTTTTGCTGTCAGTGTGGTGGGTTGAAGATCAAATGACCTTGGACTTACTTGGATGACATCTATTAGTCAAAGTTATTGGGAAAAGGACTTCACCTCATCACTTTCTTCACCTACTCTGGGAATGTCCCATGACTCAGCAACTGGCTGAAGGTACATAAAAGACATTACTCGGATGAACTTTGACTTTTGCCCAAGGCTCTATGTCCTCAGTGATCCACAGCAGACATCTAAATGTGGAACGAAGGACTTCATTCAAACAAGCATAATGGTTGGAAAACATTTTCTAAGGAGAAACATGAGGAACCCAGGTGAGCCCTTGTTTCAGGACTGGTTCACAGTACTGGCAAAGGCATCATCATATGAACATATACTTTACAATATTAAGGACAGGACTGAGAAATACGAGGCAAAGTGAGGGGATTACTTGAAATAAAGTGGCATTAGGGGTAGATTCTGAAGTAAAGCATAGATTATTGATTTTGTTGGTAAATTTGAATAATTCATGGGGCATGTCAATTATTATTTTTTTCTTTTTGTTAATTGTACTATTTTTTTTCAATAACAAAGTTTTTGTGTTTGTATTATTATTATTGTTGTGCTGACCACAATGTTACACTGTTCACGGAAAAAATAAAATAATCACACATAAAAAAAGAAAAGAACCATCAGCATCTGATGATGGTTAGAAGAAGTAAAAAAAGATGAAGACATAGTTCATCAATCCCTGAGAGGAAATTCCGTTTTTCCCCTTTGTTCCTGTTTGATGGAAGGTGAAATTTATTTGAGAGTTAAAGGACTTGATCAAATAGAACTCAAAGTCTTAACAGTGGTGCTAGATTAAACCATTAAAGACAGTTATACAGTATATTACTAAATAATGGTTTAGGGTCAAGCACAATAACTTTAGTCTTGTCTGAGTTAAGCAGCAAAACATTTCTGGTCACTCAGGTTGTAATGTCCTTCAGGATTGCTTCTAGTTTACATAACTGATTGGTGTCACTAGGCTGAGTTGATAAATATCATCTGCATAGCAATTAAAATGTATTCATAATACTACTTAGAGAAAGAGAATTGGTCCAAATACTGAACCTTGTGGCACGCCATGGTCAAGTGATTATTCTAGTCTCTGTAACAGGATGTGATGTCTGATTTGTATATATTTTACCTATGTTTTCATTTCCTTAATTACTGCAGCTATTGATGTTAATTCTTACTTTTAGTCATTATCATCAATCTGAATGTCTGCGCTTTACTGTATGTTTTTATGCATCTATGCTGCTGCTTATCTTATGTCTGCTGCAATCTTTCTGTCTGTAGTTTTTAATTCTGTTTTACACTATTGTATTGTGTGTGTTATTTCCTAAAAAAAACCTAACAAGGGACAAGGACTGCAAATTAGCCAAGGCTAAAAGTTCTGTTTATATTGCATTGGTTGCACATTAATTGGATTTATGTCTAAATGTATTGTCCCTGACAAATAAACCGAGGCTAAATCTAAATAATTTGTAACTATCAGAGTTGTCGGAGGAATTTGCAAGAGGTTACTTACTTCATCTGTCATGTTTAAAGGTGTATTATGAATACTTATGAAATCATTACAGTTGAGGGCTATATGATTTGTCTCAGAATACAAGTTCTGAGTTGTACCATGGAGCTCCTCGCTCCTGTTTTAAAACGTTCTGTTTCAGGGGGGAAATCCAATCCAGTAGAAAATAAGAACAAGGCTTTCAAAAGAAAAATTTAGCTTTGGTTAAGAGTTAATTAGAAGACTAGAACTAATTGAGGCCTTAAGCACCCTGTGCATGTCGGGGTGTGTTGTGATCGTGGGACTACAAGAGTGTGACGTGGCCAAGCAGCAGGCCTTAGTTTGTTTTGTGTAGAAGTAAAAGTTTGACAGTTGTAAGGTGGGGGTTTCTATATCTGTGTTGAATGAATGAGGAAAACATTGTCAAACAGACTTGTGGATCATCTTAGATTTAATTAGCCATGGTCAAATAACTAACTACATAATATACATCACAGACAATTACTCAGACATGCTTGATGACCAGAACCTTGCAGTTACTGGCATGCTAATCAGAATCAATAGTTGACATGCTGCTAAACCAGGACTCCACAGTCACTGGCCAAAGTATTCTTCGTCAAAGTGTTCCTTATATTCCAAAAGAAAGACAGCCCACAAATACTTGACTCTGTATAAGGCATGAATTCTATGTTAAGCAAAATCTCTCAGACAACAACAGACACTTGGCTCCAAACCAAATATAGCTCTGCTGCTACTGTAATGAGATCTCTTAAACATGTGTATTACAACTTCACAAACCTAAAAGAATTACTCTCACATGGTCGACACAATTAAAAGATATATCCCCAAATTTATCAAGATTAATGAATCCATGAAAATATGTACTATCAACAGTACACCAAGGCCACGCTAGAGGAGCCTATTGTTTCCCGAAAGAGTGTTTTTATTCTAACCTCACCACCATTTTTGAGTGCCTGTACGTAAATAAAATTTTCAAGGGTCTGGTGAAAAATTCAATAGTTGAATTTTCATAAAAAAGTTTACAAAATGGCTCTTTGCCCTTTGAGGGCAAGCAATTGCTTTTTTGACTACACAAATGACATTTTTTTACGTTAATCATGCCAAGACCTACAAAAAAAGGTCATTGGTCGCTTGGCTGTAATGTCCACAGGAAGTCCACTAGGATCTTTTGAAAGTAAAAGAAACGCAGTTTACAGGATACCTGTTTGAAGGAACTTGTCTGAAAGCGTTCATGCGTTTGACTCAAACTAAGTGTTACTTTGTTCTAGAAATGTTAAACATACTATGTTGTTGTTCAATCAATCAATCAATCTTTATTTGTATAGCGTCAATTCATAACAGGCGTTATCTCGAGACACTTTACAAGAGCAGGTAAAGGACCTTACTTTTTGTCTGTTAACATTAACAAAAGAGCAGGTAACAAGACCATGCTCATTGTTATGTTTACAAAAAGCAGGTAAAGGACCTTACTTATGGCTATATTACAAGAGCCCAGCTTAATCCATAATAGCGTGGCAAGAATATTGTTGTTGTGATATTCTGCATCCTCAGGAATACCATGATTAACAAGATCATCCAGTTAACGTTGAAAAACATTAGCTCTACCTTTTAAGTGGAAAAACAGATGTCAGGACCTCCCTGACACCAGGTCAAAATTGCCATCTGGGAGTAATTAAGAAGAACCTATCACCTGTCCAGGACTTTGAGAAACACAATGTTGAAATCTCCAATAAAGAAACACAGATGCATCTTTTCATATAGATATTTGAAAATGTCACCTTGAAGGCAATGGCTATGTTAAACATGATTCTTTCCAGATGGAAATCCGATAAAGAAAATACGCGTAAGTCAATTTTAATAGGAATTGGACGTGGAACAACATTGCCATCAAGTGGACAAAAACCATCGTGGGATGTGTAAGCTGTGTAATGATGTAGTTGTACTCTCATAATTATAGGTTGTGTTACTTAGTTACAGAAGACGTTATTTAAAGACACTAAGTCTTCACATGTGATTAATCTGCTTTGTTAAAGGTTTACTTATATAAATATTATTTTTCCAAAATTCAGGATGAAATGTATCGACCTATGGTAACGACTCCTTTAAACCTGATATATTAACCTAAAATATATGATGTAACCTACATCGATGTGAATCTGAAAACAATTAATACCAAAATGAATGTATGGTGATTTATATATCTTTAGTGTTTATTCTTAAACTTAGTGAATAATCTAAACTCAGTTAACTTAAGAGAACGCCTTAGGAGGAGGAGGGCCTGAAACTCCCCCTTTTCCTAACCTGATTAAGAACCCTTAACAGAAGTGATACCATGCTGTGTTTTTGGCTTTTTGGCTTGCTTGCTGGCTTGTTGCGCTTTTTAGCTCTTAAAGGGGCTGACTCTGTTCCATCGAGTCTAGCCAGGCCCAGCAGTTAGATCCCCTGCTGCAATTTTTCTTGAAGACGGACTAGTCTCGTCTTCGTCTAATTTTTTACTTTTCCTGCAAGGCAAGGTTTTCTTTAATTTTTACCGTAGGAGCGATTCCTACTGAATTCATTTCAATTGCAACTTTTTACGAGCACATCTTTCGATTTTAATCTTTTCTTATACAAGCAAGGCCTTTCAAACTTTTCTTTGGCTCACCAAGTATTTGAACTACAATTTCCAGATCTGGATTACAATCGAGATGGCCATGAGACTAATCTAAGAAGAAAATTGAACTTTCAAAGACTTTCAGAAAAATTCTGGTTTTGATTTACTCGGAACGCTCTCATGACACGAGCCCAATCTTGCAGTCATTATCAGAATTCTCACTTCCAAGCTTCAGACTCGACCTTCTATCTGGCTTACTACGGTGGTTGATGGACTTGCTGACAATGGTTTATTGATCCAGCAAAGAGAACAAGAGTACCTGTGCAAGATCCCTGAAGGAGGTTGGGTAAGTCTTCAAAAGTAAGATTTGCTCTGAGCTGGTGTTGAGAGAAATAATATTGGTCGTGTCTGCTTAAGTAATCCGAGTTTAAATTAAATCCCAGATTCTTTAATCCAGTTTATTCTTTATTCGTTTGCCGTCTAAAATAATATTGCGTTGTATCTCGTTACTAAACATATAACTTCACCATACGAGTCAAGTAATATATATAGTGTTCGAGGTATAACATTCCATGCTCACAATACATCAGTATTGCATTTCTCTGCTGTAACAATATATTATTAGGGACCGAAGCACTGACCAGTGCGAAGGACCCTATTGAAACCCAAATGATTATTATTATTTTTAGGGACCGAAGCACTGACCAGTGCGAAGGACCCTATTGTAACCCAAATGATTATTATTATTTTTAGGGACCGAAGCACTGACCAGTGCGAAGGACCCTATTGTAACCCTAATGATTATTAGGGACCGAAGCACTGACCAGTGCGAAGGACCCTATTGTAACCCTAATGATTATTAGGGACCGAAGCACTGACCAGTGCGAAGGACCCTATTGTTTTCCTTATGATTATTATTATTTTTTTTTTTTCCTTCCGCCAGTTTGGAGCCACTTTTGACGGCTTGAACGTGAATGAAAACTCATCAAAATCTCCAACGTCATCGGGTCTGGCGAAAAATTTGATATTCTTGTCATTTTGTAACAAAAATTCGCAAAATGACTCAGTGGCGCCCCCTTCAAATTTTCAAAAGGGCCTCCCCATTGAGGTTTTTTCATCGTACGTGCACGAAAATTTTTAGGCACATTAAGCATGCAAGATCTCACATAAAATCCTCTTACATCCATAGTCAAAACCAAACAGGAAGTCCGCCATATTTTTTTTCAATGGCGAAAATTCGCGTTTCACAGGTTAGCTATTTGAACGAACTCCTCCAAAAGCAATTATCCGATTGACACAATGAGAATGTCAGTGTGTTCTCGACATGTTGAAGATCTCTCGTTGTGCTCTGCACGTTATTTTCTCAAAGGGCGTGGTCATACGGACGCGTTGTTCGTCACAAACAGGAAGTAGTTTGTAACGGGCCTTACAATAGTCATACATTCATCAAACATCACACACATGATCCCAGTGCAAAAATAAAACTAGACATGTTGGCATAAAAAGTGGGCGTGGCTAAATGACTCAGTGGCGCCCCCTTGAAATCTTAAAAATGGCCTCCCCATTGAGGTTTCTTTGTCCTACATGCATGAGATTTTTTATGCTCATTGGGCATGTCAGGAGCTACATAAAATCCTCTTACACCCATGGTCAAAACCCAACAGGAAGTCCACCATATTTTTTTTGAATGGCTGAAATTCGCGGTTTACAGGTTAGCTATTTGAACGAACTCCTCCAAAAGTGTTTATCCGATCATTGCAAACTCAATCTTAGTGTGTTCTAGACATGTTGAAGATCTCTCGTTGTGGTCTGCACGTTATTTCCTCAAAGGGCGTGGTCATACGGGCGCGTTGTTAGTCACAAAAAGGAAGTAGTTTGTTATGGGCCTTGATATAGGCGTAGAGTCACCAAACGTCACACACATGATTCCTGTAGAAAAATTAAACTACTCATGTGGGTATAATAAGTGGTCGTGGCTAAATGACTCAGTGGTGCCACCTTGAAATTTTCAAAAAGGCCTCCCCATAGAGGTTTTTTATGGTGCATGAATTTTTTTATGCTCATTGGGCATGTTAGGAGCTACATAAAATCCTCTCACACCCATCGTCATAACCAAACAGGAAGTCCGCCATATTTTTTTGACTGCAACAAAAATGGCCGAAATTCCTTTTTCACAGGTTAGCTATTTGAACAAACTCCTCCAACAGCGTTTATCCGATCATCATAAACTCAGTGTCAGTGTATTCTAGACATGTTGAAGATCTCTCGTTGTGCTCCGCACGTTATTTCCTTTAAAGGGCGTGCCGATGGAGTACCATCAAACTTTGATGTCTCGGCACACTCCAATTTTTTAACCTTCGATGACTGTGAGGCCTGCTGCTTGGCCACGTGTCGCGGCTGCACTCCCGCGGTCGCACTCTCGCGGTCGCAACACCCGCCGACATGCGCGGGGTGCTTCGGTCCCTTCATCACCGCTTGCGGTTTTAATTAGGGACCGAAGCACTGACCAGTGCGAAGGACCCTATTGTAACCCTAATGATTATTTTTTTTTTTTTTGTTCCGCCTCTTTGGAGCCACTTTTGAGGGCTTGAACGTGAATGAAAACTCATCAAAATCTCCAATGTCATCGGGTCTGGCGAAAAATTTGATATTTTCGCCATTTCGTGATAAAAATTCGCAAAATGACTCAGTGGCGCCCCCTTCAAATTTTCAAAAGGGCCTCCCCATTGAGGTTTTTTCATCGTACGTGCACGACAATTTTTATGCACATTAAGCATGCAAGATCTCACATAAAATCCTCTTACGCCCATAGTCAAAACCAAACAGGAAGTGCGCCATATATGGCTGCCTGGGCGCCGTCCTGCGGTGTCTGGGTGGAGGTCAGGGGTCCCGGCCCCGCCTCCCCGGGGCACCCTGTGATGGTGCCCCTGATGGCCGCGGCCGATCTGCCGCTCTCGATGCAGACGGCTCCTCTTTGGCGTTTACTTACCTGGTTCATCCGTACTCAGCCTTCTGCCCATATCATTGATACTGGTGTGTGTGCATGTGTGTGTATGTGTTTAGGTCTGCGCGTGTGTGTTGGAGCGTGGGGTGACTGTGAGTATGACTGTGAGTGTGATACTGTCTGTATGCGTGGGGGATGGGGGGAGGGTGGGAATGATTTTAATGTGATTTTAATGTGATGTTAACATGTAAAGCACTTTGTGCTACTTTTAAAAGTATGAAAAGCGCTTTATAAATAAAGTTTGATTTGATTTGATTTGATATGTTTTTTCAATGGCGAAAACTCGCGTTTCACAGGTTAGCTATTTGAACGAACTCCTCCAAAAGCAATTATCTGATTGACACAATGAGAATGTCAGTGTGTTCTTGACATGTTGAATATCTCTCGTGCTCTGCACGTTATTTCCTCAAAGGGCGTGGTCATACGGACGCGTTGTTCGTCACAAACAGGAAATAGTTTGTTACGAGCCTCAATATAGTAATACATTCATCAAACATCATACACATGATCCCAGTGGAAAAATAAAACTAGACATGTTGGCATAAAAAGTGGGCGTGGCTAATTTACTCAGTGGCGCCCCCTTGAAATTTTCAAAAAGGCCTCCCCATTGAGGTTTTTTTGTCCTACATACACGAATTTTTTTATGCTCATTGGGCATGTCAGGACCTACATAAAATCCTCTTACACCTATAGTCATAACCAAACAGGAAGTCCGCCATATTTTTTTGATTGCAACAAAAATGGCCGAAATTCCTTTTTCACAGGTTAGCTATTTGAACGAACTCCTCCAACAGCGTTTATCCGATCATCGCAAGCTTAGTTTCAGTGCATTCTAGACATGTTGAAGATCTCTCGTTGTGCTCCGCACGTTATTTCGTTTAAGGGCGTGGCCATGGCGTACCATCAAACATTGATGTCTCGGCACACCCATATTTTACCTTTCTGAAAGGCCTCCCCATAGAGGTTTTTTTCTTTTACATGCATGACAATTTTTTTGTACGTTCATAATGTCAGGACCTACATAAAATCCTCTTACGCCCATAGTCAAAGCCAAACAGGAAGTCCGCCATATTTTTTTTCAATTGTGAAAATTCGCGTTTCACAGGTTAGCTATTTGAACGAACTCCTCCAAAAGCAATTACCCGATTGACACAATGAGAATGTCAGTGTGATCTTGACATGTTGAAGATCTCTCGTTGTGCTCTGCACATTATTTCCTCAAAGGGCGTGGTCATACGGACGCGTTGTTCGTCACAAACAGGAAGTAGTTTGTTACGAGCCTTAATATAGTCACACATTCATCAAACATCACACAAATGATCCCAGTGGGAAAATAAAACTAGACATGCTGGCAAAAAAAGTGGGCGTGGCTAAATTACTCAGTGGCGCCCCCTTGAAATTTTCAAAAAGGCCTCCCCATTTAGGTTTTTTTGTCCTACATACACAAATTGTTTTATGCTCATTGGGCATGTCAGGAGCTACATAAAATCCTCTTACACCCATGGTCAAAACCCAACAGGAAGTCCGCCATATTTTTTATGAATGGCTGAAATTCGCGGTTTACAGGTTAGCTATTTGAACGAACTCCTACAAAAGTGTTTATCCCATTGACACAATGAGAATGTCAGTGTGTTCTCGACATATTGAAGATCTCTCGTTGTGCTCTGCACGTTATTTTGTCAAAGGGCGTGGCCACGGCGTACCATCAAACTTTGATGTCTCGGCACACTCCAATTTTTTAACCTTCGATGACTGTGAGGCCTGCTGCTTGGCCACGTGTCGCGGCTGCACTCCCGCGGTCGCACTCTCGCGGTCGCAACACCCGCCGACATGCGCGGGGTGCTTCGGTCCCTTCATCACCGCTTGCGGTTTTAATTAGGGACCGAAGCACTGACCAGTGCGAAGGACCCTATTGTAACCCTAATGATTATTATTTTTTTTTTTGTTCCGCCTCTTTGGAGCCACTTTTGAGGGCTTGAACGTGAATGAAAACTCATCAAAATCTCCAATGTCATCGGGTCTGGCGAAAAATTTGATATTTTCGCCATTTCGTGATAAAAATTCGCAAAATGACTCAGTGGCGCCCCCTTCAAATTTTCAAAAGGGCCTCCCCATTGAGGTTTTTTCATCGTACGTGCACGACAATTTTTATGCACATTAAGCATGCAAGATCTCACATAAAATCCTCTTACGCCCATAGTCAAAACCAAACAGGAAGTGCGCCATATATGGCTGCCTGGGCGCCGTCCTGCGGTGTCTGGGTGGAGGTCAGGGGTCCCGGCCCCGCCTCCCCGGGGCACCCTGTGATGGTGCCCCTGATGGCCGCGGCCGATCTGCCGCTCTCGATGCAGACGGCTCCTCTTTGGCGTTTACTTACCTGGTTCATCCGTACTCAGCCTTCTGCCCATATCATTGATACTGGTGTGTGTGCATGTGTGTGTATGTGTTTAGGTCTGCGCGTGTGTGTTGGAGCGTGGGGTGACTGTGAGTATGACTGTGAGTGTGATACTGTCTGTATGCGTGGGGGATGGGGGGAGGGTGGGAATGATTTTAATGTGATTTTAATGTGATGTTAACATGTAAAGCACTTTGTGCTACTTTTAAAAGTATGAAAAGCGCTTTATAAATAAAGTTTGATTTGATTTGATTTGATATGTTTTTTCAATGGCGAAAACTCGCGTTTCACAGGTTAGCTATTTGAACGAACTCCTCCAAAAGCAATTATCCGATTGACACAATGAGAATGTCAGTGTGTTCTTGACATGTTGAATATCTCTCGTGCTCTGCACGTTATTTCCTCAAAGGGCGTGGTCATACGGACGCGTTGTTCGTCACAAACAGGAAGTAGTTTGTTACGAGCCTCAATATAGTCATACATTCATCAAACATCATACACATGATCCCAGTGGAAAAATAAAACTAGACATGTTGGCATAAAAAGTGGGCGTGGCTAATTTACTCAGTGGCGCCCCCTTGAAATTTTCAAAAAGGCCTCCCCATTGAGGTTTTTTTGTCCTACATACACAAATTTTTTTATGCTCATTGGGCATGTCAGGACCTACATAAAATCCTCTTACACCTATAGTCATAACCAAACAGGAAGTCCGCCATATTTTTTTGAATGCAACAAAAATGGCCGAAATTCACGTTTCACAGGTTAGCTATTTGAACGAACTCCTACAACAGCGTTTATCCGATCATCTTAAACTCAGTGTCAGTGTATTCTAGACATGTTGAAGATCTCTCGTTGTGCTCCGCACGTTATTTCGTTTAAGGGCGTGGCCATGGCGTACCATCAAACATTGATGTCTCGGCGCACCCCTATTTTACCTTTCTGAAAGGCCTCCCAATAGAGGTTTTTTTCTTTTACATGCATGACAATTTTTTTGTACATTCATAATGTCAGGACCTACAATAAGTGGGCGTGGCTAAATTACTCAGTGGCGCCCCCTTGAAATTTTCAAAAAGGCCTCCCCATTTAGGTTTTTTTGTCCTACATACACAATTTTTTTTATGCTCATTGGGCATGTCAGGAGCTACATAAAATCCTCTTACACCCATGGTCAAAACCCAACAGGAAGTCCGCCATATTTTTTTGAATGCAACAAAAATGGCCAAAATTCACGTTTCACAGGTTAGCTATTTGAACAAACTCCTACAACAGCGTTTATCCGATCATCGTAAATTCAGTGTCAGTGTATTCTAGACATGTTGAAGATCTCTCGTTGTGCTCCGCACGTTATTTCGTTTAAGGGCGTGGCCATGGCGTACCATCAAACATTGATGTATCGGCTCACCCCTATTTTACCTTTCTGAAAGACCTCCCCATAGAGGTTTTCTTGTCTGACATGCATGACAATTTTTTTGTATGTTAATAATGTCAGGAACTACAATAAATCCTCTTGCACACATAGTCAAAACTAAACCGGCAGTCCGCCATATTTTTTTTTAATGGCGAAAATTCGCGTTTCACAGGTTACCTATTTGAACGAACTCCTACAAAAGCCTATATCCGATTGACACAACGTCAAGGTCTGTGTTCTAGACATGTTGAAGATCTCTCGTTGTACTCTGCACGTTATTTCGTCAAAGGGCGTGGTCATACGGACTTGATGTTCGTCACAAACAGGAAGTAGTTTGTTACAATGTTTAATATAGGCGTAGAGTCATCAAACATTACACACATGATCCCAGTAGAAAAATTTAACTTGTCATGTTGTTATAATATGTGGGCGTGGCTAAATGACTCAGTGGCGCCCCCATGAAATTTTAAAAATGGCCTCCCCATAGGGGTTTCTTTGTCCTACATGTATGAAATTTTTTATGCTCATTGGGCATGTCAGGAGCTACATAAAATCCTCTTACACCCATGGTCATAACCAAACAAGAAGTCCGCCATATTTTTTTTTGAATGGTTCAAATTCACGTTTCACAGGTTAGCTATTTGAACGAACTCCTCCAAAAGCGTTTATCCGATCATCGTGTGTTGTAGATCTCTCGTTGTGCTCTGCACTTTATTTCCTCAAAGGGCGTGGTCATAGGGACGCGTTGTTCGTCACAAACAGGAAGTAGTTTGTAACGGGCCTTAATATAGTCATACATTCATCAAACATCACACACATGATCCCAGTGTAAAAATAAAACTAGACATGTTGACATAAAAAGTGGGCGTGGCTAAATGACTCAGTGGCGCCCCCTTGACATTTTCAAAAAGGCCTCCCTATAGAGGTTTTTTTGGCCTACGTGCATAAAATTTTTTATGCTCATTGGGCATGTCAGGAGATACATAAAAGCCTCTTACACCCATGGTCATAACCAAACAGGAAGTCCGCCATATTTTTTTTAATGCAAGAAAAATGGCTGAAATTCCTTTTTCACAGGTTAGCTATTTGAACGAACTCCTACAACAGCATTTATCCGATCATCGTGAACTCAGTGTCAGTGTGTTCTGGACATGTTGAAGATCTCTCGTTGTGCTCCGCATGTTATTTCGTCAAAGGGCGTGGCCACGGCGTACCATCAAACTTTGATGTCTTGGCACACTCCAATTTTTTAACCTTCGATGACTGTAAGGCCTGCTGCTTGGCCACGTGTCGCGGCTGCACTCCCGCGGTCGCACTCTCGCGGTCGCGACACGCGCCGACATGCGTGGGGTGCTTCGGTCCCTTCATCACCGCTTGCGGTTTTAATTTTTATTTTGTTTTATGTTTGTTTTGTTTTATTTCATTTTTATCATTTATTAAACTTAACATAAATTCAGTACTGTGTTCCGTGTCTCTCTTGATAAGAAACTGCTCTAGAATTCACACTTATGATATGAGATTGATTTAATTAATAACTAATTAATTATTCATAATTAATATAGTTATTCCTGGAAAGCCAGGTGGTGCCCTATCAACGAGGAACTGATTAGACTTATGTTAATACACTTAATGTCTTCTAGGACAGGGTTTCTTAACCTTTTTGACCTTGGGGCCCAACATTTTCAGGGCAAGGTAGTCTGGGGCCCAATCGAGTGAATGGTTCTGATTTAACTTTTGCGGCCATTTTTATTTAATAGCTATTTGTGTCACTATGTTGTAATAATGAACACTGTTCTTCATTTTTGTTTTTTAATCAATATATCAACCTATACATGGGCTAATTATGCATAAAACCTTGCACAAGTTAAGATCATTTAATTAATTTTGCTCATATAAAACCATGTTTTAGTGCATGTTTGTTAGATAAGTAACCCAATATTATCGTTGTATCGTCTTTTAAAACAGAACCTTGATATGAGACATTGTGTATGTCGCCGCCGAAAGAGCAACGAATACTTGCGGCAAATAGTTCAACCTTTACCCAAGCACAGGGCGACCATATGCAGCATTTAGGTAAGACTTGGGAGAACTAGTCGCTAAACAGGATGTTGTGGAGGAAGTGGTTATACTGCTGCGTGTTGTGTTGTAAAGTTCCACTACTTCTAACTGATGATACTGCCTCTGGTGGTCGGAGAGTATACTGCAGGCCAACGATCACGGCCCTTACGGCCCACAGATGCAAACATATTATCCCCTCGCGCATGTTTTGGGGCCGCGGCCCATGGTTAAGAAACCCTGTTCTAGGAAATAGTCTAATTCAATTAAATACCCAACATTGTGCTTTATTTCGTTAAAGGGCGCGGCCATGGCTTTGCAGTCAAACTTGCATGTTTTTTTTGTGACAATTTTTAAACAATAAAATGCTTGTATGTCTGCCATGCAGAATTCAAAAATCACAAAATGTGTTATGCACGATACAGGGTCTGCCCTGAACACATCTATACTAAATGTGTCTGTATTAATCACAATGCCATCTGTTGACAACAGGATTAGCCCTAGCTAAAGCTACAAAGTTCATCGTATCCCCCTCAAAAGGGGTGTGGACCATCCTAAAACTGTGGCCATATTACCGTTTTAAGCTCAAACGTTTACGTCAAACAATTTCCCCATACAGAACAAACCGGAAGTTGTTTTTTTAAGGGGCTTAATATCGTTGTAGTCCCACCAAACGTCACACAAATGATCCCAGTAGTAAAGTAAAACTTGTCATGTGGGTATGATAAGTGGGCGTGGCTAAATGGCTCATTGGTGCCCCCTTGAAAATTTAAAAAAGGCCTCCCCTTAAATGTTTTTTTGTCCTTCAGGCATGACGTTTTTATGCGCATTAATCATGTTTGGACCTACATAAAACCCTCTTACAACCACAGTCAAAACATTACAGGCAGTCTAAGGGCGTACATCCGATCATTGTAAACTCAGTGACAGTGTGTTCTAGACGCTGCACGTGTTATAGCTCTGCACGCTATTTCGCATTTCGGCACACTTTAAGGCCTGCTGCTTGGTCTCACAACACACCCCGACATGCACGGTGTGCTTCGGGTCCTTCATCACAAGATTTCTGCCACAAGATTTCTGCATCTTAAAAGGATTTTTTTTCTTGACATTGTAGCATGCTGTGTTAATGGTGGATTTGCATTTGGTCTTTGTAGTAAGGTCTTTTACCTGCCTATTAAAACATTATATAACGACAAAAAAAGTATTTCACCTGCTTCAATTGGTGCTTTACTTAACTGTAATGATTGGTTGATTGAATAGAGGCTGACTAAATGCAGAGACTAAAAGATGCCAGGTGGACTGAGATTTTTATGAGTAATTGTTTTCTTTGTTTATATATACCCATTTCATTTTGATCCTAAAACTGTTTAATTGATCATTTCATACACAACACCACATCAACATGTTTAGTTAAAAAAAATGTAAATGTACGTTACCTTTCTGAGGGGGTCTCTCAGATAGCAGTCAACAATTCTGTCATACAAACTGTTCTTCTCATACAGAAATTCACAGACTTGATAGCTGAAGGGCAAGACAGGGACACAAAATGACAGAATTACAATATAACAAAAGAAAAGTCACATTTGAAGGTAAATCTGATCATGTATTTTGATTGAGTATCTCAAAGACAACTGAACTAAGAACTAAAAATCTAAGATATTTGAAATAAATGGAAAACAACACTGGACACTTCAGCTAAGACTGTCAAATAGATCAGGGGCCTTTGCTGAAAAAATGCATTGGTAAGTTAAAGCAACACAGACAATATTGAATGCTAACTTTTGATCCATTTACAAAATGTAATCTGGAAGTCATCACTTGAAGTTACAATTCTAAAATCTGTGTCTTTGCCTCATCTCTTCTTAGCAACTTTATTGTATTTTTTCTAATTGTGCGAGTGTTATTCTTTGGTTACCTTCTGGTAACCAAAGGTGGGGTTCTTCCAACTTTGCTGTTCTTCCAAACAAGCTAGTCAGGGCAGGCATGCTAATCCGGTTAGTGGCGGCGGACGAATCGTCTTTTGGTGTCTTATTCTTTAGCCAGCCTTTTTGCGGAGGCCATGAAGCATGTGCAGGATATTAATAACTGTTACTGAAGCTTCTGATAAAATTTGTGTCATGAAAAGTTATATTTTATCAGGCCAGTGCAGGAGAGTGCAACATATGCGTCTACTCCATTCCCCTCTCCACAGGAAGTCCTGGTGAAATGATATTTATTTTAACTCTAGCAGGCAACGACTAACCAGTACAACTTGATCAAATAATAACTATATCTCAGTCACTAACAGTGCATAAAGCATGCTCCAGCCAGATGCTTAAACAGTGTCTGGAGATTTCATCTCAAAACTTCTAAATCTAGCAGCCTCATCAGAGACTAAAATGATGTGTTTTATATCAAGTATCTCATTGTTATGTAGTCTTCTGTTTAACACGTGTTCTATTTCCTGTTTACTTTTATCTGATTTTTGCAATACTAACTTATTTAATTCTATATTATCTTTACATTATATTGTAGTCTGCACCTGCTCTATCTTACCATCAACTCATAATGTGAGGCAATAACAGTAGATAAACACTATGCTGTTATTTACATCACATTTACCTTAGACCAACTAAACGGCAGATAAAGTTATGGTAGGGAGTAGAGCTGAAACGATTCCTCGAATAACTCGAATAATTCGATTACAAAAATTCATCGAGGAATTTTCGCTGCCTCGAGGCTTCGTTAAGTTTTTTTTGCGTCATCAAAACTTTGGTACGAGTATAAAACACGTTTAATGTAGCTGCAGCTACCTGCTCCTCTCTCTTACACAGACACTTCAGCGCTAACACGCACACACACACACACACGCACACACGAGCGCGGCGTGCCCCTTTTAACTTTTAGTCAGCACACAGTTGATCCGTGATCCATACGACCCTGTCGGGAACACGTGATCCGGTCAAACGGTCGGCTTTTCTCCGTTCACTCTCTCCGTGTTTGCAGCTAACATAACGATAGCAACGTCCTCTCACAGTCTCTGTCATAGACACGCCTATGGTCTCTGTAGTCTGTGAGCGCGCTGAATGCACGCGCTGCAGGAGCAGACAGAGATACACTTCTAACAATATACAGGCTGATAATATGAAATGTCTAATGTCTTCAAAGCTAAATCAAGACAGAACTTATTTGTGGAATAATAATTTAGCAAATATATATTTAAAGTTTCTCAATTTCCTTATCTGACATAATGATTGATTCTGTGATTGATTCAACAGAACATAATGCTTTCTCAATTAAATGTACTGTAACAGATGTGTAGGCTACACAAAACACTATTTGCTATTTCAGCCATTAAAACGTGTTTGGCCTGTATTTTTCATCTACCTGCCGCCTTGACCAGTGAATCAGAAAGTGAATTTGGGACCCTGTCAGTAATATGGTGAGCATCAATCAGCAGCTGTAGAGCAGAGGTGGTTGGCTGTAACAAGCAGGCGTTTCCATGGTAACTGCAAAGAATCAGGTTTGTAGGGACGACCCAAGACGAGTTAAACCTTAATTAAGCAAAAGTATGATTTATTAGATTACTCGATTAATCGACGGGATATTCGATAGAATACTCGATTACTAAAATATTCGATAGCTGCAGCTCTAGTAGGGAGGTTTTAATTAGGAACTGTATTATTATCAGTACAAATGCAGCATTGATTTTACAATGATAGGTTAATTGAAGGTTGGAAATATACATCAAGCAATACAGGTTATCTTATCTTATATTTTCTACATAAATCATATATCACTGTATAATCCAGTGAAAACTACATTTAAATCATCTGTAATGTTGATCATGTGTTGTCCTGAATGATTAAGGGGTGGGTCAATCTAAAGTTGCCACATACTATGTGGGTCATTTTTTCTTCACTCCTGATCAGGGCTGACAAATACTTCCAGAGTTTGTTTTCCAGTTTTGCTTTTAAAAATGTTTTAAATGATCTGGCTGGAATGGACAATCACAAACCCAATGCAATTTTGGTTCACAAAGTTTCTTTCTAAATTCTATATAAATCCCAGAACAAAGGTAAAACCTGGTGCTTCAAAACTAAATTATCAAAAAAAATCCAACTGACTTCTGTTAGAGAAATGCCCCCAACAACTTGAGTGATCAACAGGACAAGTATGTGCATTTTATGCCTTTTTTTATTTACAACCCTAAAAGGTGAAAAAATATTGAACTGAAGAATGTTAGGTTGATATTTAAGCAATGCAATACATCCTTGATACAATTGTTCATTGCAAGCTACTCACAATTTCGCCTTCTCTGCTAAAGTCAATAGTCTTTCCTCATTATACTGGATGACACCCCCAACCTGGAGCAACTCCAGCAAAACCTAGAAGAACAGTGACATAATATGATATAATCATTGTACAAATCACATGCTGCGGTTTTAACAGCATACAGTAGACCAACCTGCTGCCTCTCAGTGTGTCTGGTGTCATCATCTGGGCAACAAAGGAAGTCCAGAACCTGGGAAGACAGTGCAGGAAAATTGTTAAATGACTGGTGCTGGGAGTTTACTTTTCTCATGGATAGTTCGTAATGTACATCATGACACTTCATGACAACATTACAGACTTAAAACTAAAATCCAAATTATTATTCCACAAAACAAGTTGTCTCTTGATTTAGCTTTGGCAACATTAGACTCTTCATATAATCAGCCTACTCATTATTAGACATGTGTATCTGACACAATGAGATGATTGAGCAGGGGTAATAAAATATCTACAAAGAGTCTTCCAGCCAAATGTCCTCCAGAGAAGTGAGCTTGAGATTCTCCATTGAGCTTCACAATATTTAGTCCATACTTACCCATACATACCCCTGGGATGCACTTATTACTCTCCTTTTCCCATTTTTGTTTGATGTATGTGCTGTCTACTGTTTTGATACCCTGGAGCCCCTTGTAAAGTCTTGATATTACTTTAAGCCCTGAGTCGTCCTTATATGCACTAATAAAGATTTTCAGTAGGTCATTTTCAAAAGCAGCTCCATTTTTTATCATGGAACTGTTTATGTGATGACGTATCTGCAAAAATCTGCAAAAATCAGTATTTTTTAAACCATGTAATCTTTTAAGTGTCTGAAAATCATTCATTTTGCCCCGGTCAAAGAAAGTACAATATGATGAGAGACCCCGATGTGCCCATCCCTTATAACTTACGTCCAACTTGTTTGGGGTGAAGTCTATATCATGAGAGCACCACTTAAGAATTTTTATCTCTTCCATTAAATTATTTTTAGTTATAACATTTAACCAAATCTTCAGAGGTACGTTGATCCAATTATTACCTAATTCGACTAAGTTTTTAATTAGTCTTTTATCTCCTAACCTCGCCTGAATAGGAACCGCTCCGGACACATTCTCTTCAATTTCTTTCCATCTGGCTTGGTAGTCAGAGTTGCACCAACAATAGATGATCCTTAGCTGGGCGGCTTTATAATAGTCCTTAAGACAGAGTGCAAGTCCACCCCTCTCCTTTGTCAGCTGAAGAATTTGAAATTTTATCCTAGGTTTTCTTCCATGTCAAATGTATCGTGATGTTAATTTATCCCATTCATTAAATTGTTTGTCAGTTATTTCAATTGGGAGAGTTTGAAACAAATACAAGATTCTCGGCAAAATATTCATCTTTACTGACTCAATTCTCGACTCAAAGCTTAGTATTGGTATCAAATTCCATCTTGTTATGTCCTCCTTTAATTTTTGACTTAATTGAATAAAGTTTAAAGCATATAGGTTTGTAAGGTCTTTTGGTATGTTAACCCCCAGGTATCTTATGTGGTCTTGGTCCCACTTTAGTTCGATATTAGATTTTATGGTCTGGCTTGGCTTGTATTGAAAACTTAGCACTTGAGTCTTTTTGATATTTAAACTGTAGCCTGAGACAGAGCCAAAAACATCCAAAAAGGACAACAATTTCAAAATTGAGCTCTCTGGGTTTGACAAATAAATTAAAACGTCATCCGCAAATAATGAGATTTTATGTTCCTGGTTGGACATTTTTATACCTACAATCTTATTATCCTGTACGATCCCCTGTCTCAAAGCTTCAATAAACATTGCAAAGAGTAGTGGACTAATTGGGCAGCCCTGTCTAGTCCCTCTTTCCAGGTCAAATGAGTTTGATATGGACCCGTTAATTTTTATCCTTGCCCTTGGATTGTTATATAATGCTTGAATAGTTTTAATAACAGTCTGATGAAAACCAAATTTCTGTAGTACTCTATAAAGAAACTCCCAACTAACTCGATCGAACGCCTTTTCTGCATCGAGACTCAATAATACTGCCTGAATTTTATTTTCAACTATATGATCAATCACATGCAGTGTTCGGCAAATATTATCCTGTGTCTGCCTTTGTTGAATGAAACCTGTCTGATCTAGACTTATTATCTCGGGAAGGATATTTTCAATTCCTTTTGCCAAAATATGGGTAAAGATCTTATAATCTTGGTTCAGTACACTTATCGGTCGATAGTTTCCACACTCAAATTTATCTTTACCCTCTTTTGGTATCAGAGAGATCACTGCCTCTTTCCACGAGGGGGGAGTTATGCCTGTTTTTATCACGTGGTTGTATGTGGCCTTCATCATAGGGATCAGATGGTCTTTCATTTCCTTGTACCACTCTGATGGGAAACCGTCTGGCCCTGGTGCTTTATTGGGTTTTAAATGCAATATTGCCCTTTTAATTTCTTCATCTGTAATTTCACTTTTAAGAAGTTTATTTTGTTCATCCCTCACTTTGGGTAATTTTATCAGGTCAAAAATCATCTTCTTTTTAATGTCATTTTAATATATTTCATTTAGTTCATTCTTCTTCCTGTCTATTTATTTTTCTATTTTTTCATTTAATGTCTCTTTATGCATGTTCTCTAATTTCTTTAAATCCGTTTGTAAACTTTCCAATTTTTCTTTCCTCTGTTTTTTTAGATTGGAACTGTATCCTATAATTTTCCCTCTAAGTACAGCTTTGGATGCGTCCCAAAGAATCAGAGGGGATACTTCCCCATTATCATTTTCCTCAAAATAATTTTGAAGATCTGTTTTTAGTTGCTCCCTCATCTGGCTTAGAATTCCAGTATTTAGCCTCCAAATTGTATTTTTCTTTTCAAAGCCTAATCTTAACTCCATCAAAATTGGTGCGTGATCTGACAAATCCATGTTCCCTATGCTACAATTCATCACCCTTTCTAAATCCCTTTGAAACATAAAAAAATAGTCAATTCTGGAGTATACCAAGTGAGGGTGGGAAAAAAAAGTATAGTCCCTCTTTATTGGATTCAGATCTCTCCATATGTCTAAAAGTCCGAGCTCCCCCATCATTAATTTTATATTTCTAGCTGTTTTCTTTTCTTTTGAGTGATATGGTTTCAATGTATCTAAGGTTGGATGTAGTCTAACATTAAAGTCTCCTCCACAAATAAAGGTGCCCTGTGCCTCTGGGATCAATAGGTCAAAAATGTGCTTATAGAATTTCCATTCAGATCCTGGAGGGGCGTAAATATTCAAAAAGGTGACCAAAACACCTTGCAGGTTTCCCCGGACCAGTACAAATCTCCCATCTATGTCCCTCTTTTCATATAAACACTCGAAGTTTAGTTTACTAGCAATTAACGTTGCCACCCCTCTTTTGGAGCCCTGACTACAGGAGGAGGAGTACAGCTTTAGCTTCTGTGTACGCTCTTCTTTTCCTCAGCAGCTCCGGTGCGTAGTCGTGGTCCAGGTGGATCCTCGACCCCTGAAAATCAAAACCTTTCTTCTGCCATGCTCGTTTAATGACATCCTCTTTCATCTTATAGCTAGAGAACTTGACCACAAGTGATCTCGGCGGTTCTCCGGCCGGCGGCTTAGTGGCAAGCGCCCTGTGCGCCCTCTCAATATTTAACACTGTAGATGATGGGAGCTCCAGACCCTTCATTAACAAACCCTCCAAAAAAGTTGTCACCGACGTTGCACTTTCTTCAGCTCCTTCTTTAACCCCGTGAATCCTCACATTGTCACGTCGCGAACGTCCTTCTAGGTCCATCAACTTAGCCTCTGTTTGCATCTGAAGTTTCACTAGCTCCGCTAAAACCTTCTCTGAGGATTGGATGCGGGTCTCGGCTGTGTCAATTCGTTCCTCTGCTTCCTCCATTCTTTTGTCGATTTTCTTAATGTCCTCTCTTATGCCGTTAAGTTGTTGGCCGAATTCCCGTCTAAGTTCCCGGAGTTCTGTCAGGATTAAGCCCAGGCTAGCTTCCTGGCTCGGCTCATCTGCCGTGTCATCCTGTGGGACGTCCTCCATGTTGCTAACACTGCTAGCTTGTGACAGCTTGCCTTCCTCTTCCTCGTCGTATTCATTTCTTTGTGTTAGTCTTTTCTTCACTTTTTGGGGCATGTTCTTTCCCCTGCTGTGTCCCCACTTGTTGTAGCACTTCTTCAATAAAATTTGAGTTATATACGGACACTTTTAATTCCCACTGTCGGGAGCCTATTGCTCTATGCTGCCATTGTGTACTGCGCCAGACCGGAAGGGTCTAACGCAGCGCTATTTCATAGTCTGATTGGAGATGTTTACAGACTGGAACTACAGTGGCTGTGCCATGATGTTGCTATAGTTATGCTAGCTGCAGACACAGTGAGAGTGAACGCAGAAAAGTTGAACCGACCATTTGACCGTTTTATACGGCTTCACTGATCAATTGTGTGCTGATAAGTGATGGTACGAATTTCTGTGAATACGTTCAGTTTGGTTACATCTTGTAGAGATGACTTTGCTGTTAGCAGACTACGATCTATTCTGAGAAGCTATGACCATATTTGAAGAGAAACACGTTATATGAGGTATCACAAAAGTATAATGTATGGCCTCAGTTGACAGTAGAATGATGAAGTGTTCCTCAAATAGAGGTTTGACATTTAAAGAGTAAAGGTAATGTGATTCTCCATACCATGTATAGAAATATCTAAAGTGGGAAGGAATTTATGACATCTGTTGTGTTGTATATAATGGCTCCAAACTGACCATTAAATTGTCTATCTTTCAGCCTGCACAGAGTCTCAGTGTTGTCTGTTAGATCAGAACCACGGCTGTGATATGCTGCGTTAATATTATCCAGTCTGTTAGATTCAGCTTTAGGGACATTTATATTATTCAACCCATCAATAAGCTAAAAGTGAAAAGGGGCGCGCCCCACCGTGCGTGGTGGCTGCATGCACCAGTGTGTGTGTGTTTGTGTGTCAACTTCGCCAAGAAGCAGCGTTTTATATTATTTCTCAGATTAGATAGATAGATAGATAGATAGATAGATAGATACTTTATTGATCCCGAAGGAAATTCAAGCTCGTTTGATGGCACCCTAACAGAGGATAACCAAGCAATTAATGATCAGTTTAAATTATGTTACTCTAAACTACACTCTTCCGATGTTACTCCAGATGATTGTCAGCTTCATCCTTTTTTTTTAAAGTTTAAATATTCCCACTATAGACACTGGCTTTCAATAGGGGCTGGAAAAGAAATAGTGTAGGAAATAGTCGCTGCAATAATGTCCCTTCAGAGCACAAAAGCCCCAGGTCCGGATAGGTTTCCGATAGAATTTTATAAGAAATTTAAAGATAAACTTTTAAGGCAGACAGTCCTATTTTAACTTGAGACGATTATTTAATATAATCTATACATAATCCCACACTTTATCAATGGAAGCAGTAATTTTGCTTGACGCTGAAAAGGCGTTTGATAGGGTAGAGTGGGAATATCTTTTCTACGCACTTATTAGGTTTGGATTTGGTCCTAATTTTATGAAATATATCAAGCTTATTTACACTGACCCGACTGCTTCCGTTTTTAGTAACTCTGTCTCTTCTGATTATTTCCCTTTCTTTAGTGGGCCGTTACTCTTTGTCCTGGCGATAGAACCCTTGCCCTTCAGTGCAATAAAAATATACAAGGTATCGCACGCGGTGGCATCACGCATACTGTCTCACTTTATGCAGATGATTTGATATTATACGTCACTAATCCTATCTCAACTGTACTCATAGTGCTTAAACTATTAAGAGAATGTGGGAGTATATCAGGATACAAGCTTAATTTAAATAAAAGTGAGTACTTCCCTATTAATATGAAAGCTGAAGACTATCCTAATCTGCCAATTAAACTTACAAGTGAATATTTTACGTATCTGGGGTTGAAGGTAACCAAATCTTATTACAGTTTATTCAAATGTAAATTTTCTCTTTTAGAACAGTGCAAAAGCAACATTAAACAATGGTCAATTTTGCTCTTGTCTCTTATTGGGAGAACAAACTGTTAGGATGAACATTGTGCCTAATTTCCTAAATTAGTTTCAAGCCGTACCTATCTTTATACCACAATCATTTTTTAAGGACTATAACCGGATGATCTCCTCCTTTATTTGGCACGGTAAACCAGCCCGCCTAAGAAAAGAATTTATGGAAAGACAAAAAAAAATGGGTAGGCTCTTGTTACCAAATCTACGCTCATATTATTGGGCTGCAAATTTTAATACTATTTCCCTGTGGTTAAAGGATTGGAATGGCAAGAGCCCTGCTTGGTTCCTGATTGAAATTAATACCAGTAAGCTCCACTCTCTCCCTGATCTGCTATGTGCAGCTTTGCCTTCACTAGTAAATATCAGAGATGGAAATGTTATTGTAACTCAATCATTACACATTATAAGAGAGTAGAAAATGTCTTGGACTTCAAAACATATTGATTCACTCGCCTATTGTGAACAATTATCTGTTCCAACCATCTTTACTTGATAAAGGCTTCCAAATTTGGTATGACAAGGGTATACATAGTATTGAAGACCAATATATCGGAAACACTTTTGCTAGCTTTGAACAACTGATAACTTTTTCCGCTACCTACAAATCAGAGATTTTGTAAGGAAGAAAAATGTGAACTTTCCATCTATTCCCCCTTTATCTTGCTTGGATTCTCTGTTGAAGGTTAATACACTAAATAAGGGTAGGATTTCAATGATCCATACACACATCATGGATGAGTATATTCACCGGATATCCCATATTAGGGAGCAGTGGGAAACAGATTTTGGGGTCCCTCTGTTGGGTGAAATGTGGAACTTGACACACGCAGGGGTTCAATTCATCCTCCATATGTGCACAGCATCAGCTACATCTCTCTAAGGCAAGACTTGCAAGAATGTTTCCTAACCTGAGCCCAATACGTGACAGGTGTACACAGGCTTCGGGGACCGTTTACCACATGTTTTGGTGCTGCTCAAAACTTACACAGTTCTGATCTTTATTTTTTGACACACTCTCCAAGTCTTATGGCTGCATGGTTGTGCCCTCTTCTACTGTGGGTATCTTTGGTGTGTTTCAATTTTCCTCCTTAATTTCAGAAGGTCATTGCTTTTTCCTCTATTAGCAAAACGTTTAATGCTATTCATATGAAAGGATTCGAGCTCCATCGATCAAAGATATGATGCACAATATTAAGCTGGGAAAAATAAGATACATCCTCAATGGATCTGCTTATAGATAATATATATATAATATATAAATATAATATAATATAAAACCTGGAACCCATTCTTGAACTATGTGCGGACTTTGTCTGGCCTGGAACCATGAGTCTGCAGCCCTTTAGGTTTATTTTCCATGTTTATGGATAGAATGCACACATCTTTGTTTTTTTGTATTTGAAATAAAATCTAAGGTAGCAGGAATTATGTATTGTGCCCCCGTCCATTTATCTACAAAGGTCTGCTCTCTGGCCAACAAGATGGACTAACAGCTGCTTCTAAATACTAGAAACACAGACTTTTGCAGATCCACAGTCCTGTGTTTCACTGAAACCTGGCTCAGTGAACACATCCCGGATAGCTCACTTCAGATACTGGAATTTCAGCTCGTCAAAGTGAGCATCGTAAAGGAGCTTTCTGGGAGGACGAGGGGATGCGGAATATGCTTCTTTATAAATGAGGTTTTGGTGTACAGTCACAGTGTTGAAGCAGTTGTGTAGCTTAGTTTTCAATAAAGTCAAGAGTTTGTCTAGTTTTTTTTTTGGTCGGCGTTTATATCCTACCTCTGGACCGGGTTGACCAGATAACATGCTTGGAGAAAAACATACAGACTCCCTTCTCATCATTCTTGGGTATTATAACAGGGCAAATCTAACCCACAAACTACCGTAATACAGACAACATATTAAAGGGATACTTCACCCATTTGCATGAAGCTGTGTATCATTAGAAACGTGGTAGCAGTGTTGAATGGTTGTGAGTCCAGCCCTCATTTTGCCCTGAGACGAGAAAAATATGTTTTTCTTTGCCTGGAAGTTTTCTTCATGTGATGCAATATGATGCTTTTTGCATCACATGAAGAAAACTTTCAAGCAAAGAAAAACACATTTTTCTCATCTCAGGGCAAAATGAGTGTGGGATTCACGACCACTCAACACTACTACCATGTTTCTAATGATACACAGCTTCATGTAAATGGGTGAAATATCCCTTTAAGTGTCCCACCAGTAAGAGAGGTTACCTGATCAAAGAGTTTCCTGTTCACAAATAGTGTGTTATCCGGCTTGGCTAACTGGCGAGCCAAAAAAGTGAAGAGCCCTCCGACCTGGGAAGGAGTAAAGTCTGAGTTGTCCACCATCACCTATATAATAATATAAAATATAATTAATAATAATTAGAAAGAAGCATATGCAGAAAAATGAAAACAAATATTTTCATTCAGCCTTTATTTAACAAGGAACATTTCCATTGAGTTAAAAACCTCTTTCACACTGGACACCTGGCCAAGCTGGATAATAGTATACATATAAAGCCCTGTTTCCACCTCGCTGTTCAGTTCAGTTCATCTTGGTATGGTACGGCACGCATGAGTCATGCCTAAGCAGTGCAGTATCTGTGTATTGTTTAACTTGAAAGATATAAATTTAATGAAATATATACAGTATATATACTGATACATGAGATGGCCATTTGACTCTTTTTAGTTTATTCTCTCTTGTAACAGTTGCTCGTCTGATGTGATGAGACGTTAAAGTATGTTGAGAAAAAGACAATACTATCTACCACTGCTGGCGACAATTCCGCAAGATTTTTTGACAACCACTTTACGCTCCTCGTTATGCTCCATGCTGTCTATTCTATATTCAGCTATGTGAAAAAACAAAAAAAACCAAAGTAACCTACGGACGGATTTACCTGAAGCAAGATGTCCACGATCCTCTGCTGGTATTCTAGGGCCTGCTTGTCATTTTTGAAGTCTTCAAATGTCTAGAATAAAGTAAGAACCAATTTTTAAATTAGAATTAGACCAAATATTTACACTGTCGTTGCATTGCATCATATCTTATTGAAGACAATCCCTATCCCTTATCATTAAATAATCACTCTACTGCATATTGCTATAATTTAAATATCATTGTGGGCATGATTGTCACTAAAATATTTCCCGGCTAATACTTCCTGACTAGATTGTTTTATTCATCGCTATATTGCATTGTACATACTGTTACTTAGGTCACATTGCTAGTCCCTTATCATGCAGCGCTCATTGTATGAAAACTATGGCTTGTCACATAGTAGATTGTAGTCTGACAAATCAGTTAAAACATAATGATTTAAATATTCAGAAACAGCACCAGGCTGACAGCCACCAAGAATTTCAACCTTTGCATGTGTTTTCTGAATTGAACATTGTCTTATTGTCTAAATGACATTTAAGTAATATTTCGAGATTGAGGCCAAAAGAACAAGTATGAATTATTCTTTATAAACACTATAAAGAAATAAAGAGATGTATAGAGGGATAGATAGAGGGATGGATGGATGGATGGATGGATGGATGATAGATGGATAGATGGATAGATAGATAGATACTTTATTGATCCCGAGGGAAATTCAACCCTTGGATAGCGAACTAGATGAATATGGAGACAGAGAGATAAATAGGTAGCTACTTTATTTATCCCAAATCCAGCTACTGCACATCCAATTGCAAATAAATAGCAAGTAGGTTACTTTAAAGTTGTGTTAAAAAGAAGTGATTCAAAATAATACATAAACATAAATATAATCATTTGAAATTATTTCAAGAAATCTCACCATGGCAAGGACATTAAAGAATTCTCGGGTATCAAAGTGGACGAGTGAACGAATAAATGGGAAAACTTCTTCCTCCTCTGACGAGTCGGCTGAGTGGAGTCGGATAAGGAATTCAAACACCTGAAAAAAACAACAATTAAACAGTAAGATAAACTTATACTCGCTTTCTCTAGTAGCCACTAACTGCTGGGGCTTCTGTGGCTCGGTGATAGCTCAGCGAAAAAAGTCTGCACCAGTGGCATTTGAATGTTTATGAATCAGTTAAGTTAATGATGGACATAGCAGCCTCTGACATCAGTGTATGAATGTGGTGTGAATGGTTAAGTGTGACCTGCCATGAATAAAGCACTTTGTGTAGTTCGAGTAGCCCTATTCAAACTGAAATCAATTTACCATATTTTTCAAAACAAAAAACTGCAACTTCATTACCTTGTTCAGCTATGATCATGACCACACATCCAAAGTCTATATTTTTTCTTAGCAAAAAATAGAACAAATACATTACTCAAATGTTTTTTAAAGATGCAACCTCTGGCAGGAAGTAAAGTGCGGGAAAGCAGATATGCAAGAATATACATCCTCAGTTTTAAATGAATACATATCCAGTACCCACGTACCTGGTTCTTGACTTGAACTACAAGGTCTTCAGGGATGTCTCCTAGCGGATATGCCCTTCCTGCAAGACAGCAGCTACACACACACACACACACACACACACACACACACACACACACACACACACACACACACACACACACACACACACACACACACACACACACACACACACACACACACACACACACACACACACACACACACACACACACACACACACACACACACACACACACACACACACACACACACAGATTCATGTTGAAAAGGCTTTGAAAAGGCTTTTGGCAAAGGCATTTCTTCCAGTTCATGTTCAAAGTGGTGGCTTCATTTTTGTGCCCCCCAACAAGTTGACGAAATAACCCTGAAAATAGTTCAAGTAATAATAAGTGCTTTTAGAACAAAATAAAATATAAGTGCTTTTAGAACATGATGTTCTAAACTAACATGGGTTGCAAGAAGTAGGAAAACCACATCTTTGACTGAAAAAATTAATGATTGAACACAGAGTAACGCTTGTCGAAGTAGCTCTCCCACTAATGATTCTCGTGAGGATGACCAAACAGGAGACACTAGCCTACGAAGCATTTTAAACAAACTCAAAGACTTTAGGCAGGACAACAAACAACAGCTCACAGAGATAAAACAAGAACTGTAAACTGTAAAACTAACAATCGACTGGAAGCAGCAGATGAGCAGATTGAAAAGGCAGAGTGAGCATTGCAGGCTGCAGCCATGATGATAAAACGGCTAACACAGCGGCAGGCTAACATAGAAGCTAAGCTGCTGGACAAGAGGGATGGGCTCGCAGAGAAAACATTTGAATCTACGGAATACCCAAATCAGCAGAGGGTAATGACACATCTAGCTTCCTGAAAAACCTCCTGAAGGATCCCCTTGATTTTCCACAAGATACAGAATTAAAGATTGAAAGAGCACATAGGGCGTTAGCGCTGAAATCCAATAACCCACAGGCAAAGCCCCAATCGATTGTGCTAAGTTAGCGAGTTACAGGGTGTAAAGGAGGAAGTGATCAGTAGAGTATGGCAAAAAAGATATTAAGATATATATATATAAAAAGATGTGAGATATTTCACAGCAGTACCTGCTTGTACGTAGACCAGTATTACCCATGTACAATACTTAAACAATGCATGGAACATGCTGAAGCAAAGAGATTGTTAAAAGAGAAAAAGGTGAAATTTCAGACTCCCTTTCCAGCCAAACTAAGAGTTTTCTACAGTAATAGCACTTGTTTATATCAAAGTGCAACCGAAGCAACAGTCGACATGGCTTTGCATGGATTTCCTGTCAACATCATACCAGCTGCAGTCAGTCCGGACTAACAGGAGATACAACTCCTGTCTACAGGGCAGGTGTCAGAGGGCCGACGTGGCAGAATCCCGACCCTGACGGACACTATCGATCATGGTCAGGGTGGCCTCCCAGCTGCCATACAAAGAGAAACTGCAGCAATTCAGGCAAATTACAGGGATGTGTTTTTTTGTTTTTGTTTACTACACTGCTCAAAAAATAAATGAAGGGAACACTAAAATAACACATCCTAGAGCTGAACGAGTGAAGTATTCTTTTTTTTTTTAAGCTTTATTTTTGGCCTTTTAGCCTTTATTGTAGGACAGTGGATAAATTAGAAAGTGTGAAAGAGAGTGGGGAAAGACATGCAGTACAGTTGCCACGGGCCGGACGCGAACCCAGGTGTAACACCCAAAATTAAAGTGGAAAAACACACTACAGGCAGATCCAACTTTGATGTAATGTCCTTAAAACAAGTAGTGTGTGTGGCCTCCACATGCCTGTATGACCTCCCTACAACGCCTGGGCATGCTTCTGATGAGGTGGCGGATGGTCTCCAGAGGGATCTCCTCCAAGACCTGAACTATAGCATCTGCCAACTCCTGGACAGTCTGTGGTGCCTTGTGGCGTTGGTGGATGTAGCGAGACATGATGTCCCAGATGTGCTCAATTGGATTTAGGTCCGGGGAACGGGCGGGCCTGTCGATAGCATCAATGCCTTAATTTTATAGGAACTGCTGACAGACTCCAGCCCCATGAGGTCTAGCATTGTCTAGCACAGGAGGAACCCAGGGTCAACCGTACCAGCAAATGGTCTCACAAGGGGTCTAAGGATCTCATCTGGGTACCTAATGCCAGTCAGGCTATCTCTAGCGAGCACATCGAGGGCTGTGTGGCCCCCCATAGAAATGCCACCCCACACCATTACTGACCCACCACCAAACTGGTCATTCTGGAGGTTGCAGGCAGGTTGCAGGCAGCAGAACGTTCTCCACAGCGTCTCCAGACTCTGTCACATGTGCTCAGTGTGAACCTGCTTTTATCTGTGAAGAGCAAGGGCACCAGTGGCAAATTTGCCAATCTTGGTGTTGTCTGGCAAATGCCAAACGTCTTGCATGATGTTGGACTGTAAGCACAACCCCCACCTGTGGATGTCGGACCCTAATACCACCCTCATGGAGTCTGTTTCTGACCATTTGAGCAGACAAATTTGTGGCCTGCTGGAGGTCCTTTTGCAAGGCTCTGGCAGTGCTGTTCCTCCCTGCTGCTGGGTTGTTGCCCTCCTCCACGTCTCCTGATGTACTGCCTGTCTCCTGGTAGCCTCCATGCTTTGGACACTACGCTGACAGACGGAGCAAACCTGCCTGCTACAGCTCTCATTGATGTGTTGCACTACCTGAGCCACTTGTGTCGGTTGTAGACTCCGTTTCATGCTACCACAAGAGTGAAAGCACCGCTAGAATTTAAAAGTGACCAAAACATCAGCCAGAAAGCACTGGAAATGAGAAGTGGTCTGGGGTCACCACCTGCAGAACCACTCCTTTACTTGAGGTGTCCTGCTAATTGCCTATAACTTCCCCCTGTTGTCTATTCCATTTGCACAACAGCATGTGAAATTGATTGTCAATCAGTGTTGCTTCCTAAGTGGACAGTTTGATTTCACAGAAGTGTGATTGACTTGGAATTATATTCTGTTGTTTAAGTGTTCCCTTTATTTTTTTGAGCAGTGTACTTTCTGTTTAGGGAGCATTCTAACAGGTGTAACACCCATAAGAGACAATGGCTGAAAACCATAAGTTTGAAATTGTTTCTTTTAACGTAAATCGAGTTCTGAACCCACTAAAAGGAGTAAAATTAGAAATAAAACGAATAAAGATGCACAAATTGTAGTCTTACAAGAGACGCAATTGAATTCCTATGAACGTGAAAAACTAAAAAGGATGGGTTTTTCTGAAGTGTTTTTTTCAAGCTATTTCAGCTGCTTTTGATTCTGTACCATGCCCGAACCCAGTTAAAAACTCTTATAATCACTTTAGTCCCTCTCAGCTTGATCAGTTTGTAGATAGTGCGGTGGATTCACTTAAGAGTTACTATGGATTCAATCTCCCCCCTAAAACAGAAGGCAATCAAACGACAGAGATTAGCTCCAAGGTACAACTCAGAAACCCGTACTCTAAAACTAACGTCTTTTAAATTTGAAAGAATGTGGCGCTCCACCAAAATGAAAAAATCACGTTTAATTTGGCAAGATAGTCATAATAGATGAAAGCTCTACGACAGGCCCGCACTGCCTATTACTCGTGTCTTATTGAAGAAAATAAAAACAATCCTAGATACCTCTTCAGCACTGTAGCCAGGCTGACAGAGAGAGAGTCATAGCTCCATTGAACCATCGATTCCTTTAGCCCTTAGCAGTAATGATTTCATGAACTTTTTTAATGATAAAATTCTAAACATTAGAGACAAAATTAGCAACCTACTACCCTTACTCAGTACAGATTCCTCCTATATTTTGGACACAGCAAAAACAATTCAAAATTCTGATACGAGCCTTGACTGTTTCTTTCCAATTAATCTTTCAGAACTAAACCGTCAACCTGTCTTTTAGATCCAATCCCAACCAAGCTGTTTAAGGAAATGTTTCCCTTAATTAGCAGCTCCATACTAGATATGATCAATTTATCTTTAGTGACTGGTTATGTACCCCAGTCATTTGAAGTAGCTGTAATTAAACCCCTCCTTAAAAAGCCTACTCTTGATTCAGGAACTCTAGCTAACTATAGAGCTATATCTAACCTTCCTTTTATCTCCAAGGTCTTAGAGAAAATGGTAGCTAATCAGCTGAGTGACTTTCTCCACGACAACAGCTTGTTTGAGGAGTTTCAGTCTGGATTTAGAGCTTACCATAGCACTGAGACTGCACTAGTTTGAGTAACAAATGATCTTCTGTTAGCCTCAGATAGGGGACTTCTATCCATGCTCATCCTGTTAGATCTTAGTGCTGCTTTTGACACGATTGACCATCAGATCCTGTTACAGAGACTAGAACGATTGCTTGGAGTTACAGCGACTGCTCTAAGTTGGTTTACATCCTATTTATCAGACAGATCTCAGTTTGTGCATGTTCATGATGAGTCCTCTATGTACACCAAAGTTAGCCATGGAGTGCCTCAAGGATCAGTGCTTGGACCGATTCTCTTTACATTATATATGCTTCCTCTAGGTTGTATTATGAGAAAACACTCCATAAACTTTCATTGCTATCCAGACGATACTCAGCTATACATATCAATGAAGCCCGATGACACCAACCAGCTATGTAAACTAGAAGCCTGCCTTAAGGACATCAGGACCTGGATGACCAGAAACTTCTTGCTGCTTAACTCAGACAAGACTGAAGTTATAGTGATTGGACCTAAGAACCTCAGAGAGACTTTTTCTGATGCTATAACGGCCCTTAGTAGTATCAGCATAGCCTCTAGTAACACTGTTAGGAACTTAGGAGTTCTGTTTGATCAGGATATGTCCTTTGATTCACACATTAAACAAATTTCAATGACAGCTTATTTTCACCTTCGTAATATCTCTAAGATCAGGCAGATCCTGTCGCAAAATGATGCTGAAAAACTAGTTCATGCATTTGTTACCTCCAGATTGGATTACTGTAATTCTCTTTTGTCAGGGTGCTATAGTAAATCTCTAAAGACCCTTCAGCTAGTCCAAAATGCTGCAGCTCGTGTTCTGAATAGAACTAGGAAAAGGGACCACATTACTCCTGTATTGGCTTCTCTCCACTGGCTCCCTATAAAATCTAGAATAGAATTTAAAATCCTTCTTCTCACCTACAAAGCTCTAAACGGTCAAGCACCATCCTATCTTAAAGAGTTCATTGTACCGTACTACCAAACCGAGAACATTACGCTCCCAGAATGCAGGCCTGCTCGTGGTGCCTATAGCCTTCAGTTATCAGGCACCACTCCTTTGGAATCGTCGACCAGTTGGGGTCCGGGAAGCAGACACATTGGTACTTTTAAGAATGGACTTGAAACTTTTCTTTTTGATAAATCTTATAGTTAGGGCTGGCTTAGGTATAGACCAGCTCATAGTTATGCTACTATAGGCCTAGACTACCGGGGGAACTGGCACCAGGATCTCTTCTCTCTTTCTCTCTCTCTCTGCTTTCATATCTTATTACTGCTTGTCACTATCTTTATATTGAAGTTACTAACCTCTCCTTTTTCTGGGAGCTGCTAAGCTCTCTTAGGTTCTTCGGTTCTGTTGATGAGGATGGCCTGCCCAAACACCCCCCCCCTCCTATCCTACCCTTCTTTCTGCATCTTATCCCATCTTCCCCATCCCATTTTCAAGCCCAGCGCAGTTTAGCAGATGGCTGTTCCGTCATCAGCCCGGGTCTGCTGAAGATTTCTGGCTGTTAAAGGGAAGTTTTTTCTTGCCACACTATGACGGATTAAGCTGGGCTCTTGTAATATAGCCATAAGTAAGGTCCTTTACCTGCTTGTTGTAAAGTGTCTCGAGATAACATCTGTTATGAATTGACGCTATTCAAATAAAGATTGATTGATTGATGATTGATCATATAAATCAGGCGGAGGAGAGGAGTAGCAATTTTATTGTCTCAAAGAAACTCCTTTAAGTTACTGGGCAAGAAAGGGAGATATCTACTTATTTCTGGAAATATAGAAGGTGTCAAAAAAATGCTTATAAATGTCTATGACCAGACTGGATTCTTCAAAAGATTGCCCACAAACCTCTCTCCAAAAGAAACTTAGAAATGACATGTCAGAACTGGGTGTAATGGATCTTTGGAGGGACTTCTATCCAACAAGACAAGATTACACCCATTATTCTTACCCCAATTCTGCATATTCCAGAATTAAGTATTTTTTTTATTTTCAACTTACTAGTATACTTAATTGAACCTTCCAACTCATTTTTTTTTAAATGATGAAGCTTTTAGACTTCTTCAGTCTATTTTCAGGATATAAACTTAATGTTCAAAAAACCCAGATAATGACCTTTAGTTTTACTCCAATAAAACAGCTACAGGGACAATTCAGGTTGAAGTACGATCAGAGTAGTCTGAAATACTTAGGTATACTGCTACCGAAAGAAATTCCCACATGAGGGAAGATTAATTATAACCCCCTTATGACTAAATTAAGATCACATATACAAAGATGGAACTGTAACCCGTTTATGAGTCTCACACAGAGGATTGAATCTGTTAAAATGATTATCCTTCCAAGATTTTTATTTCTTTTTCAGACTCTACTTCTTGATATTTCTAAAAAAAAAAAAATTCTGAATGGAACAGAATTATCTCCAGATATATTTGGCAAGAAAAAAAACCTAGAGTTAGGTTTAAACATTACAACTCCCCAAAAGGTAAGGTATGACAGTAACACATATGAAAGATTATTTTTACTCAGCTCAATTAAGGCCATTGTTGAATCTATGCAAAAAAGACTACAAATCCAGATGGAAAGACATTGAACTTTCATTTAATGAGAACTGTCCAATCCAGTCAATTCTTGCTAATAATTACTGAGGGAAAATTATAGATGATATACAGAACCTCAGGATTAATTTCCAACTTAGAGCCTGAAGAGGTATTAAAAAAGAGTATTATAAGATGGTGTGCCTATGATCATGAGTTTAAGCCTAACCAAGTGGACTCCAGATTTAAAGACTGGACAAGTAAAGGAATAACCACACTCTTTCCAGTTTCTGATAAGGGGCACTCGATGGATTTTCAGACTTTGAAGACAAAATATGCCCTCAAACAACAGGACTTCTACAGATATTTACAATTGCTGCATTATTTTTACAAAGTGTTGAAACATTCCCCACCAGACATGGATGAACCTGTACTGAAGGAATTCATAGGAGCTTAAAAATCAGACGTACAGAGAGGTTCTATATGCAGACTAGAGAAAGGCTTCATGACAAAAAAAAACAACATATTCGACAGCATATGTAAAAAAAAAGAAAAAAAAAAAAAAAGAATAGGGGAAAAAGAAGGGAATTTCACAATCTCAAATGAAGCATAGCAGAATTATTGTGACTCTCTGTGGAAATGTACTAACTCATAAACATGGAGAGAATTTGGATAGAAGTGTCTGATCAGGTTCTTTATAACCCCAAAACAAAAATCTTATTTCACAGGAGCGGTTCCAAAATGTTGGTAACAATGTGGGAGCCAGGATGCCAACCATTGGCACATACTTTAGGATTGTCCAACAATTAGAAATTTCTGGTCAGAAACCCACAATATTTTGAAAGTCATATTTACAGAGACAATACCATTTGAGTTGTGTAGTTATTTTTTGGTGGAAAGTTGACTGTTTTGTTGGGTACTTCAATGTTCTATTTGGCATTTTGATAATGGCCTGTAAGAAAATGATAACTAGACACTAGCTACATCCCCCCACTACACACACACAATAGAGGAGTGGGAGGATATAGTTAATGAAATCTATATTTCAGAAGTCACACTTCTAGCTTGCATCGACTTAGCTTGGCTCTGATAAAGGTGGCAACTAAAAAAAAGTTATTTGTGTTTATTTTAAAAAAAAAGTCCCCACGTACAAGAAACTATACTGTAGATTCACTGGCCATGCAAAGGACTGCAACATTCTTTAGAAGTCTGCTTTGGTCTACACCAGGTAGATTATATGTATTTTATAACTGTTGGATATATTGTATGGTAGCTGCAAGACTTGATGGCCTTTATGTAGAAACCAATATATCTTTGGGACTTGCCTTATGTACACCAGAAGTTTGTTCCCCATCACCACTTCTTCATCTGTCCAAAAATACAAAAAGGGAAACATTGAATAATATATTCATGTTTTATTACACTATGTACAACAGTTATACTAAAAATGGTTGGTGTAATCAACGCCGAGTACAGAGAGTGTGGTTTTCAGCCTTACCTGTTAGGCTCCTCCCATACTTAAGTGGTGGCCCAATCACTGCAAAGAGTTTCTAAAACACAAACATAGAGTAGGCAACAGATAGTGTAATTTTATTAATTATCATCTGCCATCTAATGTCGTCTTATCAACAAAGAAAAAATACACGTCTACAAAGTAATTATTTGAATCAAGAGAACATTTTGCTTCTTTCAGCTATCTTATCCATTGGAGCTCGGATCCAAAACACACTAAATGACCCATAGTTTTGTATGGTGACAACAGCACACTAACGGTTGAGTTAGTAGGCGGTTTGCATACTGTTTGAATATGTAACAGCAGTATGTACGTTTGTGGTTTTGAACATAGCCTAAGTGACGTCACCCACAGGTCTAACACGTACAATTGCATTAAGTTCAACATTTTAAAAGTGAAACTAAAGGACTTGCCTCCATAGGCGTTATGAAGTCATTCATTCCCCTGTTGAAAACGTAGATCATTGCATCATGGAGTTGGTTCTCCCAACATACTTGAACCACCTGAACATGTACACACAGATACACAACCTTCAGTGACAATGATTCAAATGGAAATAAAGATTCTGATTATTCCGTTTTGTTGTAAGGGCTGGCTAGTTTTAGCTTATTGAAGGCAACTGCTGAATTAAGGGCTCTTTACAATCCAAAGACACACACACCTGCTGAATATCAAGATTGGTGATGTCCAGGTGAACAATGCATCTCTCCAGGCTTTCCATTTTACCAGTGCTATGGTAATGAGCTAGGAGGTCCCGCATGATGGGAGTGGTGAGGTGACCAAGGCGGTCCGCAACAATGTATGACTCCAGTGATTCCAGAAAGACACCCTTGGCAACCATGTTCTCCGCCAGCTGAGAATACAGCTGGTTAAACAGCAGGTCGCTGTACACATAGACAAACATACAACGACATAAAAAAAAATTGTTTATCTCGATAGATAACATCTTTGATCTCTGTAGATGAATATGGTTTCATAAACTTATCATTTTTTATCATTTTCTTTGACAATAAAAATGGTAAAAGCCAACTCTGTCACGGGTGCGGGCAGAAAACAGGGAGGAAGGACCAAAATGCAGGTAAAAAGAGGTTGGTTTAATTAAACAGAAGGCAACAAACAAAACTCATTTAAAATAAATCCAAAATGTCCAAAATCTACAAGGAGAAAAACAAAGTAAATCCAGGGAGCAGAGGAAACAAACAACGGGCTACAGACTGACAACACATGGCACTCAACAAACTACAATGAAATGACACAGAGGGTAACAAAGACAGAGACTAAAGCCCTGTTTCCACCGAGCGGTCCGGCTCGGTTCATCTCGGTACGGCGCGCATTTTGCGGCGTTTCCATCGACTAATCCCGGGAAAGATTCCCAAATAACCGATCTGTACTGTCCCACTTTTTGGGACCCTTCCGTTAGGGTGCCAGTATCTGGGCTTGTAAAAAGAAAAAAGCGCCTGGACAAAATTTAGCGCCAAAACCGTTGAGCTGACCCGAAAAGGTGGAGCTAAACACTGCAGTCCGTTGATTGGTTGAAAGAATCGTCACTTCCCATGTTATGTCGGCAAACAAAACTCTGCTGTGTTTGAACCATTGACTACACTGCTGATTGTTTACGTCTGTATTTCTCCTCGTGGCACACAGCCTCTAAAACAAAGCTTGATTGAGTTTTGTAATAAAGAGTCACATGTCAGTGACAGAGTAGATGAACTGCTGGATGTCATCCAGCGTTGGTTTTGTTTGTGTAGCGTTTTTCTCATTTGTTGAATTTTTTAGTTAGCTGTTAGCGGTTGCTATCATATGACGCTATTTACATAGCGGCTATCGTCATCCGGCTTACACGCCGCCTACCGAATAGGGCACGGGTGGCTGTGGAAACGCTAACGGGATCGGGCTTAATCGAACCAAACCATACCAAACTGTACCGATCCGTACTGGATTGCTGTGTGGAAACGGGGCTTAAGACCTTGTCCACACGTAGCCGGGTTTTTGTAAAAACGAATATCCTGCTCCCTCCGTCTAGAAACAAACACACAACCTCCTTTTTTAGAGAAAACTTCCTCCACACGTAACCACAGAAGTGCATTTTTATGCACGTTCATAAGCATGCCTTACCTTTAGGTGGCAGTAGTTCCCCAAATCCTATCCAATCACAGTAAGCTTCCGTCTCTCAAAGTCACTTAAATAATAAAATAACCATCCTTAACATTGTCCATGTTCTTGAACATGGAGCAGTATCTGGGCTCGTAAAAGAAAAAAGCGCCTGGACAAAAAACAGCGACAAAACCGTTGTGAGGGCATCCATATTGTTTGCGAATGTAAACATAGGTCGCATATGTGACGTAAGAACATATTTTGTCGCAGGCAGTGACGTTTCGAAACGCAAAACCCTGGTTATTGACGTCCACACGCAAGAGTTCACAAATCTTCTTTGGTCACTTTGGTCAGAGGTTTTTAAAAGCTTCGTTTTTGATTCCGTAAATCTGTGTTTTCGTGTGGATGAGAGGCCAAAACGTGGAAAAAATCTTTGTTTTGTGAGATACCCGGCTACGTGTGGACGGGGCCTAAATAGACCAAGGGTAATCAGACACAGGTGAGGACAATGTGGGCGGGAACAAAGAACACAAGACCAGAAAACCTGATCTGTTAGGAAGAGACAGCATCCATCTCACTTTTGATAATGCAGCTCTATAATCTAGAAAAGTAATAAGTCTAATAGTTCCAAACCGTGACAACAACAGTTCCGACCAGGAGGTACAGTAGAGCTGCAGTCTTACACGCCCCTCTGCGCTTCATTTAGAGCAGTTTCCCAGCCACAACAGCTGTAACTAATTCTGATTATACAAAAGGTTCTGCGTCTGTCCCCTGGCCTAGACCTTTTTTTACAAGTTATCCAATCATAAATATTAAAGGCATTAATCATTGAAAAAATCCTAAAATTAAAACTATGAAAACAAACAACAATTCAACACTTCAATACGGACTATTAAATTTGAGATCATTAACATTTAAATCTCCGTTATAAATGATCTGATGTCAGATAATCTTATTGATTTACTTTGTTGATCAGAAACCTGGCTGTGTCAAGATCAGTTATGTAAGTTTAAATAAATTAACCCATCCAGGTCATTTAATTACTCTTCTACCTGGAGACACTGGCCAAAGTGGCAGCTATTTTTAATTCTAGTCTTCTAATGAACCCTTGACAAAAGTGCAATTATACTTCTTATGAAAGCCTTGTTGTTAGTTTTCACAACACGTCTCAAAGAACCTTTCAGCCACTTATATTATAGTTTACCGCCCTTAGACACCTATTTTCTGAAACCAACGTTGCTGTTGCAATTAATTTGAAAGAATGTGGCACTCCACCAATAGAGAAGAATGTGTTTTATTTTGGCAGGATAGTCTTAATAAAAATATGAGGGCTCTGCATCATGCTTGAGCTGCCTACTACTTCCTCTCTAATCGAAGAAAAAAAACAACAATGCTAGAGACCTTTTCAGCACTGTAGCCCGTTTAATAGAGTCAAAGCTCCATTGAGCCATGTGTTCCCTAAGCAGTAATGATTTCATGAGCTTTTAGGATTAACAGCCCCCCATAGCACTTCGACTGCACTAGTTAATGTTACAAATAATCTACTTTTACTGTGCTCATCCTGTAGGATCTTAGTGCTGCTTTTGTCACAGTTGACCACCACATACTATTACAGGGACTGCTTTAAGTTGGTTTAAATCTGCATCTGATCATATGTACTGTATGTCTAGTTTGTTTCAAAAACTTCTAGACACACATTTTTTTTCTATCAAGATCTTTCTTATGTAGTTACGCATTTACACCTATGTGTCTTAAATGTTGGGTACTTACGCCCTTTTAAGAAGCAGGCAGTAATCCACCAGGACTGGAACTACATCCTAAGAAAACCATAAAGAGACAAAGATCAAGATAGTGACTTGTAATTTTCAATCAGTAAGGAACAGCAAAGAAAAGAAGAAAAAAAAACATCATGACTCTCCACAGTTAAAGTATATAGACCAGTGGTGTCCAAACTTTTTTTCTTGCAGGCCAAAATTGTCGCATTAGAATCGCTCACGGGCCACAGGGTTTTTTTTTTTTTTTTTTTTTTATATTGGAAGGAACTTTTTGTATTTTGACCTCTTCAAAAAATAATGTAAATGCACTATAACTAATTGCAGTGGGAAACTGCTGTGTTCTAATTTTTTGGAAAGAATAGTCAGGCTTTTATAGGTCTCCCTCGCTAACATGAAAAAGAAAAAAAGAACGAAATATGCCATCTGATGAGGCCTGGGGCCAAAATCTTCTGATTCTTCGATTTGAAGTCAAGGGCCACAAAAAATCCACTCAAGGGCCACAAATGGCCCCCGGGCCGCACTTTGGACACCCCTGATATAGACTATACAGTGCCTTGCGAAAGTATTCGGCCCCCTTGAACTTTTCGACCTTTTGCCACATTTCAGGCTTCAAACATAAAGATTTAAAACTGGATTTTTTTGTGAAGAATCAACAACAAGTGGGACACAATCATGAAGTGAAACGAAATTTATTGGATATTTCAAACATTTTTAACAAATAAAAAACGGAAAAATTGGGTGTGCAAAATTATTCAGCCCCCTTAAGTTAATACTTTGTAGCGCCACCTTTTGCTGCGATTACTGCTGTAAGTCGCTTGGGGTATGTCTCTATCAGTTTTGCACATTGAGAGACTGGAATATTTGCCCATTCCTCCTTGCAAAACAGCTCGAGCTCAGTGACGTTGGATGGACAGCGTTTGTGAACAGCAGTTTTCCGTTGTTTCCACAGATTCTCGATAGGATTCAGGTCTGGACTTTGACTTGGCCATTCTAACACAGGGATATGTTTATTTGTGAACCAGAGATGTAGATTTTGCTTTATGTTTTGGATCATTGTCTTGTTGGAAGACAAATCTCCGTCCCACTCTCAGGTCTTTTGCAGACTCCATCAGGTTTTCTTCCAGAATGGTCCTGTATTTGGCTCCATCCATCTTCCTATCAATTTTAACCAGCTTCCCTGACCCTGATGAAGAAAAGCAGGCCCAAACAATGATGCTGCCACCACCATGTTTGACAGTGGGGATGGTGTGTTCATGGTGATGAGCTGCGTTGCGTTTACGCCAAACATAACATTTTGCATTGTTGCCAAAAAGTTAAATTTTGGTTTCGTCTGACCAGAGCACCTTCTTCCACATGTTTGGTGTGTGTCCCAGGTGGCTTGTGGCAAACTTTAAACAACACTTTTTATGGATATCTTTAAGAAATGGCTTTCTTCTTGCCACTCTTCCATAAAGGCCAGAGTTGTGCAGTATATGACTGATTGTTGTCCTGTGGACAGAGTCTCCCACCACAGCTGTACATTTCTGCAGTTCATCCAGAGTGATCATGGGCCGCTTGGCAGCATCTCTGATCAGTTTTCTCCTTGCATGAGCTGAAAGTTTAGAGGGCCGGGTCTTTGTAGATTTGCAGTGGTGTGATACTCCTTCCATTTCAATATTATCGCTTGCACAGTGCTCCTTGGGATGTTTAAAGCTTGGGAAATCTTTTTGTATCCAAATCCGGCTTTAAACTTCTCCACAACAGTATCTCAGACCTGCCTGGTGTGTTCCTTGTTCTTCATGATGCTCTCTGCGCTTTAAACTGACCTCTGAGACTATCACATAGCAGGTGCATTTATACGGAGACTTGATTACACACAGGTGGATTCTATTTATCATCAATAGTCATTTAGGTAAACATTGGATCATTCAGAGATCCTCACTGAACTTTTGGAGAGAGTTTGCTGCACTGAAAGTAGAGGGGCTGAATAATTTTGCACGCCCAATTTTCAGTTCTTTATTTGTTAATACAGTTTGAAATATCCAATAAATTTCGTTCCACTTCATGATTGTGTCCCACTTGTTGTTGATTCTTCACAAACAATTACAGTTTTATATCTTTATGTTTGATGCCTGAAATGTGGCAAAAGGTCGAAAAGTTCAAGGGGGCCGAATACTTTCGCAAGGCACTGTATATTAGACAAATTAGGCAAAAGGGTCTCATCCTCTGTTCTTAATTATTCATTAAACTCTTTTGTTTCCCCATTAATGTTGTGAAAGTCATTAAATGAAATTGTCACATTTTTAGTTTAGTTTAGAGCCCACACCCATTAACATGTTAACACATTAACACTCTGAAAAGTGCACTACAAATAAAACGTATTATTATATTTTTATTATCAGTGTTAAATTGTTTTTATTCATTAATGTGGTTGTTAATTTAAAAAAAAAAAAGATAGAACATTTAACTTCCATTAAATAAGATTTCCATTAATTATATTTTTGTTGCTTGATTTCACCTTTGTGAAATCAACCTTGTGGGCGGCTGTGGTAGAGTCATTGTCTTTCAACTGGAAGGTTGAGGGTTCGACCGTCAGAAGGTCTGATGTGTCCTTGGGCAAGACAGTTATCACCAATTTTCTCCCCCTGCTGCGTCAGGAATTTGTATGAATGGGATTGGTTACTTCTGATGGTCACCTAACATAGCAAACACTGCCATCAGTGTGTAGATGGGTAGGTTTGACATTTGTAATTTTTTTATTTTACAGGGACAATGCATATTAAAAAAAACATTATGTAAATTTTCCAGAGTTAGCCAAAAGGCTAATTTTCATCTGCTGTCCCTTGCCAGATCTTACTAAAGGCTTCCTGGAAAATCAAAGGCTACCTGGAAAATCAATTACATGTGGTGTAAAAAGGCTTTGAGTAGTCAGAAGACGAGAAACGCGCTATACAAGCTAAAGTCCTATTACCTTTGTCAACTCTAGTCAGTTGATCGCACTTGTGCCCGACTCTCCAAAGAGACAAGACAGTTGTTATTCCTTTTTTGAACTGACATATCTGAAAGAAAGAAAGTCCCGTTTCTACTCAGACTCTCATTGGCTAGTAGTTTAAGAACAGAAAATGGAAGGTCCTGAATAATCAAATTCTAGGTCCCAATTGAAAGATCAGAGTGCTTGAATTAGCACAGACAATACTGTTGAATATTGACAGAAATATGAATGAATGCGGTAATTTGAACTAAATCTTTTAGTGGATTTGGATTGTAGGGACTCTTGCTGAGAAAGATTTGTTTGTTTGTCCTTGGTCTGACAGATGCATCGATGAACTACCCTTTTATCCTTTTTAACTCTGTAGCACTTTGAGATTTTATAAATGTAAATTGCTTTACAAATAGAATTTATCATTATTATTATTATTATTATTGATTGTGGTAGAATGGTTGTATCTTGAAATGGTTACATGGTCAAACCATAACGATATTAGCTTTCTAGCAATGTATTGCATCAATGACATACACAGAACAGCAGTTTCTGTTAAATATGTTGATTATGAGAAAACACTTACAGCCCGCAGAGCTCTTAATAGCCTCATTGGGAATTTTTCAACTCTATCCACCCTTGGACATCCTTCCTCATTAATTTACACATTTTGAACTGGTCATACTAAAATAGCTTCTACTTTATACACAATAGATCCAACAACTAAGGTAGGCAATATAACAAATGTTATATCCAGTGATATATTTTATACATTGATAGAACTCAGTGACAGCATTTCAGTGGAGCCCAGTCTTAAAAAAAATGTTTTCCCATATTTTGTCAGAAATTGCTTTCTTTTGCTAATGGATGCCTAAATTGTCTGCAACATAAGTCTGGAAAAACCAGACTACCTACATATTAACCAAAGACATGATATTGATGTCTATCTACTCATCCCACTCTCAGAAAAAGAGATTATACGTGACTCCAAAATGCTGTAACATCTATTGACAGCCAGGAATGTAGGCAATTTACCTACAATTATTGTAAAGTGGTTGTATTCTGTCACATTTGTGCCTCTATGGCATACTGGAGACTTTAAGATCTGTTGTTTTCCAAAATGACTATTCTCCCAACGTTCCTTTATTTCTTTCAATCCATACCAACGTTTATCCCTAAATCCTTTTTTGACTCATTGGACTCACTTATAACATCCTATATATATGGAAGGGCAAGAGACCTCGACTAGGTAAAGTTCATCTCCAAAAATCAAAATACGACGGAGGCTTGGGTCTGCCTAATTTTTGCTTTTACTAATGGGAAGCGAATATACGCTGTCTTACTGCCTGGTCTTACTTTCATTACCAAACTTGTTGTCCACTGGGGGTGGCTACGGAGCTGAAATCGGGCAAAAACATTTCCATCCTAGCTCTGCTCGGATCTTCTCTTCCTCTCTCTTCGAGTAAACCACTGGACAACCCAGTGGTCTGGCACTCCATAAGAGTGTGGGTCCAGTTCAGGAGATACTTTGGTTTTAATGACTTCTCTCTCTCGAGCCCCGTCTGGTCCAACCATCTTTTTCAACCTTCTCTACTTGATCCTGCATTTCACGAGTGGCACAGACGGGGCATTAAACGTTTTAAGGACCTCTTCATAGAAAACAGTTTTGCTTCATTTGAGCAACTCTCTAAGAAATTCAGCCAACCGAGCACTCACTTATTTAGATACCTGCAACTTCGTCACTTCCTCCGTAGTCAATTACCAAACTTCCCTGAGACACCTGACACGCTCGTTGTTGATGCTCTCCTCAACCTGCATCCCTCACGAAAAGGGCTAATATCGATAATATATGACAGACTGGCAGCTATTAAACAGGCCCCCCTTGACAAAATCAAATCTTCCTGGAAACAGGATCTAAACCTGTCTATTTCAGATGACACTTGGAGTTCAATTTTTAAACTGGTCAACTCAACTTCCCTCTGTGCTCGTCATAGCCTGCTACAGTTCAAAGTAGTGCATAGGGCCCACATATCAAAGGCTAAATTATCCTGCTTCTATCCAGATGTTGATCCCTGTTGTGATAAGTGTAGGACTGCTGAGGCTTCTCTTATCCACATGTTCTGGTCGTGTCCCAGTCTGGAAAAATACTGGAGAGACAATACTGAACATTGTCTTCAGTCCTTCATCTGAATTTGGAACCTAATCCTCTGCTGGCTATTTTTGGCACCACAGGAGACGACAACCATCTCACTCCCAGTAAGCGCCGCACAATCTCATTTGCGTCACTTTTGGCCAGGCGGGCCATTTTACTGAAGTGGAGGGATGCTGCTCCGCCCACCCACGCCCAGTGGCTTAGAGACCTTATGGCCTGTCTAAAGCTTGAAAAGATTCGCTATTCAGTCTGCAACTCAACTATTAATCTTGAAAAGCTGTGGGGGCCTTTTCTGGAATACTTTAGGAACCATCAGTAAACTTAATTGTCCCAGACCTCGGTTTTCCTACAATAAAAGCAGACTTGTTTATCTTTTAGCTTTCCAATAACCCGGCTTCCAGCTCTGTAACTTTCTAACTTTCCGACTCGCTCCAGGCAAGAGACAGTGTGCGGTTTGTCTTTTTTTTTTTTTTTTTTTTTTTTTTGGGGGGGGGGGGGGAGTTGTTTGTTTTGTTTTATGTCTTTCTTTGCTCTTTTTCAAAATTGTTTACGCCTTGTTTCTACCGATTGAGGATGTGTGGGGGTACAGAAAGTGATCAGTAACTGTAGATGTGTGATGCGAACTATCTCTGTACGTTGGCACCTATATGTACAGTACAAATGATAAAGTGTACCTGTATATTTCCGCTGATTTACAGTTTGCACACACCCGATGTCTACCTCTGTATACCTGTACTCCCTCTCTGGAAATGTGTAAAAAACTCAATAAAAATATTCTTGAGAAAAGATCTGTTGTTTTCTTACTTGAAAATGCTGCTCCATTACTTGGATCTTGCCTTGTTCTGGACATTTCTTTAAGGAATGCTCTGAAAACTGGAAAAAGATCTCTACCATCTACAGACAGAGAGTGGTATACATTAAAAATTAGCTCAAGAAAGTCTAAGACTGTCAAATTTTAATTTAACACAGACGATATTTGTTCTTACCTTATCAGCTACCACGCCCTTCTTTTTTACTGGATCTCCATAAAGGCCTAGGATAAACACACAAAACATATACTTTTATTTTGTAGCTATAGTGAAGCACACATTGCACCCTTTAATGGAAAAATGGTACTTCCTTGATCCAGTGCTGTAAAGCAAGGCATATTTGTTATTCTCTAATGAATCTTCTTAGCAATGGACGACAATAATGCAAGGTTATATCAGTCAAAAGTGGAAGTCAACGGGGGCACTAGTGAGCATGCCACAACTCCTGGAATATGGGTAATAAAATGCATATTTTTTGGACCTGGCATCTTTTCAAACTTCAGTGTGGGGCTTGCTTAGGGCGTGAGCCTCGCTACTATATAACCATTTACCAAATTACTGTACTGTTGAAGCTATTTTCTTCGGCCAATGTACCTCTTCTTTTTTGTTCTAAGCTTGCAGCACAGACTCTCTATTGTCTTCTCAAGGTGCAACACTTCAAGGACACTTTCTGAAACTAACACACAAACAACACTACCCCACCTCTGCTAAAACTTCTGCTGAGACAGCACACAAGCATTTTAGAGGATGCAACTTACTGCAACTACTGTATATAATCCTGTGACTTTCGACATTTGTGGTCTACTCTCTGGTTTTGGTAGCTGACGTGCATGTCAGCGAGGTAGATCCTCAGCTGAGACAACGCCCTCGGTATCTATATTGCATTTCCTTGCTTCATTAAACCTTCTGGTTTATTCAATTTGAACCTGAGTCTCTTCTCTCCCTTCTCTAAGAAAACCAACACACACAAGGTGACTTAAAAAACCCTTAGTGACTTGGTGACCGCCGACATTGTCTGGAGTTGGGTTGAGAAGGCCTCAATGAAGGAGTGGTCGCGTAGGACCCACGGCTCGGTGGAGCTGTGGGGATTCGCCCTTCAGACAAACACGGTGCACCAACTAGATGTTCCGGTCCAGTAAAGGACTGGGTTGTCCTACCAGTGAAAACAGTGAGAACTGTTCGAAGGGTTACCCGCGGTTTTGATTAGTGCAGATTAGGTCTCTATGTGTTAAGAAGTTTTTAACAATACCAACTTCAATGCTAAGGGGAAGCCTGTGGTGAAAAAATGGATGTGTATCAAAACTGTTTGTGTGACTAAGCTACAACCCCCAGTAGCTGGCTGCAGTGGTCATCAGGACTGCTGTAGAAGCTTACCAGTTAGGCCTTGCAAACAGAGCACTGCACCATACATGTCTGTTTTGATCACGTTTTTATATTCCTTTTCGGCTGTGTTGTAAACTGAACTGAGGTTGTAATTCAGTCGGACATCTACTGGACTCAAACAGTAATGACATTTCTGTGGATTTATTACCGGAATCCCTAAAACAACAGCTTCAAACTTTGGGATTACTTCGCGAGCCAGTTGACCCCCTGGAGAGGAGACGTAAGCGCAAACGATGCGAACGAAAACAAAAGAGAGGTAAACGTGCAGGTATAAAAGCGAGGCTCGCTAAAATGCCCTACAGGACTGCTCTTCCGACTATTTAGCTGGCAAATGTAAGATCTTTGGACAATAAAATGGACCACATAGAGCTGATGAGAGCTGTGCACCGCGACGTTAGGGACGGCTGTGCGTACATATTCACAGAGACATGGCTGAACGAACGCATCCCGGACTCCGCCGTTCAGCTTGAACAATTCACATGCTACCGTTCGGACAGAATCCTTATTAAAGGAGGAAAGAAGAAAGGTGGTGGAGTCTGTGTCTACATTAGAGATGCGTGGTGTCGGGATGTAGCTGTCGTATGTAAGCACTGTTCACCGCTGGTGGAGTTTATGATCATAAAGTGCCGTCCTTTCTATCAACCGAGGGAGATTACAGCGACCCTGCTCGCCTGCTATATCCCTCCCACTAACAACAACGCGGATAGAGTCGATGCACTTTGGGAACTTTACAACGCCATCAGTGAGCAGCAGACAGCCCACCCAGACGGATTTTTCATCATCGCAGGGGATTTTAACCACGCAAATCTTAAGACGGTTTTACCCCATTTCCACCAACACGTGAACTTCCCCACAAGAGAAGGTAACACCTTAGATATGATTTACACATCTGTTAAAGGTGCTTACAAGGCGTCACCCCGTCCCCACATTGGCCACTCTGACCACATCAGTGTAATGCTAATGCCAGCTTACAGACCCAGGGTTAAAGTCACCAAACCGGTTCTGAAGCAGGTATGTGTGTGGCCAGAGGGGGCTTCTGCTGCACTGCAGGACTGCTTTGAAACCACAGACTGGGAGATGTTTAAGCAGGCAGCCACCTACAACAACCACACAGACATTGAGGAGTACTCAGACACTGTTACCTCCTACATCAGCAAATGCATTGATGATGTCACCACCACCAGAACCATCACCACCCGGGCTAACCAGAAGCCATGGCTGACAGGAGAGGTACGCGGGCTACTGAGGGCCAGGAACATCGCCTTCAGAGCTGGAGATGCAGTCGGCCTGAGAACAGCGAGGGCCAACCTGTCCCGTGGCATCAGGAAAGCTAAACATAGCTACTCACTTAAAGTAACCAGACACTTCAAGGACAGCAGAGACGCGCAGAGCCTGTGGTGTGGCATCCAGACCATCACGGACTACAAACCCAAGCCACAGACCTGTGACAACAACACCTCTCTGCTGAACGACCTAAACAGCTTCTTTGCCAGGTTTGAAGCAAACAATAGCATGCCCGCACAGAAGACCACCCCTCCTCCCCACGACCAGACCCTGTGCCTGACTGCAGCCAGCGTGAAGAGAACCTTCTCCAACATCAACACCCGCAAGGCTGCAGGTCCAGACAACATCCCTAGCCGTGTGCTGAAGGACTGTGCAGAGGAGCTCAAAGATGTCTTCACAGACATTTTCAACACTTCTCTGAGGCAGACTGTTGTTCCAACATGCTTCAAAACGACCACCATCATACCCATTCCAAAGAAGCCATCACCATTCACTCTCAATGACTATAGACCCGTTGCACTGACCCCCATCATCATGAAGTGCTTTGAAAGATTAGTCATGGCCCACATCAAATCCTCCCTTCCCTCCACCCTGGACCCCTACCAGTTTGCATACCGGGGCAACAGATCAACCGAGGATGCAATCTGCTCTGCTCTTCACCCAGCCCTCACCCACCTGGACTCCAAAAACTTATACGTCAGAATGCTGTTGATAGACTTCAGTTCAGCATTCAACACCATCATCCCTCAGCAGCTGATCGGCAAACTGGACCAGCTGGGGCTCAGCACTTCCCTGTGCAACTGGCTGCTGGACTTCCTCAGCGAGAGGCCTCAGACTGTGCGGGTTGGCGGCAACGCATCAAAAACCACCATCCTGAGCACCGGGGCCCCCCAAGGCTGTGTGCTCAGCCCCCTGCTCTTCACGCTGCTGACCCACGACTGCACTCCATCCTTCAGCAGCAACCACATTGTGAAGTTTGCGGACGACACAACAGTGGTCGGTCTCATCTCCAACAACGATGAGACGCACTACAGGATGGAGGTGGGCCAACTGGCCACGTGGTGCAAAGACAACAACCTCTTCCTGAATATCGACAAGACCAAGGAGGTTGTTGTCGACTTCCGGAGGGCCCCCACTCCCAAACCCCCCCTGACCATCGACGGTGCTCCTGTGGAGAGAGTGAGCAGCACCAAGTTCCTGGGGGTCCACATCAGTGAGGATCTCTCCTGGACAGCAAACACCACATCACTGGCCAAGAAGTCCCAGCAGCGCCTCTACTTCCTCCGTAAGCTGAAGAGAGCACGAGCATCCCGACCCATCATGTGCTCCTTCTACAGACGCACCATCGAGAGAATCCTGACCAGCTGCATCACTGTGTGGCTGGGGAGCTGCACTGCTGCCAACCACAAGACCCTGCAGCGCACAGTGAAGGCGGCTGAACGGATCATCGGTGTCCCGCTCCCCTCTCTTCTGGACCTCTACGGCACCCGCCTCACCCGCAAAGCAACCCGCATTGTGAGTGACCCCACCCACCCCTCACACAGCCTCTTCAGCCTCCTGCCATCGGGGAGACGGTACCGCAGCCTGCGGGCCGGCTCTACCAGACTGAGAAACAGCTTCTTCCACCAAGCTGTCAGGAAGCTGAACTCTCTTCCGTCCGTCCCCTCCCTCCCTCCCTCCCTCCCCTCCCCTCCCTCCCCTCTCTCCCCTCTCTTCCCTCCCCTCTCTCCCCTCTCTTCCCTCCCTCCCCTCCCTCCCCTCTGCCCCCATGAACACTGAACATTGGAACCTCCTCCTGTTTGAACATTGAAACAGAACCCTGGTCACTTATTGCACATTGCACGCATGCACAAGTTCACTTTTCTTATAAATCTGGTTCTATACTCCATTTTATTTAACTTAATACTTTTGCACATTTAGGTTTATTATTGTAAATATTATTTATCTTTTTACATCTTTTTTACCTCTTTTTAGCTTGTTTTATTTTATTTACCTTTTTCTTATCTACATTGCACCGTGGGGAGGGGGGAAACGTAATTTCGATTTCACTGTATGTCTGACATATTTTGGAATTGACAAATAAAGAACCTTGAACCTTGAACCTTGAAGACTTTTATTGACTGAAAAGCGCACATCATACACCATGTTAATCTAGACAGACTGTTACAGCAGAAAGAAACAGAAGAGGCTATGGGTTTACAGACCCAACTTCTTAAATTACAGCTCAAGGACGCTCAGAACAAACTTAACGCCGCTAAGAAACACATTCAAGCACCCACTACACCTGCACCTACATCCGCCCCTCCAGTAGTGTCTACTTCTTTACAGGCCCCTGTTTATCAACAGCAACAATGGGGACCTTCAGGTAGGTTCCAAATCGGTTGTGGAGGTACAGGTAGAGGGCGTGGTCCACCCAGTGGCAGAGTGTTTGGTAATCAAAGGTACAGAAGGAATGGGTCTGGTAGTTTCCACTGTGGGGAACAGGGACATTGGAGAGTACAGTACCCATATTTACAATAGTCCCAACCCCACGCTCACCCCTATGAGCATGATTCTTAAACTCCCCCTCCTTCACAACCCCCACCACCTCATCCACAACCCCACCAGGCCCTTTCCCTAGTGGTAGTGACTCATTTTAGGTGTGCCTGTAACCAAGAACCAACAACCCAGCAGACCTGGAACCTATCGTAAATGTTACTGTAGGCAACCAACATCTCCCTTTTATGATCGATACAGGTGCTAGGTACTCCTCTGTAAATACCCCTCTTCCTGCTTCCTCTTTTACTATGTCTGTTCAGGGTTTTTCGGGAAAACCAACAACTCTTCATTTCTCAACACCACAGTCATGTGTGGCGCGACCTGACTTTTTCTCATTCTTTTCTGTTAGCTCCTGATTGTCCTTTAATTCTGTTTGCACAAGACTTGTTGCTACAACTCAGACTGGAGGTGTTACTCTCGCAGGGACACAGTTTGGTGCGGATGGCCTGTGGAAAGGTTGTTAGCTGTGACAATGTGTATGAAGGACAGAGATAGTGTGTTGTGGTGCAAGATGGATTACAGCTCGTGGTTGCTGAGACTGAGGACACTGCTGTTGTTTACTGGGGCCAGGTGCTCCCCCACATTGATGAATCAAGTGCTTTACTAGAAGACTGTTTTCTGCACTGGCAGCCATGGATTGTTTTCCTGCATGATTACAAGCCACCCAAAGACATTCTCCACATCACCTTTAATTACACCTGTCACCCTGGCTCTCAATATGACTTTGACTTTTTGGACACAGCTAGTAACACAAACCTTTGTTCTACTGCAAACATTTATGTTGGTCCAGAAAGTGTGGTCGCTGCTGTCACGCTGCCAAAGGAACTGTTAAAGTTTTTTAAGCTTGGTTTTTCCTCCACTCCCCACGTCAACCTCATGGTCCCTAACCAAGACAACCCCCAGGTGTTGGGACCCATGGTGAAACATTGTCTCGAGGCTACAAATTGGGAGCAAACTCAACATGCAGATCTTTTCTATTCCCCCTTTCTATCCTCTAACAAAATTTCTCACTCCTCCACACTCCGCCTTCTGTTTGAACATGTGTCACGTCACTGTCCTCTTTCCTCCTACTCTGATCACCCTTCCTCTGTTTCTGTTTCTGTTTTATCTACTCTCCCTAACTCTTTATGGTCTGCTGGCCCAACTGATGTAGGCCTGATTGATATGGAACCCCTTGATATCCCTCTTAAATCAGATGTACAGCAATATCAATATCCACTCTCCTCACATAGATTAGATAACATCTCTGTCACTCTTAAAGGTTTACTTGTAAGCAAGGTCGTCGTCCCCACCTCCAGCCCGTGGAACACCTTATCTGTCATGTTTGGGGTTTCCACATGCAGTTTTTGTTGTTGTTTCCCTGTCTGTCAGTTCCCTCGTGTCTCCCTTCCCTCACTAATCATTCCATTAGGTTCAGCTGCGGTCACAGCTGTTTCCACTCATCATCATCTGGCTATTTAAGCTGGCTCCTGGTGCCAGATTATTGTTTCATCTCCATGGGTTTGTACCTCAGTGTCAGCTCTCGTTCTTCGTGTTATTCTGGATACTTGTGTTTATTCGTGTTTGTTAATCTCTCGTGTTTTCTCCCTCTCCGTAGTTACCGTTCCCGTCCTTCCTGCGACTCCGTCTTCCCTGTATCGTCTCGTGTGTCCGATCTGGCTCCTCGTAACGCGTGTTTGGGTTTTTAGGGTTCACTAGAGTCACATTGATTATCGTGTTGCACAGTTATTTCACACCGAGTCACGTTTCTAATAAATTGTTATTTGTAAACGTAAAACTGTCTCCGAGTCGTGCGCTTGGTTCTAAAGATTTTCTGGATCACAACATTATCTTTCCAGTGCCGAAAAGATGATAAAAAAAAGAAGCTCGTATGGTCCATGACCTCCGTCCAATTAATCGCGTAGTACGCCCCTGCCCGTACTCAACACCCAATCCCTACACCATGCTCTCATCTGTGTCTCCACAGCATACTAGTTTCACATGCAGTGACTTAGCTAATGCTTCTTTACTGTGTCCCAATCTCTCCTGAGACTGCTCAAATGTTTGCTTTTACCCTTCAAGGCCAACAGTATACTTCCACTCGCCTCCCACAAGGTTTCATTCAATCCCCTGGATTTTTCAATGCTATCCTTTTGGAACATTTATCCACTCCCGTGCTCTCACATGGTGTGGTTCTCCTCCAGTATGTGGATGATTTGCTGATAGCTGCCCCCTCAACTGCTACATGTTTGAAGGTCACTCATGATATTCTATTCCTCCTTACACAAAAAGGCTACAAGGTATCTCGTTCTAAATTGCAATGTTGCCACTTCTGTTATCTGTCAGGATGTCAGGTTGGAAACACTGGCCTGTCCATGACTGAATCGTCTAAAGCTTCCATTTTGAATTATACCAAACCTCAAACAGCTTACCAAACAGCTGGTAATATGATGTGTTTTCTTGGTCTGACTGGTTACAGTTCCTCTTTTATCGCTGACTACACAGAGACTGTAGACTAACTTACAGGCTACTCTTGACTGGACAACTGACGCTGAACAGGCGTTTATCTTTCTCAAAGCAAGCTCTAGCCTCTGCATCCTCCCTCAACTCCCCTGATTACTCAAAACCTTTTCACTTGGATGTTTCTGAAAAGCACGGCTTTGTAAATTCTGTGCTATTTCAAAAGGGGGAGGGAGGAGTCAGGAACATCCTAATATATCATAGCTCAAAACTTGACAAAATAGAGATAGGACAACCAGAGCATACAAAACATGTTGTAGATGTTTTTACTTTTTACAGCAGCTTAGTAATATTGCACACAGTGTCTCCCATATCAATCCTGACAAAAGATCCCAACCAACAACAGAAGAGGAGGAATGAAGCTGGGTGTGGCAGAAAGCCACAAGGTTGGACTGGGCAAAATTAAGGTGAAAGGGACCTTATAAGGTGGCAAAGATTTACTCACACAAGTCTGGAACTTTTGAAGCAAGAATTAAGAGACTCCTTAAGAGACTCTAAATAAATGTGTGAATGAGTTAAGTGTTCTTTGCATTTGTTTGTCAAACCTTCACGTGTGTCATTGTCTAACCGAGAGAATACAACACTTTATCTATGTTTTCAGGCATCTCATTTATGCTCAGAGACGATTAATGTTAACAATAAATGTAATGGACTGTTGGAAGCCTGTGCAGATTTATTCTGGCATTGTCCTCTTTATTCCCTTAGGCAAACCCTTCCTAGCGATTGGACTGGTGTTTGTTCCCTGGAGACCCTGATCCTGCCTGTGACCATGATGGGAACCATTATAATGTTTCTATCTCTCACGAATCCTCCAGGCGTAGGAGATCAGAAGTTTGCATCTACACGGACTTCACCGACTATTTTGACCTCTCTAAGGGCCCCACATATATTGATGCTATTGGGGTCCCTCATGGAGTGCCTTATAAGTATAAACTTGCTGACCAAATTGCCAGTGGCTTTGAATCTCTTTTTGTTTGGATTACACCGAATAAAAATGTTGAGAGAATTAATTATGTTCATTATAATGTGCAACTACTGACTAATCTTACCTGTGATGCCGTTGCTGGCCTTTCTGAGCAACTGGCAGCCACTTCTCTCATGACTTTACAGAATAGAATGGCGTTCGACATGCTGTTGGCCAAAGAGGGGGGCGTTTGCAGCATGTTTGGAACTTCCTGTTGCACATTCATCCCCAACAACAAAGCCCCTGATGGTTCTGTCATCAAGGCTCTTCACAGCCTTCTTTCCCTGTCAACTACGCTTGCAGAGCATTCAGGCGTTGACAATCCCTTGAAAGATTGGATGACTTCTCGTTTTGGTAAATGGCTCTGATCTTGTCTATTTTTGTGTCTCTCATTACAGTTGTGGCCCTTCTGGCCTTCTGCAGGTATTGTTGTATCCCCTGTGCTCCGACGCTCGCAGAGAGGTGCATCAGCTCCGCCTTGCAGAAACAGCACCCCCCCACCCATGTCAGATAGCTTTGATTGTCACTGAGACCATCCCACTTACTCAACATACATACAAACCACATGGCTGATCGTGAATGACACTTTAAATTTTCTGCACCAGTTCCACAATTAATACATGGTTCTGATGGTGATGATGCTGATCACGAGCAAGAAGACCAAGAGTGGCATGCTCACCCACTTCTGTGAACACCAACACTCAAAACACATAGTCGCAATACACATTGTTACCAGCTATGTTGAAGCTTACTCCATTTCCTGCATCTATTATGCAGTCGATTATAATCTTGTGTTGGACTCAGTTTTAGATCGTTCTTCTCAATCTTTGCTGAAGGAATCTAAACTGAGCACCATCAAAAGTTGTGACTATAATCCAATTGTAATCACTGACTATGCTCCAGTGTATGAATATAATGTTACCATCTCCGAGAGCTAAAAGAACTTGGCAGCTTGATCCACTCCAACTTGCAGACTTGGACTTGACACAGATGACATTGAAGGACTCACTTATTGCATTACAGACTATATCCGGTTTTGTGAGGATACAAATCCACTAAAGTCCCAACTAAAAAGGTTCGCTGCTTCTCCAATAACAAACCATGGATCAATAAAGACGTCAAAGGCCTTCTTAACAGCAAGAAGAGGGACTTCATGGCTAAAGATCGGGAGGAGCTCAGGGCTGTCCAAAAGATTCTAAAGAAGAAGCTAAAGGAGGCCAAGAACAGCTATAAGATGGGTCAGAACAACTCAAAGGAGGTGTGGAATGGCATGAAGAAGATGACTGGTTGCCGCAAGCCTATGTCCAAAGCTAAAGCAGACCCATTTTTTGCTGTTGAGTTGAACTTACCTCAACTTATTCAATAGGTTTGATGCAACCCCCACCCCGGTGAGCTCGGACAGTGGGTCTGGGTCTCCACCCATCAATCCAACTGCCATTTGCACCTCTGCTGGAGACTATGAATAAGTAGGGTAATGTAGGTACAAGATGACTTCAGAATGGAAAATTAAAGACCTTCTACACTGGGATGCTGTGATAATCACACTTTAATATCAAGTAAAATTGCTAAATTGATCTCAAACCAAGAACATATATAAAACCTATTCACATGCGATCTGAAATGCAGAAAACACACAGCACACGGAGGAGCGCTGGGACGAAGAGAGAATGAGTAGCTAAAACAATTCTGTAGTAAAGATTAAACACTCCATGACCAAATGCAGAGGCAAAATAAACATTTAGGATTACAGTGGAATTTTTTCTCAGAAAAAGCCAGAGAGAGAGAGAGAGAGAGAGAGAGATCGAGGCGCACTATAGACTGACGCATACAGTATTTCACGCAGCTACTGTACAAGTCCGCCTATGTCATTGACTATGTCACCCCGGAGGATCTCGGCGACTGCACGGCCAATTGCAGGAAAGTGCATGGACCGTGGCAGGGGGGATTTTTTTTGGCTCCATCTGCCTTTTGAGCTATTGAGCGTTTGACATTCTCCCTGCTTCTGAGGAGCGAAGGAGATTACATTCCCTGTGTCCTGTATGTGTGCTGTTTGTTTGCTATTGAATAATAGTTATGTGTTGTATCTTGTTCCTCTCCTTAGGGAACAGAAGTTATCGTCATAACATTTTGTTTGCTAGTTGTTGTTGTAAGATGTATTATACGCACCAACCACAGCCTTAGCTGTTCCCTCATGGAAGGACCAGGCCAAGGAAAGAGCTTCAGCAAAATGCTCCTGCTTCAACAGACAGTCTATGCGCTGGAAAAAAACAGACACATAAGGAAAATAGATTATTTAGAATTATTAAAATGCAATTTGTGCTTTGTCCAATGGTGAAAACTAAAATCATTCAAAGAACAATGGAGGTTAACAATATATTCTCACTCTTTAAAATCCTCCAGTCATAAAAAAATTCTGAAAAGTAATGCACAGTAAACATGCATCATTAGGTCTGTCAAATATATACATATTTCTTATTGTGAGAATTAAGATATTTAAGTCAATTTTAACAGTGTAAATCAATTCTTACTTTTCTTGATTTGGAAATCAATTGAATGCAAACAAATGCAGGTCATGATTTTGACTTTTAGATGCATTATTTAAATAGGTGCTGCACTGCAACAGAAGTGTGGTCTGAAACCATGATTTAGAGGCATAGACAGCATCAAAGTGATTATACCGTATTGTATTTCTATCATTTGAAAGTAAAACACTTCTACACACTGAAAACTGCAGGAGAGCATGTAAAAAATGACAAGACAAATGCAAACAATATTCTACATACCTCTCTCCAGTTCCTCAGGGCCATAATGTGAGCAGACTGGGGGACAAAGGGACATTACATTGTTAAACATTATGATCCAACTCAAGTTTTCAGTTTTTTTTCTGGATATCAGCTTGTGTCATCAAGAATGAATTACTGATGGATAAAAAACCCAAACATTTTAATATAGAAAAAAAGTACTCTCGATGCTGTGTAGATTAATGCATATCTGTTCTATCATTTTACTTCAATATCAGTGGAAATGTTAAGTTTATTGTGAGCTTTAACTGTACATTCTAACAGGCCACTTTTTAAGTGGAAGAAATAAATAACCCTATTATAAGCGGGATAATGTATAGCGCAGTGGTTTGTGTGTGTAGTCCTCCAAGTGGGTGGCCTGGGTTCGAATCTGACTTGTGGCTCCTTTCTGCACGCCATTCCCAACTCTCTTTGCCTGACTCTATCCACTAACTTGAAGTCCACAGTAACGTAAGTAAGCCCCACAACATCACTCCCTCTGGTATGATATTGAGTAAAAGACAGTAACAGATGAAAGTAAGCTATTCATGCTATTCTTTACCGGGTGTCTTTTCTGGTTTTGATGTCATTTTTTAGCTGCAAAACCAGAAATGATAGCTTAAAGATGTAGTGCACACTGACAATAAATTAACTAATAAACACATGGAACAAAGTACCTTGGTGCCCAAATAGACAATCTGCCCCGCATAGCTTGAGACTGATTGGTAACAGGCCTTTTCTCCAACTAAAGCCTTTAAAAAAACAACAGACTGTTAAGACACAATACAAATTTAGTTAAAACTTATATAACCTTATAGAAGCTTAGCGAAAAAAATAACTAACAAATCCTCACATACTAATATGTTAAATCATTTTAAGAATCCTAAAATGTTAACCTGTTATTTAAAAAGGTAGGAAATTGAGAATATTATACCTAATGCAAATGCTCACGCTGAGGAGGATTAATAAATCTGTGTTTTTCCATATTGATAAATCTATCTCAAAATGTATTTGGCATAGAAAAAAGTCTTAATTTTAAAACATTGCAGCTGCCGAAAGAGAGTGGTGGTCTGTCAATGCCAAACTTTATGTTCCACAACTGGGCTTGCCACATATGAATAATTGAGTTGCTAAGACATTTTGTAGTGTCATTCCTGATTCTTGGCCGTGCCCTTCTCTATCTCTACTTAGCCTAGTCACAAATGAATCTTCCTTGCTTCCACCCGAGGTCCAAAATAGACTTATTTTAATGAACACAATTAGAACTTGGGAAAGGATTATGAAGCTCAATGAGAGAAAGGTTCCCTCTTCTGCCCTTCACCCCATTATTCAAAACGTATGAAAAGTAGGAAATTACCAGGATATAAAATATTTCAATACAACCAAACTGCTTGAAATTATGTGGATCCAGAAACAAGCTTTTGGAGAAACTGTGTAGGTTTATAGGTAAAATTGAGAAAATGAGTGATAACTAGTATCTTGTTCATATAAGACTCAGAGCACAGGTAGTGTGCTGTTACAGCAATACTGTCCATGATAGGTTGTTGGCTGTCAAGCTAGAGGAGGGGCAGGCCATCCTGCTTTTCATACAACCAATGGCTGGGAGGCGACCGTCTTGATTAGCTGAGGCAGGCAGGTGTGCAAGGAAGGAAAACTGTGAGATGCTTCATGGAAGATTGAACAAGAGACTGTTTATTGCTTCCCTGTTTTCTATCTAACACAATCTGAGTTAGTGTTGCATGTATATGTCATAATACGGAACGACCATCCGACAGAGGAGAACGCAATGGAACCGAGCAGAGTAAGCTGGGCCAGCCCAGAGAGCAACGCAAGGCTTCACACAGATTTTTGTAAATGCTTAATGAAACTTCAAATTTGAATTTTTCAAGGGCTTTAAAAAAGCACTTTATAGGTATGCTACATTCCACTAAGCATTTACAGTTCTGGTATTTGATTGAATTTCAGGATGTAAATCTCTGTCTGTCTGTCTCTGGTCCTTCATTACATCCGTCAGTCGGTCCATCCAATTTTAAATTTCTAATTGTCAAGTTTCTTGAGATGCACTATATTTGATGATTTACCTCTAACCTACCAAATCCAGATTATTGTGAATATTGCTTTAAAGCCTTAACTGTTCTTGAACATTTATTAGGCTTAATCTATACCCAAATATTTATTTTGAACTCAGATTATGTCATCCATCAATTGATCCCTCACCAGAGCCTGGGACACATTCCCTCCAGTGGCCAGAGATTTGAAATGGCGGCTGTTATAGACCAATTGCACCTGATCTAAATCCAAAGTCTCCAAAACTTCCTGACTGGGCCGATCCACAACCTGCAGCTTTTCATGGCTGTCTACTAGGACCAGAGTGCGATTGTTAATCCACTGTAGAAACACAAAAACGGGATAATAACAAGTCAAGCATGATGCACTAAATCAAACAAATTTTTTTTTTTTAATTTACACATAGGCCATATAAGATTTTAATCACAACTTTTTTATATCCCTCCCTGGTACTCGTCAAAGAAAATGTATTTTCAAATCCACAAGCTTATAACATCAAGAGCTACTGATGTCAAGTAAAATAGGCAATTATACTGAATGTCACCAGATGTGGTGTACATTTTGGATTCAGTGCTGAGACTTGTTACTGTCACAAGGGTGAGATGTATTGCTATCACTAGAGAAATTTACTTTGTTTGACCAAGGAGCAGGCTTTACACAGTTCATACTTTCATACTTTACCGTTATCACCTACAAGGGGATGTCTACTCTAACAATATTGTCATTTCTTCTTTGTTGTATAGGATTGCTGCTGCACCTAATAATTTTCTCTTGTAAAGAACCATTTCGGATTAGTACAAGCCATTTCATTTTTAGGCGTAAAAAGATTTTTACCTTAATCCTGCTTCTGAATAAACAGCAGATTTATGGCCTCCATAATAGTTGTGATGTGTGTGAGGTGTGTCAATAAAGTTAAGACTTACTTAGCTAAGAGCTTTTTTTCTGGGTTATTTTCTTAACAAAGTTAGAGACAAATGAAGTATGCATTAAAAAATTCAATCATTGTCACTGTCAGGAACTTACACTTAAGCTTATGATGTCACAAATGAGGTGGAGTTGTCTTTGTTTGATGACGTGGATAGTACCCGTGTCCTCTTTCTTTACCTAAGGTTTAAAAAAAAAAAAAAAAAAAAAACAGAAGTGAGAAGAATCCTTTCCAGTCACAAAAGACAGCTAACCTTCTCACAATAAACTGTTACCAGTTAAGCATGCAGGAATATTAGAATAAAAACCAGAATAACTTTAACTTTGCTAAATGTTGATTAGAGCTGTGCTTATGGTGGATTACCTCTAGTCTGTGTAAATAATATAATAAGGTGCTTATGTAAATTGTCTTGGGATAACATTTGCAAGAATTGGCACTATACAAATAAAGAGATTACGGTACTTCATATTTCTCAGGTATCTAACATGTATTTGGTAAAACCTCTATTCAGCAATCAAACAACAGCTTAAGAGCTGGCTTGCTACATGAGAGTATAACAGATTTACACATACCAGGAGGAAGTGGACAGTATCCCCTTTACAAAAAGCCAGTACAGGGTTGACAGTCTTCTGAGTAGGAACAAACTGCCAGGCCAGCTGAGGAACACTGGATGGATCAGACTAGCAAGAGAGAATTTCTTACATTATATCGGTGGCTAATCTGATCAATGCATTCCTAATGTTGATTGTTTTTTTGTAAAAAAAAGTTGTTAGTTCCTTCTGACATCTAGTCATGTTTTCTTGGTAATAAGTTTTTTAAATTAAAGTAAATATTAAATATACCAAGTGTGACGATCAAGTGTTATTACAGTTGACCACAAGGTGGTGTTAGCGGGTCATCATTAGAGTTACGCGACAGAGTGAAGAAAGTAGAACTAGAAGTGGTAGGCTAACGACATGGTGACAACTCTGTAATGGAATATAAATAAAGTTCGTCAAATTCATGAAGGACTAAGTATTCTTTAAAAGAGAACGAACAAAACACCAAGCAGTTTATAACAGACTTAACAGTCATTACCATGGGAAGTGGAAGTGCAGCAAGACCGCTTTCTTAACCCAGCAACAGAAAGTGCCAGAATGAAGCACTCCACTTGAGGTCTTATTGCCAGTGCAATACAAGCCATTCATGAACACAGGCACTTAAACCTGTCCTTGTATCAAAAATCAGGGCCAAAAAAAAGGTAAACAAGTAGACAGATATACTGACCTTGCTGTACGGAAAGGTCATCCAGACTTTTAGTGAAGGCTTTAGTCCAATAACCAATATCTGGTGGAAGACAACCAGAAGCCAAAATCATCACAATTATACACCTTACTAGAGTTTGTTGGAAAAGCAGATGATGGGAACCCCACTAGCTCTGTGCTTATTTGAACCTTTGTGAGAGAGGCCATTGCCAGCAGAGAGTAATGTGTAATGGGATGGTCCCTGAAGTCTGGAGGAGCACGTAATGGTTCAATACAGCAGACCTCCCCTTTAGAACCACTGAATAGACATCGTGAGTCACAGGAACGAATTCCCATTACCCTCCTGGAAACACAAACAAAATACATATCAAATGTATTATTAACGGAAACGCACAGAGAGGAATTGGAGAGAGAAAATGAATAAAAAATGATTGCACAGCACTCCCTATTTTTAGATTTTATCATGGCAGCTAAACTTCTTGATAAAGAATCAAAGTTTGTTTTAAATTAATTAAGAAAAAGTTCAGACAGAAATGTTAAGACATTTAATAATGCTTACATGTGTGATAAAAGGCTGTGTAATAGTTTAATATATTTAAGCACAAAGCTTTTTTTAAATTTGTGGGTTACTGTTAACTCAACCTCTTGAAGACTGAGCTCCTTCTTATCCCAGCCAGTCCATCTATGCAACCATAGATCATTATCAAGCTTGGTACAACCGAAGTCATGCCCACAAAGTCTGCTTGGAACTTTGGCTAATTATTGTTGACGAACAAACATTTAAGATTCAAGTCTCCTCAATTGCCTGGTCATGTCGACTTAAATTCTATAACATCAAAGGGATCAGACCTCATCTATCGGAGCATGCTCCAAAGCTTCTGGTCCAATCTACACAACAGTGCCCTAAATTTTTAGCGAGACTCTTCTCCGTCATCACTGGGTTCTGTGGTGATGGCAGCACATTGTAAGCAGCCCCTATAAAACAAAAAAAACAAGGCTGTCCTCCATACTCCACACGTCCCTCCAACTGAACTTCCTCTTTTCTAGTTTCCCAGTTCATCCATTGTCCCTTCTTGCCTGCCTTTGAGCACTTTGTACATAGGACTTGCTTTATTACATACTGCATTGCATCAGCTAAGCTGCATTTCTATGAAGGTCCTATTTAGTAGCTTTGTATGGCCTACCTTGTGCCTTTTACCCGGCGCATGGCATTGAAAACAGAGCAAGTTAAAGGGATACTTCACCCATTTGCATGAAGCTTTGTATCATTAGAAACATGGTAGCAGTGTTGAATGGTCGTGAATCCAACCCTCATTTTGCCCTGAGACGAGAAAAATATGTTTTTCTTTGCCTGGAAGTTTTCTTCATGTGATGCAATATGATGCTTTTTGCACAGCTTCATGTAAATGGGTGAAGTATCCCTTTAATTTGAAGTAAATAAGAGTAATTTACCTGAAAACCAACTCAAAAACCGATCCTCCACTGTCATTGCACACTCCAAGAGTTGGGTCATCTGTGAACTTGTGACACAAGACGATAGAAATGAAATTAAAAAATGGTCAATGATACATTTCATGTAACTCCTGTTGTGGAATTTTTCCCATTATCAAAGAGTGAAAATAAAAAGTGAGAAGATCTATTCAAAAAAGAAACCCAACATCGATCTGGTCTCAATGAACATTTATTCGAAGGCAAGATAAGCGTTCGAAGACCCCTCTCTCACACGGTGAGGAGAGAAAGAGGCCCAGAGAAAAGGCAAACATGAAAACTTATACATTTCCATCACACTACACAGAGCACTTCCCCATCATGCCACATAGAGCCACTGCCCACCTGGCAGGGCACAATCCCCTAATGTGAGAAAAGAGACTACATGACTATTTACCATCTCCCAAGGCTGAGAAGGAGATGGAGTCCAGTGAGAAAGAGTCTGGGTGACTCTTCCCACATGTACAGAGTGTGAGAAACAGAATAAAGGGAATGAAATGATGGGACACAAAACACCCAATATGCTGTGCGTGTAGTATTCTAAGACATTTCAGATACATTTTATATGACAGATTCTATGATACCTTCGTACAACACATATAGTACACATGGAGTAAAATTTTCCATAACACTCCAAAGTAAATTTGTTCTTGCCTCATACTCAGTGGATCTTTTTTTTTTTTTTAGCTCCGTTTCTTTTGAAATGATTGAGTAAGAGGAAGCACTGGTAATATCTGTTGCAGAATCCAACAATGCCCAACATGACAGGGCTCCATAAATAAGATACCATTAATTTTTTTGTGTAACATATGAGTTTACCTTCACATGTAGTATTGCTGTTCCTGGAGGGTGGGCATCATTTATAGTTCTTAATAACTTCCCGTTGGCTAGATCCCACATCATAATCTAATCCAATCCAGCAGACAGAAGAAAATCATTATCCAAGTAGTTCAGGTTATACAGAACAAGAGGAAAACACAATTATAAGTACAATATTAATCATTAAAAAAAAAGAGCTTGTACATTTTTCACATCCTGAAATGACTGGAGACTAGACTGAGAGAAAAGGATGTAACTGTTATAAAAATACCTTTTATTAAAGATTACTTTTGGAGGTTTTGCCTTTATTTGAAAGGAAAGCATACGCATGACAGGAAATGTGGTAAGACAAATAGAGGGGTTGCATTCACCTAACTGGTCAAGACAAAGCCACAGAAGTCAGCTATTTTTGGACTGTTTGAAAGCGGTTATGTTCCAAGGTTCAAATATAATGTACAGTGGGGCAAAAAAGCATTTAGGCAGCCAGCGATTGTGCAAGTTCTCCCACTAAAAATGATGACAAAGGTCTGTATTTTTCATAGGTACACTTCAACTGTGAGACAGAATGTGGAAAAAAAATCCAGGATATCACATTGTAGGATTTTTAAGAATTTATTTGTAAATTATAGTGGAAAATAAGTATTTGGTCAATAACAAAAGTTCAACTCAGTACTTTGTAATATAACCTTTGTTGGCAATGACAGAGGTAAAATGTTTATTGTAGGTCTTCACCAGGTTTGCACACACTGTAGATGGTATTTTGATCCATTCTTCCATGTAGATCTTCTCTAGAGCAGTGATGTTTTGAGGCTGTCGCCAGGCAACACAGACTTTCAACTCCCTCCACAGATTATGGGGTTGAGGTCTGGAGACTGGCTAGGCCACTCCAGGACTTTGAAATGCTTCTTACAGAGTCACTCCTTTGTTGCCCGGGCAGTGTGTTTGGGATCATTGTCATGCTGGAAGACCCAGCCACGTTTCACCTTTAATGCTCTGACTGATGGAAATAGGTTTTGGCTCAAATTGTCATGATACATGGCCCCATTCATTGTGTCCTTAAGACGGTTCAGCTGTCCTGTCCCCTTTGCAGAAAAACAGCCCCAAAGCATGATGTTCCCACCCCCATGCTTCACAGTAGGTATGGTGTTTTTGGGCTGCAACTCAGCATTCTTCCTACAAACACGATGAGTTGAGTTTGTACGAAAAAGTTCTATCTTGGTTTCATCTGACCACATGACATTCCCCCAATCCTCTTCTGGATCATCCATATGCTCTCTGGCAAACTTCCGACGGGCCTTGACATGGCTTAAGCAGGGAAACATGTCTGGCAATGCAGGATTTGATTCCCTGTTGGCATAGTGTGTTACTGATGGTAACCTTTGTGACTTTGGTCCCAGCTCTCTGCAGGTCATTCACCAGGGGTGGATCCCAAGTGTCTTATTTGCAGTCTCCTTGGTCCTCGGCCGAACCGGAAGTAGTTCCAAAGCCGCCATGTTGAGGATCGTCCCAAAGCTCTTATAGCGAACGGAGGAGAGAGGATCAAGGAGAGAGGAGGCTGATCCGAGGAGCGATGACCGAGGAGACATGAGAGCCGACTTCACGGAAGTCTTTTCACTGACAGACACGCCCCCTTCTCGTATATCACTCATTGATTGGACGCTGCACAGGATCAGACTTCAGTGAAACTTCTCAACATGAGCAGAGTTTAATACCGGAGAAAAGACGGACATTAAAAAGACGCTAAACGGAGCGTCGGACATATAAACAGAATATGAACATCAGTGAGTTTGTAAAGAGTCGCTCTGTGATGAGCTGGGATTAAAAAGAGTCTGACGAAGAGGAGTCCGTTTTATATTCTCACTTATTTATCTTCTGAACGTTTCATCATTTAGATTCTAATCAATCATTTTCAGTACCCTGACACATAAATATCCGTTTACAAAATACAGAGTTCGTTGTCTAAATACAGGCTGGGTAAAGTCAAAACTGTTTAATAATAATAAATAATTATAGACAATTCAAAATGAAATCTTTTAGTCAGTAGAAACTGTCCTTTTGGTTATGAGTAGACTGCAGGTTGTTCTTCAGATGTTTTTTTTATCAGGTAAAGACACTAAACACTGTAACTGTGTGTGTTTGATTAGAAATAATACAGTGCGTGTTTGTGTGGACATAAACAGCTGTTCGGCTGATTGACAGCTGAACGTGATCAGCTGATGTAGCGTCATGTGACGCTGTCGAGGAAACGACGTCTCATGTGTCTTAAAGCTGATTTCCTCGGTCCTCTCTCCTCGGCTTCGTTTCCTCCGTGCATCTCTGGTGGGCGGGACTAAGACGCAAGTGGAGGAGACAACTCGGAGGACACTCGGTGCAAATAAGACACTTGGGATGCACCCCAGGTCTGCCCGTGTAGTTCTGGAATTTTTCTCACCGTTCTCATCATCATTTTGACCCCACAGGATGAGATCTTGTGTGGAGCCCCAGATCGACGGAGATTATCAGTGGTCTGATATGTCTTCCATTTTCTAATAATTGCTCCCACAGTTATTTTTTTTCACACCAAACTGCTTGCAAATTGTAGATTCATTCTTCCCAGCCTGGTGCAGGTCTACAATTTTGTTTCTGATGCCCTTCAACAGCTCTTTGGTCTTGGTTTGGAGTCTGACTGTTTGAGGCTGTGCACAAGTTTCTTTTATACAGGTAACTAATTGAAACAGGTGCCATTAATACAGGTACCGATTGGAGGACAGAAGAGCTTCTTAAAGAAGAAGTTACAGGTCTGTGAGACCCAGAGATCTTGCTTGTTTGTAGGTGACCAAATACTTATTTTCCACCATAACTAACAAATACATTCTTAAAAAAATACAACAATGTGCAATTCCTGGATTTTTTTCCCACGTTCTGTCTCTCACAGTTGAAGTGTACCTATGATGAAAAATACAGACCTCTGTCATCATTTTAAGTGGGAGAACTTGCTCAATCGCTGGCTGACTAAATGCTTTTTTTCCCCACTGTATAGATGGCACTTTAAGATATACTCGGGTCGCTGGTGACGCAGTGGTTAGTGCGCACGTGCCCATGTATGACAACTCCAGGTTCAACTCCAGCCTATGGCTCCCTTCTCACATGTCAATCCCCACTTTCTCTCTCCCTGGATTCCGGCTCTGTCCACTGTCCTATCCTTCTAATAAAGGCACAACAACCAGAAAATATAGCTTATAGCTACATAGAGCTCTGCAAGAAGGAGCGTATTTTAGGGAAATAAATCATTTTCGTAGGTCCGTCGGCCCTGTTTGCACAGGGTTGTTGAACTGAGCAATCTACCCACTGTGGCTATTGGTTGGTTGGTTGGTTGGATGGATGGATAGATGGATAGCTCTACGACCAGTACACCTCCAGGTCCCTGAGGCGTGCAGGTAAGATTGTGGCTGACCACTGCACATGCACTGTTTGAGACCCTCCCTTCTGGCAAGAGGCTGCAGTTCATCAGGACCAAAAAATCATGCCACAAGAACAGTTTCTTCCCCTCTGCTGTCAGCTTCATGAATAATGTCCCTGCCCTCCCCTCTCCCACTACATAATAAACTTTTATCAGCCCCACAGTCAGAAAACAATCACAGTAATGTGAAAGGTGGAACGGTTTTTATGCGTTACATTAACGCCCACTGGACTCTAAATATATTTCTTTACATGCAGATTTATATATAGATATGTTTCATTGTCAACTACACAGATCCTTCATTGCACATTTTGTTGTTCTTATATTTTTACAATTTTAAATTGTATGTTATACATTGTAATAATTTTCATATTTCATTATTTAAGTTCTTGCTATTTTTGCCTAATTTCCTTTGTTAACCGTTTTTGCACCAAGACAAATCCCTTGTATGTGTAAATGTACTTGGCAAATAAAACCCAATTCTGATTCTGATTTATAATTATGTGTGTGTGCACGTGTCCTTGTACAAACCTGTCCTTTAGCAAATCCACAAAGAAGTCTTGAGCAATCATGGTTGATGCTGAGTGCAGAGACAGCTCCAAACTCTGCTCCAGTTGACTTAGTACCCAGACAGAGTCGAAGAGCCTGGTTGTTATCTGGAGAGAACAGAGACTAATAAAATGAACTTCTTCAAGGGATTAGGAAAGATTGTTTCAATAAACTGAAAAGACAAAATACATATTTTCCAGTTATTCCAGGATATGATTGGTGACGCAAGTAAGAGCCTGATCAATAAAATTGTGAGCACTGGTGACCTATTTAACAGGGATGTTCATATGTTTTTGTGAAAAGGCATCATTATGTCAGCATTACAAAAGAGACATTGGTCAGGCCTGCAACAACTTCCAATCAGTTCAAACCAGTTATATCTAAGCATCATTCCAGTAGGAAGTTGATACTAACTCATTTAGCAATTTTGAAAATTACAATAATGATATGATAATAATAAATGCCCTAAATATACAATGTTTGAAAATTACTTCTTGTTAACCACACTAAATGTTTGCTTTAACTAGGTTCAGAGCATGTTTTATGGCATACCTACCTGACCTCATCACTCACTGTAACTGTAATTAAGAAACATTCATCATGTTGAGTGAAAGGCAGCTAACACACAATAGGCCAAGTTGCTGTGTACTATGCCAAAGCATTCTCCCCCTCCCCGTTCAGTAAAGGAGTGTAGTAGGCCTGTGCTCAATAATCAATATGGGAATATATTGTCATGAGCTTCTTGTCAATACATGTATCATTGCAGATTTTATAGCCTCAAAGCTGAGAAGGCTGTTTAGAAAGACTCATTGCCCATGATGCAGTTCCAAATAAAGCCAATAGGGGGCATATGAAGCAAAGCTATATGATGCAAGGGTTCCATATAGAAACAAACAAGCATGGACGAGAAACTCTGTGGGAAAAACTGAAAGCAAAGATCAAGGAAACATGCCATATTTTCACAAACACAAAGCAGTCTGGAGTTGTACATGAGTCATCCAAAATTCACAAAAACAAGATCAAACACAGCAGCAACAGGACCAATGTCCATGTACATATGACAAGTAGTTCGCAAAAACAGCTAGGCTTGCTACACACGGTCAGTATGTGAAGTCCGAGCCAGCATCAAATGGCGCTTTCATGATAAAATTCCACTCAACTTCAATACAAGCTCAGAAGATGACATATCAATCCGACCCTTAAAGGTGGAGCTAAACACTTCAATCCATTGATTGGTTGAAAGAATTGTCATTTCCTGTTGGACAGCGGCAAACACAACAACATCTTTAAAATACCCAGTCGTATTATTCATCTGTATTTCTCCTCGCGGCACACAGACTTCACAGAAACAAAGCTGGATTGCGTTTTGTAATAAAGAGCCACAAGGAGATAAACAGCTGGATGTCTTCCATTGTTGATTTTGTTTGTGTCGCATTTTTCTCCATTGTTAAATTAATTAGTGAGTTAGCTGTTAGCAATTAGCTGCTATCATGTGACGCTATTACATAGGTGACAAGGTTATCGGCATCCGGCTTCCACGCCGCCTACCAAATAGGGCATGGTTAGCTGTGGAAACCCAAACATGATCAGGCTTTACCAAGCCAAACCGTACCAAACTGTACTGATCCATGCTGGACAGCTTGGAGGAAAGGAGGCTTAAAGATCTGAAAGGCTCTAGGACCAGACATCCTGCCTCAGAGTCTGTGTTGAGCAGCTGGACCCCATCTTGCAGATCTTCAACTCATCACTGGAGCTGTGTGAAGTGCCCTTTTGCCTCAAAAGCTCCATCATCATCCCAGTCCCAGAGAAACCCGCCATCACAAGACTCAATGATTATAGACCCGTCGCCCTGACGTCTGTGGTCATGAAGTCCTTTGAGAGACTGGTGTTGAGCTATCTGAAGGACATCACAGGCCCCCTGCTGGACCCCATATGCAGTTTGCTTATCGGACAAACGGTTCAGTGGAGGATGCAGTCAACATGGGATTGAAGTACATTCTGCATCTCCTCGACTCCCCAGGGACCTACATTAAAATCCAGTTTGTGGACTTCAGCTCTGTGTTTAACACCATCATCCCGGATATTCTTCACCGCAAACTCACTCAGCTCACAGTGCTGGCCTCCACCTATCAGTGGATCATCAACTTCCTGACTGACAGAAGGCAGCAGGTGAGGCTGGGGAGCATCACATCCAGCACCTGAATAATCAGCACTGGCGCGCCCCAGGGGTGTGTTCTCTTCCCACTGATCTTCTCCCTCTACACCAATGACTGCACCTCACAGGACCATTCTGTGAAACTCCTGAAGTTCACAGATGACACCACCACCATCAGTCTCATCCAGGACGCTGACAAGTCTGACTAAAGATGGGAGGTGGAACAGCGGGCTCTCTGGTGCAATCCGAACCATTTGGAGATAAACCCGCTAAAGGCTGCGTCATAGTGGACTTCGGGAAAAGCCTGCTGTGAAATAACCCTGGAATGTACATAAATTATTTAATTTAAATGATCATACTCTATAATAAAACTACTGTAAAAGATAACTACCCCATGTTTACTTTATTATCATTATGCACTACTCAGCACTGCACTATAATCTTAGTGTTGTACATTAGTCTTTAATTACCTGTTTATATTTTTAGCCAATTTTTATTATTTAATATTTACATTGTACAGCGAGAGCAGTCTACAAAAGTTAAATTCATTGTGTGTTAGACATACCTGGCCAATAAAGCTGATATTGATACATATTGTATTGTTACATGTTGTTACATGTCGTATCGTGATCTTTGTATGGTATTGTGAGCTTGTGGAAAATACACAGGCCTACTTTACTGCACTAACAATGCTCCACTTGAGCACAGTTATCTCTTGTAAATTGTACCAGGCGGAAGCTCAGAGGCAGCCGGGCCTTTTCTGTGGCAGCCCCTAGGCTCTGGAACAATCTGCCCCTGAGTATAAGACAAGCTCCTACCCTTCAGGTCTTTAAGACACGCCTCAAATCTCATTTATACACTCTGGCTTTCCCAACAGTTTGATGAGTATTTGATATTTTGTGACTTTGTAGCTTGTATGATTGATCTTGGACGATTGAAATGAAAATAGATATACCATACATTTATAAAAATAAATGTATGGTATGGTATTCATCATTGCGTCTTAACACCCCTTTGTTCACAAGAAGCATGGTCTCAGTTAGAACAATGGAGAACAACACAGTTTAGGTTACACACTCGGGCTAGTAAAACAAACTGGACAATGGGGGTCAAACGTGGGGATTGCTAAGGATTGCCTAATGTGAGACCACCCAATGTCCCTTTCGTAGCTGGAAAATACTTGTTAGAGTGAGCCAACTAGACAAGGCAATACTTCAGCACGACTGTTTCCATAACATCATACAGAACAGGACTGGCCACCAAACTCCACCTGAAGGACAGCTTGGTCCCAACTATCCCTACGAAATCAACAGATGGAGGAAATTTAAGTATTTTAAAATACTTTTGTGTTTCTTTTTGACAGCAACCGTTAGCTCCAGGGCTAAATGCAAACGCTTTTTTTATTTAGATGGCAGAGTTAGTACCGTGTTAGCACTGTAAGCTAATGTAAATACAGAGTAGGTTCATTCATGGGGATGGACGGTGTTAACACCGTAAACTATTTTAATGCATAGAAACCTGTTTTATTCAGGTGATTGTGTTATTCATGTTCAAGGCTTTTGTTCTGAATAAAACCAGTCACTTAGCATGGTCAATGGCGTTTGCTGTAAAAAGTTACAGCTGTTTTATTCATATCATGGGATTACAGACTTTATAATGTGTTGATATGAGAAATGCTCTTTCTCCGTCTGTACATTGGACTAATTAAAAAAAACACTAATTATAGAAAGAAATGGCATAATATGTCCCCTTGAATCCACTGTAAATCCATGCGTAAAACACAGAAAACTAATATCTTCTTGAAATCCCAACATTCAAAGTTACTTTTTTGTTATGAGATTCTGACTTTAAGGCTGCCTTCATACTGCACGCAAAAGTGACCTGAATATGATTATGATTTTTTGTTTAAGCAGACGGCTGTTCCGTCTGTTGAAGATTTCTGCTTGTTAAAGGGAAGTTATGATGCTATGCCGGATTAAGCTGGGTCCTTGCAATATAACAATAAGTAAGTAAAATAAGACAGTGGGACTCGCGTGCCACACTTATTGTAGACAGTCATGACAGAGTTATTTTCAGAGGACACACTCGATTTCTGCAATATTTATGTGGAAAATGTTGCACATTCAACCTTTTAATTACTTCTGACAGCTTAGCATACCTGGTAGTCAAAAGCAAGAATTATCCCTAATCTATTTAAGCATAAGTTTGCTCCTTTATGAGAACGCAACATATACTACTTTTTTTTAAAACTTTTTATACAGTTTTAAAAAAATAACAATCTTTAATCAAACACTTTGACATCATAATAAGATTATCTCTGACTTTATTTGGACTAAGAAAACACATTCATAAGGAATTCTTTACAGAGCCCAAGAGGCACTTTGGCATACTGGCTTGAAACTTCCACTGATGGTGGGCCCTGTTTATTTTGTTTTTCTGTCAGTTTTTATAACCTCAGGGGTGTTATAACTGTGTTTTTCTGTATTATTCAATATTTGTTTTCTTACAGATGTCATAATAATAATTGTCCTCTCAACAGAGATAACAACAGTAACATATGGTGTTAAAATCATGAACATTTGGTTCAAATGTGCTCAAAGTACTCCCATTAAAAGGGCAGTACATTTTAAAACAGATTGCACAGTCATTAAAACTGTATTCAGTAGTTGGATTTGTGTAACAAGAAGTTTAATATGCCTCAAGTTCCACTAACAAATATTTGCAAAGAAGGAGGATACTAAAGTTTTCACTCACCAAAGACTAGAGCCAGGCCATGAGATGTTCCAACAGCAATTACACCTGACACCGTCTAAACACCAACACAACAAAACAAAACATACAGTTTAGAACTGGTTAGATAAAGCAAGAAAAAAAACATAAAGATCACACACAATGTCCTTATACAATGAAAAAAAGTCACGCGGGTGTATTTAGAGCGGTCACTCTGGCAATTCATAACGTGCCATACTCAAACACAATTGGCCCCCTGCTGCGCCATTCCCCAGTTGGCCGGCAAAGCCCGTGGTCACATTGCACCAGGACTAACTGTGCCTAATCATAATTACCTCTTGCACATAATGTCATAATACAGCACATGCACGCTTTATGTTATTATAAAGCGTGCTCAGTTTGCAAACAGGACTCGCAATAGTGGATTTGTGAAAGAAAATAAAAAGGGACGCGCAGTCAAGTCTGCCTCTGCACATCGGAGAGCAACACTGAGAACATGACAGCTACTGTGTGACTTATTCTAAGTCATCTTTAGTCAGATACAGCCATAAAACTCTGGCGCCATAATTATGGGAAAAAAAATAAATTAGATTACTCATTATTGAAAAAAGTAACACTGTTATTCCCATTACTGAATATTACAAAAGAGCAGTTAAAAGACTTTACTCATTGCAATAGCCATATAATAATATAAACTCCAGATAATATGCAGCCGTTTAATTATGTGCATGGAGATCATAGTGGTCACGTGCAGACACTCTGGGCACAGTGCGGTAAACACAGGGAATAAACATCACTCACCCTCCTATTGGCTCGAGGTAAATTCTCTGCTGTATGTATCACGTTACGTATCGTAGCGCGAATTTACTGCTGCACTCTCACATCAGCCCCTCCAGACTTTCTGTAAACAGACTTTTTTAACTTCTGACAATAAAAAGTCCCTCCGGGATTTCACTGACTTTTGGGGGGATTAAAATGTCTGATTTTGCGGTAGCTTTTCAAAAAAATTGCAATGCATGTTGTAATGTCCTTAGCTGTTTTTTGCAATTAAATTGCAGCAGGAAGCAAGAACTTCAAAATAGTTGTGATTTTTTTTCATGTCAGTTATTTTCTTACACACACTTTGATGAGATTGAGTGATATTTTAACCTGAACAGAGCTATTTACTTTGTGAAGCATATTCCTCTGCCTCACTCAGTGACGTCTCTCGCACACTAGCGCATGAAGTTGTGCGCTCTTTTCTTTTGAAGGAAAGTTGCGGTGATTGGACAAAATTGCAAGGTCGCCCAGAAATTGCGGGGTCTGTTTGAATTTACATGAATTGTTGCGATCACAACATTGTGACTTCCTGGACGGACTGAATAAAGAAGCAGAACGAGCCCAAACACTGAATTTCTTAATTATCAAAGCAATAACCAAACCAAAGCAGAGTGTTTCATGAGTTTCTGGTCACACATTTATAACTTAAACATAAATCAACTTTATTCTCATATTTTGGCAGGAAAACTGCTTTACAGATGGAAAGCTTCAGTAGGCTAACCACCTAAGTACAGATGTTGGACTTCGGGTTGGAATGTTTCTTTGGTCCTGACATCCTCTAAAGTCCTGTAAAATCTGTACTCTCTGTGGCATTAATCTCTTTTGTTAATTGTTCTATTAAAATACATCAAACTACTCCTTAAAAGCTATGTGCAGATCTCTTTTGATTATTGGCTTTGAAGCATTTCTGGCGTTATTTACAGCACTTAAAAAAAAAAATTGCATCATATTTATAAAAGTTTCCTTTGGACTTGTGTGTTTTTGAATTTGCTGTGTTTGAAAATGTTGTGTTCTTTCTCCAAGGGTTAGGGCCTTTTACACTTCCACTGGAGGAGTGATGTTTATATACTGTGACTGCTGCACGGTGCATAGAATGTATACACGCGACCACTAAGATCTCTGTGCAAAAGGCAAGATTCCCAAAGCCGAACCTGTGATTTCTATTTATTGCCCATTTCTCTGGTATGAAGCCACTTAAAAATTGCTATAACTCATCATAAGTGCATTTAAAATCTACTATCAGAAGACTTAGAATAAATGGGTTGTTTTCAATAATTTAAATATAAACTATTCTTTATCTAAGTTGAACCTTTTCTGAATAAGTTATACTCACTATAGCAGTGGGAAGTCCAGCATCCACCTTGTCCTGGGGAAAAAATACAAATACTTTTAGTCGGTGTAATTCAAATCTTTACACAATTGTACAAAAATTACAGTTATAAAGATTTGTAGTACAATACACATTTCTGTAACAGTATAGAGAAGATAATAGGTATAGCTGGCTGTGGTTCAGTGGTAGAGTCGTCGTCAGTCCATAGGTGGTGTGTGAATATACGTTGTGTGAATATACACTATATATCTGTTAATGGTTTGTCAATGGGTTTGAATGGGTAGGTGTGACCTGCTTTACATATTAACAGATGTTGACAGAAGACATATACCAAGACGCCACCACATACCTGTTTGTTGAAATAATTGAAAAGGTGCAAAATTTGGAGGGTTATTTCACAAAACAGTCAGTCAGCTTGAAAATGAAGCTGTCATCCTCTCAGTGGAGGAACAAAAAACCTACCGTATCTTGACTATTGTGATACATATCAAAGAGTAAGGTCTTTGCAAATACCTAGTCCTAAATGATGTATTTAGGCATTGTTGAGTCTCTAACCTAAGGAAAAACATTTGAGACTAGGTTTGAACAAACAACCCTATTTACTGTAGGCATGTGCATTTTAGTTCTTTAACAATAGTCAAGTGTCAACACCTAATTAAGGGCCTCTATTCATTAACAGTGCTTTTTGCACTGGCAAAACAACTGTCCTAGTTTATTATAGCACTTCTTACTGGTCCTCATTGTTGCAAGGTTGCTGAAGTCCCATGTGTGTAGCAGGGTCGAGATAACTATTTTCGCAGAGGGGAATGTGGAGAAGGCATTATCTATTACTTTCTTGGGATATTTGGACACCTTTTCTCTCTTTGTTCTCAGGTCATTGTTAGTGAGAATGATGACGTTAACAGTTCGAAGGCCTCTCTCTATCTCTTCTTCTCAGATTCTAATGTTTTGCCACCTCCAATTTGAAATGCTTACTTTACTGCTATTACTAATTTACTATATTCAAGGCAATGTGTCCATGAAAACACTGAAGGTAAATTAACCCTGCCCTAGCATTAGAAGCAGCTCTAGTCCTGAATATTGTACCCTAAAAAAGACGATTTAGATTAGTTTCTCCTCCACCATTGTTGTTGGCAAAGCTGCTATCAGAAGTCCCACTTATTCTTGATCTTCATTGGTCCACATCCAGTTTCCAGAAACTGCTTTATTATTCTGCCTGTGATGTGAGAATGACCCCTTATTTGTAGCAACTCATGTCGAAGTAACAGGTGACAGAGATTATAGTGCAGATGCATGTACTAAACCATGCCTGTCAGTTAAAAGTACATAAGAATCAGTTCTGGCTTCCGGTCTGGCGCAGTACACAATGGCAGCATAGAGCAACAGGCTCCCGACAGAGGGAATTAAAAGTGTCCGTATATAACTCGAATTTTCTTGAAGAAGTGCTACAACAAGTGGGGACACAGCAGGGGAAAGAACATGCCCCAAAAAGCGAAGAAAAGAAAAGAAAAGAAAAGAAAAGAAAAGAAAAAAAATACTGGAATTCAAAGCCAGATAAGGGAGCAACTAAAAACAGATCTTCAAAATTATTTTGAGGAAAATGATAATGGGGAAGTATCTCCTCTGATTCTTTGGGACGCATCTAAAGCTGTACTTAGCGGGAAAATTATAGGATACAGTTCCTAGGACATTAAATGAAGAAATAAAAAAAGAAATAGACAGGAAGAATGAACTAAATGAAATATATTAAAATGACATTAAAAAGAAGATGTTCTTTCTAAAACAAAGATACTATGAGGCAGGGGGGAAATCCAGCCAAACCCCATCTATTAAGGATGACATTATATATGAAATGTATGTAATGGAGAGAATTACTTTCTCTTTGAGGCTCCAGGACTGTAAATTTGAGGAAATTTGGAAGACATGGAAAATGTATATTTCCCCGAGATGCCCGGCCCATGTTTGAAGGGGAGGGGAAGGAGGGGGAAACCGATTAAACTGTGTTTCTCTTTTTTTTTTTTTTGTTTGGTTTGGTTTTTCTTCTTGTTTTCTCCCCTTTTTTGTAATTTTATATAACACCCCATGTTTTGTTCTGATTAATGTTGTAATACAATGTATAAAAATAAAAAAAGAAGAAAAAGAATAATGGATCAGACTGTGAAAGAATGTAACCCGCAATGACAGTGTGTTGGAAATGCAATGATCCTAAATAAAGAATTATAAAAAAATAAAAAATAAAAAAATAATCAGTTCTATTTCTCAGAACATATACATAAACAATGAATTTGTCTTGGTGTATTGGTGCAAAAGAAAAAACAAGGCTAAAACAACAAGTACTTAAATAAAATATGAGGAGCAATTACTAATTCATACAATAGAATTTAAAAAATGTCAAATATAAAGAGAAAAAAAATTGATGTAAAAAAACCCCTAAAAGTACAAGGGGTGCATGAGAGAAAATAAATGTAAAGTCTAGTGAGCGTTAATGTAACGCATAAAGAAACAGTTTCAGCCTACACATTACTGTAACATTTTCTGACTGCAGCCTCTTACCAGAGGCGAGATTCTCAAACAGTCAATGTGCAGTGTGAGAGGGGTTGGCCCCAATCTTAGCTGCACGCCTCAGGGTCCTGGAGATGTACAGGTCATGGAGAGATGGTAGATTGCAGCCGATAACCTCTCTACAGAGGGAATGACACGCTACACTTGTCCTTTGCTGTGGCTGCAGCGTAGACTGTGATGGAGGAGGAGAGGATGGATTCAATGATGGCTGTGTAGATGTGCACCATAATGGTCTTTAGCAGGTTCAACTTCTTTAGCTGCCGCAGGAAGTACATGCCCTGCTCTTCTTTCTTGATGAGGTAGATGATGTTCAGCTCCCACTTCAGCTCCTGGGCGATGGTGGTCCCCAAGAAGTGGAACACTCTGCAGTAGATGCTGTGGAGTCGCTGATGGAGCTGGGGGAGGCTACGTTTTTCTAGAAGTCCACAACCATATCCACCGTCTTCAGAGCATTAAGCTCTAGATTGTTGTCACTGCACCAGGTCACTAAATGGTCAGCCTCCCACCTGTAGGTAGACTCATCCACCAGAGATGAGTCCAATGAGGGTGATGTTGTCTGCGAGCTTGAGGAGCTTGACAGACTGGAGACTGGAAGTGCAGCTGTTAGTGTATAGCAGGGGTGCCCTATACGACAATCACGATCTACTAGTCGATCGCGGAGGCAGTGTGGGTAGATCGCATAGCATTATAAAAAGTAGATGTCAGCATATCGACCATTTTCCGCGCCTCGCTATTTCGTTAAAACCGAAAGTAAACAGTCGCTACATGATTGCAGTTTTATTTTTAGAACAGCAATTAAATGAATCGGAGCAAAGATGTAGCATAATGTTAAGAGGCTGCCTCAATCAAGTTATCATTTGTAGCAGCAAGAAAGGCAGAGGATTATCAGGCAAAGAGGAGGAAAGGTGAGAATTGTAATAAACTAAGAGAATGAGAAACATAGTGAACACGCCTATAGATGAAACAGATAGAGATGTAAAACGTAGCCGAGGCTGAAAAGTAAAAGGACATGCAATGAATCAGAATATTTCAAGGCCATGGTCGGTCACAATATGGATTATCCATCAATCTCTCAGAGTAAAGATGCTTTGCTTCTCTCACCACCCTGCTGAAGGTGTAGTTAGCCTTTTTAGAACTCTCCCTGTCCCCACTCCTAAAAGCCACATCCTTTTCCTGCCTTAACCGTCTAAGTTTAGCGGTTTAGCTTGTAACTCACAGTAGTGCATGATGTTACACATAAATTAAACATAATTCCTGGCAGAAGCCAATGTATGACATCACAGCCTCTGTGTACTCATCCAGACCGTTTGTGGCAGACGTGAAGACATCCCAGTCAGTGCAGTCTAAGCACGCCTTTACTTATTCCACAGCTTCACTGGTCCACTTCTTTAATATCTTCACAGCAGGTTTACAGAGCTTTAATTTCTTCTTTATGAAGGAATCAGATAGACCAAGACTGGGTCAGAGTGACCAGTGCAGCATGGAGGACGCCGTGATAAGATCGATAGAGCTAAAGCTACTGTCCGAGGGAGGCATAGTCACAAAACGAGGCTCACGGCTCCCCACCAACCACTTCACGTTTCAAACACATTTTCCCCACTCAGCGACGCACCCACTGAGACAAAAACTCTGATAATTGGAGACTCCATAGTCAGAAACGTGAAGTTAGCGAAGTCGACGGGCATAGTTAGGTGTATACCCGGGGCCAGAGCGGGCGACATCATGGCTCACTTAAAGCTGCTGACAAAGGCTAAACGTAGATTTGATAAAATTGTAATTCATGTCGGCACAAATGACTCCCGACTTCGCCAGTCGGAAATTACTGAGGTTAATGTGGAGTCGGTGTGTAGTTTTGCAAAGACGATGTCGGACTCCGTAGTTTTCTCTGGTCCTCTCCCTAATTTGACCAGTGATGACATGCATAGCCGCATGTCTTCATTCAACCGCTGGCTATCAAGGTGGTGTCCAGCAAACGATGTGGGCTTCATAGATAACTGGCAGTGCTTTTGGGGAAAGCCTGGTCTGCTAGCTAGAGTTGGCATCCATCCTACTCTGGTTGGTGCAGCTCTATTATCTAGAAACGTAGCAGAGTTTATTAGTCCCAAACCCTGACAACTCATCAGAGTTCAGACCAGGAGGCAGAGCTGCAGTCTTACACACTTCTCTGCGCTTCCTTTAGATCTGTTTACCTGCCACTATAGCTGTCCTTGTGACTGTAAATCTAACTGTAACTCAGTTAGATCTTCTTATAGCTGTAACCCTACTTATACTATAGATACTGTGTCTGTTCTCCGCCCCAGACCTGTCGTTATAAGCAATCCCAACCTCAATAAAAAAGGCGTAAATCATAAAAATGTTATTAAAATCAAAACTACAAATACGATTTTGCAAACAAATCTAACAATTAAATGCGGCCTACTAAACATTAGATCCCTAGCATCTAAATCTCTCATAGTAAATGATCTAATATCAGAGAATCATAATGACCTACTTTGTTTAACTGAAACCTGGCTTTCTCAGGATGAATATGTTAGTTTAAATGAATCCACCCCTCCCAGTCATTTGAATACTCATATAGCTCGAGACACTGGTCAAGGTGGTGGAGTAGCAGCTATTTTTAATTCTGGTCTTAAAATTAATCCTCGACCAAAGCTGAATTATACCTCTTTTGAAAGTCTTGCACTCAGTCTTTCACATCCAGTCTCTAGAACTTTTCAGCCAGTTCTAATTGTTATAGTTTACAGCCCTCCTGGCCCATATTCAGAATTTCTATCTGAATTTGCAGAATTTCTATCAAACATAGTTCTTAGCAGTGATAGAATAATTGTTGTAGGTGATTTCAATATCCATGTGGATGTTGTAAATGACAGTCTTAGCACGGCTTTCATGTCACTATTAGACTATTGGCTTCACCCAGGGTGTAAACAAACCTACTCATCGATTTAACCACACCCTGGATCTTGTTTTAGCCTATGGTATTGAAATTAATAATTTGTCGGTTTTTCTGGAAAATTCTCTGATATCAGACCATTTCCGAGTAACTTTTGGTTTCTTCTTACCAACCTTAACTCCTCTTAATAAAAAAGTGCTCTCTAGAAGTTTAAATGATAATGCTGTAGCTAAATTTACGGAAGCTATTTCAGCTGCCTTTGTTTCAGTTCCATCCTCTAACCTAGTTGAAAACTCCTATAATCACTTTAGTCCCTCTCAGCTAGATCAGTTTGTAGATAGTGCGGTGGATTCACTTAGAGTTACTCTGGATTCAATCGCTCCCCTAAAACAGAAGGCAATCAAACGACAGAGATTAGCTCCAAGGTACAATTTAGAAACCCGTACTCTAAAACTAACGTCACTTAAATTTGAAAGAAATTGGCGCTCCACCAAAACGATAGAATCTCGTTTAATTTGGCAAGATAGTCATAATAGATATATGAAAGCTCTACGGCAGGCCTGCACTGCCTATTACTCGTATCTTATTGAAGAAAATAAAAACAATCCTAGATACCTCTTCAGCACTGTAGCCAGGCTGACAGAGAGTCATAGTTCATTTGAGCCATCTATTCCTTTAGCCCTTAGCAGTAATGATTACATGAGCCTTTTTAATGACAAAATTCTAAACATTAGAGACAAAATTAGCAACCTACTACCTTTACTTAGTGAAGATTCCTCCTATATTTTGGATACAGCAGAAACGGTTCCAAATTCTGATACTAACCTCAACTGCTTTTCTCCAATTAACCTGTTAGAACTAAATTCGATTATTTCTGCATCTAAACCGTCAACCTGTCTTTTAGATCCAATCCCTACCAAGCTGTTTAAGGAAGTCTTTCCCCTAGTTAGCAGCTCCATACTAAATATGATCAATATATCTTTAGTGGCAGGTTATGGACCCCAGTCATTTAAAGTAGCTGTAATTAAACCGCTCCTTAAAAAGCCTACTCTTGATTCAGGAACTCTAGCTAACTATAGACCTATATCTAACCTTCCTTTTATCTCTGAGATTTTAGAGAAAATGGTAGCTAATCAGTTGTGTGATTTTCGTTACAACAACAGCCTGTTGGAGGAGTTCCAGTCTGGATTTAGAGCTTACCATAGCACTGAGACTGCACTAGTTTGAGTAACAAATGATCTTCTGTTAGCCTCAGATAGGGGACTTCTATCCATGCTCATCCTGTTAGATCTTAGTGCTGCTTTTGACACGATTGACCATCAGATCCTGTTACAGAGACTAGAACGATTGCTTGGAGTTACAGGGACTGCTTTAAGTTGGTTTAGATCCTATTTATCAGACAGATCTCAGTTTGTGCATGTTCATGATGAGTCCTCTATGTACACCAAAGTTAGCCATGGAGTGCCTCAAGGATCAGTGCTTTGACCGATTCTCTTTACATTATATATGCTTCCTCTAGGTAGTATTATGAGAAAACACTCCATAAACTTTCATTGCTATCCAGACGATACTCAGCTATACATATCAATGAAGCCCGATGACACCAACCAGCTACGTAAACTAGAAGCCTGCCTTAAGGACATCAGGACCTGGATGACCAGAAACTTCTTGCTGCTCAACTCAGACAAGACTGAAGTTATAGTGATTGGACCTAAGAACCTCAGAGAGACTTTTTCTGATGATATAACGGCCCTTAGTAGTATCAGCATAGCCTCTAGTAACACTGTTAGGAACCTAGGAGTTCTGTTTGATCAGGATATGTCCTTTGATTCACACATTAAACAAATTTCAAAGACAGCTTATTTTCACCTTCGTAATATCTCTAAGATCAGGCAGATCCTGTCGCAAAATGATGCTGAAAAACTAGTTCATGCATTTGTTACCTCCAGATTGGATTACTGTAATTCTCTTTTGTCAGGGTGCTATAGTAAATCTCTAAAGACCCTTCAGCTAGTCCAAAATGCTGCAGCTCGTGTTCTGAATAGAACGAGGAAAAGGGACCACATTACTCCTGTATTGGCTTCTCTCCACTGGCTCCCTATAAAATCTAGAATAGAATTTAAAATCCTTCTTCTCACCTACAAAGCTCTAAACGGTCAGGCACCATCCTATCTTAAAGAGTTCATTGTACCGTACTACCCATCGAGAACATTACGCTCCCAGAATGCAGGCCTGCTCGTGGTGCCTACAGTCTCTATATGTACTATGGGAGGTAGAGCCTTCAGTTATCAGGCACCACTCCTTTGGAATCGTCTACCAGTTGGGGTCCGGGAAGCAGACACATTGGTACTTTTAAGAATGGACTTGAAACTTTTCTTTTTGATAAATCTTATAGTTAGGGCTGGCTTAGGACCAACTCATAGTTATGCTGCTATAGGCCTAGACTACCGGGGGAACTGGCACCAGGATCTCTCATCTCTCTCTCTCTCTCTCTGCTTTCATATCTTATTACTGCTTGTCACTATCTTTATATTCTAACCTCTCCTTTTTCTGGGAGCTCCTGAGCTCCCTTAGGTTCCTTGGGACTGTTGGTGAGGATGGCCTGTCCAATCTGAGTTCACTTTTATTATTCTAACACTGCATTATCGTTTGTCTCAGCTGACGGTAATTTTTTTTTTTTTTTTAGGCAGACATAGCAGAATCAGTTTAATGCTAGCGTGACAACGTTGATATCACATGAATGAACAGTTTACAATGAATCTGTTGATATCAGAGATGTTACTGTAGCTCGCTGGGAAAGGTTGTATGAAATTGTATCTAAGAAAGGCATTAATACGATACATTAATACATAAAACACGAATATGATCCAAATGAGACAGGTGAGAAAGAGAGTAGGCTAGTCCTCATGGATCAAGAGTGGAGACTAATCTTTAAATGACACGGTGATCATTTATGAAGTTGTGCGCTCTGATCACAGACCGTAAGCAGGCTCTGATGAAAAGGTCTGATGGAAACATCTCTTACTGGGACAGACATGCGCAGTCAGGACCGTTTGACCCAATCAGAATGAAATTTCTTTCGGAATGAGCATGACCGGATCAGTCTCTTCTGATTGACATGTTTACATGCAGCGTTTTTATTCGGATCAGTCTTTTATTCCGATTATTTGTGTCCATGTAACTGCAGCCACTGACTGTGGTGTAACAGTGATCCTAAACATTTCCCTCTCTGGTCAGACATTTAATAAACAATCTGTACTAAGGAAACCCTTGACTGAGATTACCTTTGTTAAAATCACCAAGGACAATAACTAAGGAGTCCAGTTTTGTCCGCTCCACACACAGTATCTGGTTGGCAAGAGCACGCTGTGCCTTCTGCACGTTGACTTCTGGTGGAATGTAAACACTGGCCAGAATAAATGAAGCAAACTATTGACTTAGAAACAGATTCCGCCACCCTTTTTTTTTCTCCAGGAAAGTTGTGTGTCTCGATCCGCTCTGAAGAGTTGGAACCCTGCCAGCTGAAGCGCAGAGTCTGTTATCAGTCTACACAGCCACATCTCCGTGAAAGACAGAACACAGGATGAATAAAAGTCTGAGTACACGTTGGAGAGAAAGTGTGCTAAGACTCAGGGCTGGTAGAGCAGTCCTCTTCTTCGTCGAAGTCTCAGAGCACCAACAAAGTTGAGGGCACCTTTGACCAGAATATCCAGTAATTCCACGATTCCGCATATGAAATAAGTCTGATTCATAAGCTCTTCTCTGGAAGGAGCACCGTGTGTATCTTGACATAAAACTAAGTTAACGCACAAAAACAGAGAAAACCACATGCACAAACACTGGCGCCATCTCGATGGCCTCGATACACACAACAAAAAGACATGTGGATATGTAAATACATGTGAGACTTCAAATTAATATTCCTTAGAAATAATAAACATCTCAACATTAACTTAAGATTTCTTCTGTGACTGCTTCCAACTGCAGTTGAGCTTTAAGTGTTTATGTTAGAATTTGCAAGAGTGTGATAAGCTCCGTTTCCACCGAGCAGTTCAGTTCGGTTCAGTTCAGTTCGTCTCAGTACGGCACACATTTTTTGAATTACCGACCCGTACTGTCCTACCTTTTGGGTCCCTTCTGTTGAGGTGCCAAGGATATAGATCTGACCCTAAAATATGGAGCTAAACACTGCAGTCCGTTGATTGGTTGAAAGACTCATCACTTCCTGCATGACAGTGGCAAACACAATCCACTGTGTTTAAATACACAGTTGATTGTTTATTCATCTGTATTTCTCCTCTCGGCACACAGCCTTCTCTGAAACAAAGCTTGACTGTGTTTTGTAATAAAGAGCCACATGCGAGTGACAAAGTAGATGAATTGCTCTCTGCTTTCCATCGTTGGTTTTGTTTGTGTTACTTTTTTCTCCTTTGTTGAATTTATGAGCAAGTTAGCTGTTAGAGATTAGCTGCTATTATGTGGCGTTATTATGTAGCTGACGTGGCTATCGGCACACCACCTACCAAATACGTCATGGTTGGCTTGGAATCGCAAACGGGATCAGGCTATACTGAACCAAACTGTACTGATCCATACCGAACCGCATTGTGGAAATGGGGCTACAGACTTACTGCAGCAGAGACAATCTGTGCGGAAATGCCCTTCAGCAGACTTTGACGAACAACAGACCCATGGACTGCAGCATTGAAATCCTGTGTCCTCCTCTTTCTATTGACAGACACAGACACACACACATTTAATAAGCATGCAATATGAGCCACAGTGTTCTCATGTTTCTGAGATTTCTAAATGTCCGCGGTTTGTGTGTGTAAAAAATAAACATGAGCACCTATAAAGAAAATGCAGTAATCACAAACCTGGATACGATTACTCTATTGATCATGTTTACAGGGATTAAATAAATCAGGTTTCTCCGTTTGCATGTAAACGCCATATCCAGAATATGAGCAAACCCGAGATAAGGCTCTTAATCGGATACAGAGTACAGATTGTTGTGGAAAAATACAATAAACAGATAGACCATAATTTTTTTTATCAATGTAAGCACTATAAGCAGGTCATGTGTCTATCAAGTATCTAATCAACCAGTGAGCATATACTGTATACCGTTAGTGTTCGATAACTGAAAAGGGCATTGTGTGTGTGTGTGTGTGTGTGTGTGTGTGTGTGTGTGTGTGTGTGTTCTCATGCCTTTTGAGGTGTGCTGGGTCTCCACTGTCTGAGCTGGCGAGAGAGGAGGTGTCACAGGAGTATGCATCAATGTTGTCTGTGTTTAGTAGACTGGTGTCTTCCAACAAAAAGGGCTCCTCCTCATCTTCTAGCTACATACAGACAGGAAGACAAATCAAACAAACCATAGTAAAAAGCTGACCATAGGAATACAACCTACAGAAACATAACACAAAGGAATTACTGCTAATGCACAATTATTTTGTACATTACTCCCAAACTTGATTTCAAATCTGTTGCTGGTGTAATCTTGAGAAATCTTTATCCAGTGACACCATCCGGGAACACTTTTTCTATTAATTATCATTATCTAAATTAGGCCCTTACTGGAATTGCGTATAATCCATCTTAGTACAATGTAGTTCTTCTTGTAGTAAAGGTAGTTTACCTCATTGAGGATGCTTTCAAGTGTAGGAGGCGTGTCCACTTGCGGAATATCGAACTCCTTATCATCAATCTATAAAAAAGAAATAAAACAGTCAGGCAGAAAGTGAAATCTCATAGTTAACTCCTGAAAAACTTACAAGACCTCATTAATCAAATGTGCGTAGAAAGTGGTTCAAACAATGTCTTAAAAATGAAGTTTAGTGTGCATAAGAACCAGAAAACACATCCATCCATCCATCTTCCACTGCTTATCCAGCGTCCCCCTTCCGGAGGTATATGCCCGGAACACCTCCCTAGGTAGACGTCCATGGGCCAACCAGAACAGATGCCCAAGCCACCTCACCTGACTCCTCTCAATGCAGGGATTAAAGTAAAAAAATAAAAAATTGACTGAAAAAAAATTTGGCATGCCCAACCCACATGGTGTGCATTATATAGTGCTTCAACAGTAGCCCACTACATCCAAAGTGCTCTCCCAGCTCAAACGGCTGCCACTTAGGCACCTGCACACAGCGATAAATCAGCAGGATTATTAGAGATCTTTCAGCTCACAGAACCAATTGCCTAAACTTCAGCATCAATGACAGAAACAAAACAAAAAAATCAGGTTGAACAGAACGGATCAATTCACTGTCAACAAGCACCATTCTTTTCTCCAACTAATTTACGTTGGTTTCAAAACGGCCCTTAAGAATATGGTCAAACCTTCGAGGTTTCAATAATTTCAAGAAGGGTTTTACAAAGCTTATTTAAGAAATAATTGTCCACATTTTATTAAAACCTCACAAAAAAAAGACTTTGAACCTCAAAAAATAGTCTGAAAAGTAAACAACTGCAAACATGGCTAGAGTGACAGTTTACTTTTTCTTTTAAGCCACAAAGCCAAATGTCTCAAGCATGGCAACACCTGACCCTCGTTTCTTTTGGCTTGACTTTCTATTGGAAGTGGAGGCAGTGGCAGGCCCAGGGGCTCTGGAGTAGTGATGGGAATTCCGGCTCTTTTTAGAGAACCGGCTCTTTTGGCTCGGCTCACCAAAAAGAGCTCTTTCAGCTGCCAAGTGGCCTTCAGATTTTTTGATGCTTAAATTAATTTATTACCTACAATAATATAAAACGAGGAACAATATGAATTACTAATGTAGAAATATGCATTATATCAAATGTTTATGATATAAACACACTTATTTATACATTATGCAGAGTTGCAGCTTGAAGTGGAAAAAGAAGAGAGAGAGAGAGAGAGAGAAAGAGAGGAAAAAACCCAAATAAACAAGCGGCCCTGGCCAGGATTTTTGAAATATCGAACTCAACATTCGAAAAACATTTCTTTTAGGCAAAACTGTTTAGTGTGTCGTTGTATGAGTGTGTTGCTGCAATCATAAAATATATAAAACTATAACTGAAGTATTTGTGTGTGTGGTGTTGCTGCCTCACAATAAATAACAACTAAGGTGATCTCTAACTGTATATGAAGTGTTTGGTATAGGATATGGTGATTGACAGTGATATAGAGAGACTCTGGTCTTTGGACGTAACTGGGTCCTGGGCTGATAATGGGCTTCCTGGACCTGACTCCACATTCATCTCACTGGTTACTTCTCCTGCTCTTTCTCTCTCCTCTCCTCCTGTCTCATCCTCTGATAAATTTTTAAAATGAAAAGCCTCAGTATACTGAGTCATGACTATTACAATTGTAATGCCATGTTTAGTCGCAGTAATACTTATCCATCCAAATATCCAAATAGTATTATAAAATGCTGTTCAGCCTTGAACATGAAGTTCAAATATTCTGATTCATGTCCTTTCATTTTTCAGCCCAGGCTACATTTACATCTCTATTGTCTATCTGTTGCATCTATAGGCTTTTTCACTGTTTCTCATTCTCTTAACTTATTACAGTTTTGGTCACCAAACACCTAAACACATAGACACTAAATGGTGACAATGTCTAAAAATTAAGGAACACTACACCAAATCCTCTTTCGAAAAAAATCAAGTTCAAAATAAAAAGTTCTCCTCTCCTCTTTGCCTGATTATCTCCTGCCTTTCTTGCTGCAACAAATGATAACTTGATTGACGCTGCCTCTTAAAACTACGTTACATCGTTGCTCCTATTCATTTAAATGCCGTTCGAAAAAATAGACCTGCAGTCACGTCGTGAGACTCGCGACCGTGTTTACTTTCGGTTTTAATGAAATGAAACTTAAAGAAAAATACGAGGAGGACATAACAGACGTGTCGACCTCTGTCTCTCTCTCCTGTTTGTCTGCTGTGTGTATAACCCCTCCCCCTGATCAGTGAGGACACAGACGCAACCGCACATCTTCACCAATGATATCCAGCTTTAACAGAAAAAAAGACAAGACAAAAAACTAATCGGCTCCCATCTGGCTCCCAATGACGAGCCGGCTCCTGTCGTTCACTTCAAAGAGCCGACGTTACGTTCGCGACCAACACATCACTAATGTTTACGACACGCCGCACATAAGGAATGCTTGCGAATTTCGGCAGCCTATCACACCAGTCTACGCAAATTTTTGTTCCGTCTCATAATTTTAATTTGACGGAATTCCATCATGTAGACGGAAAACTTTAATCCCTGTCTCAATGTGGAGGAGACCCCATGACTGCGGACGCTGCAACAATCCGTGTATCTATCTCAAGCTCCAGCCTTCCTCCATTCATGAACAAGACCCCAAGATACTTAGACTCCACCCGGGGCAAGGACTCCCCACTGACCCGGAGAGGGCAAGCCACCGATTTCCAGTCAAGAACCATGGCCTCAGACTTAGAGGTGCTGATCCTCATCCCAGACGCCTCACACGGTAGCGAATTCCCCCAATGTGCGCTGGAGGTCCAGGTTCGATGATCATACGCAAAAGCAGAGACCCCAAACCGGACCCCCTTCGGCTCCTGGCTGTACCTAGAAATTATGTCCATAAAAGTTATGAACACAACCTGTGACAAAAGGGCAGCACTGCCAGACGCCAACGGGCACCGGTAACAGTTCCAACTTACTGCTGGCAATGTGAACCAGGCTCCTGCTCCAGTCATACAGGGACCGGACGGCCCTTAGAAAGGGCCCCGAACTCCATACTCTCAAAGGACCCCCCACAGGACAACATGAGGGACACGGTCGAACGCTTTATCTCTAGATCAGCAAAGCACATGTGGACTGTTTGGACAAACTGCCATGAACCCATGAGCACCCGATGGAGAGTGTAGAGCTGGTATAGTGTAGAGCTGAAACGATTCCTCGAATAACTCGAATAATTCGATTACAAAAATTCGAGGAATTTTCGCTGCCTCGAGGCTTCGTTAAGTTTTTTTTTTTTTTTTTTTTGCGTCATCAAAACTTTGGTACGAGTATAAAACACGTTTAATGTAGCTGCAGCTACCTGCTCCTCTCTCTCTGACACACAGACACTTCAACACGCACACGCGCGCACACGCGAGCGCTGCGCGCCCCTTTTAACTTTTAGTCAGCACACAGTTGATCCGTGATCCATACGACCCTGTCGGGAACACGTGATCCGGTCAAACGGTCGGCTTTTCTCCGTTCACTCTCTCCGTGTTTGCAGCTAACATAACGATAGCAACGTCCTCTCAGTCTCTGTCATAGACATACTGTATGTCTATGGTCTCTGGAGTCTGTGAGCGTGCTGAATGCACGCGCTGCAGGAGCAGACAGAGATACACTTTTAATAATGAACAGGCTGATTATATTAAAACATCTAATGTCTTCAAAGCTAAATCAAGAGATAACTTGTTTGTGGAATAATAATTTAGCAAATATATATTTAAAGTTTCTCAATTTCCTTATCTGACATAATGATTGATTCTGTGATTGATTCAACAGAACATAATGCTTTCTCAATTAAATGTACTGTAACAGATGTGTAGGCTACACAAAACAGTATTTGTTATTTCAGCCATTAAAACATGTTTGGCCTGTATTTTTAATTTACCTGCCGCCTTGACCAGTGAATCAAAAAGTTTATTTGGGACCCTGTCAGTAATATGGTGAGTGTCAGCAGCTGTAGAGCAGAGGTGGTTGGCTGTAACAAGCAGGCGTTACCACGGTAACTGCAAAGAAGCAGGTTTGTAGGGACGACCCAAGACGAGTTAAAACTTAATTAAGCAAAAGTATGATTTATTCGATTACTCGATTAATCGACAGGATATTCGATAGAATACTCGATTACTAAAATATTCGATAGCTGCAGCTCTAGTATAGTGTTCTGTGGCCGGGACATAAACCGCATTGTTCCTCTTGGATCCGAGGTTCGATTAACAGCTGGATCCTCCTCTCTAGTACCCTGGAATAGACTTTCCCAGGGAGGCTGGGAAATACACTTTCCAATCCCCCTTCTTGAAAAGAGGGACCACCATCCCGGTCTGCCAGTCCAGAGGCACTGTTCCCGACCTCTACGCCATGTTACAACTTGAGCTGAAACAATTCCTCGAATAATTCGATTCGAAATTCATCGAGAAATTTTTACTGCCTCGAGGCCTCATTTCGGTTTTTTTTCTCTTTTTTTGTGTCATCAAAACTATGCTATGAGTATAAAACATGTTTAATGTAGCTACAGCTACCTGCTCCTCTCTGCTGCATGCTGAGTCCAGACACAGACACTTTAGCTCACACACACACACACACACACACACACACACACACACACACACACACACACACACACACACACACACACACACACACACACACACACACACACACACACACACACACACACACACACACACACACACACACACACACACACACACACACACACACACACACACACACACACACACACACACACACACACACACACACACACACACACACACACACACACACACACACACACACACACACACACACACACACACACACACACACACACACACACACACACACACACACACACACACACCTTTTAACTTTTAGTTGGCACACAGTTGATCCATGATCCATACGACCGAAACGGGAACACGTGATCCGGTCAAACGGTCGGCTTTTCTCCGTTCAATCTCTCCGTGTTTGTAGCTAACATAACGATAGCAACGTCCTCTCACAGTCTCTGTCATAGACATATGTCTATGGTATCTGTAGTTTCAGTCTGTGAGCGCGCTGAATGCACGCGCTGCAGGAGCAGACAGAGATACGCACACTTCTAATAATTAACAGGCTGATTATATTAAATGTCTAATGTTGTCATAGCTAAATCAAGAGAGAACTTATTTTGTGGAATAATAATTTATTATTCTTTGATGGATTTTAGTTTAGTACACACAAACAATATTTGTTATTTCAGCCATTAAAACATGTTTGGCCTGTATGTATGTTTGGCCTGTAATCGATCGGGATATTCAATAGAATACTCGATTACTAAAATATTCAATAGCTGCAGCTCTAGTTACAACCATGACTGTCTCTGCACATCCAGAGACTTCAGATTCTCAGGGCGAAAGTCATCCACCCCCAGTGCCTTGCCACAGAGGAGCTTGCCAACCGCCTCGGTGACTTCGGCTTGGGTGATGGACGAGTTCACCTCTAAGGGCTCGGCCTCTGCTTCCACAGTGGAAGACATGACGGTGGGATTGAGGAGATACTCGAAGTATTCCTTTCACCACCCGATTACATCCCCAGTTCAGGTAAACAGCTTCCCACTCAGAAGGGGGAAGCACTGTCTACCCCTCCTGAGGCGACAGACTGTTGGGGTACTCTGGCAGGAAATTGCCAGAATTTCCTCGAGGCCGTCCAAAAATCTTCCTGCTTGGCCACGGCAAGGAGGAGGTGCTAGGTCTGGCCTGCTGGTACCCATCAGCTGCCTCAGGAGTCCTATGAACTAACAACACCCAACACCCAGTTTAAACAATGTTTAAACAAAGAAAATAAAGTTTCTGACCCAGAAAAGGAGGAACTTGCGAAGGATGTGATGGCTAGAAATCACATATCATGAGTTTGCTGCAGGAGGAGTGTAGCAAGAAAAACCAGAGAATAATTCCACGTTGCTGCTGCATTCATGTTGTCCTCCTACAGCACCAAAACAGCCACCGTTCATCATTACACACACACACACATTATGAGGCTATATAGGCCTAATCATTTCAGGGATGTCCACACTTTAATTATTTACACAACTGCAGGTGATGAAAAAGTGCTGAGTAACGAGAAGGCAAAATGTGTGAAGCCACCGCTGTGTGTCTTGCAGCTCAATCAACTTTATTCAAACTAAAAATCACACTTGGTGATGAATGCACAATATCTCAAGATATGAATGAAAACTTGTGGCCCGATGGTTTTTGTAGGGCTTTAACTAGTGTAAAGCACAGGTGTCAAACTTAAGGCCCACGGACCAAATCCGGCCCGCCAGCAGGTTTCATCTGGCAGATAGTTGGGCAAAATTTGACATTTATTTGAAATGTTTTAATTTATGCAAAAATATGCACACAAAGCCATTTAAATCATTTAAATTTGATAAGTGAAGCTTTCAAAATCAAACAGCCTGTTAAAAGAAATCTTTTGATACGTCTTGTTTTTTAGTGAACATACAGGCTAGGTGTGACTTAAAATAATAATGTGTAGCCTCTATGATCATATATTCACAATTGATGACAAATAGTTTACATCATCTAAACCACACAATCCACTTTTCATTGATTTGAAATGTGGTGCTTTTTGAGGGTCTTGAACCTCAGTAGAGGAGTAAGAGAATTATAGCTTTATGTTATTTTTTTGTGATATTAGGTCTACTATTTAAACAATTTTTAAATAGCTTGCACACTACAGTTAATGCGCACACAGGGTCCACAGTTTTTACCTGGAACAGTCTGCTGCTAGTACCTGTCCTCTCTTTCTTTATCTTCTTTGGTGGTTGTCTTTTATTTCTCATTTGCAGCGTGCTGTATGAAAACAACAAAGGCGCGCTAACAACAGGACCTACAGTCACGTTGAAGAGGCGTTTGTGTTCATTCAGGGTCAAAGAGACTTATTTGAGTATTTTTCGGAGAGACCATGAATGGTGATGGTCTGAGACTTCATCCTTCCTGCCGCGTTAACTTTTGTCGTGGTTAAAGAGAGGGGCGACAGAAAGATGCTGAAAGAAACAGAGCAGGCCAAAAGGTGCATCTGTGCTGCATTCAAATTAGTTTCAGTCTCAACATTTTTTTATACCAGCCATACATTTTGGGGTGGCAGCTGGGGTGCCAAGGCCATGATACCCTTCTAGATCCATCCCTGCCCTTAGTTGTCCCCTTATCTGGCCAGAAAGTATATTGAATATCGTTTTATATCCTTAGTTGGAGTCATAAACAATTCTGGTATCAGAGGTGGATCTTTTATTTATAAATATACATTTTTTCAGTGCTTCTCAAAATTGACCAGAAAAGCTTGTATTGAGCAATAGAAAAGTGTATTATTTCCTATAGGTTACATTATCAGTCATAAACACTAAAAGGTCTACCCTGACACTGGTAATGTAAAATAAATGTGCAAAAGTTTCCAAAAGCCTAAACCATATAGAAGTGCTAACCAGAATATCTAAATTAGCCTGGGTCCAGATTCAGACTGTCTGCCATTTGGTAATGTCCTTTTTGGTTATCTTTTCTTTTATACCAGGTAAGTCAGTGTGTAAAATATAAACTCTACAAGCTACAAGCTATCACAATAACTTAAACTAGGGTTGGCTGCGGCTCAGTGGTAGAGTAGTCGTCTTTCAAACGGAAGGTTGATCCCCAACTGCTTCAGCAACATGTCCAGTGTGTCCTTGGGCAAGACACTTAACCCTGAAGTGCTTGCTCCCGCTGCTTTGTCAGCGGTGTATGAATTAGTTTTTTCTGATGGTCTTACTACATAGTGACCACTACCATTGTAAATGGATAGGTGTGACATACAGTCTTAAGTCATTTACCATTAAACTTCTCTGGACCTATTCATAAAAACGTGTTTACCAAGAGACTAATGTGTACTGTTCCATGTTTTGGCACAATGATGTTGTTTTGGACTTCAATTGGTAAGGTAAATCTATAAATCATGGCTAATTTGCCGTACAACCCCAATTTGTCCACATTTTACATTTACAACTTGTTGTGTTTTGTTTTGTTTTCCAATGACAGCGTGGAGTTTGACTTATTCAGGGGCTGTTGTTGCTGACATACTTAAAAGGGTTTTCCTAGAGAGTACTTGTCGTTCATTCATCCAAAACACGGTTGCACCTGCATCGTTAGATTGTTCTGACCAGGCATCTGCAAAGTCACCTATATTTAAGTCCTACTTTTTTTTTATCGGTTTCAACTTAGTTTTTGACTCTGTAAAGTCTTAACAAATCATGGTAATGTCTTTGTGGGAACTATTGGTTTTCATAATGGTGACGCGAACAGTGTTCTTAGTATTTAAAAGTTATAAAGATAGTAAACAAGGGTCCTTCAAAAGCAACGCCCACACCACATCTGCCGCACAATCACCATTCTCTTCAACACCCTCATACCGGAAAATATCTGATTTGTTTAATGCACATTGAGTAAATTTACTATTCCGCCTTTAAGAGCAACATCACAATAAATACATAGCATCTTACCGTGTCTACCTCCATCAAGTTGAGCTGGGAAGAAGCAGAGAATAGGCTTTGTGCGTCCGGAGACTCCGACATTGCTAGTTAGCATCGTCACAAGACGCGTAGCGGCTCTTCCTCTCTGTTTTTCAGTTTTGAGCGGTTGACATACGCTTAAGGTGCAGTACTGCCGCCATCTGGAATGGAGTTACTATTCTTAAGGTTTTATGGCGGTTGGTAGACAATGAATTTCCGCCACCTACTGGTATTATGAAGTGTGGATCAGAATCATACATCAGAACAGAATGTGACGTACTTTTTGTAAATGAAAAAAATAAATAATAAAGATATTGGTTTATTAGCTATTAGTAAGGGAATGTAGCAAAAGTCTGGGAATAGATCCCTTACCTAGATTTCTTTTCAAATGTGTTCATAATGGTCTCTTATAACACATTTAAAAACATTTAAATCCAACTCCTATAGGAAAATCTGCGAGAGCGGCTCAAAGTCGGGGTACCCTATTGGTACTGTATACTTAGGCCTATTGGTGAAAATTTATAAATGTTAACCTTTGCTTTTCGTAGCTTGTGAGGGGTCAAACTAGGGGTTATTTCGGATTCTGAATCCATTGCGAACATTTGTTTTGCAAAAAATCCACTCTGTGTAAAAATGGCCACAGCCACTTTTACATGTAAATTTACATTAGCTTTATATGTTGATTTTAATATCTCAAATAGTTAAAAACTATACTGCACCACATTGTTAAATGTCTTAGGGGTCCAGGTCTGAGTCTTCTCCACAATCTACTGTTCTTGAAGTGGGGACTGGGACCCCCTGGGGGCTTGTGAGACTCTGAGAGGGGGGTCAAGAGATGCTTTCCATCATCAAATACAAAAGTTGAATGATCTAAAATGTCATATCTTATACATTATGGTGAAAATAACATTCACATATTAGTTGCATTTTAAATACAACTACAGTGGCAAAGTGATTATGCTGAAATTGATGGTTAAAAAAAATTTATTGAAGTATTCACATACAGTAAGTTAAACAACAACATGACCAACTGTCACCTGCAGAAGTTCTCGGCCTCATTCCCAATGGGGACGAGGGGGAGTATATAGAACTCAACAGGGACTTTGCGGACTGGTGCCAGCAGAACTGCATCCAGATCAACGTGGTTAAAACCAAAGAACTGGTGGTGGACTTTCGCAGACACAGACCCACTCCCCCCACACCGGTGAACATCCAGGGAAAGGACATTGAGATAGTGGACTCTTATAAGTACCTGGGTGTTCACCTGAACAATAAGCTGGACCTGACTGATAACACACAGGGTCTCTACAAGAAAGGCCAGAGCAGACTTCACCTGCTGAGGAGACTCAGGTCCTTTTGAGTGCAGGGAGCACTCCTGAAGACTTTATTTACTCAGTGGTGGCATCAGCTATCTTTTACGGAGTGGTCTGCTGGAGCAGCAGCACCATGGCGGCAGACAGGAACAGACTGGTGAAGAAGGCCAGCTCTGTCCTGAGCTGCCTCCTGGGCCCTGTTGAGGTGGTGGGAGAAAGGAGGATGATGAAGAAGCTATCATCCCTGATGGAGAAGATCTCCCACCCCCTGCATGGTACTGTAACAGCACTGGGCAGCTCCTTCAGTGACAGGCTTCGCCACCCGTGGTCTCTGAAGGAGAGATACCGCAGGTCCTTCCTTCCTGCTGCAGTCAGACTGTTTAACCAAGCCTGCTTCCCAGTAGATCATAAAACACACCAAACTGGACAATTTACTCCCACTTCTTGTGCAAAAATGTTATAAGATGTCACCTGATCTTATTTGTATTTTTAAATTTGATTGGTTTGCAACATTTATGGGACAATTTGCGCAATAACATTTCATCCTTATATGCACTGTGTGCATGATATTGTTCATACCGTTTACACAGACACATTAAGTTCCTTTTTGATGCATATTTTACCGGCTCTTCAATTATCGTTTTTCATGCATGTTTTTCCTACACCTATATTTTTATGTATTTTAATTTTTTGCAGTGTGATTTTCCTCTGCTATCCTGCTGTAACTTTCTCAGATTGATAGATTAAAGGACATCTTATTGTAAACAATGTGTTTGTTCTCTGCAAATGAAAACACAACAGACATCACCTGAGTGTCTGTTTCTTAAATGTTGAATGTCCACTCAGTCCTACGGTTTATACACAGATTACTTGTGTTTTGCTTCTAGAAACACATTTTTACAATAAGGACAATAAGTTGTGGTCCCCGGTCTCTAGCACAGTTATTTTTGGGGTCCAAAGCTGAAATGTATGGTAACCTTTGCTCTACATCATTGATGCAGTTCTTGCATGCTGTACCTTTACCATTTCTGCATGCCAATGTGGCAGAGCGGGCATGGGGATTTGGGATTTTTGGGAAAATAAACAACTGACAACACCACCTGGGGACTTGCACCCCAGGAAATACACAGATATGCTAAAAAAGAGGAAAAAGTTCGAAAAAACTGAAGAGTCGTTTTACCACAATGTAAAAAAAAATAAAATAAAATAAAAAAAATAAAAATTATAGTAAATCAAAAAGGGAAAAAAATGCAATGTAGGGTGAACCGAAGCTGTAGGGAGGGAAAACTAATTAAACGCAAGGACCAAATACTAATAGAAGTGAATTAAAATGATTGTTTATTTTAATACAAACTCTAAAATAGTCGAGAAGATAAAACTTACAAATGGAGATATTAAAATACTAAAAAAAAAACACAAAAAAAAACCCAGTGCTCTTAACTAGCATGCGAAGTGGAGGGACCTCACCCTGGGTAACTTAGCCTCTAAACAGCCTCTGTTTTGATGACTCATCATTTTGATTGGATGAAGGATAAGAGTTATTCACAATAAAGCGTTTAGCTGACCTGATTGACAGGTGAACGTGGTGTATCTGGTTGTCAAAATGCTCAAATCCTGCCTCAGCTCAAGCTCAGTTTGGAACCTTAGCGAGATCCGGATTACTGCGGCCATCCTTCATTCTATGATGACGTGTCTTCCGGTGTCAGGTGAGTACAACCTAACTGCATGGGTTTCTCCAGCAACCCAGGTGGCGCTGGAGACTCCGAAACGGGCTGGTAACGTTGTGGCGAAGGACAATCGAACTTGGGCTCCCTCCTCTGGTTGGAAGGAGATGTACACTCCTTCTGTCTTCCCCGATCTCTTTCACAAAGTCTTTTGTGGATCTTAATGGCTAAGGCAATAAGTCCATCTAGGTCTGGGGGAAGATCTAGGGGAGCGTGCTGGTCCTTAAGGGTCTTGCAAAGACCCTCCAAAAAAGCGTTGAAAAGCGCCGCTGGGTTCCAGTCGCTCTCTGCAGCCAATGTACGGAACTCGATGACGTAGTCCGAAACCGTCTGGGTCCCTGTCGTAACTTAACCAGAGTTTGGGAAGCCTCCCGCCCAGGTGTGGTTTGTTGAAACACCTGGGTGAAAGTTTAACAAACATGGACAAACGGGATCAGGCTTTACCAAACCAAACCGTACCAAACTGTACTGATCCATACCTGACCGCTATGTGGAAACAGGGCTTAATGCATGGGTCAGGGATGTTTGGGTACTTGGGTTGAAGTGATGCAGCTTAGCAAGAGTAATATACTGTCTGGTAAGCCATTTATACTGTAATAATTTGGAGTGTGTATTAACTGTTTGAGTTTCAACTAAGAAGCATGCCGCTGACTACCTCAACTGTTAAATTAATCTGTAAATCACTTCTCCAAGCCCGAAGAATATTTTCTTAGGATTCTTTGCACTTGTTTACAAACAAGTTATACAGTAAAAACGTTCTTACCAAAAAGTTGTGTAAAATGAGATATAGCTGTTTACCCTCCCCCAAATGAGCAAGTGCACTGTACCATACCATTACAGTGTTCATCGAGAAAGGATTTTTTGTTTATTTTATTCATGTTTTCCGCAGCATACATATATAAGTTTAAAGGGATTGCAATTGACTGGGATTCTATAGTAACCCACGATGCAGGGTGTTGTGTATTTGTCAGGCAATCTTAAAGCATCACGGGACGGAGGATTTCGTTGTAACTTTCTTTAATGTCGGCGCACATTCTTCTCAACACATTCCTTCTTTTTCTTCTCTCTCTACAATATTTACTCTAGAGCAGCAACTGTCCCACTATGCCCCCTACTGGCCTGAGAAGGATAAGCTTTTAGAACACAACATTTCCCCCTTTCTTAAAAGCATTCCACTTACCTCAAAATAATGTGGGGTATTATCAAAATGTTTTTTCTTACCAAAACTAGTAAGCTCTGTAGTTATAACCTGAACATATCAACATCTTCTGTAGTTATTATAACCTGCATGTAACTTCACATAACAATTAGCAGTAGTTATTTTAGTTTTATGAACACTTATGTCCCTCACATACAGTATGCTCAAGTGACATAGTCTTTAATCCAAGCTGGCTGTTTTCTACTGCGTTGGCTCCTATTCTGTGTGCTGTCACACATAGCAGGTTCTGAAGGCTCAGGTTCTTCTGCTATAGGAACAAAGGTCTCCGGCAGTACCGACAGGCGTGATGCATCCCAAGTCTTCCCGTCAATCAAGGTGTAGCTGTGATGTCCCTTCTGTTTTGTCACTTTAAGAGGTTCGCTAAACTTGGACCTTCCTTTCTTGGTGTGCAGGGGGTTTCTTACACGCACAAGGCTCCCTGGGTGCAGTTTAGGAGTCTTGGCATGTCTCTTGATGTCCGTATATGTTTTCATGTGTAACTGTTTCTTTGCAACTCTGTCTCTCAGTGGTTTATCCTGAACAACAGTGAGTGTTGGCTGGATAGTGAGCTTTGTTCTCATCTTTCTTCCGTACATGAGCTCAAAAGGTGATGTTCCTGTGGTTGCATGTGGTGTAGCTCTATAGACTTGAAGAAACTCGGTGACATGGGTTTTCCAAGGAGCTTTCACTCTCTCTGCAGTAAGAATGGTTTCTTTTAACACTCTGTTCATTCTCTCTACTGCCCCGTTTCCTTCCGGGTGATCGAGATTGTGGTCCTGATGTGTTGGATATCTCGTTCTTTCATGAAAGAGGACAGTTCTGAGGAGGTAAGCTGTGGACCATTATCAGTCACCACCGACATCGGGTTTCCTTTTTGGCTAAACACTGACCTCATGAAGGCAATCACTGTAGCCGCAGTGCACTGTGGAGCAAAACACACCTCTGGCCACTTTGAATAGTAGTCCACCATGGTAATAGCAAACTTGCAGTCCGCAGGACCAGTCTCAAATGGGCCAACAATGTCCAGTCCAAGCTTTTGCCAAGGACCAGCTGTCTTTGTTGATTTATCATTCAGCTGACATGACACACATGTTGCAATAACAGACAGGACCAGTGCATCCATCTTAGGCCACCAATACAAGTCTCTCAGTCTCTGTTTAGTACGAACAATGCCTTGGTGGCTCTCATGTGCCAGGTGTACCATGTGAGAACGCACACTTACTGGCACCACCATTCTGTGACCCCCTCTCAGAACAAGTGAGTCATGTACAGACAGTTCGTTTCTGACCTGATAATAAGGCAACATGTCTATAGGCAGGCCTTTGGATGATGCAGGCCATCCTTTCGCCATGTAGCTGCGCAGCTGACGTAGTTCTGGGCAGGAGGAACAGACCTCTTTGAAGTCAGATATAGGAATGGCAGTCAGGAGGGTGGAGATGGCAGCAACAGTCTCCGGTTCCATTTCTGAAGAGCACTCTTGGTTGTTTGGCAGCGGCAAGCGGGAAAGGCAGTCTGCTGCATGATTCTGAGCACCAGGTCTGTAAACAATGTCATAGTTGAAGCAGAGCAGTCGGGCAGACCACCGTGCTATCCTCATGCCAGCTCTCCCCATGCCTTTTGTCATCAGTAGTGTGGTTAAAGCCTGGTGATCAGTTTGTAAAGTGAACTTTGTCCCCCATAAGTAAGTCCTCCAACGCTCTGTAGCCCAGACACAGGCCAACGCTTCTTTTTCTACCACTGAGCATTTCCTCTCAGCTGTACTCAGAGAGCGAGAAGCAAAAGCCACTGTCCTTTTGGAGTTGGGTCTGGGTGAGGACACCGCCTATGCCATAGTCTGAGGCGTCTGTGGACACGATGATGGGTAGTGAGGGATCAAAAAGGGCCAGCGCTGGACTTTCAGTAATTACCTGTTTGACCTGCTGAAAGCTGTGCTGGGCGTTATCAGTCCATTGAAATGTAGCGGTGCGCAACACATCTCTCATTGGTTCCACAACAGTTGCATAGTTCTGTATGAACTTGGCGTACCAGGATGTCAGGCCCAGGAAGGACCTGAGAGATGCAGTATCACTGGGTGCAGGTGCATCACGAATAGCTGTAATGTGGTCATCAGTCGGCAGCAGACCATCCCTACTTATGGTATGCCCCAGATAAGTTAGCTTATTTTGGTAGAATTTGCATTTTTCAGTATTCAGACGCAGTCCAGATTCCTGTAGTCTGTACAATACAGCTTTCAGGCGTGTTTCATGATCAGCACGGCAAGATGAGAAGACAATGATGTCATCAAGATATGCTTGAACTCCAGGCAGATCTTTCAGCACTATGGACATCATTTTCTGAAATGCTGACGGCGCTGATGCTAGCCCAAAACAAACTCGCTTATATCTGAAGAGCCCTTCATGTGTTATAAAATCAGTCAGGTCTCTACTGTCCTCATGCAGAGGAACCTGATAGTAAGCATTTGCAAGGTCAATGGTTGAGAACACAGATGCTCCTCTGAGCTCTGAAAAGAGCTCCTCATTGCGTGGAATAGGGTAACAATCAGTCACTACAGCTTTGTTGGGCTCTCTGAGATCAGTACACATCCGTATTCTTGCTGAGTTCTTGCGTTGGGTCACCACAATTGGGGACACTCAGGGAGATGCATCAATCCTCTCGATGATGTCAGCATCCAGCAGGTGCTTTAATTCTGCAGAAACAGCATCTCTGACTGAGAAAGGTAACCGCCTTAACTTTTGTTGCACAGGTTTCACATCATCTCTCACTTTGACTTTGTGTACAAAATCTATCCAGATTGCTCACCCCTTTGTGAAAAATGCATGGTACAAAGTGGCAGTTTGCTACATAGTTTTGTACTTTGTCCAAAGCTTCAAGGTTTTTGGTGTGACATTTTTACCTATCTGTCGAATGTTCTGAAAGTTAGGATTGACCCAAGTCCAACAGTGATTATTTTTGGGACTTCCAAAGAAACAAAGGACCTACAATGTGCTCAAAAAAGCTTTATATCGTATGCACTAGTCATTGCAAAGAAACTTATCCTGCAGCTTTGGAAGGGTAAAGATACTCCTGTATTAAAAATGTGGCTCACAGAGATTACAAATACACTGCACCTTGAAAAAATAAGATATGCCATTAATGGCAATATGAATGCTTTTGAACAAATCTGGCAACCTCTACTTTCCTATCTTGGGGATATTTAATTTAGCAGTCAGGGAAGGGAGGTGTGGGGAGGGTTTTTGATTTTTGTGTTGGTATTTTGTTTTTAAGGCAGCAAGATCACTTTGAAGTACAACGGATTGTTTATTTATTTATTTGTGTATTTTGCTGTTTATTCTTAATTTCACTTTGCCTCTCTTTTTTTTGCTGATGGTGTCATGTTTTGGGTTATTTGTATCTCTTCCCCACGTGTGTGTTTTGTTTCCCTGTCTGTCACTCCCTCTGTGTTGCCCTAATTGTTCAATCAGTGTCCACAGGTGTGGCTCATCCAATCACCGGGTTACTTAAGCTGGCTCCTGCCAGGAGGCCAGCGCCAGATTATTGTTGTTCCATTGTGGTCAGTAGCTCTCCATGTTCTCCAGTGTTTTCAGTGCTCCAGTGATATTCTTGTGTGATTCTCTGTCGTGTTTATTAACCTCCGTGTTCTCTTCCCTCTTAGTGTTCCCAGTCCTGCGTTCCTGCCCCCGTGTCCTTCGTCGTCTTGTTCGTCCCATCTGGCTTCTTCACGCGTGCCTTTGTACACCTCGTGTCACATAGTTTGTTGTTGCACATTTAGAGTCACTTAGATTTTCATGTACACATAGTTGAGTGTCACATTGTTTGCTTGTACACATAGTTGATTGTCACATTTAAATACTTGTACACATTTCGAGTCACTTAGATTTCATGTTACACCTTAAAGTCACTTATATTACTTGTATTCATTATCACCCGTGTTACAATAAATTGTTCCTTCGTTTCATTTTCGGTTTCTGTCTTGTGCATTTGGTTCCACATTATTCTAAACATAACAGATGGGTTTTTTTTTCTTTGTTTGTTTGATCTTACATTCATCCATTCATTTAACTTACTGTTTGTTTTTTAGTTATTTCTGTTGGCTTCTATGGAGCACTGTAAAACAAAAATGAAGCATAAGTCTTGTCTGGCCTGCACACGTGTTTTGTTCTTTGCTTCTAATAAAAAATATTTGAAACTACAATCCACCTCTATCATAAGGCAAATATAACAAGGAAAGCCTAAGTCTTGGACATTTGTTGTTGCAGATAAAATTGGAGAAGGTTTTTAGAAAACACGAGAAAAAAGAAGGTTGTGGAGAAAGAGGTATCGCTTGGAAGAGTTACAGAAATTTAGGCAAAATTGTCATTTTTAAAATGTTTATGTGCCCAATCAAGGATATAGGTAGCTTATTCCACCTTTTTATATGCTCTACAAATGCCTTAGTAAGGGGTTGTAATTTTAGATTATTTTTATGCCTTTATTAGATGGGTGACAGAGTCGGAAATCAGGGAGAGAGAGAGGGTAGTGACATGCGGGAAAGAGGCCACAGGCCGGAGTCAAGCCCACGTTGAGGACTATAGCCTCCATACATGGGGATGCGCGCACTAAACACTGCGCCACCAGCGCCCCCATAAGGGGTTATAATTTACTTGTATAATTCTACTGATAGAAGGTAAATCATTTTGGTAATACAATTCTTGTTTTGGTACCACAAATGGGACTGAAAATGAAGGGTGACGCCTTTCATTTTCAGCCAAAAACATTATTACAGATTTATTACAATTCATTTTGTATTCTGAAAATGTACCAAACATTTGTAACAAGCCAAGTAATGCGTGTATAGTTTGTTTGCAGGTTTGAGCAAAACAAAATTACATCTTCTGCATACAGGGCAATCGGATGTTCAACATCTCCTAGTTTTATTCCTGATATATTAGTTAGTTTTCGAATAAATATGGCTAGTGGCTCAATATCTAGAGTGAAAAAAAGAGAAGATGGGAAAACTCTGTTTTGTTCCCAGATTTATCTTAAATGGAGTTTATTTAAACCCAGTTAAAATCTCAGCTTGTGGGTTAGATTAAAGAAGCTGCACCCATCTGAGAAACTTACCCCCAATACCAAACCTAAGAACAAGTACCCTCCTTCTTCTCATTTCCTCAGCATTTAAAACTGTTAAAAGGTGCCAAGATTTTTACGAAACTTGACATGAGAAATGCTTACCATTTGGTGAGTATAAGGGAGGGGGACGAGGGTAAGACTGCTTTTAATACTCCCAGTGGTCACTATAAGTATTTGGTGATGCCAATTCGGACTGAATAATGCTCCTGCTGTTTTCCAGGCTCTAGTGAATGAGGTTCTTGGTGATATGTTGAACTTCTTTGTGTATATGTATCTGGATGATATTTTGATCTTCTCTCCTGATGAGAACACCCACATTCAGCATGTTCGACAAGTCCTGAAGCGGCTGCTTCAGAGCTATCTCTTCGTGAAGGCAGAGAGTTTTACATCACCACCGTGTCTTTTCTAGGTTTTGTGGTGTCACCTGCTGGCATTCAAATGGACCCGTGTAAGGTCAGTGCAGTTGCAAATTGGCCTACACCCAACAGCCGTAAGTTAGCTCAGGGATTCCTAGGCTTTGCTTACTTCTATAGGAGATTTAGAAGAAATTTCAGCCAGATAGCTGCGCCATTGCATAAACTGACCTCTCCTAATGTCAAGTTCCAGTGGAATCCCCAAGCTGACTCTGCTTTCTTCAAGCTTAAGAAAAGTGTTACCTCTGCTCCCATTCTGACCCTATGCTTCAGTTTGTGTTAGAGGTGGATGCTTCAGATGTGGGCATTGGAGCTGTCCTGTTCTCAACGCTCTCCTGCTGATGGCAAGCTCCACCCTTGCGCCTTCCTCTCCAGGAAGCTCTCTGCAGCAGGAAGAAACTAGGGGAAATCGTGAACTTTTGGCTGTTAAGGTGGCACTGGAGGAGTGGAGGCACTGACTGGAGGGGGCAGAGCAACCGTTTCTAGTTTGGACGGATCACAAAAACCTGGAAAACATCAAGACTGCCAAACGTCTCAACTCCAGGCAAGCCAGATGGGCTCTCTTTTATACTCGATTTAATTTTGTTCTATCCGATCATCTTGGCTCAAAAAACATTAAACCTGATGCAGTTTCTTGACAGTTTGACTCTGATTCTGTCCTTAAGACCCACCTCTATTCTTCCAACTTCCTGCTTCTTGGGGGCTGTTACTTGGGCAGTTGAGAAGAAAGTAAAAGATGCTATTGTTGGCATACAGACACCATCTGGTTGCCCCCCTTACCCGTTGTTTGTCCCAGTACCTCTCTGCTCTCAGATCATCCACTGGGTACATACATACAGCTCGGATTTCCTGCCATTTCTTTACCTTTATTTATATTCTAAGAACTTGCTCACATGCTTTTATCAGCTGACTCATCACATGACCTTGCCCCAATCCCTGAGACCTTGAAATCAGTGCACCTGTGTTTGGCGCGAACGAACGCAAACAAAAGAGACGGGAGCAACAAACGCAGAGATGGAAAAATAACCGAAGGAGCAGGAAGAGGAAAAGCCACGCAACACCACTACAAGGCTTAGAAGTGCAGGACGGCACACGCATTGGAGACCACGCACGCTGAGACCGCAAGTGCTGCAAGGCGATATACACGCAGGGGCAGAGGAGGACTCTGCCTTCCATGTGAGTACCCTTTGGGAAAGTAGTAGCACTTGTCGGATAAAAGTTGTTTACGACGTTTGACTGCCGATTGCAGAGGACGGGAGCCAGACAGGAGGGATTGGGACTGAGTGAAGGAGTGTTGTGAAGCCTAAGACACGCAGGGGCAGAGGAAACTCTGCCTTGAGTGTAAGTATTGTAGCGACACTCCACCACTGAAGCCTAAGGCCTTGATAGTCTCGTACCCCCGTGCTGGCATAAATGCTTTGCATTTCAAGGTGACCCGGTGCGTGTCACCAGAGAGAGATCTACTGCCCTGGAGGAGGAGGCCGCACCTCGCACTTTAAGTGGACGGTGCCATTTTTAAAAAATTTTAGCCCACTTTTTTATGGACTTTTAGCATAATTATTTTTATTGTGGGCATTTTTTTTAATCCTGTTTTTATTATTATCTTTGTAATAAATTTTAATTAAGCTGCTCTATTCTCTGTCCTCCTTGTCAACAGTGTGTTCTCACTCTCCGGTCATTCCGCTCTATTTATCAATAATAATTTTCTGGTCAATTCTCAGTATATTTCTCACGTCTCCATAGCCCTCCCCATTACACTGTTGTATGTGCCTGCAGTAAGCCCTCCAGACAGGCTCCTTCTGGTCATCTACCAGTTCCTCTGCGCCCCTGGTCTGACATTTCTCTGGATTTTGTCATTGGACTGCCCCAATCTGAAGGTAACACCACAGTCCTAACTGGTAGACAGATTTTCCAAAATGGTTCACTTTATTCCTCTACCTAAATTGTCCTCCGCCAAGGGAACGGTGGAGGTTATGTTATCTCGCATTTTTCGTCTCCATGGATTTCCCAAGGATGTAGTGTCGGACCGGGGGCCACAGTTTGTGTCAAAATTCTAGTTCTGCTTTTTGCTGAGAGCCACTGTTAGTCTGTCTTCCGGCTACCAACCGCAATATAATGGTCAGTCGGAACGTCTTAATCAGGAGCTGGAGACTGGACTACGCTGTCTGGTGGCCGAGAACCCCTCCACCTGGAGCAAACGCCTCATCTGGGTAGATTATGCTCACAATATTCTCCCTTGCTCGTCCTCAGGTCTCTCGCCATTTCAGTGCATGTATGGGTATCAACGCCCTCTGTTCCCTGCATTGGAGGTGGAGTCTAATGTTCCTTTGGCCCATGCCCTCATTCGTTGCTGCCAGAAGATTTGGATGGGGGCCAGACAGATGCTACTCCGCTCCTCTGCCCGCTACAAGAGAGCTGCTGACTGCAGAAGAACCCCTGCTCCTACCTACTCACCTGGACAGAAGGTATGGCTGTCCACACAAGATTTACCTCTTCGAGTGGAGTCCCGGAAGTTGACTCCATGCTTCATCGGTCCATTCCCAGTATCCAAGGTGATCAACCCCGTGGCTGTCCGGCTTCAACTCCCTTGTACAATGAGGATTCATCCTACTTTCCATGTTTCTCAGGTCAAACCTCTAAAGGAGAGTATGTTGGTCCCTGCCACTAAATAGACTGTTGGGGATGTGTCGTCGAGAACGAAGGCGGCAGTGTTTGGTCGATTGGGAGGGGTACGGTCCCGAAGAACGATCCTGGGTTTCTGCAAGTAATATTTGTGACCCCTCCCTTATCCATGACTACCATCGTCATCATCCGGAACAGCCTGGGCCGTCTGGTGCTGTCCCTAGAGGAGGGGGTACTGATACAATCCGTAAAGTTACTTGAGTGATGTTTGTTCATTTGTTTCTATTCATTTATTTAGTGTTGTCTGTTCCTGTTTTATTATTATTCCTGTTCCTGTCTTCCAGATCCTGCTCCTCATGTTCCTGCCTTGTGTGTCAGCTCCGCCCTGATTACCCTCACCTGTGTCTCGTTATTCCCTTAATTATCTGTACATATATCCCTGTGTTTCCTTCCTCCTGTTGCCAGTTTGTAGCGTTTTCCACGTGAGTTTTTCTAGTATGTTTGATTCTGCCTCTCGTTCTGCTTTCTGCCTGCCCCTTCTGGATTGTTTGCTTTTTTGGACTGCTTATCTGTGTACCGACCTGGACTGAATTAAACTTTGCCCTTTCTGGAATCTTGCTTTTGAGTCTGCATTTTTGAGTCCCTGCTGTACCTGGCTTTGATACTGCCTCCCCTGCACAAATCCATTTTAGTCCAGATGAACTATCGTTGGTAGAATTGGCTTCAATCTCTTAGTTTACACAAAAGGTCTTAAGGTCATTATTGAGAAGAGATATTGACCTATAAGATCCACACTGAATTGAAGGCTTTCCAGGTCTAATTAATGATGTAATAATAGCAGTGTTGAGTGAGGGAGGAACGGCTGGATCTAGCCAAGGAATAGCACAGGAAAAACAAAAGACTGGTGGCAATGTATGATATATTGCATTTTCCATCAAATTGTTGGTTATTATATACTATATTACCAGTTATCTAATCAATTGTTTCTGTTGCAGACCAAGAGAACTGAGGTGAAGGCTGCAGTTGCAGACCATTTCAGCACTTTGTACAAGGAATGTTTTAAAGACTCCCCCATGGCTCAGAATTGCCAATGTACTCCACATTGAACCTTCTCCTTCATAGAGAAAAGTCCTCTATCTTACTGCTCCATTGAGAGGTAAAATGGAAAGGTTGGGCTATCCTGCTGCCATTTTTTTTCATTGGCTGATGTGTAGTTTTTTGAGTAATTCATGGAAATCTTTTATGAACTACAATATTGCAGATGACGTGTGCGAGGTTCACGAAGCCTATAGCACAGGGGTGGCCAACCAGTCAGAGACAAAGAACCATTTTTTTTACCGTTAAACTGAGCCACATCAAACACAGGCATACCTACCCGGTCTCGTCAATCTGTGTACAAATAACACAACATTACAGTTTAAATTTATGTGCCATGCATACACCAAATTGCAATTTTACGTGCATATGACACGACTTCCAACACATCCCGACTGGTTGTGGTTAGTAAAAGGGATTGGGAGAGGTTAGAATAGTTGTCTTTGGCCCCTCCCAGACCTCTGTCCTAAGCGTAACCATCAGAATGACTTGCAACACATCCCGATTGGTTAAGGAATGGATTCTGGGATGGGTAACCCCATGACTCCTGACGAAAGTTATGTACGTTCTTGTACTGTCATGCTACTTCACTGGTGACGTCATGACGTTGAAAGGTAAAAGAAGTTAGTGGCAGGGATTGGGGTATCATATGCATTCAAAATTGCAATTTGGCATATGCATGGCACGTAATTTGAAAGTGTAGTGTTATTTCTCTCTTTTGCTATCTGTCTTCCTCCACCTTCCTCTCTATTTCTATCTCTCGAACACACACAGATTTCAAATCTAAAAAAAATAAATAATAGTGTTAGTGTAAGCGACGTGGGTGTAGGAAGGAATGAATGAATGACACATTCTGGGTCTCTCTCATAACTTTTAGTAAAGTCTCTTCAAGCACAGTACAATCCACTCTCCTCTCTTCTTCCCCCTTCTCTTCTCCACTCTCCTCGCCCCTTGAGGCGACATACCTCCTAACAGGATCTGAACATTACTTGTATAAACACTTGTAACCAACATGGCAATTATTTTTAAATTTCAATCATTTAAAGAAAAAAGCATAACCATATTTTACCATATTTATTTTAAGTTATCTGCAGAACCCATTTTCACTCTTACGTTCTGCTTCCCCGTGCCTGTCTGCTACTCCTGTCTACTCCCTTGTGTAATCAGTGGCAGGCGTGGCTACCATGTGTTCATCAGCTCATCAATTCCAGTATACAGTATAACCCAGGACTCGACATTCATTCCCCGCCAGACTATTGACTACTCCAGTGGTATCGTACCTCGTATCTTGGCTCTCGTAATTATTCTACGTGAAAGTAGGCTATTTCTGCTCATGGTACTGGTACTTGTTACTCATCTTGGTGTTTTTCCCTTGCTCATCAGTGACAACGATACTCACCGGTGTTCTGCCTGCCTGCTATTCTTCAACTCTGCACTCACCTCACGCTTTTTGGGACTTGAGGATTATCACCAGGATCACCACTCACCTCATCGCTCACAGGAGAGCGAGGACTTTTCACCATTCACCACCCACGTTTGTTCACCAGTTAGTCTGTTCATTAAAGAACCTTGTTAAACCTGTCTCTCAGTCGGACTCTATTTTCATGAAGCTTGTTTTCAAAGTCTATGGACAGAGACTGTCCCACCATCCTGTAAAACCTGGACAGCATCAGCACAATCTCCCCCTGATGGTCATTTATATATGGTCTTGAAAGCTTTGAAAGTTCGTTAGTACATGTTGATTATTGTAATGTTAAATGCCTGTCCTGTTAGTATGTCGTCATCCTACGTGTATTAGAGCGTTTCCCCTTTGGATCCCAATGACACACATCCCTTGATAAAGGTATTCTGACAATGTATTAACGTAGTTGTCCTTCATATGGAGCTGTCTATCTTTCCCTCTTACTGTAATGAGAATGTGCTTTATTGATTGTATTTGTCTTTTACAGCTCTGTCAGGTCCAGTCCTTCCTGTCGAGCACCTCACAGCCATAGTCTCTTCAGATACCCTACAGCAGCCTGCAGCCTCTGTTCCAGGCTACAATAAAACGTGCACAGTGGAAGTTCTTCTACAAATATAACGTATAAAAGAGACAATAATGCCACAAAGTAACTATGGAAATTATCTCTGCTTTAGTTGCAGCATGTAGATTAAAATAAGTGTTTTCATCGTTAACTTAACGGGGTTACCGGGTAACCCCCCCCCCCCCAAACAGTCAAAATCAAAAGAACAAACAGACAAAAATGGCAAATTCTCACATTACAGAACCTGGAACCTAATATTTGGGACTTTTCTTGAAAATGACCTAATTGTTAATAGAAATTGGTGATCATTTTGATATTACTATTCAATGACTGATAATCATGTCAGCTCTAGTCTTTGATGTACGTTTATACTGTATTGTCTAACTTTAAGACGTCTTTTGTTCAGAATCAAAATTATGCTATATTAAATGTTTTGGGATTAAAAAAAATAGAATATGAGAAATGTATATTCTAAAACAAATGCTTACAGGTTTAACATAAGACTCCATGCTTGTACGTTATCTGGTATGTTGTAGGCTTAAGTGAAACTAATTCAGAATATTTGGAGGTAATAAGGTTGTATTTTGAGTTAGGAATGGGGGTTAGGAATAAGTTGTATTACATTTAAACTACAATAAGTAAATATACTGCTTTAATTTCATTCTAAGATTATTTCCCCATTATTTGTACAAGAGTGATTACATTTCATTTTGGATCTCCTGCTTTAAAGCACATTTCCTGTTTCATGGTCAGACAGATTAAAATTTTGAGTTAATAAATTCCTCCATGCTCTACTACATGATTCCTCTAAAACCAAAGATGGGACATAAGGCTTCAATGACAGGTCAGTTCTGCACCAGGTATCAGGCTATATGCTCTGCAGAACATAATTCTAGAACAGATAGACTATATAAGACAATTCTTGTCCTGCTTCCCCAAGATCTGTCTATATCATTCCGAAAAGTAGAGGACAGTATTCTTTGCGCTCTGTCCCAAACGCTGTAACACAAATAGGGAAAAGGGTTTCTGGGTTTTCTCCAACCGCAGTCTGGAATCTGCTGTAGTGTGTCACTGTCTGCAGAGTGATTTGGTTCTTTATTGAATTGACTTTTTCCAAGTATTTCTGATGTAGAAGACAACTAGACTGACTGTGAAAAACAAGGAGCCCTTTATTGGTTGTATGTAAAGTCAATTAAACCAAATTGCAAGCTATACACATACTTTAGGCTTTCTATCTCTTTTATCTATACTTCAATATAATACAGATAAATGGAAGTTTTGTGGTGAACTCACAGAAAATAATCTAAAACGTTTCAGCTTTTAAAAACAAAGATCACTGTACTTGCATTGTATACAAATTAATTTCCTATGTGGATTTACATGTTCATATCAAAATCTAAACTTTGCGATAAACTATTGACAAAAGCAAAACTCATTATGTTTGAACTTGTTCATTTTTTGTAATTGACCCAAAATCAAATACAAAAAAAATAGCACTAAAGAAAAACTGAGAAAGTTGGGTCAAACAAAGCAATATAAAGGAATCCACTATGCATAGAAGACATATTGAAACAGCTGATACAGCTGAGGATGAGGATCTCTCATTGCCCAGTGTTTGACAAATTTCTTTTAGGGTCTTCCTCTGTCAGCTCATCCCTTCACACATCAAAGGCTACAAGTAGTGTTTTACTCCAACTCTACCAGAAGGTCTCCCTCCCCCACGGTCTCCCCTTGCTTACAATGGACACTCTTGACCTGGAGGGCAGGAGGACAAACAAACACAACACAGACGGAGAGAGAGACAGAGTAATAAACTAAGACATAAACAATTCATTGTTAATATATAATACCAGTTAACACTTAAGAAAGGACACACACCAAACATTTTTTGTCAAAAAGTAACATAACCCCCAGACTGTTTTTCTCAACTGAAAACACGTGTATGGGTATAAAGTTAAAGTTTATCTAAATTCTACATATTGCGTTAAAAATATGCATAGTGACTTCCCTCTACAGGTTTTAACTTGGCTACTACAGACATTCTTTTTCCTTTTGGCTTATCTGGATACAGCTGGCGTCCTCATAGAAACCTCCACCTTAATGGTAAGAAAGTGTGGACCACAAGAACCCTAAGAATACAAGGAGAAATCCTTCCTGCATCTTATCCTATCTCTATCTATCCCATTTCTCTTTTGTAACATAACAATGAGCAAAGTCTGCTTTTTGTAAAGGCGCTATTCAAATAATGATTGATTGAAGTGAAATCTGTGGTGCCAGTAAGGTCGCTTACCTGCTTTTTGTAAAGCGTCTTTGTTATGAATTGGCGCTATTCAAACCTTTTAGAGACATCCTCTCTCCCCGTCCTCACCATTCCTGCCTGTGCTAACAGTTCAAACTAATACAGCTCTGCACAGCCACAGTTGCGGCAAGTAGGAGTCTCTGGAGGAGAGAAGTCCTCTGTTTCAAACAATGTTTATGTTGAAAAAGTGTAATTCCTGCTTCTTATGTCTAGTTAACTGAGCTTAACTTGCTAATCAGTTTATGAGCGTGTCAGTGTCACATAAACTGTTAAAATGAGGCCGATGGTGACTGATAAAAGGGGTGAAGGGGATTGTCTTATACATTGTTGTTGTCTGTATACATTTAGTGGAAGGGATGCATCAGTTCCATTTTTGATATAGTAACAAACCCACACAATCTATTTACAATGGACATTGATGATAACAATTTGTCAATATTTAATATAATTACCTTTGCTGGCTTGACCGCAGTCAAACTGTTCTGCATCTTCATAGCTTCAATCACACATATCTCCTGACCCTCTGCGACCTATAACCACACACCCACATACACAGTCAGTCAGTCAGCATTTTTTCTGCTAATCATAGCATCTTATTACAACTGGCTTGTGTGCACTTAATTAGTCTTAACAAACCAAAATAGTTGCCACTAAAAGATGCATTGTAGAACCTGCACATCATTATGTACATCAGTTAGGATTGCCTAAGATATTGTCTTTGGGTCATAGCTAAAACCTATGCATATAGGGATGTTACCATGTCTCCTGGCTTGACAGACACAGCCACCACTGTGCCTGGCATTGGTGAACGCAGTATGCTGCTTGTATCTTCTGGAATTTTTTCTGGCATGAAGGAGTTCAACACTGCTGCCAATTTGGATAGTACTCGAACCTTAAACTAAATACAAGGTATAAAGACAGGAATAAGATGTTTGTACAACAACATAATATCACGAAGTTTAGCATGCTGGGTGGTGTAATTTCACTCCAGAGCTTACACTATTGCCTTAGTTTGCATTTGGACTGAGAACAATGTGTGAGGATGTTGATGTTTTTGAATAACAAACTCATGCAGATTTGTTACTTACCGATGTACCCAGGAACTGCAAGACAATGTTTCCCGAAGAGTCTCTGGACAGACACTATGAACAGAGAAAATATACTCTGCAATACATGAATAGTCCAACAGATTTGTGTTAACACTGGTATTTAATTTAGATTCATTTAAAGGGCACATATTTACAGTGTTTTTGAACATATCATTTGGTAATCTGCATGTCTATCAACCCACACATTTTTAAATAAATCCATCCAGTCCTTTGTTTGTGGTCTGCATAAGCCTTACAACACAGAGAAAAATGCAACATCACAAGTATCTCCACACACTGATTCCACCCCCACCCTAGAGCAAAACTTTTTGCACAGGTCCGTCATTTTTATTCTAACTACAGAGGAGTTATGTCTACTGGGAAAACTCAGGGGGGTCTCATTGCATTTAAAGAGGCACACACACTAAAACGGAGCGTTCCGAGTGAGCTTCTTTACACGGATCACAAAACTTCCTCTGGTGCTTGATTCATGGATTCATGAACGAAGCACCCCGCAGATGTTTCATTTAGACCACAGGGGACTATTTTACGAGGAGGATAATGTCCTCTTTAATATAGTTTTATAAAGCTTTTACTTTATGCTCAGGGTGAGGCAAAAGCCAATTATATGTCTGAACACCTTATGTGTGTTTGTGTTACCTGAAGCATTCTTTGGGTACCATTGATGGTAAGTGGCAGCAATGGGGATGCCAAATTCCATTCTCCTTTGACTTCCACCCTTCCTCCATCCACCTCCACCTACAAAGAGAATTTTTCTCTGTTTATTAAAAAAGACAAATTGACTGTTGAAGTTCTTGAAGACGTCCTGCTTCTTGTTACAGAGTCTTTCCTGGCAGCACAGCCTGAACGCATCGGTAAAACATAGTACCTCATTAAGGGAGAGTGATATATACATTTCTTTTACCTGAAGTACCCTAAATACTCACCGTATACACATTTCCAGACTTGGTAACATCCATAGAATAGCATCCTTTCCCCAGCTCCACACACATTTCCCATTTGCGACATTCCATAGGAGTTGAGGATACCCTGCAAAACAAACATGGCTTATTTTGTTGAAATAGGGATCAAATGAATCAGAGCTTCTTGTTGTGAAATAACATCCAGTTGAATGCTTCCTTGGATATCTGTTGGCCCTGAAGGTGGCAAAAAAAGACATTCATAACACCAATCTATTCATTTCAGCCTTGTCAGCTCAATAAACTTAAAGTATAGTTCATTTAGGTTTTTTTAAGTGGAGTTGTAGTGTACCTTTTCTAAAAAAGGTCTGCAAAGTCATTGTGCCTAGAAGCCGGCTGTAGCACATATGGACGCAAAGCTACTGTATGTGCTGCATCACCGTGGACTGGACTAAACACTCACCGTTAACAAGTATCTCATACAACCCCACTTCAAAATCTCCTTTACGAGACAGAAGAAAACCCAAAACAAAAACAGACAGGGTAAATATGTCAGAGCCTTACAGCGGCAATATCAAGTTTTATTATGACTAGCCAAATCAGACACATAAATACCCTATTTTAAGTAACTTAGATTATGGAAAAAAGGGTTAACAATACAAATCTACAAAAGGATAAATACCTATTTCCACTTACATAGTAAATGGAAATATGAGTTAGTGATAACCCCCCCCCCCCCCCCCAAATCTGCAAAAGAATGAATACACATTTGTAATTGAGGTCAAATTGAGTATTTTTTAGTCTGGTTCAGTCATTTCACAAACATCAAGCACTATATTTATCACAGCTGATCCTAGATGCTTATGATCCTAGATGCCCTGTGAGTCGGACACGGGGCAGGCAGTCTCCCCCTGTCAGGCTTTGGTTCTCAAGAAAATTTCCTCCAGGCATGAAGAGGGAGAAAAGGAGAGAAGGAAGCCCAAAGAGGAGTGCCGTGAGTCTAATATGGGACCATATTTTAAAGATCCCATTGTAGTAAAGACCACCATTTTGTTTTCTTTCACTTCCTCCCTTTTTCCTACTGCATCAACTGTGTGGACACTTCCTGGTTTCTCCCTTTCCCTTCTCCTTGATTGATTAAGGTTTGCACTGTAGGTACGTTCCGGTACTCTTATTTGCAATCTCCTCAGCCAAACCAGAAGTAGTTCCAGACCCGCCATGTTGAGGATCATTCCAAAGCTCTTATAGTGAACGGAGGAGAGAGGAGCGAGGAGCGAGGAGGCAGATCCGAGGAGCGATGACCGATGACACAGGAGAGCTGACTTCACGGAAGTTTTTTTCACTGACAGACGCTCATTCATTGTCTCAACTTTGTCATGACACTAGTCAACTGGCTATGTTATTCATATTTGGTCACTATTTACAGGGAAGGGATTTTGTAAAATGATTTGTAAAACATTGGCATCAGGGTAATTCGTTAATGTCTCGTTTGATTATTTGACATGTAAATAAAACCGCAAAGCAAATGTGCACTATTCTTACAAGACTTTGTGTAGAATTGAGAGATAAGCCTCAAAACTATCGATTGTCCTATCCTTCTTTTCCATTTGTATTTTTTGGTACATTTTGTCTTCTGCGCAGTATTTGGGTTTATTTGACAGTAGGGATGCTGAATGTCATACTGAAGCCGCGAGTGATACTCATTTACTTTGTTTCCTCACCTTAGGTTGCCCAGGACTTTCTGTGAACGGAGCTGAGCAGTGATGTGGATTGCTGCTGCTGAGGCCAACAGCTCCCTGCAATTTTCCTTCTCTAGCTGATGACCTTTAAAACCATCAGGGTAAACCTCGGGCAAGAAGTTGGTGCTGATTTCACCGGAGACAAAACGAGGGTGTGTGATGATTTCTCTCAGGAGTGGGATGTTGTGGGTTACACCTAGAGAAATAACCAAACTTAATTACCAAAGCTGTTATCATTATGAAGTGCATGCTACTGTTGCATTAAATTTACTGTGAAAATGGGTTTGTGTACCTCTAATAACATAGTTATCCAGAGCCTCCTCCATCTTGGAAAGGGCATCAGCTCGAGTAGGTCCAAAGGTAACCAACTAAAGATACAGTATATACCAGAGAGAGTTATTGCAGAACAAAACATATTTTTGGAAATATCGCATCTGGTAATAAACTTTATTGATGCAGCCAAGTGTTTTCTAAAAACATTTGTTATTGCACATATAACTGACCTTAGAGATCATGGGATCATAGTAGATACTGATGTCACTTCCCTCCTGGATCCCACTATCTACACGGACCTGTTGTGCAAGAAGACAAGAGAAGTTTTATACTGACAGGTCATTGCATGTCACTCAAGGTCATTGAATGGTAAGATTTAAGTCAGTGAAGAACAATTAAAAAAACAATATTAACATACATTGCTGAGGTTAATTGGTTCTTGGTATTGCGATAGACGGCCGATGGAGGGAAGACCGAAAGATTTGTAAGGATCCTTAGAGAGCAAACAGAGAACCAAAAAAACATTTTATTAACAACCATAATAATAATAACAACACAGAAAGCTTTATTGCCATGAACGTTACAATATTGCCAAATCATATAATAACAAAGAATACAACAATAATACTAATTCATGTAATGCAGTTTAAATTAAGGATGGCTCTAATAGTTTCAATTTATAAAGTTTCTAAGACTTTGCTGTATATGTTTCTGTTCTGGCTAATGATATCCTTATTCATTGTTTTATGAATAAAACATTTCTGATTTTATGAATGGAATACAAATGATAGAAACCACTAAATATTTAAAGAATAATAAAAAAATGAAATTAGTTTACTTTACACATTGTCCAATACAACAAGTTTTTAAAAATCTGTTAACCAGATGATCTGAAGAAAACACAATATTCTTTCAACTCAGACATTCCCCATGGTCCTTTGAGCCTGATCAGACAAATTCAGTGGACAGGCAATGATCAAATAGATCGCCTGCATGCTCTATCAGACAACATGAATATACTGTTACACTGATTATCAGGATTAATTTCCTCATGAAGCTAATCATGCTAATACAGTTTACAATGGGCAGTTCAGTAGGTCTCATAATTAATCTTGCCAGAACTGTCTCATCCATTGTGTCTCATTCTTTCATTTCATAAAATCTCAACTTGAGTGAACGTTTCCTTGGCTATGTCTTCAACTGAATCCTACCCATATAGTCAAAGAACCGCAAGAAAAGTTATATGAGCATAACCTCCCTGATTTACCATCACACCATTGACTGAGGTCAAAGTCACAAAAATACCTTTAATCTGGTTGACTTTTCTAATTGGTAGGAGAGGAAGTCATGAACTAGCAGAAATCATTGCCACACAAATGCATTAAAACATTAATGAAGTACTTCTGATTCTGATTAAGGGATCCAAGAAAAATAACCCATCAGGTTCAGCTATTCTAAGTGAGCAATCCAATAAAAAATGTTTAACTTCAGGAAACTGGTTTTTAAATATGTCAGTGGCTGCTATGATGATACATTTTTGCTTGTTTTGTCCAGGTGGGGTTCATGTGAACAAAAATGACACGATATCTATTCAGTCTGACTTTATGCAGACTTTTTTTGTGATTGCACCCTAATAAGGTCAGTTAATAAATCTAAAACATTGTAAGATGGCAGGGGGATAATTTTATAAGCATGTTTGAGGAACACTTCATATTCATGACAATACAAATGTATCACTCACAAACAATATAACATCTTATGAGAATAACGCACACACGCACAGACCTCAGCGTAGACGCGACTCTCTATGGCCCAGCCATTTATTGGGATATCCTCTTGTTTATGTTGGAGTCTGTAACCCTTGGCAACCCTGATCATCTGCTCCACCAGGTCCAGGCCAGTAATGCATTCTGTAATGGGATGTTCCACCTAGGGTCAAAGGTTAAACAGAATGACAGGTTTCTAGTGGTGTGCTGGATGAATGTGACTCTTGTTAAATGCTTATTGGTCTTTTCAAGATATAAAGTTGCCTATTGGGGTTGTCAACAGCACTTGTTGTCTAAGAGATGGTTTAAAATGGCTTAGTGAAAATGGAAATGTCCTGATTGAGTAAGTGAGATGTAATTAACAATTTTCAAAAAACCTTGCAAATGGACATTGACATCAATAGTACTTCCCAGGGTGGACATTCCTTTCACCCTGTTTCTAATAGTAACCAAGACACACTTTCACATGAATCCTTCCCTGTCTAACCATTAGCCGAGCCTCCATGTGGGTAAAGAAAGACAGACCCATTTAGGGAGGTGGTTAGTGGAAACAAAATGGCTAAGTATAATTGCGAATTAAGATTTCAACTACAGATGAATAAACTTATATTTCAAAACTAAGAAAATGTTTTGTTTGGTCTAAAATACTTCAAAGTACTAACAAAGGAATCCTCTTTGGGCTGGGAATCAGAAGAAGATTAGTCGTACAACAAACATTCTAAGAGATGGGCCTGGGAGGAGGGGAGTCAGTGAGCTCAGGGGCTATGCATTTGGTTCGAGAGACTGGTGCTAAAGTGCAACGTCTCCAGGCTCAAAATTTGACAAAAAGGATCTTCATGTAAATCGTCAATAAATAACGTTTTAATATGTTGAGTGGATCTGTTTGCTCTTCCATTTTCACCAAAAAAAAAAAAAAAACATAACTAGAATCACTAGAGTAAGTGAAAGGCCAAAAACCAGACTCCCCTGCCTTGCTTGCTGCTGACAATAAAGAGTTAATGGTATAGCTATTATGCTATATTTAATTTACCTGTTGCTCCCTGGTCATTGTTTTACGTAACGTAACCAACGGTGGTTTGTCAAGAATGTCAACAAATAGTTGTACCCCTAGTCTTCAAACCGGTGTCTAGACCAACAGCTAAACAGATCAATCAATCAATCTATATTTATATACCGTCAATTCATAACAGGCGTTATCTCGAGACACTTTACAAAAGCAGGTAAAGGACCTTACTGTTTGTCTATTACCAATATATGCTTACCTGAAGCCGTGTGTTCATCTCAAGGAAGTAGAAGTTCTTCTGAGAATCAACCAGGAACTCCACAGTGCCAGCAGAGGAGTACTGAACTGCCTTGGCTAACTGCACTGCTTGTTCACCCATGGCCTTTCGTGTCACTGGGTCGAGAAAAGTGCTACAAATATATCAGCAATCAAAACCCATTAGAGAGATAGTTGGGATTATTGAAACACAAAAAAATTATCAAAGCCAGCTGGCTCATACTGTATGTACTAACATTAGTTTTTCATAAACCAATTAACCCCCATGCATGCACGAGCCCACACTCAAAGCATGAGCTGAAAGCTGCTTCTGGACCAATGGTGCCAGTGCATGAAAGTGAGGGGTGCAGTTTTTGAGGGAGCACAGAGGGGAGGGGGTGAGTGAATACGGAGAACGGAGAGGGTGCTACTTTCAAAATCATGCTAATTTTCGAAAATGACCAACCCTGCCTTTAATTTCATATTTACTTTTGACCATTACTATTTACTCTTGTCTAAATCTGAACCTCACAAAAAGTTCTTCTAAGTTAGCAGTTTCTACTGCAGTAGCCTTCACCAAAAAACTCAAACATTCTTGAGCAAAATGCAAGTAAAAGAAAAAAGAAAGGACAGAGAGGAGAGAGTCTCACAAACCTTGGAGCTTCTTCAACCACCTTCTGATTCCTTCTCTGGATGGAACATTCCCTCTCATTCAGCCAAAGAGCATTGCCATGTTTATCAGCCAGCACCTGAAGGGGTACACAGTATTTTCTGGTCTGAAAAGGACTTTGTTTTTCATTTGTAAGTTTTTATCTCGGCACCGCTGAAAAGTAGCTTTTGACAATCATCGGTAGTAAAGTGACGTTGTGTTATACCTGTATTTCAATATGTCTAGGGTTATCTATGTACTTCTCAATGAGCAGCCTGTCATCTCCAAAGCTGGAAGCTGCTTCTTGGGAAGAGAATCGGAAACCTTCCCTGCAACCAAGACCCAAAGAAAGTACTTTTATAGTCAATTTTCTCTTGTTTCAATCACTTAAAAACACTTGGCTTATGTTAACATTTCTCTGCATCATTGCTACTACTAATAATTCTAAATGATAATGCTGAATGATTCCACGTGTCATTCTGCATTTCCTCAAAATCCTATTTTTGCCATCTCCTCTCCGACTGTTTTGCCATATGTCCTGAAACTTTGTCAGGACAATCTATTCTACAGTCATTACATACATACATACATACATACATACATACATACATAGCTCAAAAAAATAAAGGGAACACTAAAATTACACATCCTAGATCTGAACGAGTGAAGTATTCTTATTAAATGCTTTGTTCTTTACATAATTGAATGTGCTGACAACAAAATCACACAAAAATGATCAATGGAAATCAAATTTATTAACCAACGGAGGTCTAGATTTGGAGTAACACTTAAAATTAAAGTGGAAAAACACAATACAGGCAGATCCAACTTCTATGTAATGTCCTTAAAACAAGTCAAAATGAGGCTCAGTAGTGTGTATGGCCTCCACATGCCTGTATGACCGCCCTACAATGCCTGGGCATGCTCCTGATGAGGTGGCGGATGGTCTCCTGAGGGGTCTCCTTCCAAACCTGAACTAAAGCATCCACCAACTCCTGGACAGTCTCTGCTGCATAATGCCGTTGGTGGATAGAGCGAGACATGATGTCCCAGATATGCTCAATTGGATTCAGGTCTGGGAAAAGGGTGAGCCAGTCCATAGCATCAATGCCTTCATCTTGCAGGAACTGCTGACACACTCCAGCCACATGAGGTCTTGCATTGTCTTGCATTAGGAGGAACCCAGGGCCAACAGCACCAGCATATGGTCTCACAAGGGGTCAAAGGGTCTCATCTCGGTACCTAATGGCAGTCAGGCTACCTCTAGCGAACACATGGAGGGTGGTGCAGCCCCCCAAAGAAATGCCACCCCACACCATTACTGACCCACCGCCAAACCGGTCATTCTGGAGGATGTTGCAGGCAGCAGAACATTCTCCACGGCGTCTCCAGACTCACAGGGTGTCAGTAGCAAATTTGCCAATCTTGGTGTTCTCTGGCAAATACCAAACGTCTTGCACGGTGTTGGGCTGTAAGCACCACCCCCAAATGTGGACGTCGGGCCCTCATACCACCCTTATGGAGTCTGTTTCTGACCGAATGAGCAGACACATACACATGTGTGGCCTGCTGGAGGTCATTTTGCAGAGCTCTGGCAGTGCTCCTCCTGTTCCTCCTTGCACAATGGCAGAGGTAGCGGTCCTGCTGCTGGGTTGTTGCCCTCCTACGGCCTCCCCCACATCTCCTGATGTACTGGCCTGATGCTCTGGACACTACGCTGATAGACACAGCAAACCTTCCTGCCACAGCTCTTATTAATGTACCATCTTGGATGAGCTGAACTACCTGAGCCACTTGTGTCGGTTGTAGACTCTGTCTCATACTACCACGAGAGTGAAAGCACCGCTCACATTCAAAAGTGAACAAAACATCAGCCAGAAAGCATCGGAACTGAGAAGTGGTCTGGGGTTACCACCTGCAGAACAACACCTTTATTGGGGGTGTCTTGCTCATTGCCCATAATTTCCACCCGTTGTCTATTCCATTTGCACAACAGCATGTCAAATTGATTGCCAATCAGTGTTGCTTCCTAAGTGGACAGTTTGATTTTACAGAAGTGTGATTGACTTGGAATTACCTTGTGTTGTTTAAGTGTTCCCTTTATTTTTTTGAGCAACACACACACACACACACACACACACACACACACACACACACACACACACACACACACACACACACACACACACACACACACACACACACACACACACACACACACACACACACACACACACACACACACACACACACACACACTTCAGTGTTATTCATGTTATTAAAAAGCCTTTCTAAGTGGAATATTCCATTAATTTTGAGAAATCAAATCTGGCTGAACACAGTAGACAATAACCATGGATTCCATATTAATGGGAAAGAAACTGGAATGCAATACCTTGTCTCCTCATCATTCCAAGAAATCCTCATTCCTTTCCCCCCTCCTCCTGCAGATGCTTTGATCATTACCGGGTAGCCTAGCAACACAACGATAAAACAATATACAATTGCAGTCATTGCAGTCCGCAAAAAAATAGAATCAACTGCAATAAATAGACGTAACAAAACTTCAAAACCAGAGATACAGTTGCATTGTAAAGTTTGATTTTACAGATTTTCAGATACAATAATATAATATAATACAATATTTGTATGGCAAATTGAAAAACTAAAATTAATGAAAAGAAGTAAATTAAAGGAGTCAGAAACAAGTTATTAAATGGAAACCTGTGGACCAAAAAAGCCCCAAATACACATAAAAATATCAAATATCTTCATAAAAAAGCATTATTTGGGGTCAAGTTGATAATGTAAATGGAATTACCTACCGATCTCATGTGCGATCTTTACAGCGTCCTCAGCCGTCTGAAACCGAGAATGTATTCTTTACTGCTGATAAACCAAAGCTTTAGACAACTGTTGTTGACTTACATGCTTTGAACTGGCTTGTCAAAATACTGTTGGTAAGACGTTGTGAAGTTTAATATAAAATTTGATCTGGTATAAGGTTAACCAACATTTCCCTCCAGTCCCAATTGCTATACCTTAACAACTCCATCAAATCCTGGGATTGTGTTGACATTTGCAGCCTTAGCAATAAGCTTGCTCTCAATTTTATCCCCCATTGCATGGATGGCATGAGTGTCTGGGCCAATGAAAGTCACACCATCTGCTGCCTAGAAACAAACAAAAAAAAAAATACTATGACATTAATTATAAAAGGCATACAATTTAATAAAACCCTAAATATCAACTGGATAAGTTCCACCGCATTGCCCAACTAGCTCAATAGGTACAGCACCCATGGGATTTGTTACCCACCTCCACTGAAAAATGTATTATATTAAAGGGGAATTATTGATCCTGTGTAGTGAAGACTATTGTTAAGTTTAATGCCAATAATTTACCTTTAAGCAAAATTAAAAGCAAATGTGCTTGTAACTGTGGTACAATTCTTAGAGTGGTCGTCTCTCAACCGGAAAGTCAAGGGTCCGATCCTCTGCTCACCTTGAATTGGTCCCTCTGCTTTGTCAGTGGTGTATGAATGTGTATGAATAGGATTAGTTACGTCTGATATTCTCCCTACATAGCAACCACTGCCATCAGTGTGTGAATGGAATCCATGTTTCATGACAGCCCGATACAATACCTTTTATCTCAGTCTGTAAAAAATGTGTAAATAATTTTGTTTTGTACTATCCTAACCAAAAGTACCAAATTGTGGATGTAGCTTTATAAATAAAAAATACATTTAGCATTTCTATCTTATAATTGCACTTTTTAATAATTTGTTCGATGAATGATACCAAAACAAAACATTTACCATGTTTAAATTGATCAGCAACAAGTTCATTTTAAGGATAAGGGTAAACTATACTGATTCCCCAATGGGGAAATTTAGTTATTACAACAGCTCAAAAACAGGAATACAAACAGCATCAATAGCAAAAAGTAAAACTTTTTTTTTTTAATTAATTAAATAAATAAAGGAAGAATAGATACAATAGAATTAAATAATACCAGGCATAAACACTATGTACACTTTCACTTGTGAAAAGGCAGATCAGATATTATCAAAAACACAGCGTGTAACATTACTGATATTAACAAAAAAAAAATAGAATTGTTCACCTTGTCATTTGTTGTCCTTATTTTTGAATAAGCTGTAATTAAGTGTGTTTACGAAGATAAAAGTATTTACTTGATAATATATGATACTTACCAGCCGTTTTGCAAACTCTTTGTTTTCAGAGAGAAATCCATAACCAGGATGAACCTTTTCAGGGAGACACATTTAAAATATATTTTCAATCATAAATGTATGTTTCAAAGCTGGTCTTGTTGATGTTTTATCACCATTGATATATTCTAAAATATTTAAGTTTAAAAAGAAGCTCTTGATATATATATATATATATTTTTTTTTTTTTTAAAGGAGTAAAAGGTAACAAAAATAGTGCATATATACAATATACAATACAATTAGAGCTGCAGCTATCAAATATTTTAGTAATCGAGTATTCTATCTAATATCCTGATCGATTAATCGAGTAATAGAATAAATCATACTTTTGCTTAATTAAGGTTTAACCGTGGTAATGCCTGCTTGTTACAACCAACCACCTCTGCTCTACAGCTGCTGACACTCCCCATATTACTGACAGGATCCCAAATTAACTTTTTGATTCACTGGTCAAGGTGGCGGGTAGATGAAACATACAGGCCAAACGTGTTTTAATGGCTGAAATAACAGTGTTTTTGTGTCACTTACACATCTGTTACAGTACATTTAATCAAGAAAGCATTATGTTCTGTTGAATCAATCACAGAATCAATCATTTTTGTCAGATCAGGAAATTGAGAAAATTTAAATATACATTTGCTTGCCCCCCCCCCGCCCGCATTAACATTGTAGACTAAAAACTAAAATCCAGAGAATAACAAATTATTCCACAAAACAAGTTCTCTCTTGATTTAGCTTTGACAACATTAGACATTTAATATAATCAGCCTGTTTATTATTAGAAGTGTGCGTATCTCTGTCTGCTCCTGCAGCGCGTGCATTCAGCACGCTCACAGACTGAGACTACAGAGACCATAAACATACGTCTATGACAGAGACTGTGAGAGGACGTTGCTATCGTTATGTTAGCTGCAGACACGGAGAGACTGAACGGAGAAAAGCCAACCGTTTGACCGGATCACGGATCAACTGTGTGCTGACTAAAAATTAAAAGGGGCGCGTAGCGCTCGTGTGTGCGTATGTGTGTGCGTTAGCGCTGAAGTGTCTGTGTCAGACTTAGCGTGCAGCAGAGAGAGGAGAAGGTAGTTGCAGCTACATTAAACGTGTTTTATACTCATAACATAGTTTTGATGACGCAAAAAAAAAAAAAAAAACTTAACGAGGCCTCCAGGCAGCAAAAATTCCTCTATGAATTGTTGTAATCATTTCAGCTCTAAATACAATCTTCAACAGAAAAATTTGGAATAATAAAACCATATGAATGCTTACAGCTTGTGCTCCAGTAAATCTAATGGCTTCCATGATTGCATCCATGTTCAGGTAGCTCTTACTTGTCGGGGCAGGGCCAACACACAGTGCTTCATCAGCCATTTTTACATGAACCTGGAAAAAGACACAACATGGGATTTAGATTTCACCTCACACGTACTGAGATACAGAGTTATTACATAATAATTGGAGACACTTATATAACAGTAACACTTCTATGTAAATAATATCTAGCTGGCACAATAAAATTAAAGAATCCAAGAAATATGCAATGTGTGGCTATTTTGGGCTGCTGTTTCAGGAATTTATAGAATATTTAATGGAGTTTTAGTTGTAATAGTTAATCTTCCTAACTCCTTGAACTACTTGTAATACACTGCTCTGTTCTCTGACTTGGGAGTGGATGCTTACAAGCCAGATACCTACATTTTTTGTTTGCAGACTAAGTACAGCACTTTACACCATCAGGTGCAACTGAAAGGTCCATATCAACTGTGATATCAGCGTTTCAAGTTTGGACTGATGTTCTAACAGGTGGCGTGTTAATACAGTTCAAGAAAAACAATTAGGACACCACTCCAAAACTACATTTTAATTGCCACACTAACATTTTGAGTAGACACTCTTCTTCAGAGTGTAACAAGCAATTTTCGCAAACACACAGCTGGGACTAATGTATACTTGTCCACAGAGAGAGATTTCCTCATTTAAACAATTCCGAATGAGTGTAAAGAATGAATCCAAAAGGTAGAGAAACCTTTTGGACAGAGACAGAATCCTTCCACAGAGAGAACTGTGGAAGGATTCTGTCTCTGTCCCCACCTGTGTTTGGCATATTTACAACTTCAATGCCCATATAATGTATGTCTCTCAAAGTGGGATTATAATAATTAAAATGTCTGATGGTTTATCATCATGATTATGTATAGACGATTTAGTTATAGTCGTGCCTATAATTCACATTTTGTTTTACCCATGTAAAATAAATTACATGTACCTTTTAACATATAAACAACATATTTAGTATTTCAAGTGATCAGACCTCTAACTTTAATGTCCAACTTTTAATTTGGATAAGTACATTTATTACCCTTGATCATACAATAACAATGAATGCAATTATGACAAGGAAAATGACCGTTAGGAATGTGAGAAAGAAAATGCTTAGGTTTCTTTAGCAGGTCTGATTTAACGAAGAGATCCCTTAAATTAGAGGACTCTCGTAAAAGTAACTAGGAAAAGTTCTAAAAGCATATGTGATGTTAGGACAACTCACATTTACTATGTTCTTAACTGTCTGAGAATGGGACGTTATGTAGAAACAAAAGATACTACTTCAGAAAAGTTAATTCTGGATTTCATTAAGTCTGATCTGCCGAATTCTATTAAGATGATTGTCCAGTAATGTATTCCTACTGAAAGTGTCACAAAGACTATTAGCAAGTGTTGCGAAAGACTCTGTAGAGTCACAAGTTAGTATTTTCTTCAGTAATTGACTGTAAGGTAAACTTCATTTTAAAGCAGGTCAGGAATCTAGATTCCAAATGTACAAAGATGGTGACTCACAGCACTGGAGTCAACATCACTATGAACAGCTACAGTCTTGATGCCCATCTTCTTACAAGTTTTGATCACCTAATGGAAAAACACAAATCATTAGCACTCTTTATTATTCAACTGTGATCAAACAACAATTTCAGTTTGTTTACAGTACATGTGTAAGCCAGTATTACCCTGCAAGCAATTTCTCCTCTGTTGGCAATAAGGATCTTATCAAAGGTCTGTGAAAGGAAAAAGCAGACAGATATAATAACGCTTTTTTATCATCGTTCACCATTTTTTCAAGTCTATCCAAACAACTTTTTTTTAACTTCCATACTTTTATAACTGCCATACTGCCAGACATTTATCATGTCTGACCATTAATTCTGTATATCTTATCCTAATGCCAATTGCAACAATCAAACAGTAATCAGAAAAGAAGATGAGAACTATGCATTACCTTTTCAGAAGAATTATAAACAGTAGAATACTGGGCATTACTGTGCACTGCACAGCATCTGTACTGGAATGACACATTCTGAAGAGCACAAAAACATAAATTAGATAACATCACAATCTTGAAAAGCTTTGTTTATGTACTGTTAAAGCGAAAATCAAAGGCCTTTTAAATTAACATTAACATTTACATAACCAGCAAATACATCACAGGTAGCCTACCCCTTGATGACATGGGTCGCAAGAAATCGACCACTTACTGTATTAACTTTAAATTGTTTCAGAAGGTATCAAATTATCAGTTCATTGTTCACCTAACATCGCACATCATGTATGATTGTATGTGTGTGAGAGGAGGCACTTTAAAAGTGAATTACGTGAATAGAAATACAGTACTTATTTACACATTGTGCTGCTATGGTTCAGCCTATCTTCATGAGCAAATGGTTAAGTTGCACTTGGTTTACTCTGCGTCTGCACAAAACACGTCAGGAACTGTCAGCGTGTCACATTATTACGTTTATGTCCGATTTTTTTTAAATTACGTGGTCATTTTTTTCTTATTGCCAAACTCACGTCGATTTCGTAATTTTGGTACTCTAACCTACGCTACTTCCATGAGTGTGTAACCTGTGTAGGCTACTTGACCCGTCAAGAACATTTCGGACTCTCCTCTTTCCGTAATATGTCCTTTTGGGATAAAATAACTCTCACGTTATTCGTAAATCGAGAGTGCACAGAGACACAGGTTGATAAACGTGCTCGTGTTAGTTTATCGACATCTCACCTTTAAACAAAACAGCAGCCTATTCACTGATGGAGAAAGCCAGTGCGCCGCCATGTTGAGAAAACCTTACGACGTATGCTTACGACCTACGTAGTGACGTTTAGAGTAGGCGGGGTTTTTTTGATTTTTTGTAACTTTATTTAAAAAGTTTTTTGATATATAACATAGAAAACGATTTACATTCAGTTGTAAATGCATGCCTAGAATTTTTGCAGGCCTGTTTATTTATAGATGTTAGTCGGATCCAAAACAAAAAACACGAAGTAGAATTCTACAAGAGGTCTTATAAGAGGCCTATAATATAAATAAGTGCTTAATTTTAATAACTTTTTTGAAAATTGTCTCCAAGTAGGCTTTTTTTTATGAGTTTTAATGATTGTTGAATTCTGCTAAGATTATGAGGAAAACACATGTACAGTTATTTCAATTTGATAGCCTCATCAATACCAAAACAAGGTCTAATAATAATAATACATTTAATTTGAAGCGTGTTTCAGGTCACTCAAGGACACTGTACATTACATGAAAATACACATAAGAGATATTATCTAGCATTATTTATTTTATTTGTTTGAGAATTTATAAATGAACTTCATTTACCTTTGATGCATTAGGAAATGTGTAATTTGTGTTATTAATATATCAGCATATTGATCAATGTTGTGAAATTTTATTTCTCATATTATTCCTTAAAACACATTTAAACATGAAGAAGTGTCCTTTTTTAATAGTTAATGAAGAAGCAGGTTAGCATTGTTTTGGAATAGATACATGACATGATTAAGGTCTGGGGGGGTTGAAAGAGGATTGCAGGACAAATAGCTTTTGTTTGTTTCGTTCAACTTTATTTGTCTCTGAAGGGTGAAAGGTTTTGCAGCTAGGCAGAACAAGACAATAAAAAAACAATAGTAACTTTCAAAAAGCCAATGCTGTAAAAACGCAAGAGGCACTGAACATAGCAGCCTTCGACAAACAACCAAGATTAGTGACTGAGGCTCTTAGCAGCCGTCAAAAAAATTAAGTGCATAGTTAACATGAAATATTAACAGCTCACTTGTAGATGTACATCCCTTGTAATACAATTAAAATTGCACATTCCAATAGAGTCCATACAAAACCACAACAAGAGTAGCCTATATGCATATGTAACCGGTGGAATTCTGCGTTGTGTGAGATTTATGCTGTGACACCAGGATTCTTTAAACTCTTTAATCTGGCAGGCTGTCAACAGAAAAGCACAGACAAAACTCCAAATGAACTTCTCAGTCCGCTCCAGATTCTGTCCCAAAGCATTTCTAAAAAAAGGGCGGAGAGTGATTTAACAGAATCAACATGGAATGTACAATTTACACACAAAACAAAGCATATCTGGCAACAGAAAAGCACAGACAAAACTCCAAATGAACTTCTCAGTCCACTTCAGATTCTAAACAGATTAAATAAAAGTACAAGATGTATTAATGCGCATGCACATAGCTATCTTAAATTGTCGTACACAGCAAGCTACGTTCCTTAACAAATAAAATAATCCTAGGGTTAGGGTTAGGGTTAGGGTTAGGAGGAATATGGTTTAAAGGGGGAAATAGTTCATTACATTGACAATAATAATTTGTTGTTGAAAACAGGAATATTTCACATATCTTGTCAGATTATTTTCTATTAAATTCAGAAATTCTAGATTTTAATAGCAAAATCGAAATGCAAAATTTAAACTGTTTTATAAATATAGATCGATTTACTTTATTGATTCCAAACTGGGAAAATGAGGAGTTACTGGAGCAGCAGGTTATGAAACACAATATTAGCAAATAAAACAATATAATATACTATATAAATGTTGAAAGTGTGTATGGATACTTGTTCAATACTTAGAGCTTCGGCACTGGTACACAAATCAAAGTTCATAGAAGAGAGAAGGGGAATTATAGTTGTAGTTTTGTCATTTATTTTAATCTAAATAAATCTAAATGATGATAGAGGTGAGGTGTTGAGGTGATTTTACAGCTTAAAGGAAAACAATAAACACCAACTCAGAGCCACACAAATAACTTAATTGTCTTATATGAACAAAAAGGACACACACTCACTCACTCCAGTCCAGCAACAAAGGGAATGAACATGGCCCGCTGTAGGCTTCTTAATTGCGCTCAGGTGTGGCCTGATTGACTAAAGTCAGGTGAGGTCCTTAAAGTGGTAGTGCTATCTGCAAAAGCCGCACCTCAAATGTAGTAAAACGTTTGAAAATTCCAAGCCAACTGGTCCGACGTACAACTTCCCTTTGATTTCGACCTCCACTGTCCGTGCACGCCCATCTCCCCTTGGAAAGTACCTTTCCAATGGGCCAGACACACCATGACAACATCTATCACTGTTAGGCTTGCGGAATCCTTTTGCCACTTCTGATGGGTTTGAAGGCTGCGTGGGTACTTTGATGAAGCGTGTCCAGGAGTGGTCTGCTATTATCTGGCTGTGTCTCCGTGTCCTTCGTCCAAATGCTCTCATGTGCAGTCTGCATGCAATGCTTGAGGAAGGGAGGCGTCCCATCGCCCCATGAAAAGCAGATTCGGGGTCACAGATAATTGGGCTGCCAGCCTTGAGGCACCAGAAGCAACATATTAGTTGAAGGTGCTGGGGGTGCCGAGAGAGGATGAGTAACAGCGGCCGCCTGCATAGGAGGAGGGGGCCATGGCTCCTGGAAAGGGTTGGGATCCTGGGGCCGCCAGGAGAGGATGGGCTACCTGGGGCGCCTGGAGAGGATGGGCTACTAGGGGCACCTGCATAGGAGGAGGGGGCCAGGGCTCCTGGAGAGTATGGGCTACCTTGGGCGCCTAGAGATGATGGGCTCCTGGAGAGAAAGAGGGGCCCAGGGCACCTGGAGAGGATGGGATCCTGGGGCTGCCTGGATAGGATGGGCTCCTAGGGGCACCTGCATGTTTGGAGGGGGCCAGGGCTCCTGGAGAGGATGGGATCCTGGGACCGCCTGGAGAGGAGTGACTATTTGGGGTGCCTGGAGAGCAGGGGCTTCTTGAGGCGCCTGGAAAGCAGGGGCTACTGGGGGCACCTGGAGAGGAGGAGCTATTTGGGGCTCCTGGAGAGCAGGGGCTACTTAGGGCCGAGGGAGCACCCATAGTCTGCAGCTTCTCTTCCAGTACTTGTGGCTGGATGGTGGTGAATGCACTGGAGAAATCAAAAAAGGTTTCACAGTGCAGCCATTTCCCTCCAGATGTGAATGAGACAGCTGAAATTCTCAAGGGGTCCAGCAAATGTTCTTGATCAAGCTGACCGTTACATGGGAAGACTGGATGGAGGCAGCTAAAGAATGGAAAAGAGAGATGTCAAGAACATCCTGGACGCTGAAAAGAAGGCTGGGGGACACGTTGAAGTGTATGCTATCTCACAATCAGAATCAGCTTTATTGGCCAAGTGTGCTTAACACACAAGGAATTTAACTTTGGTAAACTGTGCTCTCTTTACAGGAAGTACATCCTCTGCTTGGCCTTTTCCCTGATTGTGTCTATGTAGGAGGTCCACTCCCTTGTGGATCCCAGAAAACTGAAAGAGTCCGCAGTAGACACTGTGCTGTTCAGAATGGTGAAGGAGTAATCTCCACAGTCTTGAGCGGGTTCAGCTCCAGATGATTCTGACTGCACCAGAGAGCCAGCTGTTCCACCTCACATCTGTAGGCAAACTCATCACTGTCCTGGATGAGACCGATGGCGGTGCGAAGTTCAGGAATGCTATGTCTTACCGAGATGTCTTGGACACAAGCCTAGCCCTGATCACCCAAGCTGGGTCACAAGTTCTTACTTCATCTTTAACCTACTATACAACATGCACTTGTGCATCTACTTTTGCTGTATAACGATTGATGACTCTAAACATTTCAAGTATGCTGACAGACAGTGGAACTCATTTTCAGCCTGGGAGTTTCATCGCTCAGACCAGCCCACTTAGGTTCATATCCTTTCTCAGGATAAGTAGACTATAATTTTATGTAGTAGCCTACTGTAAGTCTGAACTAGTATTATAAACTATAGACTTTTCTTTGCCTTGTATAAAATAGTGTATTCCTTTAAAAAACTGTAAACTGTGAAACTATGGTTGTGGGACACCAAACATTTTTCTCCCAGGGGGGGCATGCCCTCAGACCCCCTTGTCTGAGGGCATGCCCCCCCTGGGAGAAAAATGTGTACATTTTAAATGTAAATGCCTCAATTTTGAGCAAAACGAAGAGGCAAAATGGATGACAAACTTTTTTGTCTTTTAACAATTTTGTGGTGTTGTAGTAATTAAACACAAAATGTCAAAAAATAAAATCCAGAGGGTCAGGCCATCGACTGAGACCCTCAAGCAGAAAATCAAGAGCTCTCCTTGCAGGCAACCTATTGCAAAGGTCAGATTTGATTTGAACGTCTATAAAAAGGGCATCGGCGGCACACTGTCATACTCTTCTTTTAGTTACAATTATCTATCTTCTTCGCATTGGAGCAGTTTGAAAGTCATCAGTCTGTGAACAGAGACTGCAGTCTGCCATGTAGTTCACATATGCTTGGTATGGTAAATGTAAACTGTAACACAGATGATCAATTTGCCTTTTTGTTTCTTGTCCGTCCACTTAAAGGCCGAGGCGCAATGATACGTTCCATTACTTTCGCGAGCCCGTAATGCACGTTCTTCAGATTATGAGGGAGAGGCTTTTGAAAAAAAGTGGGTTTGTGGTCTTTAATATACCTGGACTGTCTAACCAAGGGGGAAACACTGCACACTACATGGCGCAGCCTCACTCTTTCAGAAATGACTGGTCTAGTGAAACGATACTTGAGCAATGACTGCAGCCTGTATGATCTATAAACCGTCACTGTACAAGCCCTGAAAGCCCTCCAGGCCGCCCGGCCCACCAGGATTTATCTCGGTTCTCCCCATTAGCCACTCTTAGCTTGCTGGCAGATTTAAATCATCAGCTTTCAGTCACTGGATATCCAAACTAATCGGTTAATGTATTTTTTCACATGATCCAGGTTTAAATCCATCTGAAAAAGACCTATTAGTGCATGAAAAAATGTACAATTGTAAAGTCATATACCTACAGTATTTAAAGTGTTCCCAATGCAGTGAATTCCTAGACCAATCATTTTAAAATCAAAGCCTAACACTTTTCATGGCTGAAATAATTGATCAAAGGGAAAATACAAGACATATTTTTCATTGTTTAATACACATTCTATTGTTAAAAGGAATACAGGTATGACATGTTTGGTAACTTCAAATCCTTGGGTAGTGAAGTAAATGTAAACAAATGCAGGTGAGTAACCCATTGAAATGTCCATAGAGAAGATGAAGTTAAGGAGAGGTTTTATATTTAATACAAAGCAGTCCCGCTGTCTCAAATGTTCAGCCGTACTTACGGTTGCTATTTTGAAGTAGACTGTGACTTCATAATACTTTTGAACAACTTACTATCAGAGGAGGCCCAAATTAGCTTTAAACAAAGTGCTTATGACATCGCCTTACAGCATATGGACCGGTATTCTGACACCAGAATCAGACATTTCCAATGAAACTTTTTTGTAACTTTCTGACATTGTAAGCATGTTTATTTAAAGCATACACAAAATCCAACAGAAACAAACGCCTAAACCCATTGTGTTTCCTGTTTTGGACTTGCTGTTACCAGGTGTATAGTGCTGCTTTACGATGAGGTTAACATAAACAACTTCTAACAATGCCACTTTAGCCCTTGAAATACCTTTACCAACCTGTATCCGTAATATCATCACAAATCCTCCTAATCTTTAACGGCAGGAGCGGTCACTTGCATTCCCCGGTTCACTTCTGAAATGTTTTGCCTTTTTTTAAGTCCAGGTTAGGTAGCTAACAATTACTTGAATTTCTCTTCTCTCTTCTAGCATGATCCAAGCCATTGCTTAAAGGTCCACAGATAGCTTAACTCTTCAAGCTCAAGTTTTTTTATTTGAGTTTAAGTAAAACCTCCAAAGGTTTTTTTTTTCTTCTTGAACACTGAGGCCATATCATAACTGCTGGTCCTGGAAAATCACAGCAATTATGATTCCATAAAAAAAACCTGCTCGCCTGGCTAAGGTCTCACTAACATAGGTTCTCCATCAAAAATTTAACATCCTACGTGACATATTCCTCATCATCACTAGGTTCAGATTTGATGTGGTCTGGGTGAAGAAGAGGGTAGTGTGGTGCTGTAGTCCTGGTACAGACATACCATTCCTTAATGTTAGACAGTTGAGGTAAAGCTGGGTTGACGGAACGTTGGCTCCTTCGTGGGGTCCTGCCTATCTGATGCTTCTGGGCCAGTTGACTTTTCAGGCCTGATAGTGAAAGATCCAAAGGCATTGCCATTGGCGACGAACTACGCAGCAGCAACTTATTGTCTACTTCGTTGGCTGAGCTAATATCCAATTCATGATTCGACAGAAGTGGGAAAGTTATGTGTTTGCTGCCAATGGATGGAGAGAGTCGGTTCATCTTAAGGTCAAGGGGCTCAATGAGAGCCTGATGAGGTTGTTGGAGTTGAAGAGAGTCGTATGCGTCCTGGGGTTCAGAGGTAGGTGACAACTTGACATGAACCTTCATGTGTTTTCTCAAGGAGCTAGGGTGGGTGTACGACTTGGTGCATCCCAGAGCCTTGCAGTCATAGGGCTTTGATGCTGTATGGACCTGTGAGTGCTTCTTTCTGTCGCTGCTGTTTGCAAATCGGCGCTCACAAAATTCACACTGGAATGGCTTCTCACCTGCAACACACACATAACACTAACCGTTATATCAGACTTTAACCATTATCACAGACTTTAATGAGCCTGTAACTATTGTTACAAATAAAAGGACAAAACAAATTCTTTTCAAACATACATTTCCTACATTTTGATAGATCAATAAATATTGGATGTAAAGCTTCTTTTGAAAAGCTCAATAAAACAGTGAATGAGTTGCATTTTTTTTAATGCCAAGAAATATGACACAATGTTCATTATGAATGCACTGAGGAGATGTTATCCTGATTAATTTACTTAAGTTATGCTGAAAAGTTTTATCAGTGCATACTTCAAAACATGTTTGTTTGCTAATGTGATCACAATAGCAAACGAGTATACCAGGGACATAAACATAAGTGTAGCTCTAATATTTGGATCTCTGCAAAAAGATCTGCTAATTATGATAAAGACCATATTATTATATTATGATGTTGGTTGTAAAATGGTTACAAATTAAAAGATCATAAAACAAGTTTAATGGCAACAGAGACAACCAAGAGATTACACAAAAACTCAAGTCAAGAATCAGGTTGTATCTTTAAAAACCAAATATGAGAGATATAAATATAAAAAGAATATTAATAACACTAAATGCCACAAACCCAACTACTGAGCTGGCAACAATTGGGCCTATTTCAAATAGATTTTCAAAGTACTTCCAAACATTTACTAAGAATGTAATTGCTATGTGGAAGCATGATAATTATGAAGGCGATTAGATGTCCACATCTAATAGAAAAGTACAGCCTCAAATAAGGATATTGCCCTGCTTACAGATTCTTTTGTATCTTAGACACAGAAACATGCAAAAATGTCTAGTGAAGGTGGGAAGTAAAGGTAGGATATGGAACACATGAAGTACCACACTACGATGATGGTGACCTGAACTTGTTGTTTATACAGTCTAACAGAGAACGTAAGTGTTTGCCAGTGAGTTTATCTGGTACTTGAATTAAATGTTATTTTTCCTTTTTGGTGGCAAGAAAACACATTGAACACATCTTGTTAAAGGTGCAATATGTAGTTTCTGTAGACGCATATGAAAGTTGGATTTACAGAGTATGTGGTATATGTTCATAACTCTAAACACAAATTGTCCTCAGAGAAAAATTTGGGAAAAAATGCAAAAAATAAAATGTTTCAATATGTATAAAAAACAATATATCATAAGATACACCTTATCTTATCTTAGATATCTTACAAGATCTCGATTATAATAACAAACAAGAGCAGAGGAGAGAACCATGAAGCAAGATCAACGTACCAAGGCTTTCTTTGAGTATGCTGGCTCAACAAAGCCTAAAGTTCCAATCATAGAAATCATATACCACATAATTGGTTATAAACTTTCTCTGTGAATTTAAGCTTTCTGTTACACGCTTTGGCTGCTGACATAAAAAGGGGCATTATGCTTAAAGAAAGTTACCATAAAGATCTATCCATGTTAAAAAAGATCCAGCTTCATGACACAGAAAATAGGATTACAATATTATTATTGCTCAATTATTGCTCATCTATTTGATCAATGAATATCAACATTTGGAGGTTAACATGCAATAGTTCAGACTTAAAATCTTTCAAATCTTATTTATAATTGAATACAAAATAAATAGGTTGGCAAGGCTATTCAATGTGCAGTTGTCACTTAAGTTGTCTGCATGTAGTGGGGAAATATTTCTGAATTCTGTATTAATAGACTATCACTTCTGTAATTTTCTTCCAGCATTTTTCTTTTGCCTTATTTGCTGTGTTGAGTTTTATAGAATATCAACATTGCTGTCCATAAAAAGTATAAAAGTATCATGAAGAATCCAAAGCTGTCTTTTCATCAGTATACGTTGAGAATCTGAAGACGAAAGTCTAGGTCAGTAGAGAAAGTTTATAAGGGTCTTTGTTGTGGAATATCCTCTGACATAACTATGTGTTTTATTTTTAACTGTTTTTTGGTTCATCAGATTTCTGACTTCAAATAAACCCATTGTGAGTGAGAAAATAATCTGAATTAAGATGTGTATGTGAGTTTGATCCTGAAAAAATATCATAAAGTTGTAAAAGTTAAGTTGTTAATTTTGTTTGAATGTCCTGTCTAATTCTAAGAATTTAAAGCCCAGACCCTGTCATCACTGAATCGACATCGTTAAGTCTGTCCCAGAACCTGTTGAATATCACCAATGTTCCCTTCCTCACTGTGTAAAACAAAAATGCAGCTTAAAGACCTATCAAAAAAACACAAAAAACCCCAAACACCAATCACAGGGTTTGTCCAGAACCCTGACAAAGCTGTTATGGATTTTGATAAACCTATAAGCAAAATTAAATAATTAAATAATTATATAATTTTTAGGTGACAACTTGACATGTATAATAATTATATAATTTAACTGCTAAAAAGCTGTATTTACAGGTATGAACCCTGTAGGGTTGTTGATATAAATGTAGTATTTGTAGGCTAATAATTTATAAAAAGAAGTATTAGGGCCACATGGGGAGGGAATTGGAGATTGAAGGAAGACATTTATGTGGCGCACCTTATGAGGTTATACCGTAGCATAGGTAAAACAAAACAAGGAAACGCTTTCTTGAGCAGGCTGCTCTTCTGATACAACCTTTCATTATAATAACTGTAACCAATCTGATTTTAATTTATTTACAATTTTAATATATTAAATTAATGACTTATTCTGGTAAATTTCTTACTTTAATATTGTAAATGTTTTACTTACATGTTTTTTCTTTAACATGGCCCTAATACATTGATAACGATCACGCTATTATTAAAATCTTAGTCTGAGTTACTTAGATAAACAACCTGGTTCCTCCTAAACTATATCTAAATACACAGTGGTAATTAAATTGATCTTCTTAACCCTTTGCTGTAGTGTATAGCCAATACACATTAAATTCTGTACTTATCCCTTTCCCTCATCATCCTACTGCTTTCTGTCACCTTGGACGGCTTGTGAGCAGCAGTTTCAAGCCGTGACTCCTCAAGGAAACAAGGGAGCAATGAAGGGTGGACATGAATTGGTACTGGACTGAGCTTTCGTAAACATGGAGGGGATTCCTACTAGGAACAATCTCTGTTAGGCTCTTTATTCGCCGTCTCTGTCCGGAGGCGGCTGTCTTGGCGGATGGATGGATTTAAAGACATTTTCAAATGGCTTATCACAGCGCTCTGTCTGTAGTCACAGAATCATGATACCCTACCAGTGTGCGTGCGCGTGTGGATCTTGAGGTTCTCAGAGCGAGCGAACATCTTGCCGCAGTTGGGAAATGCGCAAGAAAAAGGCTTCTCCCCGGTGTGCACACGAATGTGGTTGATTAGTTTGTATTTTGCTTTGAACGCCTTCCCGCCGCGCATACACTCATCCCACATGCAGACATGACTGAGGGTCTCAAGCCCAGTTGCAACATGCTCGGTGGTGACGTGGTCCACCAGCTCGTGCATGGAGCTGAAAGTTTGGTCGCAGACGGATGTCGATGTCCGACCAAGCCTCTGTCTCGAAGAAGTTCGGTCAATCCATTTACATATTAGCTCTGTTTTGACGGTAGGGCCTTTTGAAAAATCCAACAGGCCGTCTATCCCACCGCCCGTAGCACTTTCGGCTATGGCGGAGATACCAGTAGCTCTCTGCTGGGGTGGTAAGACGATGCTCGAAGCCCCGGAGTTGTTGTTCCCCAACGGAGAGACAAGGCCATTGTGCCTAGCCACTACAGCCGTCCGCTTCATGCTCAGCACGGCGGGCTACCCCGCTCCTGTTGCCAGCTCCGATCCTCTTTTCCTCGGAAAATGAGTTCAGTCTAACAGACAAGGCGTTCGCTGCTTCTGTGCGTCCTTCCTGTTATGTTTAGTGAGGGCAAAGCGCATGCGGCAGTGTCTTTACCCCCCGCTGATCGGTGTTAGATCCCGAGAGCCTCCATGCTTTTATTTACTGTGTGACTGTGAATGGAGGTTAACGGAGTCGATGGAATAGAGCAGGCCGCGTCCGAACACTGTCTCGCATCGTCCCTGTCTCCTTGCCTCCTCAACTCCTTCCCCAATCCGCCATAGTTAAATACAGGAAATTATTCCTATTCAGCAACTACATTATATCATTAAACGTCTTAATTAGGTCTATTAACACTTTCCTGGAGATGCTGGCCCATTAGCCCTTGTTTAATGGCCCCACTCATTTTAAACCTACTGAACTATATTTGTTCATTTACCCCTCCCACACAAGTCAAGAGAACAATGAAATAGCAAATATTTTAAATTAATCAAAAAATGTTTATACTACTGAATAGTTTTTTTTTGTAATTATAATGTTCCAATGTGTTCAATAGGCTATATGTAGCCTTTCGACCAAGCAATTTTCATTAAAAAAAAAAAAAGTCAAAACAACATTAAAGAAAATACTATTACCCCTTATCATTTTTCAGGAATTCTCCCCTCATTTTCTTTTCTTTTCTTTTTTTTTTTTAATTTACCACTTTTACCAAAAAAAAAAACCCTCAGGGAGATTAAACATGTACCACCGCTAATCCAAGTTTTTTGATACGACAAACGAAAAACTAAAGACGTTGAAAACAGGGGAAAGTCTGTTAACAGAGATGTTCAACATAAGAAGGGGCAGGAAGCAAGCCCCTAACTTCAGTTTGAATACTTTATTACTCACCAACAAATGTTCATTTAAGGGAACTGGAGGATTTTAAGTTTTTCTTTGGTTATCCAATTTGCTAGGGAGCAACAAAACTAATGGGATTGTGTTTCTAATATTTAAGCTAAATATAGATCAGTATGAATCCAGTAATGTTTGGTTAGCAAATTTTACGTCATTACTTTTTTCTCACTTGTATCATAACAAATCAAACCAGAATGGGCAATTCCTGAAAACTTGCAGTTTGAAAACTGGCTATGGACTTGAACTTGTAAAGCATTTTTCTAGTCTTCTGACTACTCAAAGCAACTTTACACTGCATGTCACACCCAGGGGCTCCGCCAGGAATGCTGGGCCCCTGGAAAAGATTTAACATTGGGCCCCTACCTTGCCAAAACTAACCACAGAGAATTTCTATATTCACACCTCCATCACACAAATGACCCATTGAAACTTTAACCTTTATGCTTTGTTTTACACTCAGAAAATGGGAGATGAATAAATTCACATGTTGTAGTTCAAAAATAATTTAAACAATGTAACCTTTCATTAACCTTTCTTCTGACACCGCATTGTCTCAGCTGACATTAAAAAAAAAAAAAAAAAAAAAAAACTTTTTGGAAGAAGTACTGATATATGAATTTACAGTTTACGATGAATCTGTTGATATCACAGATGTTACTGTAGCTTGGTGGGAAAGATGCTAAATAGCTGTAAATAATATATTTTCTAATAAGGGGCAGGAAGCAATCTTCAACTTCCTGCATCTGCATTGTTCTCTTAATAAACCCAGGATACACAGCATTATAATCCAAGTCATATAAATATACATTGGGATTACTAATCCACCCTTGTTTTTGGATATAACTAATTTAAGGCAAAAAAAAAAAAATTCCTCTTTCCATTAGAACCTTGAAAATAATTTATGTATCTCATTGAACCATTTTTGAGGGAATTGCTAATTATTAATGGAATTGCTGAAAAAAATCAACCTGGAAAGTATGTGCATTTAAAGTATTTCAGCCTCCACAATGATAACGGTAAATTCCTCCACCTTTTTAAGTATTATCTGACTGTTTAAGAAGCCTAGGGCCATTCAGTGAAAAAAGTGGCCATTGGAGATCTTACGTTGATTCCAAGGTATTTCATGCTTCATGGCCTCCATGCAACAGGAGTTTGCGATAGATGTCCAGTGAATGTGAGGTTGTTTAGAGGGATAGACTCGCTCTTAGACAAGTTGATTTTCTAACCAGAGAATTGACAAAAATCACAATGAGTTTGAGGTGATTTGGGACTGACAATTTTGTATGGGACAATGTCAATACAATGTTATCTACATAAAGGTTGACTTTGAAATCATAATTTAAAAGTGTGATACCTGTTATATTTTGATTTGCTCTTATAGCAGGAGGCTCAACTGCTAAAGTAAACATAACTGGTGAGGCTGGATATCCCTGCCTGGTGGGTCTGGCGAGTTGGAATGGGGGAGAAATTAATCCATTTGTTTTGACACATGCAACAGGGTTATGGTAGAGGGACCTCTTCCATTGTTTGCATTTCAGGCCAAAGCCAAATTTCGGAAGTATATGGAAAAGATAAGACTATTCTATCCTGTGAAATGCTTTTTCAGCATCGAGTCAAATTGCAACAGCTGGGTGTTGGAGAGATACAGCCTTTGACATTACATGAAATAGTCTCCTCTTACAGCGTGCAGCATGATGACCAGAAACAAAACCAATTTGGTCTCAGTGGATTAATGAGGAGCTGACTTTCTCAAGTTGCCAGTACTTTATACATGTTATAATCATTATTTCGTAAGCTTAGAGGACAGACATTTCCTATTAGAATGGTCCTTACCAGGTTTTGGTAGTAAGGAGATAACAGCTGTTGTCATGCTGCAGGTACTGACTGTGGCTGCGTTTCGGTTCTCTTATTTGCATCGAGTGTCCTCCAAGTTGCCTCCTCCACTTGCGTCTTAGTCCCGCCCACCAGAGATGCACAGAGGAAACGAAGTCGAGGAGAGAGGACCGAGGAAATCAGTTTAAGAGACATGAAACGTCCTTTCCTCTACAGCGTCACATGACGCGACATCAGTTGATCACGTTCAGCTGTCAGTAAGCCTAACAGCTGTTTATGTCCACATGTTACAGTGTTTAGTCTCTTTACCTGATAACAAACACCTGAAGAACAACCTGCAGTCTGTTTCAAACCAAAAGGACAATTTCTACTGACGAAAAGATGTCTATTTAATATTTGTTATTATTGTTCTACAATTTTGACTTAGGCTTGCCTATATTTCGACAATGAACTCTGTATTTTATAAACAAAGATACTGATGTATCAGGAATACTGAAAATGATTGATGAGAATCTAAATGATGAAACTTTCTGAAGATAACAGTGTGAATGTAAAATATGTTTGTGACTGACAGACTCCCTCGTCATCAAACTGTCATCCTCATCATCTTCAGACATTCAAACAGTCTGAGAGATGATGAACAGGACATGAAGGATGTATTGATTTTATAGAAGTTATAGAGCTTCATATATGGTTGTTAATCTTCATGACAGAATCTTTTTAATCCCAGCTCATCACAGACCGACTCTTTACAAACTCAATGACATTCATAATCTGTTTAAATGTCCAATGCTCCGTTTAGCGTCCTTTTAATGTCTGTCTTTTCTCCTGTATTAAACTCTGCTCATATTGAGAAGTTTTACTGAAGTCTGATCCGCTGCAGCGTCCAATCATTGAGTGATATACGAGAAGGGAGAGTGTCTGTCAATTAAAAGACTTACGTGAAGTCAGCTCTCGTGTCTCCTCGGTCATCGCTCCTCGGATCTGCCTCCTCGCTCCTCCGTTCACTATGAGAGCTTTGGAACAATCCTCAACATAGCGGCTCTGGAACTACTTCTGGTTCGGCCGAGGACCGAGGAGATTGCAAATAAGAGAACCGGAACGTACCTTGTGTCACAGCTGATGAGGAACAGGAACTAGACCAAAGTGCAGATACTGAGCAAAAAATTATTTATTTAAACAAAAAATCAAAAACCTACTAATAATACAGATGGGGAAACGCACATTCAACACGACATACAACACCCACTGACTATCTAAAATATACTGAAACAGAGGGGAAGAAATACAGACACTAAATAGACAGAGGTAATCAACACAGATGAGACTAGTTACACAAGTGCAGATAATCAGGGCAATCAGACAGAGGAAAACACAGAGGAAGCAATGGCTGCTACCTAGTTCCCTTAGGGTTAGCAGATTTGCAATCTCCTTGGATGCATTTGGATTTAAGTTGCTTTAAGTCAATTCTCCTAACACCTTTCCTTAACCCCGTGACGGGGTTAAGGTAAAGGTGTTAGGAGAATTCATAAAGGATTTAGGAAAGGGCGATCGCGATTTTTAGACAATCTGCACTTTCACTAGGTGATGTCATAATAATATGACGGCAGCGGAGGTGAGTGACACGAATCTGCCACGGTGGAACTACAGTTTACAGAAAATGGGCTACAAACAGCTCATCTAAAAATGTTTCCCCTGTGCCTTCTTACCGTTTAAATAATCCTAAAAACCATGGTGTGTGAATAAAAATAAAAGGTAGGCTTTATTGGACACCAGGAAACTTCACTTTGATGGTTTTATAACATCAACATCATGTTAAGAGTTCACCTCTGGGTTTAAAATTGATCGAAGTTGTTTAAGATAAATTATTGCAGCACTAACCTCAATGATCTGCGTCCCTTTTCCTTTTTTTTATGAACAAGGTTTTATAGTCCTATTACAATTTCACGTATTAAATCATCATCAAATAACAGCAAATCATCACCACAAACTTGATTCTAGAATGTATAAAAGCAATGCTCACCTTCTTCACACACAATAAAAAAAATGAAAGAAATATAAAGGCTGTAACTAATTATTAAAACTAATTGCCTGAAATACACACAATTTAATACAAAATATTGATGGAATTGTTAGTATTCTAGTTAGTAATGAAGAACAAGTAGGATTTTTTGGGGTTTACAACTACTCTAGAATGGTTTACCATGAGCCGGGTCAAATTGACCCGAAGACCCTGGGTGTGACTGAAAAACGAAGATCCTACGAGGGCTAAACAGATTATAAACATCTGTGAGTTTGTAAAGAGTCGGTCTGTGATGAATTGGGATTGAAAAGATCTGACATGAAGATTAACAACCAAATATGAAGATCTATAACTTCTATAAAATCAATACATCCTTCATGTCCTGTTCATCATCTCTCAGACTGTTTAAATGTCTGATGAGGATGACAGTTTGATGCAAGGGAGTCTGCCATTCTGTAACTGTGTGTGTTTGACTTGAAATAGTACAGGATGTTTGAAGGACATAAACAGCTGTTAAAGCTGACTGACAGCTGAACGTGATCAGCTGATGTCACTTCACTGACGCTGTTGAGGAAAGGACGTCTCATGTCTCTTAAAACTGATTTCTCTCTCCTCTGCTTCGTTTCCTCTGTGCATCTCTGGTGGGAGGGACTGAGACGCAAGTGGAGGCGACAACTTGGAGGACGCTCGATGCAAATAAGTGAACTGGGAAGCAGCAAATGAACACAAGACCAAAAACACAATGGACACCTAAAAAGTAAATCATAAACACTTTTATAAAATTTCCAGGTGTGATTATCGACAATAAAATCTGCTGGAAACCTCACATTGGACATGTATGTTCCAAGATAGCAAAGAGTGTAGGTGTCATGAGGCAATCTAGGTACATACTGAACCAACAGTCCCTTCTTATTTTATATTATTCTCTTGTTTTGCCATACATGAGTTAATGTGTTGAAGTGTGAAGCATCGTTTTCGCCTACCTCCTGCCTCTCAGGCCGACAATTTCATATTTGTAATTTCTTAAGTTCTCCTCCTTGACGATGATGTGTAGATGATGAAGAAATATCCGCTGACACTGACTTGCTTGTAATGTAAGACATTTATTTACAAAGTCAAGAAACAGCATCAGTCCAGGTTAGTCATGTTACCTGGGCGAGTCACCAGTCAAATGTGATTCTCCTGAACAAAGAAAAGACCCTTGTATTTATGCAGTATTGGTCAAAGCATCAAGACATTTACGACTTCATTTAGTGCATCTCCTACATTCCTGCACCCCCTGTGGTTCCTCAGGACATATGACTTAAAAGGTTATACAGGTCACCATAAGATGACCTCTTATCTCTCCCAATATAGCCTAAGGGTCTATTCTCATTTTACTACCAAATTGTTTCTCTTTTACAATCTTAAGGAATGCCCATTCCCATAAATAGACCCCTTCATTGTCTATGATGTTACCATTTGTCCCACCAACAGCTCACATGTTTCAGCAGCATACTTACACTACACATACTTTTTCATATTTATTATGTTGCATGTAAAATACACTTCATATTCCCCCCTTCGAGACTTTAGTCTCGAAAAAGAATATCACACAAAATACTTATGACATAACCCTCTGACCATGACTAACCTTAAAAAAATGTTTAGAGTGTGAGAGCGAAAAACCCATCAAGCAGACATCTTTCAAATACCATCAAACAATCTAGACAGGAAAATTCTCTCACGGCCACCACTTTTCAGCACTCTTAAACCAATCAAAATACAAACAAAATCAAATTATTTTAATGGATGATATACAAATGCATACATTAAGAACCTCAGAAATAAAAATAAAAAAATTGTTCAAAGTCAGGCTGGTCGACCAATCGCACCTTTCAATGAACCTGTCCTTACCTATTACCACTTTCCCTAAGGATCCACGAGAAAAGAAATAAAACACCTGAGGTCTTAATACATACATTTTACACAGCTTCCAAAAACATCAATACTAAATCTAAATAATATATCCCACTAAACATCTAATGTAAAATAATAAAAGAAAAGAAGAATAGATGAGAGTAGAAAAAAGACATTAAAATATTGCTTTGTAGGAGTATCAGCTTCTTCCATTGGACTGCAAAGATTTTTCATTCAAGACCTCTCATCATGATCTCCTTATTCAGTCCACTGTCCATCAGGATGTCCTCCACTCGCCTACATTTGAATCTTCACATCCTTTAGGCTGAAGGAATCTCTGGACAGTCCATCATTCTCACACTGGTCTCCCCAATACTATCCTATGAAGAGAAATCACAAACCAGTATCTTTGCACAACAAAAGCATCAAAAATATAACCATTTCATATCATATTTTAGATGTCCTCAATGTATGATTAACATATTTCAATGTCCCCCCTTTATCCATGCAGTCACTATTCAATTCAATCCCATGCATTGGCAAATTTTAACAATACAATTTTAACACCCCATTCATTTTTCACCAACACCTTGGCTTTGCAGATGATATTATTTCTCTATTTTATTTTTTCTATTTTTATCCGCTAGCGCCGAAGATTAACTGGAAGATAGCGACATGCTAGGTGACGATAGCGTGGCTAATGCTATTGCCCAAAGTGTCACGGAAAAGATTAGCGCACTTATGGTGCTAAAGTTTGCCAAGCTGCAGTCCTCGTTGGAGAAACGAAGTAACCATATTGAAGACAACACTAAAAGAATGATTGAGACAGAAAACCGCATCTCGGGGAGTGAAGACCGCACCGTATCCATGGAAAAAAAAAGCTTACGGAGCTGGAAAATGTGTTAAGGCTTTGGCCGACGGAGCTGAGGACAACGAGAATAGAAGCCACAGGGACAACATACGAATTACGGGGCTTAAAAAATTTGCTGAAGGGAGACAAGCTGTCAAGTTTTTCTTCCAGACATACTGGGATTGGAGACCAAACGAGGCTCTGTAAAGATTGACAGGGCACACCGAGCTCTCTCTAATTAAGATGAATATCCTACCCCGAATTTTGTACCCCTTGCAGATGCTCCCTTTGTATTTACCTCGGAAAACTACCCAGGATTTAGAAAAAAACACTTTCTAAGTTTATTTGGCAGGGTAAAAAAAAACAGACTGAGGCTAAGAGTGTTGCAGCTTCTTACTCATATGGGCGGTCTTTCACTGCCGAACTTGATGTTTTATAACTGGGCTTGCCATGTTCGCCACCTTTGGCAGTGGTTGCATGCATATTTTAAAAAAGAGCCCTGTATTGATTCATGGGCTTCCCCCTCTTACACATTATGGAGCCTGGCCACTTGTGACTCAAATAAAATAGATTCAGACATAAAGAATAATCCTATTATCTTCAATAGTGTTCTAGTGTGGTGTGACCCAACTAAATATCTTGGAATGAAAAATGTGAAATCCCCGCTATCACCTATAGTCCAAAATCCTGATTTCCCTGCAGGCAGGCAGGCAGGCAGGCAGGCATCTGTCTGTCTGTCTGTCTGTCTGTCTGTCTGTCTGTCCGTCTGTCTGTCTGTCTGTCTGTCTGTCTGTCTGTCTATCATCAACATTTTTTTGGTTACTTGCAAATTAGACATTTCGTATCTTCCAAGGTAACTCTTTTCTCTTGATATTCCTCGTAACGACATTTATTATGGAGCGTCAATATGACAAACATTTTATTTCATCCTTTGACGCTCTGCTTGATGCCTCCAACATATACGTATTGCCTAATATCTCATATAAATGGGAAAGGGATTTAAACACGGCATACATTGAGGACGACTGGCAGACAGCCATCAATCTGATTAAGTCAACGTTTACTTGCAACAGGTTACGAGATACTTGTCATGTCTCGCTTCAGGGCAGCCCCTCCTTCTCCTATTGTGGGTTGTCTGTCTTTCCCGGTCTGTCTAATCCTCATGTTTCTCTCCCTGATTGAGTGTGGTGGGTGTGGTTTCTTTCCTCAGTAGGCACCAGGTGTGCCACATCTACAATCAACCTGGGCTGTACAAAACCCCCAGATTGTCTCTCACTCAGTGCCAGATCGTTCCGTCTACCACGTATTATTTGCTGATCTTCCACTGGAGCACCTCGTCGATTGTACCCCTCACAACTCCTACCCACCGGATCCTGGGACTTCTCAATACCCCTCCCCTTTGGCACCATTGTTTGAATAACTTTGTAATTAAATCTTGTTCACGTATTCCCTCAGTCTCTGTCGTGCTCTTGGGTCCAAATCAAGACAATCCTTAACAGAACGATCTGGCCAGAGCATGGACCCAGCCGACACAGACCCTGACTCCCAAGTTTATCACCTCCACCAAGCTATGTCGGCCCAAGGCATAATGCTTGGCCAACATGACCAGTCTCTGCAAGGGATAATGGACACCTTGTCTGGGATGGCCTCAGCCTTGTCCCGTGTAGAGAAGCAGCTGCAGAGCGACCCGCAGCTTGTGCCCACTCATAACCCTCCTCCAGCAGTAACTGTGACCACTCCAGTTCAACCCCGTGAGCCGTTTGTCCCGGCCCCTGAACGTTATGACGGTAATTTAGGTGACTGTAGGTCATTTTTATTTCAGTGTTCCCTTGTTTTTGAGCTACAGACTTTGACCTATGTTAGCGATAGAGCTAAGATAGCTTACGTTCGGGTTGCTTACAGGAAGGGCTCGGTCTTGGGGAACAGCGTTTTGGCATAGTCCGCTAACTGCTAATGCTACTTTTCAACAGTTCACTTCTGACATGACATCTGTTTTTGATCAACCAGTTACCAGCTGCGACGCTAGTAACAAACTGCTGAGTCTACGTCAGGGCTTCCTTAGTGCTGCTAATTTCGTACGCTGGCAGCAGAATTGGGGTGGGACGACCGAGCGCTACAAAGCATTTTTTTAAGGGGCTAAATGAAGCTGTGAAAGATTGTTTAGTGGGGAGAGCGGAGACGAAGGATCTGCAAGACCTAATAGCGCTAGCTATCAAGGTGGACAACAGGTTGAGGGAGCGACGTAGGGAGAGAGTGCTAGGTCCCCAAGCTAACTACCCTGGGACTGCGGTTACGACATCATCCCACTGGCTTCCTGAAATGAAGCCACCCAATGACTCAAAGGTATCCTCAAGAAACGAGGAACCCATGCAGTTGGGTCGGAACCATCTAACCCCAGCTGACCGCCACAGACGTTTTCAGGAGCGGCTCTGTCTTTACTGTGGAAAACCTGGACATCGGCTTGCTTCCGTTTAAAGTCCTCACCAGTCACAGACGGGGTTCTGGTGAGTAGCACTGTGGTCCCAGATTACCCCGAAAACGAATACTCATTGACGCTTGCATATTGGTGAATGGTAACTCTTATAAATGTGAGGTCCTTGTGGATTCTGGCTCAGACTCTAACATTCTTGACTCTGTGTTTGTTAAAGAAGCCCAAGTAGCGTCTATCCTCATCGACACTCCTCTCATCATTAGTGCTTTAAATGGTGACAGGCTTGCTAACATTACTCATCAGACCAAGCCTTTACCTCTCCTGTTAGCCGGCAATCATCGAGAGGAGGTTACGCTCCACATCATGCATTCTCCCAATGCTCCCTTAGTGCTTGGTCTTCCTTGGCTCCAGGTCCATAATCCAGTTATTGACTGGGCGGCTGGAAGGATTATTAGCTGGAGTTCATTCTGTCATTCTACCTGTTTAAAGTCGGCTCAACCACTGTGTGCTCAGAAGACTTGTGCTCCACAAGAACCCCCTGACATCTCCTCCGTGCCTCCCGTGTACTATGACCTGGCTGAGGTCTTCAGTAAACGAAGAGCTCTCTCCCTTCCACCTCACAGACCCTATGATTGTGCAATTGATCTGCTGCCTGGCTCTCCTTTTCCTACCAGCCGGTTGTACAATCTGTCGGCACCAGAACGTGAGGCTATGGAGACCTACATCACTGATTCGCTAAATTCTGGAATCATCCGGCCCTCCTCATTACCGCTAGGTGCGGGTTTTTTCTTCGTGGGTAAGAGGGACAAATCTCTGAGGCCATGTATTGATTTTCGCGGACTAAACAATATCACTGTTAAAAATAAATACCCTCTGCCTTTGCTAAACTCTACTTTTGAACCCCTACACGGAGCCACTATCTTCACAAAGCTGGATCTCAGGAACGCGTATCACCTTGTAAGGATTAAGGAGGGTGACGAGTGGAAAACCGCCTTTAACACACCACTAGGTCACTTTGAATACCTTGTCATGCCATTCGGCCTGACCAACGCCCCAGCTGATTTCCAGGCCATGGTGAATGATGTACTGAGGGACATGCTTAATAAGACTGTATTTGTTTACCTAGATGACATTTTGGTTTTCTCCCATCACCTTGAGGAGTACCTGTGCATGTGCGTCAGGTACTTCAAAGGTTGTTGGACAATAAACTATTTGTGAAGACAGAGAAATGCAGTTTCCACCAGTCATCGGTTTCTTTCCTGGGTTACATCATTGAGAGGGGAAGAATGAAGGCAGATCCGGAGAAAGTAAGAGCAGTAACAGAGTGGGAGACCCCGTCCTCAAGGAAGCAACTCCAGCGATTTCTGGGATTTGCAAATTTCTATCGCAGATTTGTGCGTAATTACAGTCAGGTTGTGGCTCCACTCACCAAGTTAACATCTCCCTCTGTTCCCTTTTCATGGTCACCTGCGGCAGAGGAGGCCTTTATGGAACTTAAGGAACATTTTTCCTCGGCTCCAATCCTGGTCCAGCCTGACCCTAACCGCCAGTTTATAGTCGAGGTGGATGCCTCGGACATTGGAGTTGGGGCTGTCCTGTCACAAAGAGCAGCGGGTGATGACAAACTGCACCCTTGTGCTTTTTTCTCCAAAAAACTGTCACATGCTGAGAGAAATTATGATGTGGGTAACCGGGAGCTGCTCGCCGTCAAACTGGCCTTGGAGGAGTGGAGGCATTGGTTAGAGGGAGCAGCGATACCATTTGTGGTTTGGACAGACCACAAAAACCTGTCATACCTGCAGACCGCCAAGCGGCTGAACTCCCGCCAGGCACGCTGGTCTTTATTCTTTGGGAGATTTAACTTTACACTCACATACAGAACTGGAAATAGGAATGTTAAACCTGATGCTCTTTCGAGACAATTCCCTGTTGAGGAGGAGAGACCCCCTGTTGCAGACACTATCCTGCCTTCATCATGTTTGGTAGCCTCTCTTACCTGGGAGATAGAATCAGTGGTGAGACGGGCTCTTAACATGTTCCCTGATCCTGGGGGGGTCCCACTAACCGACTTTTTGTCCCAGACTCTGTTCGCTCGCAGGTTCTTCAGTGGGGTCACACATCTAGGTTCGCTTGTCATCCTGGGAGTGCACGAACTCTGTCACTTTTGAAGCAACACTTCTGGTGGCCCACCATGACTACTGACACCAAGGAGTTTGTTAAGGCTTGCACCGTCTGCGCTCGAGGGAAATCTTCGCACCGCCCTCCAGCTGGTCTACTTCGACCTCTTCCTGTACCTGGCCACCCTTGGTCCCATATTGCACTGGATTTTGTCACCGGGTTGCCTCCAATCAAGACAATCCTTAACAATACTCAGTACAAGATTTTGCATAGGTTACATATCACTCCCGTCATATTACATAAAATAAATCCCTCTGTGCATTAAGTGATGCTCTGAAAGAGGGACATACTAATCTCAAAACTTTGGACACTCATTTCCAAAGAAATCAGTGAGATATTCAAAGTCAAAATTCTAAAAGAATTACACCTTCCTACATCATGCTATAAACTTCTTGACAAGTTGCTTTTGATTGCTCAGAAGTGCATTTTGCACAATTGGATCAAGGATGCCCCACCCAGTATTACGCTTCGGTACAGAGAGATTTTTAACTGCATTCCCCATGAACGAATTCAAGCTGTTTTAAAAGGAAAAGATGATCTGTTCGCTAAAATTTGGTTACCCTTTCTAAACTATTTACCCAGAGAACTGAAAACGCTGCTTTTAATGGGTAAGCAGTTTAGTGATTGGAAATAGTCCATTCTTGGAACTTCTACTGCGGGCCAAATAACATGAAAGGGCTTCTGATGACTGGTTAACCTGGACTATCTCTACGTGGGGCGGACTGAAGCTAGTTCGAGATTTAGATCAGTGCAGAACGTGATACACATGATGCTTGCTTTGATTTTCACAATTGTTATTATTGGTATTTTATTTTATATTATTTTATTTGTGCATATTTTCCATTTTCTTTTTTTACAGGTATGAATATTGTGTGTAGCATTACAAGGTCGCAGGTTTGCATGTTCATTTCTTTTAGCTATACTGTCTGGGTGTTGGGGAGGGGTGTTGTGTGTTGTATTTAAAAATGTCAATAAAATGTTAATAAAAATATATAAATAAATAAATAAATATATATATATATATATATATATATATATATATATATATATATATATATATATATATATATAAACCAAAAAATATTCTTCTTCCAAGGTCAATCCAAAACTTATTTCATGAGAGGGAAGGCAGTAGACAATATGATCTAAGAGGTACCCAAAAATTGCAACACCAATCTGCAAGATCGACTCTCAAAAGTATGTGCAGCTCAGTTGGTGGGGTTATTCTATGGAATGCTTAAATGCTGAGGTCAAACTTAGTAATAATGTTCACCAATTTAAAAGGAAGTTTAGATTAGGTGTGTTTGAAATTTATGGCAGGGAGGAAAATCAGGTTAACGAGCTTAAAAATTAGATAATTGTGTTGTGGAGGGGCTGCAGACAGTGACTTTGTGTTTTTATGTTGTATTTGTGTTGACTGGGGTTGAACATCTATAAGCTTTGCTTCTGCCATCCCCTTTTCAAACCTTGTTGTTGTGTCTGTTTTATGGTTTGAAATAAATGGTTTGAATTGATTTTAAAGGAAAAAATGTGTTTCCCCAAGAATCAGTGTGAAGCCAGATGGAGCTTAGTGGAACTGCTGCAAACCTGGTACACCCACCACTTTATTCAGCCACCCAGTGACTGTAGGGGACTATAGTACCTTGAAGGCAGGACCTAAGGATCTGGTGATGGAAACACCCTGAACATTCCTAAAGACAGCCGGAACGTTGTAACTACAGACCAGCAAGTAATCACAGAGAGACTTTGTTTTGAGGAACTTGTGATATTCACATCCATTGCTGAGTCTGATTTAGAAATATTTCCTGGGGCACTGGTTGCATAGATGTTTTTCGTCATGTGGTCTATCCTATGTGCTTTGTGAATGTAGCAGGATATATCAACAACCATGAAGTAAGAACAGACAATACGAAGTGTATACCATGAAAGCCTATTCAAGTTTCCAGAGGATCTAACTTTACACAGTTACAAAGGTGTTTAAGATAGCATTCAAGATATTAGTGGCCATGCTATGATTGATGAATTGCATTCTACTTTTTCAAAGCCTCTTTCTGCAACTACAGGCTTGTAAGACCCATCAACTCTGGGTCTTACAAGGTAGCATGTTCTTTTCATCTGTATGCAAGCCCCAGTGCGAAACGTACCCTTGCATGGATGCAGGATGACAATCATTATTGGAGCCATGAATACATCTAAATATATATGAAGCATTTGTTCCAGGTTAAGGTATAGTGTGTTTCTGTTTTGGGTTATTGATTATTATATAATTTATGAGGACTATATTGAGTAGGTGGATATTGGGTCACATGGGTATGGGCGGACACATTGTATTGATTTAACTCACCTGTTCACCTTTCTTTCTCGTTGAAAAAGAGAGGGTGAACTGGGTTGCCATGTTTTGAATTGTTTGTAGATCACTGTGATTATTAAGAGTCAATGCACGCTATCCCAAGTTGATAATTTTTTTTAATTCATGAAAAGTTACAAATATTTTGGTATCACAGTATACTTCAGAACAAGGTATTAGGCCCAACTTTAGCATCTCAGCGGCTTCCTTGTTCTGGAAAGCAGCTACAATCATTTTTTGGCAGCTGAAAATGTCATGGAGGCTAATTTTAAAATGCCTGTCCATTATTACATACATTTTATACTAACTAGGCTATATATAGGGTAAAATAAGTTAATAAAGCTTCAATGAAATTATGAGGTTGTGTACTTTTAAGTTCAACTGTAAAATTATTAACACGGTTAATGTTCTTAGAATTAACTTAAACCATGTCCATGTGACAACCTTGACAGTGAATAATGGGGAACTCAAACAACCACAACAAGGGCTAACTTCAGGGGATAATCCCTCTGGTGGCGTAAACAAATAGCTACAGCTCAAGAAATAAAATCCCAAATCATCATAAGCATACTTTAAATAAATTTGTCCTTTCTCACATAAATAACTTGTATGTTCTGTATGTATGAATGTATGTATATCTATCTATATTGAGCTTTATTCGTCAAAGCCACTAAGCTCTGCACTCCTTGCAAAAGAAAATCAGGCTGGCAGACTCTCTGTACCAGTTTTGAAATCTTTTCTTAAAACTTAACAATGTAGGAAGGCCTTTTTTAAGTGACTGATTGCAGTTTTCTCATGGTGCTGTGATTGACCTCATTTGTTCTTACCTTAATTTTAAGTGTATGCATGTATTTATTTATTTTAATGTATTTTATTGTGCCACTGTTTTTTGCTGTGCATTTTATGGAACAATTTTTATTCTGCCTGTTTTAAATATTTTCTCTTTGCACTTTGCAAATCATTTTGTTACCTTGTTTAGATAAGTACCATTTAAATAAAGTTATTAGTATTTATTTGTATCTATTTATCTCATTCGGTTCCTGTATTGCCAAAGTAATTGTTCAGGTCTCTGTAATGTGATGGTCAATCGTGTCAATTGCAGCACCAACAGGACAAGCACAGAGTGCAGTACTTTCATTTATTAATTTTTTAGGGTAAAAGTACTTTACCCCATTTTTGTCTAGAAAGACAATGCTAAATTTTCAGTGGAATGATAAATTTCAGTAGTTACGACTTGTAACATTACACTGCTCTCAAGATCCACCCCACCTTCCATGTATCACAGCTGAAACCAGTGGTCTCCAGCATTTTTCAGCAGACCCGGGCTCATGACGGAACAGCCATCTGCTAAACTGCGCTGGGCTTGAAATTGGGATGGGGGAGATGGGATGAGATGCAGAAAGAAGGGTAGGATAAGATTGGATGGGGGGGTGGTTGTTTGGGCAGGCCATCCTCATCAACATTCCAGAGGAACCTAAGAGTGCTCAGGAGCTCCCAGAAAAAGGAGAAGTTAGTAACTTGAATATAAAGATAGTGACAAGCAGTAATAAGATATGAAAGCAGAGATAGAGAGACGAGAGAGAGATAGAGTTCCTGGTGCCAGTTCCCCCAGTAGTCTAGCCCTATAGCAGCATAACTATGAGCTGGTCTATACCTCAGCCAGCCCTAACTATAAGATTTATCAAAAAGAAAAGTTTGAAGTCTATTCTTAAAAGTACCTAGTGTGTCTGCCTCCCGAACCCCGACTGGTAGACGATTCCAAAGGAGCGGTGCCTAATAGCTGAAGGCTCTACCTCCCATAGTACATATAGAGACTGTGGGTACCACGAGCAGGCCTGCATTCTGGGAACGTAATGTTCTTGATGGGTAGTACGGTACAATGAACTCTTTAAGATAGGATGGTGCCTGACCGTTTAGAGCTTTGTAGGTGAGAAGAAGGATTTTAAATTATATTCTAGATTTTATAGGGAGTCAGTGGAGAGAAGCCAATACAGGAGTAATGTGGTCCCTTTTTCCTAGTTTTAGTCAGAACACGAGAGCGTTTTGGACTAGCTGAAGGGTCTTTAGAGATTTACCATAGCACCCTGATAAAAGAGAATTACAGTAATCCAACCTGGAGGTATCAAATGCATGAACTAGTTTTTCAGCATCATTTTGCGACAGGATCTGCCTGATCTTAGAGATATTACGAAGGTGACAATAAGCTGTCATTGAAATTTGTTTAATGTGGGAATCAAAGGGCATATCCTGATCAAAGAGGACTCCTAGATTCTTAACAGTGTTACTAGAGGCCACGCTGATACCACTAAGGGCCGTTACATATTTCTGGATCATCCCGTGTGAGGCTAGGAAATATTGTCTAATTAATTAAATACACTACACAACCCAGTTGCATAAGTTCCTCCGGATGTTGGGTTGACTGCACTGGGGGTTTGCTGGATTTGTTAATGTTGTTAATGATCACAGAGTGGTCTGGGTGAAAGGTATGTTGGATCCTAAGGATTTATTCAGACATGATAGCACCTTCTCACTGCAATGCTCCCGTAAACAGTCGTCTATTTTAATGGCTAAAGCTATTAGCTCCTGCAGGCCCTTAGTGTCTGCCCTCCCAACTAGTCCATCCTTCACTGACTTATTAAGCCCTTTAAAAAAAATGCTTTGTAGAGCCTTGTTGTCCCATCCCAGCTCTGCTGCTAATGTGCAAAACTCTACTGAGTAATCAGCAGTGCTTAGTGAACCCTGTTTAAGACTGAGCAAGTGGTTACTGGAATCACTACTTGTGACTGGGTGATCAAAAACAGAGATAAGTTTTTAGGTAAACTCAGCGTAAGAAGAATTAGCTTTAACTGGACTATTCCAAAATGCAGCTCCCCATGCTCTAGCCCGCCAAGTAAGAAGTCCTAACACATAGACTATCTTAATAGCATCGCTAGCATAGGTGAGTGGCTGTAGACCAAACACCATGGAACGCTGAAACAGAAAAGACTAAAATCCCCATTATAACGTTCTGGAGTCGGAAACATACGGCTCACAAGGCTGATGGCTACTCGCGGGTGCTGTTGAGAGAGAGGCAGGACCTGGCAGAGAATACGGACTAGGCCCAGGCTGAGAGGAAATGAGGAGTTGACCTTTCATACGGGAGAAGCTAGCCAATAGATTGGAGAGGCAATCCATTATGTTGTGCAGAGTCTGATCGTGATGGCCCAACAGTATACCCTGTGATGACACAGCGCGTCTCAACAAGTCCACATTCACACCTGGCTGGGTCCATTGTGGCCAGATCGTTCTGTAAGATGACGGCAGTTACAATCAAGTGTAATTTAACGAAGGTCAGAGCAATTAGTGTCAGTGAGGGGGAAGGGGTGATGTGTCACTTGAATTTCCCTCGGGATCAATAAAGTATCTATCTATCTATCTATCTATCTATCTATCTATCTATCTATCTATCTATCTATCTATCTATCTATCTATCTATCGTGTCCTGGGATCCCAGTAGTGAGGAGTATACTCGGGCCGTGAAGAGTGTCCCAAAGATCCCGACCTGAAGTTCCTCCTGACTTGCAGAAGCGGACAGCACAGAATTACGTAGCCTGCCGCGAAACCGCTTTTTGCACGGCCTATTTTAAAAAAACACGGCCTTGAAATGATTGTACGGCTTGACCTAGGCTATGCAAATATCTACATTTAATCGATGTGCTTTCTATGTACACAGGTTTATATACGATGCACTAAATATCTGATAAGGCTACATTTTGATGTAAATAGCGTCATATGATAGCAGCTAACCGCTAACAAATAAATTCAACAAAGGAAAAAAACGCTACAAAAACAAAACCAATGCTGGAGACATCCAGCGGTTCATCCACTTTGTCATTGACATGTGACTCTTTATTACAAAACTCAATCAAGCTTTGTTTAGCTCCACCTTTTCGGGTCGGCTCCACATTCGAACATAATGACAGCTGATTGACTTATCAAGGTCTAGGGATCTATTATTACTGGATGATACATGTAATATTATAAGTTTATTTATTTGTTTGTTTTTTAAAGGGATACTTCACCCATTTACATGAAGCTGTGTATCATTAGAAACATGGTACTAGTGTTGAATGGTCGTGAATCCAACCCTCATTTTGCCCTGAGACGAGAAAAATATGTTTTTCTTTGCCAGCCCTAGACTGGAACTTTGGAAGTTTTCTTCATGTGATGCAATATGACGCTTTTTACACCACATGAAGAAAACTTTCAAGCAAAGAAAGACACATTTTTCTCGTCTCAGGGCAAAATGAGGGCTGGATTCACGACCATTCAACACTACTACCATGTTTCTAATGATACACAGCTTCATGCAAATGGGTGAAGTATCCCTTTAAAGAAAGTGCAGACAGAAGCAGTGGGCCAACTACAAAGGGGTTAGACAACAAGTGAGTTGCAGTCAAATGATGAAGGGGTGTGTCAGGCAGGGGCTGTAAATTAAAATGTGAAAATGAAAATGTGTAACAATGCATCTTATTGAACAGAATGCACCATTTAGAGACTTATTCAGTTTTCTTCAAAACCAGTGTGTTAGGTAGCACAAAACCTCCGCTCCGCTGCGTCACCGTGAGTGACACTGGAAAAAATTGCGACCCCTGTTTTCCCATTTCTGCCTAAATCACTTGCGGGCAGTGAGCAGACAGGTTGATAGTAACATGGGAGTCCAAAAAACAACGATGAACTGGAGTAGAAGAGCACATAGATAAGTTAATTACTAAGCTTAACCAAGTTAAATAAACAACTACCACACTGGTGTGACGGAACGATCTGATGCTGAGGCAGAAGAAATCTGGAGTTAAATACAGCCAGGGTTGATGAGATGAGATACACCTGGTGCAGCTGCACACAGGTTACCATGCCCACTGCCACACAGAGAGACTAACAGGAAAGAAACATGAAGATCACAGACAGAGAGTACAGACAACACACAAAAGGAAAGGAAGGACCTGCCATGATAGGGATCATGACAATCCAAGTTTTGGTAACGAGTACTGAAATATTTTCTGTTCACAAGCAGGTTTCATTTAATGTCTTTGACAATGCAGGAAATACAACATCCAAATACTTTACTTATCTGTGTTAGTGAAGTGTTGTGTGTTGATACATAAAGGGACAGTTTAAGGAACATGTAAAGGCGAAAAGTGCATGAAAATACTTTACCTTGTCAGTACGAAAGTATTACTTATAGTAGACTGAAATGAAACCTCAAATCGTTACAGTAGTAAACGCCTGCTATATGCCAGAAATTAATTTTGAAGAAAATACTTCCTTAGTGTCATAGAAACACTTTTACTGTAATAAAACCTTTTCAAAACACTGAAAAACTTCAATACATGGTTCAATAGTCTGTTCTTGAAATGTTTATGTAAACATTTTCTTTATGTTTACATCAACTACAACATAAAGTCTTGGATTTATTTTTTGAAGTGTAATGGAGCTGTGTCCATTACCAGGGGTAAAAGGTGTTCCGGCCAAAAGAGTCCCTGGGGAAAGAAAAGAAGAAAGAAGGTTCCAGCCCAATGAGGACCAGCTGGTATAAAAGCAGCCCACTCACTCTGCTAGGGTGAGGTGCTGCGGGGCAAGCTGCCAGGCATGTGTTTTTAAAATTGTTTTTTGTTATTTTGTAAATAAATTTCACCTGGGTGCACATGAAGAAGCCTCAGCTCTACTTTGTCCTCCAGAACGCAGTCTAGGCTATCCGTGACCTGACGAATGTCACAATTGGTGTCAGAAACTGGGCCCATGCTACAAAGTAACTGAGGATGACAACAAGGTTGACCTCCAGAAAAATGCAGACAAAACAGCAAGATGATTCTAACGAGGTGACGAGTGCACCTGCTGACCAGGGGGCAATTAGTAGCTCTGGGGAAAAGTTTGAAGAGCTGGCTGGATTGGTGAAGTCTCTTGCAAGGTCCCAGGCAGCCAGAGATAAGAGCCTGGAAAAGGAAGCAGCAAGACAAGAGTTAAGATGGAAAAACATACAGCACCAATTTCAAGAAATGCAGACTTTGGTTAACCAAGCTATCCAAAGGCCACACGACCAAGAGCCTGATTTGGCTCCTCCCATGCACGAGACCGACAATGAAGAAGAAGGTACAAGTTATGTTGACCAGGGCCGTTACTATAGAGAGCCGATGATCTACAGAGAGCCAAAACTGTTACCGCTGTCAACAGATGATATTGAACATTTTCTGACTACTTTTGAAAGAATGGCTCACGTCTGCAGATGGCCAAGAGACGAGTGGGCGCTCCGCCTGGTCACATTATTACCTGGTAAGACCCGCAGTGCATATGTGCTTATGGACATTGCTGATTCTGAAGATTATGATAAAGTGAAAGCGGCAATACTAGCAAAGTATGAAATTACAACAGAGACTTACAGACAAAGATTTCGGCCCACCGAGATATTCCCTGAAGAATCCCCTAAAGAACTGTATGTGCGGCTGAAAGACATGTTTTCAAAATGGGTCAAACCCGAAAAATTTACAAAACAAGAAATGTCGGAGACGCTGATCCTGGAACAGTTCCTGATGATGGTGAATCCGGAGCTGGCAGTATGGATCCGTGAACGGGACCCCAAGATGGCAGAAAAAGCAGCGGAGCTGGCTGAGGTTTTCTTGGCTGCCAGGAAAGGATCCAACCACACCCCCTATGGACGAAACTCACAATTCCAGAGAGGCAGAGACGGAGAATATGGCCACAGAGATCAAGCCCAAAGTAAGTCCAATGGGGGTGAAAGGGGTTTTGGTCATAATAGGTCGGTGTTTAATCAGAGGCAGTTTACATCTACCAATTACCAAAAGCCAAATCATGCTAACAGTTCTCATATGCGCAGTAAAGAGGTCAGATGTTACCTGTGTAATGGCTTAGGCCACACCCAATATTCATGTCCACTAACAAATGAGCCGAAGCCTTCCCTTTACTGTGCAGTGCCTAGACCTGTTTTGCACAGCCATACAGATGCAACACAGAGAGCTCTGACTGCCCCTGTACTTATAAATGGCCACCGTATTACGGCTTTGTTAGACACAGGTGGGTTTCAGTCTGTAGTTTCTTCTAACTTGGTGTCAAGGGAAAAGTGGAGTGAGGACAAGACTAATATTAGCTGTATTCATGGTGATGAACACCAGTATCCTATGGCAGTGTATTTGACTGTTGGAGGCCAAACTTTTTTAATGCCAGTGGCTTTAGCCCCAAATTTGCCATTTGATGCAATTCTTGGTAATGATGTGCCACTTCTGCTAGATTTAGTGCAAGAGTCGGAAAAGCTACCTGAAAACTCAAATCTATCTAAAGACCTATCTGTGAATGTGTCCAACAGTGTCTGTAAACTTACCTGAAAAAGAGGAACCACCTGCAGTTTTTAATATGGTGATTACCGGAGCTCAGAGTGCTAAACAGTCCTTACAAGAGTTGCCATTTTGGGGTGAAGATTTGAACCTGTAAAACAGAAACCTGTAAAGTCAAAAGCACAGAAAAGAAGGGACAAGTTTAAAGGCACGGTTAGCAAACAAACAGAAATGCTGTCTGGCTCAGAGAGAAGTGGAGTACCTCGGGTTTGTGATTGGCCATGGAAAGCTCAGACCTCAGGTGGGAAAAATGGAGGCAATCCATTCTTTCCCCATTCCAACCACAAAGAAGAAAGTGAAGAGTTTCATTGGTCTGGTGGGCTGGTACAGGAAATTCATTCCTCAGATCGTGCAGCTGTTCTCCACGATCTCACCAAAGATGTATCACCAAGAAAGGTAAAACGGAGTGATCAGTGTGGCCGTGCTTTCAGGGATCACAAAGAAGCCATAAATGTATACACAGTGCTGCAGACCCCTGATGTCAACCATTTATTCTGCAAACGGATGCATCAGGTGTGGGCCTTGGTGGAGTTCTGTTGCAGGAGGTGGATGGAGAGGAGGCCTGTTGCCTTTTTGAGCCGAAAACTTCTTGACAGAGAGACCAGATATTCAACCGTGAAGAAAGAGTGCTTGGCCATGAAGTGGGCAATCGAGTCACTGAGGTACTACTTGTTGGGGCGACACTTCAGCTTGGAAACTGACCATCGTGCGCTCCAGTGGCTCCACAAAATGAAAGACTCCAACACTAGAATCGCTGGTTGGTACCTGGCTCTACAACCTTACAGCTTCACTGTCTTCTACAAGGCGGGCAAGTCCAATACGGTGGCTGACTCTCTCTCCAGGGTTCATAAAACTTAGAGGTACGATGCCCTAAAAGATGGGGGAGGAAATGCAATGGAGCTGTGTCCATTACCAGAGGTAAAAGGTCTTCCGGCCAAAAGAGTCACTGGGGAAAGAAAAGAAGAAAGAAGGTTCCGGCCCAATGAGGACCCGCTGGTATAAAAGCAGCCCACTCACTCTGCCAGGGGGAGGCTAGGGTGAGGTGCTGCGGGGCATGCTGCCAGGCATGTGTTTTGTTATTTTGTAAATAAATTTCACCTGGGTGCACATGAAGAAGCCTCAGCTCTACTTTGTCCTCCAGAACGCAGTCTAGGCTATCCGTGACCTGACGAATGTCACATGAAGCCATGCTCAAAGTCGGTATTGAGATTGTGTCAGCTGGCGGAAAGAGCTTTGGCCCAATTACTTTGATACAAATTGAAAACTCTACTGTATCATGATTGAGGGGACTGCCAAAGATACTTTCAAGATGTGATACACATAAATCCCATTATATGTAGTAACCATGGCATATGACACAAATGGTGAGCTGACACAGCAGACCCTCAAAAGCTTTATTTATAAAACAGCAGTTTCAAACTACATCTGCAAACAATGAATGCAAAGTTCATCAAACAATCCTAAAATATACTGCCGACAGCCTCTGGGCATTCTAGCTTTGGGTCAATAAAGTATGTATTGTATGAACCATCTTCCAATGCATCAAAAACCAAAGAAAAAATAGCCTTGTACAGTTATGGTTCATTTAGTTCAGATTATATGCAGGTACTGTAGATACTTAATGTACATAATTACAAACAAGTGTACACATGCAGGCACAGAGACCTCGGTGCTAGAGCAAATGAGGAGATGAAGGTTCAGGTTCTAAAGTTCAGCGGAGTTCGGCAGGTCTGAAAGCATCCTCCATCCATTCCAGTCACTTTTGAGTTTTTGAATCCTTTAGTCAACTTTGACCACACTGTAGATTTTGGTAACAAACCAGAAACAGGCAAAGAAGCCAATGGTACCTGTGGATAGATAAGAGTTACAATAAATACAGGTTTCTAGGTAAAGACTCACATATTTATATATTTTTCCAGCACTTTAACTCCCAACATTATGTCCATCAATTGAAATACATTTATTGAAGATAAAATATCAGTGTTTTCTGAAACTCAACTGATCAAATTTGTTTCACCCTTCAGAAACCTGGGGCAGTGAGGACCAGTCCAGATTCAAGCATGTATTTAACAAACCAAATTTTGCCAGGGCCTATTAAATGTAATCTCATCTTTGCTGCTCGCAGTTTGTAATTTCAGCTCAGTTGTTGCAATCTTTCATCACCCCAGTCACTTCTAATCCATTTCATCAGTGTGCAAGTCAAGCTCATCACACTTTTTTTCTTAACCACCAAGACCAAGGTGCCACCAAGATCACCACCACCAAGAATCCATCAGAATGTATTCTATCCTGTTCTCAGCATCATAACCTCTTTCAGAACATAAAAATCACAATGGGATTTAGGATAATTGTGTTTCATCAGAAATGCATTTGAGGTGGGCACATTCTCACAGTACGATCCAATTTATCCTGGGGAAATATGCTTATCATGGGAATTGTTGAAAACATTTCTCATTTATATTGCTCCTAACATGTCAATAATGTATTGAATACAAATCTGAAGGGTGTATCAACAAAAACGTTAACTGACAAATTTTATAGTCTCGCCCTTTTTTCCATGAATGCAGCAGATTTCAAGAGACAAACTGATGCCTGACCAGTCTTAAAACCAGACAGAGGGGGCATATACTATATACATACAATATTGTTGTTAATAGTTTGTTGAGACTTAAGAACAAATGGCCATTTGATTTTGGCTGGCTCCTGCTTTAGTTGAGTTTCATTGAGATCGTAACTCAATAGATAAATTGATGTATTTGGCACAAATGACCTATGGCCCATCTTTGATAACTTATTGGCCATAAAAGTTTCTCTGCGACTGTCACTGCCATATTAACCGTTGTGTTGTTCTGCAGCAGCCAATTGACCAGAACAAAAGAGTTAGTGTCTAGTGCTAAAGTTATCAATGGGGGTGAGGTTTTAGTCATGTTTCAGGCTGTTGTGCTTTGATCAGCTCCTTTGGACTTCCTTGCGTATTCCTGCAATTTCAACAAACTATCACATAACTTTAACACTAAGTGGTAAGAGTGACGATGTAGGTAAGAGCAAGTTGTAAGGGAGTGCGTCACCTTTTATGAAAATCCACTTGACTGGATAGCTTTTTCTCTTAAAATATGGTAATGCTCTAATTCTGGATATCATGTACTGTTGAAAAACGTCCAGTTTAAATTTTAAACTACAGTATGTTAAATTTGTGAATACGATTTTTCATCATCTGTCTCTGAATATTCCTATTAATTTCCAAAAACTGTCTGTAAAGAATGTGTAGCCATTGACATGAGAACGAGAACATTCAATCTCATCATTCTGTTCTCATATACCTACCAGTGAATAAGAAAAAGATGAGAGCCATGATCATTGTGTATCCAAAGTACAGGATAGTGCTGGCCAGTCCTGTGATTTGCAGCTTTGAGAAGAAGTAGTGAATTGCATATACTAGGAAATAAACAGCAGTGAAGCCACTTGTCAGGAAGGATCGCCACTGCCAATGGTAGTCCTAAAAAGTGGGAAAACACAGTCAGAGCTGTAAGGAAAGAAACAGTTTGATACATTACATACATTTTAGATAAAACAAAATGCCTCAATACATTTTAAATTCAACCATCAGAGTTTGAAGTTTTTAAAACATGTCTATCTTTTTACAGTTTTTAAGAATCTAATTTCTCATTTTATTTAATACAAATTTGTCCATATGGGACTTATAAAATGTGTGCATCTAGCTGATCACAGTGTATGCCTGACTGGATTTTTTTAAGTTTGGCAGCTGGAAACAATCATTTAAATACCTTGCCCCTTTATATTACTATTAATGAATGAGAAGAAGCACCATTTTCACGAGTGTCATATTTATTACCCCAACAATTGAGACATCAACAAAGATGACGAAGATGAACCCAATAACCAAAATTGACAATGTCAGTAGCGGGTGATTCCACCATTTGCCACAATAACAGCGGCGTCTCATGCTCCCTCATGCTTCCTCTCCTCCACAATTGCTAGACACAGTTCTGCCAGGTTACATGGGGTGGTGTACAATGTCGCTGCTTCAGCTGGTCCCAGAAGTGCTCCATGGGGTTCAGCTGTGACAAGTCTAGCACGATGTGGTGGAGCATTATCATCCATGAACAGAAAGTTGGGGGTGTGCTGACGGAATTAGGGGATGATTATGGGTTCTATGACGTCTCTGAGGTAAGAACGTGCAATGACTGAGCCATCTACAATCACCAAATATGTTTTGCACTGACTAAGAAGGTGCAAAGGTCTGTGCGAACCCTTGAATGTCTTGTCATCACTGAAGTATTAAATAATCATTTAAAGGCTTTGCATCGTTTTAGTTGTCTTTTTTTTAAAAATGTTTTTACCTCAGCACATAAGTGGAAGTAGCAGAGCAGGATGGTGGCCTCAGAGCAGGTAATGACCAGAATAATAAAGACAAGGAAAAGAAAGCCAAACATGTAGTACATCTGATGGGACCTAGAGAACAGAAGAGAAAAGTTGGATTTATGTAAACGAAAGACAATAATGATGATGATATACATACAGTATTTGCATTAACATTTATGTTGTGGTTCGCCAACACGTTGGGTGAATTTAATACAGAAAAACTGAAGGTTTTAAAAGAGTCATGTTTGACTTTGACTTTAGACTTTATTGTCCCAGAGGGGAAATTGTTTTTCACGACACAGTACAATTTAAGGGCTGTGCGCCGACAGGGGGACAACAGGACATACAGTGCATTTAGTTATGGAAACACAGGAGAATGAGACTGACGAGGATTTATGTCAGGCATCTTGTTGAGGGCTGCAAAGGCTGCGGGCACTAGGCTTTTGCTGTATCGCGCCCTCCTGCACAACAAGGACGTGTACCTACATCCGGAGGGTATGATGGTGAGGTGGCAGTTCAGTGGGTGTGTGGTGTCCAGTGCTATTGTGCGCGTGATGCGTGAGATAGCCTTTGAGTTGAGCTCTGACAGGGTGGCTGTGGGGAGACCGATTAGTTTGGCTGCAATGTGTGTGACACGTGTGAGTTTGTCCCGGTTTTTGACTGTAAGCATGTTGAAGAAGCAGGAGGAACCGTAGAGCAGGATGGGCGGGTCCTTTTTTGAGTGTCCGTTGTGTGCTGGTCGAAGATGAGTTTTAAGGCTGATCGTTTAGATTTCAAAAATGCGATCATGAGATCGCCAAAGCCGCGGTTTTTGGCAGTGCTTCTCCTGACTGACCCAGGAGTTGTTGTGTCAACTAATTTACACAGACACGCCGTCTATTCTGCCCCTGCGTGTGTGCGTGACTTCTTTAGCCCGATACACAGCTCGACAGATAGCTTAGTTTTCCTCCAATAAAGAAGCTTAAGTTTCTGTGTCCAGTCTTTAATAAAGGAAGCACTGTAAAACAAAACAGACATCTAAATACAAGTTATTCATCTCAAATGTGCTAGACAACCGAAAAGTCTGCTAGCTTGATGCTAATGTCTATGAGAATTTGAATAGGAATGCTAGCGGTTAGCATCTCAAATGTGTTAATTGTTGTCTCACGTTGTAACCTTATTAAACATACTCAAAAGAAACAATGCAAGACCTGAACATGAAATGACGCTCACAGGCAAATCTTTTGGTCGTTTGGCTAGAAGAAAATATGGAGACACTGTTGGCTTCTCTTGTTGCTTAACTTCTGTGAACTAAGTCACCTATACAGCAACCCCAAAGGCACAAAATATATCAACACTTATGACCAGTTTCTGTCAAACTAACACTAAACCAAGAACATCACACCGTCTGTGTGTTTCTTCTTAATAAATACATTTGAAATTAATTCTTAACTTTAGCTTTCATTCTATTAATTTAGAGTTCTGGCAAAGTTTTAACTGGTATGATGTAATTTCCTGTCATGTTTGTAAATGTTACTGTACATCGAGAACATTGCACAAGCTTGATTTGAAAAAAATCGTGATAAAAATCAAAATCGCAATTTCTGCCAGAAAAATCGCTATTTAATATTTTCCTAAAATCGTTCAGCCGTGGATTATTGTCTAGTGTGAGTCCGTTACTGTTACTACACTGATTTACTGAGTTTGGGGCAGATGCCGCTTACATACTCCATGTGACAAAATTAGGGGGTATTGAAAGTGTATGAGTGGGCTTAGTTGGTAAATTTGGCAATTTTTGTACATCCTCTGCCATCAGTGTATTAATGTATGAATGAATGGACACTATAGAAACACCAGGTATTTTCTACCTATACATGATAAGGTATTTTATATCATGTTTCATATATCCTGTCAAAGTTTAATGAATGTGTTCATTTGCAGGTAAAGAACAATAAACATTAATGAGTGGAAACACCAATTTATTCAGTTTTATATTTGTATTAAGCAAACCACTAAGGTTGCTCCTGTCCACAACTCTTAATATTCATGAGAAGGATCTCAAGGGGCTGTGGCTCAAGGCACACACATGGAGGGGCAGCTTAGACATGTGTTTTTTGAAAATGATGCGACCAAGACTTTCAACATGCATCGGGGAAAAAATGTGAAGGAATGAGTAAAGGCTGGTTCACACGGCAGGATTTTAAAATTGTCGGCCGATTTCCCAAACTTAAGAGACCACACACATGGCGATAAATAATCGGAGGTTTTACAGTTTTGGTCGTACAGTGCGTGATGTGCGGCCACAGGGCAACATCAACACACCACTCGCGAACGTCCCCCGATCAGACGGGAAATCTCGCAAAACCTCTCGAGATCAAACGTGATTCCAGAGTCAACAAACGGACGAAGAGGATGTAATAGGGATCGTTTGTGCTGTTTTTATCTGAAAAAAACACGTTTTAAAAAGAGGCATCGGTCAAAGGAGTGGAGACAACGGGAGCATGGTACTTGCTACATGTTGATATGGAGGTGAGTACCGTAAATTCCGGACTATTGAGCGCACCTGGATATAAACCGCACTGGCTAAAAATAAGTAAATAAATGTATTTGTACTTATATAAGCCGCACTTGATTATAAGCCAAAGGTGTCCACGTTATAACAAGAGTTATTTACACAGAAAGACGTGACACAAAGACATTGTTTTAACTTTTAATTAAATACGTACTACCGGTAACATCCGCAAATACGAAGCCTACTGGAAATCCTTTATCAAACGGTGTCTGTAACACGGCTGATGAAAAAGATTACCATAATACATTTCACAAGAAAAAGTCCATCCATTCACTGCCTCAGAATTACTTCATTACTCACTTCCTCAGTCTCTGTTGTCGCTGTCAGTTTCAACTTTACGTGCAGCAGCTCTATTAGCTTCTTTGACAGCCAGGTCGATCGCCTTTAACTTGAAAGCTGCATCATATGCCTTTCTCCGTGTATTTTCCATGAAGAGGGTGCGTGCATGAATCGCAAAATGACTGATATTAAGATCTGATGTGACGAAGTCAAATGTTTTTGCGGCACAAGCTCATTGTCCTGCAAGAAAAATCCATCGTTGTAAAAGCCGCAGTGTTCAAACCGTGACCAAAAAGTAGCGGCTTATAGTCCGGAATTTACGGTAGTTGTTGTTTTGCTACTGGTGTTTTCGCTACTACGTCACCTCGCTTTCTGACTGGCTATGCCAACATGCCAACATGTCAACAGGTTCATGCTCGTTTTCTCCTCGGGGGACACCACAGATGATGAGAGATCGGGCCAAAACAATCCAACATGTTGAATATCCCCGATTTGAGATCGGAGCGGTCCCGATATTGTTCCGAGCAGACGAGAACGGTCTGAACACACCACACACAGCAGGATGATCTTATAAGATTATCTTATGATGATCGGGGCGTCCTTAAGATTATCGGAAGGGGAGAATCGGGGCCAAAATCGGCGTAATTATCCTGCCATGTGAACCAGGCTTTACTGGCCCAAGACTGCTCATAACTCACTGCTGCCTTGCCATAACTCACTGCTGCCTGCTGCCTTGGCAGTGAGCGAATGTTTATGAATGAAATGAGCTACTCATTGACACTTTACATAGCAGCCTCTGCCATCACAGTGTGAATGGGACTTAAAAAGCGCTCCGAGTAGTCAGAAAACTAGAAAAGCACTTTACAAGCTGAATTCCATTTACCTTTTGTTGTTCATTAATAATGTTTTAAGTGAGCATGGAAAAAAGGTAAAAACTTTCAGTGTACCAGAAGATTCAAGAAGGAATAAGAAGGACATCACAAGTACCTTACTCTTCAGGCTGCCTCCATTAGTTTTTGCTTCATGTGTAGAAGGAGTATTTCTATATATTGTTTCTGCCTTAGGGGTTGGTTCACAGCCGCCCATACTTATTTCAGGCATTAAAAACAGATTTTCAGGATGTAATCTGAGCTGAAGCAATGATAATAAAACAGTTTTCTACTCACCAAATTGAGTTAAGTATGAAGAATAGCTGAATAAATATACATCCAAAAGGCAGAATTCCTCCCATGACGATACCAGGGAAAGGCTTTGTGTAGAATGACTGCTCTGGGATTTGACGAGGAATTTGATTAGTCCGCACTGGATGTTCAATACCCTTAAAAATAATTAGGAAAAGAAGATATAGTACGAGATAAGAGGGCAGGAGACATTCAAAAGTACATACTGAGCAGACACAATGGTAAAAGTTTGAACATCCATAAATTAAAATATAATTAACCAGTTATGTCTTTTCTAGTCATCATTATAGTCAACAGTTTCAGCTGATAACTTGTCTATTCTCACTATTGCACTTTGATATATTAATCATCGATGTTTGCTCTCTGTATTAATACTTCTCAAGTACACCAACGCTACTGTATGTCAACATGTTCATCTACTCCAGCAAAGAATGTTTATATTCAGTTAAACATGACTTACAAAGGTTGTAGTTAATACTGTATGTCATATTTTTGAATAGTTGGAACATTTAAGGGAAATCCTGATACATTATTATTTTTGGGTTTTATAGTTTGAGGTTTTTTTTTTTACATACTTTGCATCTATACATCTGTCTGTCTGTCTGTCTGTCTGTCTGTCTGTCAGGTCATTGTCGCACAAAGACAATACTTGCTTTAAATGTCAAACCAACATTTTAAATGTATTTTGAAGGATTGGAAATAAAGTAAGCATGTTAATATTTACTCACAGCCTTCTTGAAACCAAAGTGTGCTCCTATAAAGGTAAGTGGCACAGAGATACAGAACCAAAGAGCCAATATGGCTACCAGGGTGCCAAATGGCATTGCTGCCGAAGATCCTTCACCCCATAGGATCAAGTTCATCACAAAGAAATCTGCAAATACCACCCTGAGCCAGAGATAGTGAGAATATTGTATGATGCCATTAATGACTGAGAGAGAAAGAATTATTTGTTGTGCATTTGTGTTTTTGATTAACAGTCTTACCCTGGACAGAGTAAGGCTGTCAGCAGAACGTTGGTCTTCCACTTCTCCCCTCCAAAAGCTGACAGGTAAGCAAGCAAAAAGAAAAAGGAAGAGTTTATTTTAAAATATATCTATTTTTTTTTTTACTGTGTAACCAAAAACAGCTCTAATGTGTTTTTTTTCATCCAGCATGAAACAGTTTTACTGTTTTACTTACATTTGTAGAGGCGAGCAGCCACAAATCCAGCAGGAGTTCCCAGAAGCACCCAGAGAACAACAGCACACGTCATAAGAGCCCCACGATTTGCTGGAGAGAGGAACCCAAGACAGGCAAAGACTGGAAACAGGGGACAAGTTAGTGAATCAGAATAAGTCAGACATTTGAAAGAGCCCAACTTCAACTGGATTTTTTTAAGCTGATACCAACATCTCTATTTAAAAGTTTGAATATCAATACAATTATTTATTAAGACTGGCAAGAGATTCCAAAGATGTGCTGATTTGCCTTTGTTTAAAACTGAACAAATTGTCTGATAGCTGGAAAGATGCCGGACCACTTCCTGAGCAGTGCCAGGGTTGCCCTAATAGCTAATTAAACACCAAACTGATTTACTTCTTCTGCCTGGTGATCAGTCAGTAAACCTTGTATAATACATAATCACTTTGGGATGGCAATCTGACCTATTTTAAACCCAGAACACCATCGCTGCTGTATGTCAAAAGATTGCTACGAAGAACCCTACAGGAAAATACCCCCAGGGATGCCTGAGATGTGGGGGGGAGGAGATGAGCATCCCAACTGGATGGATTTACTGGTAACGGACCAAAGCAAATGGACAATGGATTACGAGCGCAGTCTGTATATGTGGCAAGGTCTGCAAAAGGTCTGATCTTCTGACCTGAAAGGTCTGAAGATCCACCAGACTAAGATGTCCTGTCTCAGGAAGGAACAGGTAAAGCAACGCTCAGGAACGACAGCTGACGAAACAGTCCTTGTTGCACCGACTGTAGAACCTGGTCAGATGGAGGAGGAGCCGGGTCCGCAGTCCCCCCACAGTACCTGGAACCTCCAAGCAACACATGTCCCCCCACCAAGCAGGAAATCGGAACATCGTCGGGTTAAGTGGTCTGTCGCCAACAGCAAGGAGTGGACCAAACTGAATGAGGACGTAGACAAGACCCTGGAAGCCATCTCAAAGTGCAATGCAGACCAGAAGCTCCAAACTATGTGCACCTTCATCATGAGTATAGGAGCCGAGCGTTTTGGAGTGGAAGAAAAGCGAGGAGCAAGCAACCCACCAAAGCTCAACCGGCAGGAGGTCACGATAAGCCAGCTGAGACAAGAATTGAAATCCTTGAAACGCCAGTTCAAGGCAGCCAAGGAAGAGGAGAAACATGCCCTATCAGAACTCACCAACATCATAAGGAAGAAACAGGCAAAGAAAGGGCACGGAAGCGAAGTGCCTTCATTGTCAACCCCTTCGCCTTCACCAAGAGGCTACTGGGCCAGAAGCGCAGTGGCCGCCTTATTTGCCCTGTAGAAGAGATCAACCACCATCTCAACACCACCTTCAGTGACACTTCAAGAGACCAAGAACTTGGCCCTTGCAAGGTTCTGGTGACACCTGCAGAACCAGTGTCAAAATTCAACAGTGCTGAGCCAACCCTGTCAGAGGTAAGAGAAGCTGTCAAATCTGCAAGATCAAGTTTGGTTCCCGGTCCCAGTGGTGTACCCCACAAGGTCTTTAAGCAATGCCCACGGCTTCTTAAACGTCAAAGGAAGATCTTTCAGGTGATTTGGTGGAGAGGGATAGTCGCCGCCCAGTGGAGGCACGTCAAAGGCGTCTGGATCTCAAAGCAACATCAAGCAGTTTCGTATAATCTCACTGCTCAGTGTTGAGAGCAAGATTTTCTTTAAGATCTTGTCCCAACGACTAACAGAGTTCCTCTTGAAGAACGCCTACATAGACACCTCTGTCCAGAAGGGGGGAGTTCTGGGAGTGCCTAAGTGCCTGGAGCATACAGGAGTGGTGACGCAGCTGATCCGGGAGGCAAGGGGAAGCAAAGGAGACTTAGCAACCCTCTGGCTCGACTTAACCAACGCGTACGGATCTATCCCACACAAGCTTTTCGAAACAGCACTGACAAGACACCACATTCCTGTGAAGAGCTGCAACCTCGTCATGGACTATTACAACGACTTCAGCGCGAGAGTCTCCTCAGGCCAAGTGACAGCTGCCTGGCACCGCCTGGAGAAGGGCATAATCCCCGGCTGTACAATCTCTGTGTCATTCTTCTCCTTGGCCATGAACATGATTGTTAAGTCTGCGGAGGCAGAATGCAGAGCGCCCAAATCAAGATCAGGGACCTGGCAGCCGCCCATAAGAGCCTTTATGGATGACTTAACAGAGATGACTCAGGCTCAGGTGAAACAGGTCTGTAACCGGGTTAAAATCAATCTCTCAAACTTCAGGTTCATTGGAGATTACTTGTCAACAGAGGCGGCTAAGATGTATACGCATTCCATGGTTTTTTCTTATATCACTTACTGTTTAACTATCTGGTCACAGGCTAGCAACACTTTGCTAAAACCAATAGAATCTTTGTATAAACGAACAGTTAAAATATTAGGATATATATTAGGAAAATATCACCTGCTTAGTTGGGACAATTTGATTAAATATGTAAATGCTTGTCTTATGTACAAAATTATACATGGTTCCACCTCTCCTCCGCTCAGACAGTTCGTCAACATAAGAACAACTGGGGTCACAAGAGGTGCAGCAAGAGGAGACTGTATTATCCCACTTAAGAAAAGTAATTTTAGTCCGTCTGCATTCTCTGTTAGAGCTGCACTACAATGGAATTCCATCCCAGCAACTATTAGAGCCCTGAGTACCTACAATTTATTCAGAGCTCACTTGAAGAGTTGGTTAATTGGTGCTCAGCTCTGTCAGCACTAGATTGCACCTTCCTGTCCTCGGTCCGTCTGTGCTGAACCTGCAGCCATCTTGCGGTTGTCTGTCTGCCTTCATGTGTCGGCATGCATGTCTTATTGTGGTCTTGCTTTTATTGTGTATGCATGCGTTTGTGTCTGTACTTCTGCGTTACATGCTGTGGTGTGATGTGTCTTGCGTCATGGGTTTCTGTGCTGCATGTTTTTGGGGATGTGTTAAATGATGTTTCTGATTGATGATGTGTTATTTTGTTATGTTGTTAACTGCAGTGAATGTTTTGCAGATTGCCTTGGCCAGTTGCTTTGTCGTTTTTATTTTATTTTTAATATTCTGTTCTGTCTGTTTTTCCTGTTTTTAGGATGACTTTAACATCTGTCTGGGGACTACAGATGAAAAATAGCCTTTTGGCTAATTCTGGCGCATTTACAGAAATGTTATTAATGTGCACTGTCCCTGTTTTCAAATAAACATATTATTATGACCACATCAGTTCCTGGGTGCAGGTGGCTCCTTCAGGGGCTTGAACTTCTTATCTCCTGGACGAAGATGAGCTTCAAGCCAGCGAAGTCCAGGTCTCTGGTCCTGAGAAAAGGTAAAGTGGCCGACCACTTCCGCTTTACTCTGGGAGGGACTAAGATTCCAACAGTGACCGAAAAGCCTGTCAAGAGCCTGGATAAAATCTTTGACAGCTCCCTAAAGGACACAGCGGCAATACAGCAGACCAAGAGCGACTTGTCCTCCTGGCTCACAGCCATTGACAAATCCAGCCTCCCAGGAAAGTTCAAGGCTTGGATGTACCAGCACGTAGTAATGCCCAGAATACTCTGGCCCCTGTTAGTCTACCATGTACCAGTGACAACGGTAGAGGCACTTAAGAGGACCATCAACCAGTTTCTCAGGAGATGGCTGGGGCTCCTTCGGTCCTTAAGCAGCATTGCCCTGTATGGCCATTCCACCAAGCTGCCCCTCCCTTTCAGTGGACTAACAGAGGAGTTCAAATTCACCCGTTCCAGAGAGGTGATGATGTACAGGGACTGCAGATGCGAAGGTGGCCTCGGCAGGAATCCTTGTCAAGACCGGGAGGAAGTGGCAGGCACAAGAAGCCGTTGGCAGAGCGGAGGCAAGGCTGAGGCACAAAACCTTGGTCGGAACCGTGGCAATGGGAAGGGCAGCCCTTGGTAGCTTTCCAAAGGCACGCTATGACCGTGCCTGTGGAAAGGAAAAGCGCCAACTGGTCCAAGACGAGATCCGTGCAGAGGTGGAGGAAGAATGCAAGTGCAAGATGATTGATATGTCCAAGCAAGGGGCGTGGACTAGGTGGGAGCATGCGGACCACTCACCTGGGCAGAGTTCTGGAGAGCTGAACCTCTGCGCACAAAGTTTCTCATCCAGTCGGTTCACGGCGTTCTCCCGAGTCCGACAAACCTTCACACCTGGGGCCTGGCAGACACTCCTGAGTGTAAGTTGTGCCAGAGGAGGGGCACAATGGAGCACATTTTGAGCTGCTGCCCAAAGGCGTTAGGAGAGGGGAGGTATCGCTGGCGCCATGACCAAGTTTTAAAATCCTTGGCAGATTCCATCTGCACAGCGATACAGAGCAGCAAGACCCAGGTTGCCCCGAAGCAGTCAATCACTTTTGTTAGAGCGGGGCAGAATGTAAACCATCAGCCCAACGTTTCAGGAGGGCTCCTTGCTACCGCTCGCGACTGGCAGCTCCAAGTTGACCTGGGAAGGCAACTCAAGTTCCCAGCGAACATGGCTACCACTTCACTCCGCCCAGATATGGTCAGGGAGGTCATGGGAGGACCGGATTGATGAGGCCAACGAGCGCAAGAGGGCCAAGTATGCTGAGCTCACCAGTGAGTGCTGGAGCAACGGCTGGAAAGCCCACTGTGAGCCTGTCGAGATCGGGGCATTCACTCCAGAGAGTGTTCTAACTCCTTGGTATTAGAGGACTGCCGTTGAGGAGAGCCACCAAGAACAATCTTGAGGCCGCAGAAAAGGCCTCATGGTGGCTGTGGATCCGTGGTGCACGCTACTCGTACACAAGCCGGGGGGTTGATCACCCCTGGTTGGGTCACCTGGGTCAGAAGGATGTCCAATGATGAGACCCAAAACACCCTGAGAACCCAGGTCCATCGCTGATGATGTGTGTACAAGGATCACCGTAAGGTGTATAAAAGTTCTATGTCAAAAGATTCAAACCTTTCCATGTATCCTCTTAGAGTTCAACGGCTTTATCTAAAGGTTTTGGGATTCTAAAATTCAAATATCACTAACCACAAAAAACAAAATAAAACCACAAACACAAATACCACACTGTTGCCAAATAACTATGGACTCTCTGCTTTAGTTTGCTAAATTCAACAGATTTTGTTTTATTTATTTATTCTGACTGTCTTATTTCTAAACTACAAGTTGATGGATGATAAAGAAATAAAACAATTCAGTGTGATTCAAATTGGTGCCATGGGATCCTGGGAAAATTGGTAATTAAATTCAATTACTTTTTTACTTAAGGAAAAGAGAAAAAATATGTTAAATATGTCATTCTTTGCTCAGTGAATTTCAGATTCTCTTTTCAAAGTACAGGATATTTGGTGCTTTGATATTGAAGATGGATTAATGGTTGTATAGTGCTTTGAACTGTGGAACTGCTGACTCAAATCTCAGCACTCAGAGGCTTGTTAGGGCTCAGTTAGGGCTTGAGGTGAGCTGAAAAAATGTTCATCTGTTGTTGTTGGCACAGGCCAAAGCTCAACATTTCAATCACGGATGTGGATATTCAATTATGCACCGTTATCTCCCCTTTTTACAACAAGCTAACAAAGGAGGCCCCTCCTTCATGGAACAGCTCATTTCCCTCTCTGTTCTTCATCAGTCTACAGAGAGGAAAATAGAAACACTGTCATGGTAAAAACGACCTGCTGGGTCGCGCTGCATTGCTCATAATCAGTTAGGACACTCCAAGAGAAAACAATAGAGTTGCACATGACGCAGACGGCCTCTCGCATCATGGCTGTTAGACAGGCTATAATGGTAGGCAACAATGGATAAAAAAAATAAATAAAAACCTTTTATAGTGTTTTTTTGCCATTGTGTTTTGAAAACGGTCACAATTAAGTTGTTAATTATTACACATCCAAAATAGCTAATGGCATTTCACAGGCAGGTAATTAGGGCAACAAACCTATGAGGTACTGTCAACATGGGTGGTACTAGTTAGAAACAAATAATTGTTTTATTAAGTATACCACATTCTATATGAAATCATGAAGATGCATATACATACATAGGGTGACAAAGATCATAATGAAGATTTGGGTCCCAGATCCAAGGAAAACTGACAACAGCATTCCCTTTCTAGGAGGGCGGAAAACATCTCCATGGACCAACTTCCAGCCAAACTCCTCCTGGGCATCCTCCTGTAGAATATTTTAGATAGGCAGCTAACATTGGACCATCTAAGTGTGACCATCAACATATTTGTGTGTTGCGACTGTGTTGTGTAATTACATTTCACGTACAGTAAATTACATAATTATATAATTATACAGTGAATCATAGATGTATGAACTTTTGGCAGTTATTTGACTTTCAGCAGCATTATAGCTTTAATGTGTTACAAAAAGGAGGTTCTTACCACAGAATCCATCTGATTGTATCTTGCAATATCTTTATGAAGAGTTCGCAACATGATCATGGCTACCATTCCGGACAGGAACAACACTATCACCAACGAGTTCATAATACTGGTGAGACAAATCAGTAAAAAAAGAGATCACTTTCAACTTCTTTGGCTCCCTACTTATACATTAAAGATGTATCCTTATTTTGATATGGATTTTTTGTGCATGGACACAAAGAGAGTGAGCTAGTACAATAAGTGACTGTGTTGCAAGAGCAAATTACATAATCTGTTACAAAGCCCTGTTAGCTCTAAAAACTGTAGACACAGTTCCTTACAAACGCTACGTTTCTTCTTGTCTGATTTATATGCGCTGCATGTGCCGCTAGCGCTGACAAACACGCATCCACAAAATTAGTGTTATGTGTTCAAACTGTCAAAGCTCATATAAGGAAAAAAGAAAGACTTCTGTAGATCACAGCAAACTTGTTATTCACAGAAAGATATATATTTTGTTGTCAAACACTTTGTTTATTATTGAATTTTAAAACACAAACTTAATATATTCATTTATTTTTGTTTTCATTTGTGAGCTACTAATCCTGAAAAGATATTAATGCTTACTGTATGTTCTACCAATGTATGCCAGTGCGTTTGAGTGTCTTATACCTGAACCACTGGATGTTTGTGTGTGGCATTGACTCCAGGATATAGTCCCATCTAGACGCCCAGCGAATGTGCTTGTCTTCCTAAACACACACAAACAGTTCTCTTTGAATTGAACTACATTAGATTATTGATTAAACCATAATATTTTCATTTTGTACCGATTTCAGTATTTGTGCGATTACATTTCTTAGCCAAGCTCTCCATTTAAGCCATAATAATGTGCTTACCACAAAGTGGACTGAGTAAGTATATGGGATTTTAAACACTCCAGTGTATTTGTTTTTCAGGAACTTTGGCCCTCCAGAACAATCAGGACTGTCGTCATTAGAGTTTTCATAACTGTACAGAGAAAAAAAAAAGAGAAGAAATAAATAAATAAGTTATAATCCTCATTATTCAGTTTCAGATTGCATATCGCAATCTGAATATAACGTATGCGCATAAATGACAATGAATTAATGGTTCACTCGTTAAAGCTGAAATTTTACACGTGTCCCTAAGTCTGTCTACAACCCCTAATTAAGAGAAAAGTCTAGCCTCTCCATCTCTTGCCTGATCCAATTTTTGGAAAATGTGAGCTCAAACCAGCCATTTGGAGATTTTCCCATTGTGACATCAAAAGGACAGATAATCCCCCCACAGGTGGGAGACACTCCCACAGCTAGGTGTTTGTTCTGCCCTCTAAGTCATTCTTCTCATCTTAAAGTACACAGTCTACAGTGCAAGAAAGCATGAGACATCCAAGCCCTTCCAAAGGGGCATTGACAGACCTATCTCCCTTGTTCTGAGCAGGGCTAAAGTTTTAAGGGTTTAAAGGCATAATCAAATACAGGATTAAAGGGGATTTTTGACAAGAAACCTAAGACACGTTTTGGGGACCTCTGATAACTATATAAACTGAAATGAAGAATAATATGTAACCTTTAACAAATCTTTGGTATTCATTGTGTTAAATCAGAATCGGTTTTATTGCCAAGTACATTTACATATATACGAGGAATTTGTCTGGTCTGGTGAAATGGTGCGAAAGAAAAAACAAGGCTAAAATAACAAGAAATAAAATAAAATAAAATATGACAAGCAATTACCAATATATACAGTACAATAGAATTTAAAAAAATGTTAAGTATAAATAACAATAAAAAAAATAAAATGTAATAATAAAAAGAAATGTACCAAGGTTGCATGAGAGAAAATAAATGTACAGTCCAGTGGGTGTTAATGTAATGCCTAAAGAAAGAGTTTAAGCCTTCACATTACTGTGATGTTTTCTGACTGTGGGGCTGATGAAAGTCTGTGTTATGTAAAGCCCTGTTTCCACCGAGCGGTCCGGCTCAGTTCGTCTCGGTGCAGCGCGCATTTTGCGGTGTATCCATAGACTAATCCCGGGAAAGATTCCCAAATAACCAATCTGTACCATCCCACTTTTTGGGACCCTTCCGTTGGGGTGCCAGGAATGTTGAGCCGACCCGAAAAGGTGGAGCTAAACACTGCAGTCCATTGATTGGTTAAAAGAATCGTCACTTCCCGAGTTACGTCGGCAAACAAAACTCTCGTTTAACGCTCGTTTAAACACCATTGACTGTAATACACAGCTGATTGTTTACGTCTGTATTTCTCCTCGCCGCACACAGCCTCTAAAACAAAGCTTGATTGAGTTTTAGTAATAAAAGAGTCACATGCCAGTGACAGAGTAGATGAACTGCTGGATGTCTTCCATCGTTGGTTTTGTTTGTGTAGCGTTTTTCTCCTTTGTTGAATTCATTAGTTAGCGGTTAGCTGCTATCATATGACGCTATTTACATTGCGGCTATCGTCATCCGGGTTACACGCCGCCTACCAAATAGGGCTGTGGAAACACAAACGGGATCGGGCTTAATTGAACCAAACTGTACTTATGCTTACTGCTGTGTGGAAACGGGACTTAAGGGGAGGGGGAGGGCAGCTGAGGGGAAGAAACTGTTCTTGTTGCGAGAGGTTTTGATCCTGATGGATCCTGGATGGACTGTTAGCAGAGGCGAGAGTCTCAAACAGTCCATGTGCAGGGTGAGGGGGTCAGCCACGATCTTACCTGCACATGGATCTGGAGATGTTTAGGTCGTGGAGAAATGGTAGATTGCAGCCAATCACCTCTCTGCAGAGCGGATGACAGGCTGCAGCCTGCACTTGTCCTTTGCTGTGACTGCAGTGTACCAGACTAGAGGAGAGGATGGACTCAATGATGGCTGTGTAGAAGTGCATCATCATGGTCTTTGGCAGATTCAACTTCTTTAGCTGCTGCAGGAAGTACATCCTCTGCTCTCCTTACTTGATGAGGGAGGTGATGTTCAGCTCCCACTTCAGCTCCTGGGCGATGGTGGTCCCCAGGAAGTGGAAAGACTCTACAATAGACACCGTGGAGTCGCACCAGGTCACTAGATGGTCAGCCTCCCACCTGTAGGCAGACTCAACCCCACCAGAGAAGAGTCCAATGAGGGTGATGTCATCTGCGAACTTGAAGAGCTTGACAGACCGATGACTGGAGGTTCAGCTGTTAATGTACAGGGAGAAGAGTAGAGGAGAAAGAATGCAACTTTGAGGAGAGCCAGTACTGAAGGTCCTGCTGTCTGAGACACTCTTCTTCAGCTTTACCTGCTGAGTCTGGGATGATCGTGTAGAAGGCAGAGCTGAAATCCACAAATAGGTTCCTGCTGAGTCCAGATGCTTGAGGATGCTTCCATCAACAGATCTGTTGGCTCTGTGGGCGAACGGTAGGGGGTCCAAGAGGGGGTCTGTAATGTCTTTGAGGTAGGAAAGCACAAGGCGCTCAAAAGACTTCATCACCACAGAGATCAGGGCGACGGGTCTGTAGTCATTAAATTCTGTGATCCTTGTTTTTTTGGGGACAGGGATGATGGTGGAGGAAATGAGGCAGGCTGGCACACGGCATGTGTCCAATGAAGTGTTAAAAATGTCTGTAAAGACTGGAGACAGCTGATCAGCACAGTGCTTTGTGGAGTCTGGTCCAGCTGCTTTTCGGGGGTTGTGTCTTAAAGATCTTTAATACATCTTTTTCAGTGACTAAAAGAAGTGTCGTGGGGGTGTCGGGGGAGAAGGCTGTTGGAGTGGACAGTCGTTGAGAGGCCTGTGTCTCTGCTGTGGTGGGGGAGGTACGTAGTGAAGGAGAGTCGTTGGTTTCCAGGCAGTCCCATTGTCTTTCAAGCAACAGTAGAACTTGATCAGGTAGTTGGCCAGATTGTAGGTAACGTACAGAGTGGGGGGTTTAGGCTTGTAGCTGGTGAGCTGTCTGAGACCCTTTCAGACTGAGCCAGCATCTCTGTCTGAGAACTGTTGTTGTAGTTTCTCAGAGTAAAGATGCTTTGCTTCTCTCACCTCCCTGCTAAAGGTGTATTTGGCCTTTTTAATACTCCCTGTCCCCACTGCTAAAAGCCACCTCCTTTTCCTGACTTAACCATCTGAGTTTAGCTGTGAACCAGGGCTTGTCATTGTTGTAACTCACAGACGTTTGTGATGTTATGCATAAGTCCTAGCAGAAGCCAAAGTATGACATCACATCCTCTGTGTAATCATCCAGACTGTTTGTGGCAGACCTGAAAACATCCCAGTCAGTACAGTCTAAACACGCTTTTAATTCTTCCACAGCTTCACTGGTCCACTTCTTTAATGTTCTCACAACAGGCTTACAGAGCTTTAATTCCTGCTTGTATGAAGGAATCAAATAGACCATGACGTGGTCAGAGGGGCCCAGTGAAGCGTGGGGGAGGGCGTGATAAGCGTTACTGACTGTGGCGTAACACTGATCCAAAACATTTCCCTCTCTGGTTGGACATTTAATAAACTGTCTATACTAAGGAAGCTCATGACTGAGATTACGTTTGATAAAATCACAGAGAACAATAACTAAGGAGTCCGTGTTTGCCCGCTCCACACACAGTATCTGGTCGGCGAGAGCGTGCTGTGGTTCCTGCACGTTGACTTTGGCTGGGATGTAAACACCGGCCAGAATGAATGAAGCAAACTCGCGGGGAGAATAAAAAGGTTTATAGTGAATGCAAAAAGAAGATTCCGCCATCCTTTTTCCCCCTAGAGATTTGTGTGTCTCGATCTGTTCAGAAGAGTTGGAACCTCGCCAGCTGCAGTGCAGAGTCCGTTATCAGTCCACACAGCCACATCTCCATGAAACACAGGACACTGGAAAAATAAATGTCTCTGTTCGCATTAGTAGCTCTAGTTCGTCCAGTTTGGAGAGAAAGTGCTGGCAAGCACTCTAGCCCTCCATCCTCTTGTACACCGTTTTCTCACTGCGGCAACAAAGCTGAGGGCACCTTTGACCAGAATATCCAAAAATTACACAGATTCTGCCAAAAAAAGTGGGCAATAAGTCCGATGGAGTTTCACCTCTTTGGTGAAAGAGCGCCGACTATAGCCCCGTTTCCACACAGCAGTCCGGTTTGGTACGGTTTGGTTCACTTAAGCCTGATCCCGTTTGCGTTTCCACAGCCACTCGTGCCCTATTAAGTAGGTGGAGTGTAAGCCGGATGACGATAGCCGCTACGTAAATAGCGTCATATGATAGGAGAAAAACGCTGCACAAAAAAAAACAACGATGGAAGGCATCCAGCAGTTCATCTACTCTGTCACTGGCGTGTGATCTTGGCATGTCACTGACATTTAGAAAAGACTCTTTTATTGGAGTATTATCAAAATAAGCCAAAAAACTATCATTGATTACCTTTTGGGTTCAATCTTGGCAGCAACCAATCGTGCTCCGAGTTGCTCATGCTCAACAACGTGGTAGTGGATGGTGATGTTTACATGGTTAAAAATGTAAAAAGCATCTTTTTCATTGAAGTTAGACTGGAAAACAACAAAAAAATACAAGTTAGAAGATTTGACAGGGTAATATTGTATTATTTCACTTATTACTATGTGGACCCCTGGAACAAAAGCTGAGCTCTTGGGTACAGCTAACAAGGAAACTAACAAATAAACAAAAGCATAACTCTTTAGAAACTTCAGAGATTGTGACAACTACAACTACTATATGTACCTCATTGCGTAGGACTTATAACTCACATTGACTACGCATGCATCTTTCGGTCTGCCTGCTTCTGTTACATAACAGCCAATAGGGAAACCAGGATTACAAAACTTCTGTCCATCTTCAACATCATAGCACCACGTGACTGGCATGTTGTCCACAATCCTAGACACAGACAAAAATGAAAGGCTGTGATCGTCAAAAAACAAAAACAAAAAAACCCTGAAATACTCAAAATATAAAAGTTCATGTTCTTGGTCAGTAATCCCTTTTCTCAAGATCGACAGAACAAAAGTTTATAATGATGTATATTAGATATGGTTAGGTATATTAGACCCGCATCCTCTTTGCATCTGCTAGGTAAAAAAAAAAGATCTCAAACATAAAACACGCAGTAAAAAGTTATCAATAAACTTTTTCATGGAGACACGATGGACATGTAACGCGTTTCTTCTCAGGAAACTCTTTATGCACACACTACCGACCAACAGACAGCACTTTTCTGCCCAGAAAAAACGCTAGGTGAACACAGGACCTTAAATGTATCAAGTACTGTCTACTTTTAAATCAAGAAACTAGTAAATGTGTCACTTTGCTGACTTGTGTAAACAAAATCTTGATTCAATAATTTGTGTGTATATTTTTGGATGTATTGTATTAAGGTATAGGATAGGCTGCACCCATGCTTCACTTTCATCATAATAAAGTTGTTGTTGTTGTTTTGCGTCTGTTAAGACAATAACGCAGATTTGACAACTTTGGGTTCTTCTGTTTTATGAAAAAAGGGTTTCAATATATGATACTGTATAATGCTGCATGCTTCAAACGACTTGATATCATTAAATAGTTCCTTTCCAAAACCATTCCTGATTGCTTGGTTTACATTACTATTTATACAACCATACATACCAGTGATGCTGGTAGTTGAGTAGCATGCCTTTCTTGAGGAAGTCCAGGTTTGCTTTTTCTGTAGGGTTGCTGGAATCATAGGTTCGAGTACACACCTTCTGACACACTGCAGGTTTCTTAAATTCAAACTGACAAAGAGGAAACAAAGTTATATCATTCATAATATTAATAGACTTCTCTGCACTTTGCAGGTGTTACAAATAATCAAGGGAATCTATTTGAGGTACATGATAAAGTAAGCAGAACGGGTAACCCCCCCCCCCCCATAAAGACTGGGGCTACTGCACGAAATCATTCTCCACTGTAGGGTTTGATTTACTTTCCTATGAATAATAAAGTTAGAAACCTCACAGAAAAAAAAGGCAGCTGCAACACTTGAAATGACTATCAGATAAGTAAACTCCTGCTCACTCCCAAATCTTGCAGCTTCTTCTCACAAACTTTAAATAAAATTTCATTTGATAGACAGAGCGAATTAGATAACTTATACCCAAATGTTTTGGTTGTGCAGTATATTTCAATCTGTCAAGTAGCCTCCTCTGAAATCTGATCTGAGTCACCGCCAGGTGATGATTACATTACAGTAGGGATGGGCGATATGGGCCACAAAGCCTTCCTTGATATGTATTAGTTTAATGGCAATATACAATATCTAACTTTTTATTTTCTGTAAAAAAAAAAAAAGTACAAAAGCAAATCCAGTTCCACGCAATGTTGGGACCAGTGATGATTCTAGAGTCCGTTGGGGTCCTAGGCAATAATCACTTGGGGGGGCCCTCCAACCAACATTCAGCAAGGCAACGAGAATGAGTGCTGTAAAATGGTATACCTTAGGGAGATTTCCTACCATCATTGCAACATGTACACATTTTCAGAATCAGCTTGGCCAGGTATATTTAAAGGGATACTTCACACATTTGCATGAAGCTTTGTATCATTAGAAACATGGTAGTAGTGTTGAATGGTCATGAATCCAGCCCTCATTTTGCCCTGAGACAAGAAAAATATGTTTTTCTTTGCCTGGAAGTTTTCTTCATGTGATGCAAAAAGCGTCATATTGCATCTAGAGCTGCAGCTATCGAATATTTTAGTAATCGAGTATTCTATCGAATATCCCGTCGATTAATCGAGTAATCTAATAAATCATACTTTTGCTTAATTAAGGTTTAACTCGTCTTGGGTCGTCCCTACAAACCTGCTTCTTTGCAGTTACCATGGAAACGCCTGCTTGTTACAGCCAACCACCTCTGCTCTACAGCTGCTGATGATGCTCACCATATTACTGACAGGGTCCCAAATTCACTTTCTGATTCACTGGTCAAGGCGGCAGGTAGATGAAAAATACAGGCCAAACACGTTTTAATGGCTGAAATAGCAAATACTGTTTTGTGTAGCCTACACATCTGTTACAGTACATTTAATTGAGATCACAGAATCAATCATTATGTCAGATAAGGAAATTGAGAAACTTTAAATATATATTTGCTAAATTATTATTCCACAAACAAGTTCTGTCTTGATTTAGCTTTGAAGACATTAGACATTTCATATAATCAGCCTGTATATTGTTAAAAGTGTATCTCTGTCTGCTCCTGCAGCGCGTGCATTCAGTGCGCTCACAGACTACAGAGACCATAGACGCGTCTATGACAGAGACTGTGAGGATGTTGCTATCGTTATGTTAGCTGCAAACACGGAGAGAGTAAACGGAGAAAAGCCGACCGTTTGACCGGATCACGTGTTCCCGACTGGGTCGTATGGATCACGGATCAACTGTGTGCTGACTAAAAGTTAAAAGGGGCACGCCGCGCTCGCGTGTGTGCGTGTTAGCGCAGCAGTGTCTGTGTGTAAGAGAGAGGAGCAGGTAGCTGCAGCTACATTAAACGTGTTTTATACTCATACCAAAGTTTTGATGACGCAAAAAAAAAAAAAAACTTAACGAAGCATCAAGGCAGCGAAAATTCCTCGATGAATTTTTGTAATCGAATTATTCGAGTTATTCGAGGAATCGTTTCAGCTCTAATTGCATCACGAAGAAAACTTTCAAGTAGGGATGTCCGATAATATCGGCCCAATATTGACTTAAAAATGTAATATTTGGAAATATCGGTATCGGATTTTTACAACCGATATTGGAACCGATATTGGAATTTCCGAGTCTGCATGAACGCAGCATGGGACGTTTATGGGCGCGCGCTTGATGACGTTAAACAACAACAAATACGACACGCTGGACTCGTGGCTAACAAGTTAGCTCACCCGGTGAATGAGGTGTCCGTGGTTTGGAACTATTTCCAAGTGTCAACTACGGATAATAAATTTGCAATTTGCAATGACTGCAAAGCGTCGGTTATGCGAGGAGGAAACAAAATGTCTTCCTTTAATACATCAATTTTAATAACCCATGTCAAGAAGAATCACGCAGAGTTGCATGCTACATTTGCGCAGCAAAGTGATGAAAAGAAGCAACAGCCGAAACCTAAGAAAACCACACAGTTGTCGCTTAAAGAGTCAACTGAGAAAAAACAATGTGGCAGCAATGGAGAGGCTGCTGATGGAAGTGCAGATGACCCAGGCCGGGAGGACCAGGACTGCCCACCTAAGAAGGCTCGAACTGGAAGCATGAACCTGCGGGACATGTACCAAGAAATCCTTGCAGAGAATGAAGTTGCAGCTCAAGCACCTACAAGCGAGACAGCGCAGGTGAGTAATTGATTAACTTAATCATCAAACTAAATTTAATCTGCTGTGCTGAGTGCGTCACATTAAAAATATACATTACATGCAATGAATACAATAACCATTTGGCAGTCAGTGCTTCAAAGAAAAATAAATAATAGAAATTCTATTAAAGAAATGGAGGAATTCTATTATATATTTATTCCCTGTCTCTCTTTTTTATTCTTTCTTTAGGTGCATGCATACCTAATAGAAGCCATCCCCTCGAAAGGATGCCCTTTAGAGTACTGGAGGCATCAGGAGAGAGGATTTTGTTACTCTTAAAAGAGATTGAGCCCAGTTTGAGTATATTATTTGACAAGTTATGGCCAGTCATTCATTGACTATGTTTGTTTACAACTAATGGACTGAAGATATGCCTCTTCCTTTTTTTATATTGTCTGTGGTGTTGTTTGAGGCTGTTTGTTGTTGAGGTTTCTCTCTAACACTAAATAAATATGGCACTTTTTTCCATAATTTAAGTTGTTCTCTTATTTTTCTCAGTGTGTACATTTGGAAAGCCATGTTTCATTCACATATGCATCCAGTGGGGCATCACAGTAAAATTAGGCATAATGTGTTAATTCCACAGGAGATATTTTATGTTGTTGTTACCTAACAGTTTTGATGTAAAAAGCCTGCATATATCGGTATCGGTGATATCGGTATCGGAAATTAAGAGTTGGACAATATCGGAATATCGGATATCGGTAGAAAAGCCAATATCGAGCATCCCTACTTTCAAGCAAAGAAAAACACATTTTTCTCGTCTCAGGGCAAAATGAGGGCTGGATTCATGACCATTCAACACTACTACCATGTTTCTAATGATACAAAGCTTCATGTAAATGGGTGAAGTATCCCTTTAACGCACAATGAATTTAACTTTGGTAGACTGTGCTCTCTCTGTACAATGTAAACAATAAATATGAACAATTAACTAAAAATATAGACAAGTAATTAAAGACTAATATGTACAAGACTAAATAAGACAATAGTGCAGTGGTGAGTAGTGCAAAAGGATGATGAAGTAACATAAGGTAGTTACCTTTTACAGTATTTACATAATAGGTTGTGTGTAGATGATCATTTAAATCAAATAATATATATATTTCACAGCAGCAGGTCTGACACTCTTTGACTGTTAAGTGTTCATCACAGTGACAGCCTGGGGGAAGAAACTGTTCTTATGATGGATTGTTTTTTGCGTACAGTGATCTGTAGCCCCTGTCGGAGGGGAGGAGCTTAAACAGTTTGTGTCAGTTACTAGCCCTACTTTACAAGTTTGCTCGCTAAACAATGGCCTCAATAGGCTGAAGGAGTACTTTTGGGCACGGAAGGCTTGTGTGGCCAATGAAACTGCCGAAGAGAAATATGTTTGTAATTGATGCAGAAGTTAAAACTCATTTGTAAAAGCACTGCAAACTGGAACTGAGGATATTGCTGAGCATTAGAAAGAACCCTTTGAAGCTAAAACATCCAGTCCTTTTATAACCATATTGTTGTTCATTCATTGATTCCTCATTAGTCAGCCAATATGTCTCATATTCCAAGCCCAAGCAACAACGTTAGGTGCCAAAGCAAAACTGTCTTCAACTTAAATGTGAAAACATCCAATATTATTTGTTTAAAATTACATCCAATTATCAACAGTTGGATGGACTGGCCTTCTTTCCAAAACTGTGATGAGATTTGTCGAGGAGAGTCGGAGAAACAGATTTGTAACAAAGCTTTTGAACTTTTTTTCTAACTGCTGTGTTTTTTGTGTAGAAAACCTCTGCAAATCATTCAGCTTTAGGTAATCAAAAATGCTGACAGCAGAAATCCCAATTGGAAACACTGATTTTCAAACTGCTCTACTTTAAATTTAATGAGACTTACATTTGAACTCAACAGTGTACTGTACCATGTTTAAATAAGTCTGTGTTTAATTGCTTGTTACTGCAAATACTAAACATGTGCACGCACGAGTGAATGTACTTGTGTGAGCCTATGATGCATTGTACCTTGTATGGTGAAGGTTCAATTCGCTCCCCAAAAAGCACCTGGCCCAGATTCTCTGATGGCCGCTTCAAAGTTTTTGCTGAGCAGAAATCAAACCTGTACAAAAAGTGGCATACACTAAATCTAATGGACTAACACATTGCACTTTTTTAAATTGTTGTTATTCCCCCCCTAACACAGCATTCAGTAACTTGGTTTCTTTATTACCGGTAAATGTTATGATGCTACAGAAAAGATAAGTTAGGACATGTTGGAATGGTCCTCAATTTGATTACCATTTTCATGAAAATACTGTAATGCCTATAAATAAAATAAACATTTACAAATATATTAAAAGTAAAAATAAGAAAACATTATGCGCTTCACTCTGAAACATGCTACCTAACGGCCAGTTTCAAATCTATTCATAGGATCATGTTTGAAAACATTAACAATGACCATTGTTATTATCATCACTGCTGTCTTCTTCTTGAAATGACTTCAACTGACTTTAGCTTTGAACTGTTATTTGGATGAAAATGATGATCGAAAGAAGAAAAAAAAGGAAAAATATCGTACATAGCAGAACATTTCTACTTACGCAGTATATTCATAAGGCAAAACTGACTCCACTGAATCCAGCCTGTTAACAAACAGCTCAATGGTCGACTGGAAGACAATAAACACAAGGTGTTATAGGTGGGTTATGTAGGCTATAATAATATAAATACTGTCGTGGATCTAAATTCAACCTTTTTTTTGTTTCAACTTCCATTAACACCCCACTCTACTTGATCGGTATAAGCTGAAAAATCCTGCAGCTAGATTGATTGCCAAATAACAAGTTTCATTAGGACTCTAGACTAGGGACACGGGCAAGGCACAACTGGATGGCTAGTTATCCGTTAGGCGTTAGCTTTGCTGTAAGCGTGTTGTGGCTACCGTTAGCTGACAGCTGTTTACAGCTCCCCTTTTGACTTTCAGTTCCTGGTCTCTGTTATTAAACAAGTTTTCTGTTTTTTGTTGTACCATCTATTAGCTATAACAGAGGTAGCCTGCGATAGTTTTTATTTACCTTACAGTCAGGAACTTGGTCTTTACCAGGCTCACAGAAGCTGACAGGGGCCAGACCCGGGAGGTAGAAGCCGGCTGCTCGAGCTAGCAGCACAGCTCCTAGCAGCCAAAGCATCATCTTCACACGAGAAAATCTTATTCTCCTAGTATCGATAAAATAATATCGTACCTATTCTCGATTATCCCTGCTTTAGACATCCATACGTGAATGCCACCAGCATCCGGGTCTGCAACTTGCAGACACGGTACCACGGGACTCCCAGGCAGACACGTCATATACCGGAAGTCCAGTTACGAAGAAGCGGAGAATTGTGGGATTTTTGATGTTCAGCGGTTTTCAGACTGGTAAACGTCATATGGTCAATATTACGGGTTTCAGATATAACCCGGTATAAAGCAAACCAACCAACCACAATCAAAATCGTTATTTGATGTTGACAGTGAAATAAAAAATATACTCAAAAATAATACATTAGGCTACTATAAAAAATCTTCTTCACAGATGCACCTACCTAACCGTGTAAAAAAATCTGTCTATAGACTGGTGTAGTTTTGAGTCCTAAAACCAGGAAGTGAGTTAGCATTTTAGTGCCGTGGTTCTAACCTCTAAAAGTCAATTGGGACAGTCTATGGGTTAGACGCCTGAAATAAGATCATTTTTTATTATTAGAACACAACAGTTTCCCACTGCAATTAGTGTTATGGAAAATTTTACTCCATGTGTACTATATGCGTTGTACGAAGGTCTCATAGAATCTGTCATATAAAATGTATCTGAAATGTCTTAGAATACTACATGCACAGCATATTGGGTGTTTTGTTTCCCATCATTTCGTTCCCTCTATTCTGTTTCTCACACTCTGTACATGTGGGAAGAGTCACCAAGGCTCTTTCTCACTGGACTCCATCTCCTTCTCAGCCTTGGGAGATGGTAAATAGTCATGTAGTCTCTTTTCTCACATTAGGGGATAGATTGTGCCCTGCCAGGTGGGCAGTGGCTCTATATGGCGTGATGGGGGAGTGATCTGTGTAATGTGATGGAAATGTATAAGTTTTCATGTTTGCCTTTTCTCTGGGCCTCTTTCTCTCCTCACCGTGTGAGAGAGGGGTCTTCGAACGCTTATCTTGCCTTCGAATAAATGTTCATTGAGACCAGATCGATCTTGCTGTTCCTTTTTGAATAGATCTTCTCACTCTTTATTTTCACTCTTTAGTAATGGGGAAAATTCCACAACATTAGTTATTGTGTATTTACATAATTTTTTGAAGAGGTCAAAATACAAAAAGTTCCTTCCAATATTTAAAAAAAACAAACAAAAAAACCCTGTGGCCCGTGAGCGATTCTAACGCGACAATTTTGGCCCCCGAGAAAAAAAGTTTGGACACCACAGCATTAACGCATCAGAAACGTGTGTTTGACACAGAGCTTATTTTCTGCAATGATCCAAAATTCAATGCAAAAATCCCATAGGCGAATTTTTGTAAGAACCACTGGCGTCATTTCTTCGGGTTGGCCTACAAAAATACATCATTACTATACCAGTCTATGGCTTGATATTAAAACCAGTAGGTAGTCTTCCTGGCTGACTTTAATGTGCCAAAAACTAAAGTTTCTTAATGGCTGCTTGGGACTAGCTCCAAAAGCAAGTCGAACATGATTAAGCCCCATATTAAAATGCCCAAATTTACAACTTAAATAAACATGTTTACAGTCTGATTTAAAAAAAAAAGAAAAAAGTGGTTTGGGTCTCCTTAGCTTGTTGAGATGAGATGAGATCTACTTAATTATCCCTGTGTAAAATTCCCATTGGGCAATAGTGCATTTACAACACTGTTCTGTTGTTGGTGGCGTGATTTATTTTAAATCAAACTCAACTGTTTAATTTGTTGTCAGGATTAAAGGTTTGCATAACAAGAGCCATGTTTACTCTGAGTCACTGTTGGGTTTGTATTGCTGTCTGATACAGATCAATAACAAGCCAGAGCTGTTGGGGGTTTGGTGCCTTGCTCATGGACACTACATTACTTGGGTACATTACTACATTACATTGTTTGTTATGCACCAGGACTAAACCAGTGACCCTCCGATTCTCTACCAAAGTCACGACAGACTGAGATACGACAGCTCCTAAAACATCTCTGACCAGCTAGCATCGCAAATAAAATTTCATTTTGTGTCAATTAGGCTACTGTAACAAACTCATGAGCAGCTGAGTATTAACCACAGTCACAGACTGTTTAGCTTTGATATACCAGCCAACCTCTTGCTTCTTTCTAGTGTCATTCTTGGTAGCATAGGTTACTTTCTCCCAACTGAATTTATTTGGGACTTCATGGGGGCTCTGTACTAATAAGCACAAAACATCTTCATTTTCAGTATTTTTGTAAGAGGATTGGAGCCACAAAAATAATTAAGTTCTGCCATTTTTGGAGAACTTCAATCTCAGAATTCTGAGGGTCCTGTTTTAGTATGTTTTTCTTTTCTGTTCTTTACATGTCCTGGTTAAGGGCTGGATTATGAGGTTTATCTGTATTTTAGTGATGTGATGTGCATTTGACTTGTAGGAATTCACAGGAATATAGTGTATTTCTGCCAGCCAAAACAAAAGATTGCTCTGATTGAATCTCAAGACCAACATTTACTGATGTAGATTACATGTCATGATTATCACACCAGTACACCCCTTTTCTATCAACAATTCTTTGAAAGAGTTTTGGGAACTGAGCTATAACTGTAACCTATAGTAGAATGTTTTACCATTGGTACCTAAAAAACGTAAAATAAAGCTTGAAAAGTCAGGACTGCAGGAAGGCTAATTTATCATCAGGACATTGTCATGCTGTAATAGTAGTGTCTGGCAGAAATAAGCAAGACCTTCCCTAAAAATATGGTATCAATTTTGAAGCATTTGTTTTTCCAAAACCTTCAGCAATTATTTTGCCTTGTGCACTAATGTACCCCCTTACCATCACGGATGCGTCTTTTTAACTATGCACTGATAACAAGCCAGATGCACCCTGTCCTCCTCAAATTTTGACTCATTAAATTTCCGGACCCTCTCCGCCTCATTGCCTTTTAAATTAGCCTGGACCCAGAAAAAGGCGGCTGCATTTTCATTACTGGTTCATATCCTGTTTCCTCTTTGCATGTTGTACGGTAAATCAGTCATTTGTATTCACCCTCATCGACATGGAAAATACTCGAAGAAAAGCATATGATGCGGCTTTTAAGTTAAAGACGATCAGTCTGGCGGTTGAAGAAGGAAATCGAGCTGCTGCACGTCGTCTTGGCATAAATGAATCGATGGTGAGAAGGTGGAGACGCCAGCAAGAGGAACTGAGTCAATGCAAAAAAACGGAAAAAGTTTTCAGAGATTGAGTTCTTGTAATAAAGAGTCACATACCAATGAAGTGGATGAACTGCTGGATGTCTTCCAGCGTTGGTTTTGTTTGTGTAGCGTTTTTCTCCTTTGTTGAATTTATTAGTTAGCGGCTAGCTGTTACCGGTTAGTTGCTATCGTATGACGCTATTTACATTATCGTCATCTGGCATGAGTGGCTGTGGAAACGCAAACGGGATCAGGCTTAATTGAACCAAACCGTCCCAAACTGTACTGATCCGTACCGGACTGCTGTGTGGAAACGGGGCTTAAGAAACACAACCAGTTAATATTGGTTTTGGCCTTGTCCCCATACAAACACTTATTTAGATTCTCTGAACTTTTTAATTATATTACATATTTTTGACAATGCAATCCCCAGATTCTTTGCAAGTTAATGTTAAAAACAGTAATCTTTATGTGATGCACTATCTGACAGCCTAGTCAATTCCAGATAGTGAACCCCACCCCATCTTCACGTCAGAAAGATTCAGGCCCTTTTTGAGTTCTCTTATTTGTACCCAGTGATGTTACCAACCCTGTGGATAAACTTATGAACCTGTTTTTTTGTTACAGTTTAAAACATGTCTTTGGTTGGTTCTGTCCACAGCTTAATTCAAACAGATTAACAGATAAATGAATAAATCAATCAATAACATAATACATAATTAGGAAAGAAGTTCAAAATTCAACCAATGGCCTGAGCCATAAGTGTGCACAGCACAAGGAGCAGCTGGGCAAAAACAGATATCTTGCTCTGAAGGTAATGGAGAAAGAGGATAGTTTTGTAAGGGAACACAAAATACAGTGAAGGACTGCATAAAAAATAGTTAAGGAATGCAAGAGTAGGCCCAAAAGAACCCCTCAGCCTATGGACCAGTTTGAGTGACCAGAATGACCAGTTGAGTTTTGGTCATTCTGAATCATATAAATAAAATGGAATGACAACAATGGGAGTGCATTTTGTGAGTGAATTAAGTGAGAATAATGAGGGTTTAACAGTCTGATATCTGCAATATAGACAGTGATTCAAGTCTTTTTCACTTTTTCATGCATGTTTTTGTCTTTTTTCTTTGAATTTAAAAAGGACGACAGATTCAGATGACAGTTTCATCATGTTCATGGGATGTTACTCTTCCTCCAAGAAAACATTAATTTTGTTCTAAAAACCAAATGTGCAGTTAATTGTAAAAATTAGTTCTCAGAATAGTAGAATATATATATGAAATATATATGTATGAAATATTTTTTAATCTACCGTAATATAGAACTGCTATAGGGTTAGCTATCCTGAATTTCCCTTGGGATCAATAAAGTATCTATCTAATCTATCTATCTATAGTTGTTCCAGTCCTTAAAGTAGTAGATCAGCATTGGTTGCAAGGCTACCAAAGCCCCTGTTGGTGTAAGAAGATGTGTTCTCTAAATAAACTGTTGTTAAATCTATTACTGTAATGATTATGGAATCCTAGTATTCTAGCAAAGAGAGGTATAGCCAAAAGAGAGGAATAGCCAACCTTACTAAGATTTGACCTCATACCTATCAGAAATTGTTCTTTGCTACATAGGCAGCGTGTCAAACCAGACACACTTAGCAACAGAGCACACATTTTTAATAAAAAGATCACAATATTCATGTAATTACTTGAATATTTTTTATTTCTTAATTTAAAGCAGTCCTGCTGAGAACTAAAAACAGGCCTTGACAGGAAAATAAAAATAAGAAAATAAATTCATTCTCAGACAGAGGCTCAAGGGAAAGCCAGAGCAGTTTAAGAGTTCAAGCCAAGTCTTGAATTATTTGATCAATGTTCACTTTATAACCAGTGTATATTTGTGGAGTAGCCTTGGACCAGGCCCCTCGATGCACGGATTCATTATACAGATACAGAACCAGCATTTGAACCATTTTTGTGGCCTTTTTTCCATCACAACATTTTATCTGGACATGTTCAAAAAATATTTTTTTCTGAGAGTGACAGAAACTATGACTAAAGTAGCAACTTGATGTTTCCGTTTCAGTTGTGACATTGTGTTGATGTTTTTGTATGTACATTATAACCAGAAGGATGTCAGTACTCTAGAAACCTTTAAAGTAATTTGTCTTCTTGTGTTCCAAAATTAAAAAGAAACAACTGATTAAGTAAATTAAAGAACAAATAGTCTCCTACATCAAAACCATTTTTTACACCATGATTCATGTTGTAAAATCAAAAGAACAAAGGAGATGCATACTTGTCTGTTTTCCACGTATGAGTTATTGTAAAACCACTTCAATTTTTAACTGACAGGATGGTATTTAAAAAAAATCTATCAGTATACTGAGACTATGATTGAAGACAGTTCTACCTAGAATAAGTTAAACATTTCTGGCATGGGATAAAAAAGTGCCTCTAGTTTTTTGACCGCAGCCTTGTGTCCATTAACAGCTACATATCACTTTGACTGCTGATTTTGTCGTCCATGACATCCTTCAAGACAGATATCTGGCTGCAGTCTGGCCAGGGAGACTGAAAATCCATTCTCAATAGTCTTTAGTGTAAGGTGCTAATGCAGCTGTGAACATGCAGCAACAGCCCAGCAACAGGTGTCCAGCAACAGGAAATGTTTCAAACATTAGCAGAGGCACATTTAATGTGCTTCCATTGCTGTTAGTCAATGTCTGTTGTTGTGAAGAATTTGTCCTTGTGCTTTCTCCTGGATATCTTTGCAGGGTACTTCATCAATCAACAAAACAATATTTTTTCAGACAGTTAGTATCTGTCTTGATCTCGGCTATGGATGTCCCTTGTCCATTTAATCATGGTTTCTGGAGATCTATAGAGGAAGATCAATTTGGAGTAAAGTTCCTCTTCCAGCTCCAGTTCTCCTGTCTCTCGCACCTGAAAACAGATAATGTAGTTTTAAAAAAAAGTATTTTAGCAATTTTTGTGCTTTTTTGTAAATTGTCTTGAGATAACTTTGGCTCTATACAAATAATAATTGATTGATTGAACATGGGGACAGCAGACTGTGTTTTTCCAACATAATATGTAAATGTTCATTCACCTTTTTTCAGACACTACAGTGTGATGATATCACATCAAAAACACATAAATGTAGTATTCAATATCTATTATCAGGAACAGCTTATTATCATAACAGTAAATATCTGTTTTGGTGTGTTGACTAGTATGCGCCCATTACACACTCACCAGGAAGATGTCTGTGCAGAGCTTCAGGATGCGATCCACACATGGTAATTCTTCAAACATGATGGAGTGAGAGATCTCACTAAAGAAGCCACGCACAAACTTTCCAATTACTAAAACCACAGACACGTAAAGACCCATGATCCTATAAGAAGACATTAGGAAAGTTAAGATGGGTGAAAAAAACATCAGGTAATGTGTCAAGTACAAGTAACACAAAAGTACAATTTCATTATTTTAGTAACATGAACAATATTATGGGTGGAATGTATAATCTACTTATAAAAAGGTTCAAAAATGAAATCCTAATCATGACAAATTGGGGAACATACAAATTGAGTCATGGATCTCTACAACAATCCAATCCATCTGTCCACAAGCACTAAACCCTCTCAAACCATAGACAGTAAATACTGATTCAAACATCCAAATGCTGCTTTCTTGCGCAACATGACTTTTATATGTAGACTGGGAAAAAACCTTCAATCTTCTGAACCACTTCACTTCTGAGCCACAGCTGCCCTGGTAAGATAAGCTTCTTTTTCTGCTTATGTATCTCAATATCTTTACCAGCTCCAACCTGTGTAAAAACTTCAGCTTTTGTCCTTGTCAGCTTATCACGACTCCATATGAGGCTATAATTAATTCTTAATTTTACAGCTGACTTTCTTTGAGTTAAACAAACTTGATTTATTTTTATTTGTTTACAATGCCTTAAATGCCTGGGATTATAAAACATGGCACATCTTAACTAGAAAAGCTGAGCAACCTTTTGTTACCTCCTTTTTTAAAACTGCACGTAACACATTTCCTTTAATATTAATTATGCTTATTTAACCCATACTCATACTGTTTGTAAGTGTGTAGACATTACCCATATCCAGCCAAAAAGCCCAGGCTGGGTGGACTAACTTTGTCGTTGAATATGATCATGGGTAGAACACCACATGAGGAGGTGACACAGCCTGGGATGGCAATGTCCCACCACTCCTGGTTTCCGCTGCTGTTCAGTGACTTGTCACTCATCAGAGAAAGAGTTATATTCAGGAAACCATCTTCATTACCTACAAAATAACCAATCAATTGTGTTTAAAATGAAGCATTAATTAAACAAGGCTTTTGGGCACTCTACTGAAAGAATGAAATGATATACACTTCAAATACACTTCAAGGACTGGACCCTTCCTTCCCCGCCTCCAGTCTATTTCTAGACATGGTTGGCCCGTTTAAATTGTTTATTCAATGAAAAAGTTATATCAATAAACTCTGACCTTTATGCAGCTGACTAACTGGTTTGGCCTCAGCTCCATTAGGGGCTCGGATGTAGTTGGGAAACATATTAGGAACATGCCTGGGAAAGAGACATTATCAATAAGATACAGTTAAAGGTACTGAATAAAATACAAAGCACAGGTTTTAATATTCAAATCTGTTCAGAGGATAAACTTACACAGGCTGTGAGCGATTGCCGACAAGTAGCGAGGCCAGATCTGCTCTGACTGGGTTCCCAGGTTCCAAGTCTATAGAGTGCTTGTCAAAGGTATGTTCCACTGTTCCTCCTTTACCCAGGTCCCTGTCATGGGTAGGAACATTTAAAGTGAAAGAAGTAGAGATACAATCTGAGATATAAAAATAATAAATGATGAATCATATTTATTCAGTAAAAAATGGCCAGAACTGTATAATACACACAAATGTAAAGGCTGCAAGCTATTCATATAATTACTTGCATCATACATAACATGCTCTAATACTCTAATTTCATAAATTTAGCATGTTGGCCCATTTTTTCTTCTTCTTTGCTCTGCAGCAGCAGGGGGATTTTACATGAGTAATCCCTCCCACATGAGTTGAACTCCATTTGCACACGCCATATAAAACTCATGTTCTGCCACATTTAGCTTGCTTTTACGAGCTGAAAATTACTTGAATACTTTGGTTATAATCATAAACAACGTGTATTATTCCATTTTTTGAGATAGAACAAGGGTTTTACCTCTGGAAATTCCAGGCCAGACGTAATGTAAGGTCCACAGGACTTTCAAGAAGTTCTTTAATAACTTCATGTCTGCTGGGGGGGCTTATTCTCCATACTGATCCTGAACTGCCTTCAATCATGGCTGTCACAATGTCCTCATAACTGTAGAGAGTGATGAACTGCATGGCTACCTAGATACAAGTTAAAAAAAGAAAGAAAGAAAGTAGTACTGCCACTTATCACAATAAATACCAGCAAATGGAAAACAAATACAATACAATAAAAGATAGTGATGCTATTAATAAGTGAATTAACAAATAAATGACTAAGAATAACTTAGAATCAGTCATGTAAGTATATACTTCTCTAAAATGCACTTCATTATTGTTAAGCGATTATTTAAAAAAAGAAAGGGTTAGAAGGAAAGTGTGTTACCCTAAAAACCTTCTCTTTGCAAAGCCACTCAAGCTGGCATGGATATGGTAAAACGCACTCCTCTGGCTATTAAACAAACCTACATTTGAGCTATTTTAAGAAGGTAGAGGCCACGTAATGATACGTTTTAGTCATGTTAGAGTTGCCTTGTTTCATATTTAAAACGCTTCTCAGGCATACTGTGTGAAAATGATCTAAAAGGACACTAGAATTGTTTAAACCTTCATTATTTGAGGCTCTAAATGGCTGGCCAGGCTATTGATTGTGCTTTAAAAACAGGAAATAGAGCAAGCAGAAATACATTTTAACATATATGAAACTGGAGCCAATACATACCGCATTATCTCCAAACTTTTTGGTAAGTTGGTCATATTCAGCCTTTGTATAGGGCTGGATAGATTGTTGCTGCACACTCATGGTAAACAGAGGCTAAACAAAGACACAAATACACAATTGGGATACATAGATTTTATAAACTTTGTCATGCAGTGTCATTTGTGTTTGTACACTTTATTTACAAAAGTATATTTTGTAAATAAATTGTATTGTTATTCCATTATGTCATATCTGTAGTTTAGTAAAGTGCATTACTTTTAAAGGTGTATTTTTCTCAATTTAAAGGTATTGTTTACCTCATATCCTCCTAGTTTTACAGTTACTGTGACATCGATGGGGTGGTTGACCACACCCACCACTGATCTGACCAATGAAATGAAGAGAAGTGGAAACCATATTATGCAGATCAAGAAGAAGATGATGAGTCCACCCATGCCATATTTCACAATCTTTTTCTTCTTCTGGCCCTTAGGCTGTGGGTATTTCTGTTGGCAGAAATAACAACGATATACACTATATCTTACAATCATTGTGAAATACAAACTTAGCTATAAAACAGCTATAAGATACCAATAATATTAACTATATGCATCTGGTAGGACCACTCATATATCCCTAAAAATTATGAAACCCATGTCCATTTTCTTTTTTTTCCTGGTCCTCATTAAAAGTCTGGAAGTTAAATCTAAAGATCAATGGGCAATGTATTAAACAGTTTCAAGAAGTTAATTATATTGGACTTGTATTAGGGTAAGTGAAAATGGTGACGTCGGACTGCAAAAGAAAACTTGTACATATTTAGGTTTCCTAAACACTGTCCACCAATTCATGGTGCAAATACTGCTATCTGATTTTGTCATATTTAAGATATAGTGTAACCTTCTGATCACAAGCAGCACTTACAATTCTTGAGCAAAAACAATTTGAGCCCTGTTATCACTAAACAGGGCTCAGAAATGTATGCATCTACTGTATGATCCAATGCTTTCTGAAAGGTTGTATCCTATATTGTTATCTGTTTTGTTGATTTTTGTGCAGTAGTTTTTGTATTTGTTCATTTTTAAGTACTGCTCAAGGCCCAATAAACTCTGTAGTGTGTGTCTGACATCAGTTTACACGTTTCATACTCGTCACTCTATAATCAAACATTAATTCAATAAATAAAAAGTATAAATCAGGTCACGTGTAGACTGCTGTCATGTCACTATACTGTACTTTGCATTGCATACCTTCTCTGTCTCACGACTGCATTTAATAATGAATGTGTTGGCATAAATGTCCTCAACACACATCCAGTTTGACAGAGAGAGAGTGGTGTCAGTCCAAACCCAGTCCATCACTGCTCGCAGCTCCACTAGGAATGGCACCAGACGAAACCTACACCCACACACAAGCGTCATACATACCTTTACCACTAAATCAAGATGAATGGAACTTTATTATACCAAATGTAGAAATTAATTTTGGCTAGTGCTCCAGATATCAAAATACGATATACTGATATTTTTCTCTTCAGTAGTGACAGAGGTCCACAATCTCTGTCTATATAGACACAAAAACATTACACTGGATCTCATATTTTTTTTATATTAACAAACAAGAAAAAATGTAATTAAAATTCAAACTGAAAAACATAATTGATTCTTGGAACATGTGTATTAAATGTTTATTTTCCTACAGAGACTACACAGCTGTCAACTTGATTTGTCTCCATACCCTTGGAAGAGAAACAGGTTGAGGTGGTTGTATTTCTTAGTGAGGAAGTTGCCAAGGATACGAGTTGGGTATCCACAGCGGATCTGATAAGCGGACAGGCCAAAATAAATGCACTTGACAAAGTACCAGAGCTGGGCCACAAAGTTCTGATTGAACTTCCTAGAGGACAAGATAGAAGAGTGATTAAAGCTAAATGTAATTTGCAGAAATTTCCTAATTAAAGTCAATTCATAAAATATGAAGTCTTACAAGCAGATAGATGAAGTTTTACTCTGATATAATGCCAATGCCTTAATCATAAGTCACTGTTATTGACTTCCGAGGCTTTCCAATAATTCCTAACACCACCATTGGAACTACACTGCTCAAAATAATAATATATAATAATAAAGGGAACACTCAAACAACACAATGTAATTCCAAAACAATCACACTTCTGTGAAGTCAAACTGTCCACTTAGGAAGCAACACTTATTGGCAATCAATTTCACATGCTGTTGTGCAAATGGAATAGACAACAAGTGGAATTTATAGGCAATTAGCAAGAAACCCCCAATAAAGGTGTGGTTCTGCAGGTGGTAACCCCAGACCACTTCTCAGTTCCGATGCTTTCTGGCTGATGTTTTGGTCACTTTTGAATGGTAGCGGTGCTTTCACTCTCGTGGTAGTATGAGACAGAGTCTACAACCGACACAAGTGGCTCAGGTTGTGCAGCTCATCCAGGATGGTACATCAATGCGAGCTGTGGCAGGAAGGTTTGCTGTGTCTGTCAGTGTAGTGTCCAGAGCATCAGGCCAGTACATCAGGAGACGTGGGGGAGGCCGTAGGAGGGCAACAACCCAGCAGCAGGACCGCTACCTCTGCCATTGTGCAAGGAGGAACAGGAGGAGCACTGCCAGAGCCCTGCAAAAAGCAGGCCACAAATGTGCATGTCTCTGCTCAAACGGTCCCAGAAAGACTCCATGAGGGTGGTATGAGGGCCCGACGTCCACAGGTGGGTGTTGTGCTTACAGCCCAAAACCATGCAAGACATTTGGCATTTGCCAGAGAACACCAAGACTCGCAAATTGGCCATTCCCTGTGCTGTTCACAGATGAAAGCCGGTTCACACTGAGCATATGCGACAGATGTGACTGGAGACGCCGTGGAGAACGTTATGCTGCATGCAACATCCTCCAGAATGACCGGTTTGTGGGTGGGTCAGTAATGGTGTGGAATGGCATTTCTTTGGGGGGCTGCACAGTCCTCCATGTGTTCGCTAGAGGTAGCCTGACTGCCATTACCGAGATGAGACCCTTTGACCCTTGTGAGACCATATGCTGGTGCTGTTGGCCCTGGGTTCCTCCTAATGCAAGACAATGCAAGACCACATGTGGCTGGAGTGTGTCAGCAGTTCCTGCAAGATGAAGGCATTGATGCTATGGACTGGCTCACCCTTTTCCCACCTGAATCCAATTGAGCACATCTGGGACATCGTGTCTCGCTCCATCCACCAATGCCACAATGCACCACAGACTGTCCAGGAGTTGGCAGATGCTTTAGTTCAGGTCTGGGAGGAGATCCCTCAGGAGACCATCCGCCACCTCATCAGGGGCATGACCAGGTGTTGTAGGGGGGTCATACAGGCATGTGGAGGCCATACACACTACTGAGCCTAATGTTTTACTTGTTTTACATAAAAGTTGGATCTGCCTGTAGTGTGGTTGGTTTATAAATTTGATTTCCATTGATCATTTTTGTGTGATTTTGTTGTCCGCACATTTAATTATGTAAAGAACAAAGTATTTAATACATGTACTTCCCTCGTTCAGATCTAGGATGTGTTATTTTAGTGTTCCCTTTATTTTTTTGAGCAGGTTATAATAAAATTATAATATGAGTTAGTTTTACTTAACCTTTCAGTGACAGCAGGCAGGATGAAGAACATCCAGAGGTGGATCCCAAAGACAAGAGTCACCTAGAGGAAAGGAATAAACGTTGAATAAATAAAGTTTTACAAATTAAATTTGAAGAACACTTAAAACAGGCATTTCAATTCTCTCCTTGGTGTCTGATAGGATATGTGATGGTGAAGAAAAAAAACTACTAAGAGAGATCGACAGTACTGAACCTCTGGTCTAAATTAAAAAAGCGAAACCATAAAAGGGAAGGCTATTTGATTCAAATGACATAAAACTCAACCTGGAAGATGAGTTTTCCCAAGACAGCCTTGCGCAGGTACAAAGCTCTGTCAATGATCATTGTGCTAAACTGGATAAGCAGCATAACCAAGAAGGCCTCAGGAACCTGGTCCTCGGACAGGGTGGAGGCTATATCAGCTGCTGCACTGTGTTTCTGGGGAAGGGAGATAAAATGGAGATAACATTTCTTAAATCAACTCATGTTTTTCATTCATGTTTATGTGTAATAAATTATTATTGATTAAGAAATGACAACTTGCATAAATCCTCCCATCCATCCATTTGTCAGTTTCTTACCCCAAATGCCCAAAAACCAAACACAATGATTATGAAGTCGATGACATCGGTCAAAAACATGAGCGCATAGACGTCCGTGGCAGCCCGATATTCAGGATGGAGAATACCCCTGAAGAAACGCCGAACTGGCCCATAAACACTCTGAATACTGCAGAGAGGAAAATAGGCAAGTATTTAACCCAATTGTTAATACAAAAAATGGTTAACATTATTGTTTTAATCAGCTGCATGTTGTACTGTTTTATTACCTTTGGAATACATTCAAATGATTTGGAAGCATAATTTTCTTCAAGAAACATTAAGTGAGTTTACTTAAGTATTTATTGCTTAATTCTTAGTGGGACACTCTGCATTTGGTAATATTGTACAGTGCCTTCTATACAGTACCTAACTTACCCACACATAACGACATATTTTATCTTTTGTCCTATAGCCAACAGTCTCTGACTGGCTGCCTCTGTCTTCTTGCTTTTGTGCTTCTTCTTCACAAGCTTTACACTGGGTACATCAGAATCAGCTGTGGGTTCCACTGCAACAGACAGCCCCACAACAAAAGAGAGTTGGAAAAAGAAACTGCAGCACATAGAAATGCAGCAGCAGGTGCTTGCACATATTAAATCAGTTTTTTGATCCAAATCACACATCTGCACAGACATAAAGAAGATATAATGATACAAATGTTTTATTACACCAATGTTATGTGTACTTTTTATTTTTCTAAACACATTTCTCTAATTTTTCTTTAAAGTTTAGTGATATTTCAGACTGCTCAAGTTCCTATTTTCTGTCTAAAACATAGGTTGACCTTAATTAAAGCCTTAAATTACACATTTGCAACTTTATTTCCAGTTCTCCAACTGATTTATAATCATGTTTACCGTCATGTCTTAGACCTGCTGGACCAATTAATCTCACAGACCTTCGAACCAGTGATTAAGTGAAACTTGTTTTTTTTACAGGTCTGAGAATGTGCTAAATCTAAACAAAAGGCAACCATCATTTTATGAAATGTACTTCTGCTAATTCACTGCAGATACTAAATAAGCCACAAACCTTTGCTCTGCTCTGTTTTGGGCTGTTTAATTTTCTTGCGTAAGCGAACACTCCTTTTTTTGGGGGGGTCTTCCTCCAAAAGCTGTTCATTGCCTTCATCCATCTTATTCTCCCAAGGCCTGCTTGGAAACGTAAATATGTCTCTCAGCCCAGACAAATTTTCCTGTTCATCTTTTGAATCAGTGGGTGCTGGTTCAGCTACAGGTTGTTGTGGGGTAGGGGCCGGAGAACTGGTTCTTGATTTAACATAGTCCACAATGTCCTACATCATCAACAATGGATTAAAAAAAAATGAAAGTGGATTATAATATCATGTAATATATAAAATATGATAATCTATTATGTGTTACTAAGGTAAATGGATAAGATAACACTTTTTAAAGCTGCAATTGATGGTTAAGTGACTAAAAGCAATCTTCACCTACCTTTTCGTGTTGATCAGGTTTAGTATTTTCCAGGTAATCTAGGCTGACTGCTGAGCTAATGCTGCCTTTCACTTCTTTCTCTTGTCCTTCACCCTTCTTCCTTTCGTCTTCTTGTTTATTTTTATCTTCTTCGTTAAGACTTTCTTCTTGGGAATTTTGCTCTGCTAAGGGGCCCTCATGGTCCCACAGGCCGTAACGCTGTGACCCCCCGCCACATAAACAAACACACGCACAAACATACACAATACATGAAAAAGAGTGTGAGGCTTAAGCATCAGTGGAATTACATTCTATTGATGTACTGAATCAGAATTACCTTTATGCATTGTATAAATTGAACTTATGGTTTTATCCTGCAATACTGATCTGTATACTAATTAAAATGCAGGATTATATTTTTCATGAACTACATGCATTCGCAAGTCTATCAGTTTGAAGTATCACCCTTTAAACTTCTTAGTAATGAAAGACTAAATCTATGTATTGTCAAATATTTTCCTTTAGCATTTAATTGTGTTGCATTAATGAATGAATTTTTAGGTCATTATAAATAATATTTAGAATGTTGTTAGGTTTGTTACTTTCATCCTGTACCATAACTGTGTGTGCTTGTTGTTGTGTTGAGTGTTAACATCTGTAAACTGACCATGAGTAGAGATCTGTGAAAGAATAGAGCCAGCAGCTGAAGAAGATCATATTTGATGTAGTTGTCCGTTTTCTCAAGTCCCAGGATGCGAGGAGGGAAGAAAGGTTTGTCCTCATTTAGGGTGATCTCATACACACTGTTCCAAGGAAAGAATCCAAATTGGAAAAGGTATTTCACAACCACCATCACCTGGAAAGAAGCAGAACAGCCCGGCAGTGCCGAGAGTCAGATTGGAAAAGAAAAGAGATAAGACAACATTTCACAACCTATGTCCTATTAAATCAGTCAACAATTACAAAGGTCAGAATTTTTAAAGTTGTATCTCTGATGATAGAGATGACAACATACTGTATAATTAAATATGTAGAAGACATAATGAAATCATTAGTCTGAGCAGACGAGGTTTTAATTCAAAGTGCTTTAATCAAGCCTCCATGTTATACTTAGATTAGAATAATACATAATATAAATTTATCATTGTAATGTTTCATTTGCCATGTTTCAAAGCAACCTACTCAGATTTTTCATCTTTTCATATCCAACTCTTGGAAAGTTTTGCATTGCATAGCCTAGCAGTTATGTCGGACACCCCATGTATTACAGGATATTGTCTTTGACCTCGACCATTTTCTGCATATCACCCGTCTCTCCTTCTAACCTTTTCTGTCTATCTTCAGCTGTCCTATCCAAAACAAGACAAAAGGCCCAAAGTACAACTAAAAAAAAAAACCCAACAACCTGAAATTTAGAGCATGTTGGACGATCATATTTACCATGAAATGAAAAAAAAAAAATCTCTGTCTTTATCAAGTGGTATGTTTTGGGTATAAATAAACAGTCAATGCTAAACCTTATGTGTAACATCCTGATCATTGCTGCCCATTTGTGTGACCTTTGTGTTCAGTAGCAGGTCATAGATTTGTGTTTATTTCTATTGCTGAAAGTATCAAATAATCCTCAAGATTAAACTACTTCAACCTGCTTTAATTTCATCTGTTAACAGAGTGGAGCTAAATTTGGACCTCTGGTTCTCATATCAAATTTTAGCTAACTTCAATCACTGTTGCTGTTTCATCCCGAAAAAACCTGGTTATAGGTGAAGGTTTTGTGCCGCGTAAAGCAAAACAAGAACGTACATATTCCAGATGAGTTGGATATCATCATTTGTGAATTTTCTGAAAGTTAACTGATTTCTGTATTTTAAAAAATATGGATGAATGTTTATTTGACTTTGTTGAATTACAAACTGGTAGTACCAGAAATAGAATAAATGTTAAATTTTGTTTTAAACTGCCACTTGGGGGCCATAATGCCTCAGTATTTATAAATCATGCAGTGAAACGGTAGGAACAATTAGCATCTCCCTGCAATGGTAAGTGGTTAAGAATGTACTTGTTTTGTCAGGCTGTCTCTGTTTTCATACCTCTGTGTACACTATAGCAGTCATCCAAAACCTCTTGGTAGGTCTTGGAACAGACAACATAGCCCATAGAAACACTAGTATGGGCAGGACCAGTGATATCACAGAGGCACTGACCCCATTGTTCATTACAATGATGAAATAGCAGACTAGCTCTGAGTTAGCTGCAAGCAGGTTGTACATAGAAAACAGCAGCTTCAGCAGACGGTTCTGGCTTGTATAGAACTCTCTGCTCTTTTCCAGCTCCTCAATGCAGAATTCCCTGCAGAGACATAAGGGAAAGTCATAATTAGATAATTAGAAAGTCATAGATTTTTTTATGCATTTATTACTTTTGTAACCACTAGTGTTTATGGAACCAATGCAATAAAACTAATCAAGTTGCAATAATACACAGTTTACCTTAAACCCATTAAGGACCAAATCTTTTCAAAGATTGCAGTTCAACTACTTCTAAATACAACTATATTTTTGGAGTCATGAGGGTCAAGTAAAATATGGCACTGTCACTTTCAACGATTTTGTCCTCTTTATTCATGATTCTCTGAACTATATACCTGTCTCCCAGCAGTTCACTTGCAGTTCTTGAGTGTCTCTGCTGTCTCGGTGTCAATGGTAACAGCTCTGTGCTACTGCATAAAGGTTCTGGACTCAAGAGGGTCCCAGTGCTATTGAGCCTTTCCCTGGAGGTAGAATGTCCTGTCTTGTTATCCACCTCCATGCAACTAAGAGGTATCCAAAAGAGGGGTATAATCACAGAAGTGAAACAAAAATACATGAAAAAGAACAACTTAAAGCACAGAGGTGTATGCTTACAGTACAGTAAATTGTCAATTAACGTTTATTTTAATACATTTATTTCATTTTTTTTAAAGAGATATGTCTAAATGAAGAACTATTTGTTATTAAGTATGTGCATATTTGGCAAAGTGATTCAATACTGTTTAAAATACAGTCACTAAATCACCTAGAAGACATGACATGTAAACCACGCTATTCCTCAGCCAGGTAGAGCAACCACTTTCACAGTCAGGTGTGCCTTACTTCATTGTTTTTAAGGAATAAAAGACTCAAGTCTTTTACTAACCTGTATTTTGAGTATTCTGTATCAGTTTCATCTAAACAGGTTTCCAGTGTTAGATTCTCACTTTCCTGAGCTACCTGGTCCTCTATGGAGTATGCTGTTGTAGGATTCTGCCGTCAGAGAGAGACATAATTAAATAATGGTTGTTTGTGTGTGTGCACAACAGATATCTCCTTTTGTTTACCTGCTGTATCTTGTGAATGATGAAGTAACGTTCATTGCACAGAACAGTAGATGTATCTCTGTACTGTTTCGTCAGAAGATTGAGCCACTGAGTCAATCCATCCACCATGGCCAGAATAATGGCCCATATAAAGCGCAGAATATCCAATATTCTCTGAACCATCTCGCCATGACCTGCAAGATAGGGGGAAATTGCTGATTCAGGGATTTCTGAGGTTGTTTAAATTTATGTTTGGAGTTAAAAAGAAAACAGTAATTAACCAGACAGAATGAGTAGAAATGTTCAACTATTTTGACAAAAGCTCTTTATATTGACAGCGTGAAAATGCCGACAAAGATAGGCATCTACACGAATGCCTGATTCTCAGCCAAAGACTTATTTAGCCAGCTTTATGATACTTATTTAAATTGCATTCTATTTACCTGTTGCATTTAATTCTCATTCAGTTGATAAGAATCCTGCTGCTGGACATGCAAGTAATACCTCATACAATTCTCACACAACTCATTGACACATTATTAAAAACTACTTAAACAAGAGGAAGTTGTTAAGTCACTGTACTATGTTTCACAGCAGACACAGCAACATATGAGACCTTGAATATAAACCTACTAGACTCTTGTTCCTCTGGCTCCTCTTCCTCCTGAACGGCAAGATCCTCAAACACATCATTGTCTCCACAACCTTCACAGAAACAAACACACACACAAAAAGAATGTACAATACTTCTTTCTTAAATAATCCCTCGGCAAGAGAGAACTGAGTTACTGTCAAAAGACAGAACAGAACAGCAAAAAAGACTTCCATAATTTGAAGATAGTCAATCCTTAAATACTCCTAATCAGTTTTGTAGCTTTAACACACTAGATTACACAAACATAACTGAATCAATCTGTAACTACTGCTAGAATATAAACTGTTAATCCAGTTTGGCTATGATTAGCAAGGTAATCTGATCTCCAATGACTAAACCAATCCAATAGCAATACATGCAGCAAAGATACACATCTCTTGTGCTGGTTGAATGTCATTAAGTAAATGAATTATGATCATCTATTTACTGAAGATAATTTTGTTTTTTATTTTTTGTACATATGTTTGTTTATCTTTACATTTTGATTTTATTGCATGTATAATTTTATCTCAATTCACCAATTGGGAGTGGTCAGGGGAAAGTATATCTCTTAAAGGGGAGCTCAAGGCCCTGCTATTCTATCTCTTTTGTGCTGTTTACTCACTTTGGTAAATTATTGTTTAAATTTTAAACTTCATGACTAATGCAACCAGCGAAAAAACTGTAACTGCTTAGAAGTCAAACGTAAATGTAGACTGTAATCAGTCCAATCCATTCTGGGCTTTTGAGAGAGACTTACTGATGACCTTGTGCTCTACTTGGCCAGATTAATGTAGGTGTTATAGCAGGTATCCCTGCTAATAAATAAGGATATTTAAATAACATACCTATGACAGAGAAAGCGTCTTGCTGTGAACTGATGACTCCTTCTCTCTCTTTCGTCTTTTGTTCACTCTCCTTTAACTGTTTCTGGCGCTTTTGGCGTTCCCTTAAAGCTGTTTTGACACTTGTCACCCATGCTTGGTATGCCAACTGTGAACACAAGATATAAAACACAAAAAAACCTGTTTAACACTGCTTGTAACTCAAGAAAACATTTTAAATGATAATTGCAACTACAAAGAGTGGAACAAATTAAGTCGATATATTTATGGATATAAAATACATTTGGATGGGATGATACACTTGTTGTATCTCCTGATTCAATACTATCTCCACATTTGGGTGCTGATTCAATATGTATTGTGGTTTTGTCTGTTTGAACAACTTACCGGTACTTAACTTAAAAAATGTAAACACTGATAGAAATTAGAAATTAGTTGATCTGTGAAATCCAATCTTTATCAGAGCGGCTAAAACTTCTGGTGCTTCCTGAGATCTTTAGAGCATTCTGGGGGGGGGGGGGGGCAGACCTCAGGTTGGGGACCAATGTTTTAGAAGGTTACTGTGAAAGCTTTTACATGTTTGCTATCCCTCTGGAGTATTAATTTCCTAATGGGAACCTTATTTACCCAACACATGTTTTTCAGGGTATTATGACCACATTGTAGAGATGTGACTGGCTTAGTACAGTAGTGTCACTTGGGATGAATTTATTCAGAAAAACTGGCTCAGTGGAGCGGTTCACGTTTCCCAATGATGTTGTATTTCATAGCATTACTTGTGGAATGCAACTCTGTCTGATCAGACAATGTGTACCTGACAGGCAGTCTGTTTCTGAGGCTTCTGTTCTTCAGACTGTAGCTCATCTTCATCTTCACTGTCTGATTCAAACAGGTAGTACTCTCCTGAATGGAGCACTGTTATAAAAAGCAACACAACCATTTTAACATACAAAGAAGAAATTAACTTTGGATGACAAGAACAATTTCACACTAGAAAAGGTTTAAGTCTTACACCTACTGTATCCTAAGCTTGTCTCACCTGTAGCATGGTCCAGCCATGGCTGATGCCACTTTTTCTTTCTGGACTTCTTCTTGTCTGTTTTGGCCTCTGAAAAGAAATAGTTTAGATAAGAGTAAGTGCTACACTGGACAGACAGAGTGAAATAAAAAAGAAACAATACTATAAGCTAGTAAAGGTGATGCTTATAAAGATTAACAGGGTTCAAAAAGTTGTTGACATTAAAGTAAAATGGTGAATTGACTGTTCTCATAGACCATTTTTCTCATCTTAAAGACTACATGTCGTATTCAGCACCATTTACACACGAATAGCTAAATTGTGTTGCGCAACATTTTTTTTTGACTGTCCAAGCAGACATTGCAGGGGTGGAGCACTTACCAGCAGTTGGATTCTTTTCAGATTCTTCACTGTTTTTGTGCCCATCTCTGTACTTCTGCTGCTTTGAGCGTATTCTCTGCATTCTGAGAGAAGGACAAGAAAAGGAAGAGATCAAAGACAGGTACATTAACTGTAAGGACAGTTAGCAACAACTTTCTTTGATATAATGTCACTATAAATTTGGTGAATGCTTTAAAGATCTTTGAATCATTGCATTTTGTTTTTGCAAAAAGGTAGACAAAGAAACCACATTTCAATTCTTAAATTGAAAAGCTGACCTCGAGCCAGGACTTATCACAAAATAGCAGTTCAACATGATTAATGACCCTATCTTACACTGGAGAAAAAAGAAACCGCTAATTTTTGACCACACATTAATAATTTGGTAACACACAAAACTGTATCTATAAACATGACATATATGCATGGACCATGTATACATTAATGGTTAATAATTAGTTTGCAAACAGTCTATTAACATTATGTGGGTGGCTATTATAAGTTGGAACGGAAAATTATAATATCTTGTTACAACTTTATAATGACCACCTAAATAATGTTTGTAAATGTTAATAAATACTGTATAGCACATCTATAAAGTATTATAAACATCATTTGTAACTTTACAATAACCAGAAAGACAATGATTGTAGATGATTTACAAAGTGATAATAAAAAATTGATCAAGTTTTAATGATGCTTTACAAATAATTAATAAGGTATTATAATCCTCAGTTCCAACTTTATAATAGCATCCACACAATGTTAATACACTGTTTGCAAACTAAATACCCATTATTAAATATGTGGTCCATGTATGTATGTAATGTTTATAGAGGGTTTATAAAACATCTCTTAAAGGTATACTAATCATATTGTAATCATTAACACTTTATATAGCATATAAATATTGTGTGTGCATCAACAAACTGTTAGCTTAACATCATAGTATTAAAAATAATTAGAAAACATTATTATCGTATATATATTATATCATTATACCTTTGTTAACAGTAAAATAACTATTAATGAAAGTTTAATTAGGTATCAATTTACTATCAAAATCATTGATGATAGTTATCATAAAGTGTTACCAAATCATTTAACTAAAGTATCAGGATTTTTCTTGGACATTCTAAAAATGTGTATTTTTTCCTGGCAATGGAAATTATGAGGTAAAATCTGTTTCCACAAAAACAGCCGATGTGAGCCAAAAGTAACCAAAAGAGAAATAGGGCACACAAAATATAGCAGACTTTAGGTTATTAACAAGCTGCAACTGTGTCATTTCCCATCAGTCTATCTAACTGAACAATCTTGTAAAAACATAATATTTATCAATGGTAAATGATTGACTCTATTGACACGTGTTGCCCAGGTAACAATTGAAAACAGAAGCCTGATTGATGTTGCAGCGAAGTAAAAAAAATATGGAAAGAAAACAGATTATGAAAAAGCAAAGAAGGATTGACTGACGTGATGTGCATAGCTTTTGGAAATATCACTCATGACATTGACTGTCTTCTGTTGTATAATTGGACTTGTTTTTGCTAAAAAAGGAACATGAAATAATAACAATTGACACTATGAATTGCAATACTTGTTGGATGGTGAAACTTCTGAAATGCAATACAAATTGAATCAGCCCCCCAAAAATTGCGATGCAATCAAGCAAGCCATAATTTCCCTCATACGGCTTTCCATGTCTTCTTCTTTGAGCCAACATTCTAATGCTAATCACAACAGAACATTTACAGTGAACACTTACGATCTCTTGAGCTGTGACAATGATTTTCTCTCAGCTTGCTGGTGGAACCTAATATTCTTCACAATACTGGCTTTGAAAAGCTCAAACCCCCTGGAAGACAGAAAAAGCTGTCATTGCATTTGTCAGCAAGTAACTGCCATTAGCAAGTTCCTGAGGAAGCATTTTTCATAGTTTCATTTCAATAAACAAATAATTTGTAAATTGTTTATGGTAATCTCTGTATTTGAGATCCTCACCAAATCTATTAACCAAATGTGTTTACAGATAAGGGAAGTTTCTATAAATAGGAAAAAACTTTTCCCATTACTTTTTTCTTCTTAGATTATTTGATTGGAAAAACATTAAAAAAACAATTACGTGTCATGGAGATTTTGTTTCCTACTAAATGCTTTAATAATCTCATGATCTTGGAACAACTGCATTAGCTCCCTCAATGATCTGTACAGTGAGCCTCACCTCGAGGCCTGTTTGGCAGAGGCCTGCATTTCTGCCACCACATGCAGAAAGTAGAAACTGAGAAAGACCCTCCTCTGCAGCAACAGACAGAAAAAACAGATGCTGTCCCAGATAATACCAGCCTCTTCCACTGGGAGGCTACAAGTCTTGTCACTTACTGCTTTTGCTGTCCAGGAAAATAATACATAATGACAAATATTCAATCAAATGTAAACAGTTGAAAGAAAATAATACACAAATAGTTATGTTTTGCACTGTTTAATTTAAAATCATAATCCCTTTTAAACAAATATCCCAATATCTAAAGAAAAAAAAATCCCAATAAAATGTTTTATCTTTTCATAATGTGTGAATGGTCATCATCGTGAAGTACTTTATTACTAATGAAACTTACGGTCGTAGTATCCTTTGACAGTGCAAACCAGGCTGAAGAGCTGAATAACCCAACAGAAGCCTTTCTGCATCTCAGACACAAATACACACGCAAGGATCTGAAACACAAACACACAAACACAAACACACACACACACACACACACACACACACACAGTACAGTTCCTTAATCTTGTCATCAATAATTTAAGTTCTAAAAAGGGTAAATGGACATGAGCTTGTATAGCGTCTTCTGACAATTCAAAGCGCTTTACCCATTCACACCCATTCACACATGGGCAAGGCTTCCACATAAAGAGTCCGTCAATGTTAGCTATCTGACTTATATACATCTATACGACTCATGTATCAAAAATGCAATCTACTTTAAAAGACAACCGTCTCTGAGCCACAGCCAGACCTAGGTTCATTGGTAGCTGTTCCTAAGGTGGTACATACTTTGCCTTGGCTCTTGGTTTGTATGAAATCTTCCCTTGATAATCTGGTGAATGTACAGTAGATCAATAATGACACTCTTCCTGCTTGCCTATTTGCAGAATAATTAGAATGGCTGCTCTCAGGCTTTTGAGAGACTTTTTAAAGAAAATGTTTAGCAAAAACATCTTTACGTTATATCTTTCATTTTCAATTTCAGTGCTTTTACATGATTAAGTAGGGCTCCTGCTGACAGCGGCTGCTAATATCGCTGAATGAAAACAGCAAAAAGGGAAGCAAAAGATTTAAAGGTCTCATATTATGCTTTTCTGTGTGTCTTTTGCATGATTAGGCACATCTATTTGCAAAAATTCAAAGTCCGCGGAAATGCAGTTTCTCCTACAATCTCCTGTTAGTAGTAGCAATAGCTGCATGAAACGCTCTTGGCCCCTAGCCCCCTCATTGAAAAATTGTACATCACAAACCCATGATGTCACTGATCCAAGCCCATTGGCTTGTTGTAGCAAGCACAAGCTCCTTTTGGACTGGCTGTAGCATTCCCAAAATGGTAAAAAGGGCAGGACATATCAGAGGACAAAGCCGAAAGACTGACCAATTACGACCAATCAGATCAGACTTGGCACTCGCAAGGCCCTGTTCGTTTTTTTGGAGGGGGGATTCTAAAGCGTTAGAAATACAGGCGGATGAGAGAGCCTATATGAAAACAGACACTTTTTTTCGAACATTAGCAATTGTGAACATACTTTAGACATATAAATTTGATATATATGAATTCGAAAAAGAGCATAATATGGGACCCTTAAATCTTAAAAGAAGCACCAAATGTTGAGCTTAGTACTTACTGATAACATATTTTTAGATACAATGACTGCCACATTATAGATGATGAGACAGTCCCACAGAGCCAGGCGGGTTCTGGATGGTTTGACAAACAGCTGGGTCCCAAACAGCAGAAAGAAGAAGCAGGCGAGTAGGTAGCCAAGCCCAAAGATAGAGATCCTGGTGGCTCCAGTGATAAAAACCACTGAGAGCACCAACCAGAATAGGTGACGAAATACCAGGACTTTAGCCATGTCTAGGTAACTCCTACGGGAGGACAGAAAAAGTCTTTCAAAAAATGGCCCAATATTCACAATTTGATCAAGAAAGAGCCTCTTTGTTGTTTGAGCAGCAAAGAGAGGGAAGGTGAGAGTAAGGGAGAGAATATTAGAGAGAGAGAGTATAATACAAAGCTGAAAATTGTAATTGTCAAATACTGGTCCAACTTTCTGTGTAGAAATTTAAGATGGCATTTAATTGTACTCTTACCTTTATTTAATGTTTCATGAAGTCATCTTTTTTCTGCATCAAATAGAATCTTAGACTGGAAAACTAACAAATAGCGTGCATGCTCTATTTACCTGCAGTTGATAAAGTTGGGTGCAGGGTTAAACAGTCGACCTTCCATTGGTTCAGGGTCATCTGTGTTCTCTCCTGCCTGAACCATCCAGTCTTCTGTGTGCTCAGACTCAAACACCTTCCACTGCTGAGATGCACATATCAGCAACACAAAGTCCGCTGTGGACACACATTAAAACATATTTCATGATCAACATTTTTGTTTTTAACAGACCTTAACATATACACTAGAGGTTAGCAAAGAGATATACTGTACATAGCTATTTTTTTATTAGGGCCACAACAAATTGACAGAAATGTTTTTCATAGCTACTTTAAATACAATTAACTCTACTTTGAGTTCCTACATTTACAGTTGAACTATGATCATTGGTATCTACATTTATGTAGGTAAGGTGTCGTGCTAGTCTGGGATATCCACAAAAAAAAGTTGAAGCTGAAGTCTTAAGTGTATCGTATTTTTTTTTTTTTTTTTTTAAATATTTGTGTTAAAAAGAGGGCACTGAGTTACACTGTACAACATGTCTGTTAAAAGTGTGGAATTTAAATTTCTAAAGTTTACACTTAAACTTTTAAAGAATAAACACTGAAGCATTGTTGAGTTTATGCAGTAAACGGAATCAATGCAAACAAGGAACACAAAGAAATCAGAAAACAAGAAGGCTTCTTAGAAAGACAAAAAAGTTAAATATGGAAATAGTATATTATTTTTTCTGCAGTGCCAGTATCTCAAAATTCTTGAATAATGTCCATGCCATATTGTTTCACAGTATCAATTAGAGGGCTTTTGTGTATAAATAGGGATTAATTGACTTTATGAATAAATTGAAAACAAAACACATGCAAAAACTAACCTATGAGATTTCTTGAGTTAGGCAGAGTATAGAAGTCAGGCAGATTAATCCATTTTATAAGGGCTGAGTGTATCAGCACTGAAGTCTTCCACCGCCATGGGTAGTCTACAGGGCAGAAGACATAAACAGAAACATCATTAAGTACAGGTGGACAGAAGGGGTTATGCTTCCTCAAAGCTACTTATTTCTCAGAAGTAAACCTTCACTACAGTCTGCAAATGTAATGTTTGCTTGTTTCAATGCCAATAAAGATCCTTTCAATTGATTTGATTTGAAATTAATTGTTTATACTATGGTAACTTTAATTATTTGGAAGTACTGTTGTTTTATAATGTCCTTTAGTTTTATCTAATTTCATACCAACACTCACCTATACAGAGAGCAGGCGGTATGCCAACACACAGTAGATACTGGAAGATCATGAAGATGGATAGAAAAAGACAATATCTGGGCCAGATCTTCGCAATAGCAGCACGCTGTCGCCTTACCAAGATGGCTACCAACCAACAGCCATGGATTATCACCAAGAAGTTCATCCTCTGGCCAATCACATTCACCGTCAGCAGAAAGCAAATCTTTATAAAAACAAAAAAGGCATATAGATAAAAGCTCATTTAAAAGTGAAAGAAAAAAACTAATCATAAAAATTGTTTTTTTTCTTTTCCATCTCTTGTGTTTTTTCAGTGTTATTATATTATATGTTGTTTATAAGACCTTTGTTGGTCTTTGGTGTTTCTTTTTTTTTTGTAGTTCTTGACCACTGTGTTATTTTGTGGGTTGTCCTCCACTTTGATCAGTTTCACATGTCTTGATTTTCTTAACCATGTGCATTTAGTCTCTGTGTACTTTTCCTCCTGAGTCATATATAAAGTGAGTTTTGTCTTTTATTTTATCAAATATATTGTATTATATTTTGTGTTTTTACACAAAGTGACAACTAATTCTTGCTTATGAGGTTTTGTTATATTGTCTTATTTTCTTTCTTTTTTTTTCATTTAAAAAAAAAAAAGCAACATGAGTGAATCTACACATCTGCACACTCATCAAGTGGGACTTAAGTTTGATCTCTTACAAAAACAAAAAATACCTGCCATCTTACTTAGCCATTAATTTGATCAAAAAAATCGCATGTTTTTTTTTTGTTTTGTTTATAATGTGAAACAGAAATGCATCTTGCATTTTCTTTTATTTTTGGGGGCAACTGTGCTGGCTAAGTTGAAAGAGTTTTTGTCTCTCAACTGGAAGGTTGAGGGTTTGATCCCCAGCTCCTGCAGCAACATGTCTGATGTGTCCTTGGGCAATACAACTAAACAGATGAAACAAAAGACAAGAAAAAAGCTATACAAGTCAATTTACCATTCTTATTTTTATTCTTCTTTTTGTTCTTGTTGTTGTACTTCTTGTTCTTTTCATTTTTACTGTTAGTAGAAATAGTTGAAGTATTTTTATATTAAATATAAATATCTAATAAAGGCTGCATAATGTGAACAAAATGCATTTACATCCTGTAAATATACAGTAGTGTATTATCCCACCTTTAAAAGGTAATGTTTTCTTCATTTACTTTTGTATAGTAGTTACCTGCAAATGTATTTTATAGTACTAACCCATAATTTTGTATTTCAGCAAAAAGCTATATTTTGCTGAAGGTTGAACTCTTGTAAAGTGAATTCTCATTCAATTAGTTCCCTTTTTCCAAAAAAAAGACAAAAAAAGAAAAACAATTTGAAAATCTTTCCCAAATACCTCTAATCCAAATTTGTAGAAACTGTAGTTGAGCAGATACTTCAAGCAGGGTATGAGTCCCTTATCCAGAGTGTCCCTGGTGGCTTTTGGGAATAGAGCAGGGATGATGGGTGGAGATTGTTGGAGCTGACGATAATGGTGAATTTGATGACGATACACTGTCGCCTCAAACACCAACAACATCAGAACGATCAAATGGTTCTGCAAAAAATATGAAAAACAATTGGACCTTTAGAGAAAATGTTCAAAACAGAAAGCAGTCTCAGAGATAGAAGTATTTGGAGATTTTGTTATGTATAGACATGATGGAATCACTACTCTGGATAGGTTGGCTGCATGTTTGCATCTCCTGTTTGGAAAAATGTATTTTTGTCTTTCAATCAGCTCAACGTAGTATTTCTAAAACTTCCATAAATGTTAAACAAAAGTATTGTTACGAGGGCCATTAAAGACATGTAATTAAATTTCTTAACAACTATTAAACTTAAATTTAATATACCTTGCTGTAACCAAGTACAGTGGCATCTTTTCTTATTCCAAACCATTTGGCTGGATCCACTGGTTCTTTATAGAGAGAGGAATTTCTCATCTCCTCTGGTAACAGGTTGGTTGCATTTGTTAGAGGCTGTAAAGGGAAAAGCAAAGAGACTTTTTAATATGCATGGCAATCAAAACCGTGTCACTGGAGCTCTAATGGGACTGCACATTATGTTAGCTGAAGTCAGTTAAGCTACTTAATGCTATCACCATGAAATAACCATCTATTTGTCACTTATTACTTTATTGAAGAATGTGTGTGACCAAATGTGAAAAAAAAACTGATACAAAAATGTTTTACATGCAGGTATCCTTGCAGTTAAATTATATCTGGAATGAAACCCTGTATTCACATCTAACCCTAATGTAGTTATTATTAAGCTTCTTCGTCTGTGTGACTGATATTGATGTAAGAACAAAACATTGTTAGGCTTATCCATTTTTAATAAATTTCTTTCTTTCAGACTATTTATTGAATTAATGCTCTAATGCAGCCATGAGTACATTAGATAACATACAATAGACATAAAGGCCACACAATTGATATGTTCTGACTTTAAATCTCAAAAAAGTCAAAATCTCTTTAAAAGTCAAAAAGAAACTCTCCCCTCACCCTGCAGGTAAGAATACATTGGCTGAGGACCTAAACAGCTTCTACTTCAGATTGCACCCATCACCCAGCCCATCACTCAGACTCTGCCCTACCTGTTCCCCCCACAACCCCCACTCTCTGACCGCCCACCCGCACTGATGGTCTGTGAAAAGGATGTGTGCCAGCTCTTCAAGAAACAAAAGATCAGAAAGGCTCTAGACCAGACGGCGTGTCCCTTTCCTGCCTGAGGCCCCGTTTACACGGAGACGCTGTGACAAAAAAACGCAGAAAAACAACCCCACTCCGGCTTTAAAGTACAGATCGTCTACACTGCAGGTCTTGCCTGAATGAAAACGATGTAGTTCTCACGCCCGGCCAGTAGTGGGCAGTGGAACTTTACAACGTGACACCGACCAGTATAACCACTTCCTCCACAACATCCTCCTCAGCGGCTAGTTCTCCCAAGTCTTACTCAAATGCTGCATGTGGTCACCCTGCGCTTGGGTAAAGGTTGAACTATTTGCTGCAAGTATTCGATGCTCTTTCGGCGGCGACATACATGATGTATCATATCAAGGTTCTGTTTTAAGAGAATATACAACGCGAATAACTGCTGAAGCACACATAGCACAAGTTGATACACCGCCATTGTTGTTTATGTTTGGTCTCGGCGACTGCGCAAGTCCAAATTTATGGGGGAGGTGTGGTGAGGTCATCGCAGCCAGAGAGTTCCTCCTTTTTGTTTACATGGCTGCGATTCCCCCCGTATCAGTTTCGCTCCAACCTGGAGCTCGAATTCAAAAGCTTGCGTCTTGACCCCCGTGAAAGAAAGGCTAATTCGTTACTCAACTGTTTCGTCTTACTGTCACAGCATGTAAACGGGGCCTGAGAGTCTGTGCTGAGCAGCTGGCCCCGATCTTCACACAGATCTTCAACTCATCACTGGAGCTGTGTGAAGTGCCCTCCAACATCATCCCAGTCCCAAAGAAACCTGCCATCACAGGAATCAATTACTATAGACCTGTCACCCTGATGCCTGTGGTCATGAAGTTCTTTGAGAGACTGGCGTTGAGCCACCTGATGGACATCACAGGCCCCCTGCTGGACCCCATGCAGTTTGCCTATTGGACAAACAGGTCGGTGGAGGATGCAGTCAACATGGGACTAAACGACATCCTGCATCACCTCCACTACTGAGGGACCTACACTAGGATCCTGTTGTGGACTTCAGCTCAGCGTTCAACACCATCATCCTGGATATCCTGCACCACAAACTTACCAAGCTCACAGTGCTGGCCTCCACCTGTCAGTGGATCACCAACTTCCTGACTAACAGGAGGCAGCAGGTAAGGCTGGGGAGCATCACATTCAGCACCCGGACAATCAGCAGTGGAGCCCCCCAGGGGTGTGCTTTCTCCCCACTGCTCTTCTGCCTCTACACCAATGACTAAACCTCAGGGGACCCTTCTGTGAAACTCTTGAAACTCACAGACGACACCACCGTCATTGGTCTCATCCAGTACAATGATGAGTCTGACTGAAGACGGGAGGTGGAACAGCTGGCTCTCTGGTGCAGTCAGAACCATCTGGAGCTAAACCCGCTCAAGACAGTGGAGATGACAGTGAACGTCAGGAGAAGCCCCCCCTCACTCCCCCCTCACCATTCTGAACAGTCACAGTGTCTACTGTGCACTCACTCAGGTTTCTGGGATGTACAATCTCACAGGACTTAAAGTGGACCTCCCACATATACACAATCAGAAAGAAGGGACAGCAGAAGATGTAATTCCTGCACTAAGGAAGTTCAACCTGCCCCAGGAGCTGCTGATCATGTTTTACACTGCCATCATTCACTTTGTTCTGTGCATCAATGTTTGGTTTGGATCTGCAACTAAACTGGACAGACACAGACTTTAACAGACAATCAGAACTGCAAAAAAGATCGTCGGTGTCGACCTTCCCCTCCATCCATGACTTACACCGGTCCGGGGTCAGGAAACCGGCAGGTAGCATCACTGTAGATGCACTGCAGACAAATTGTTCAAGCTCCTCCCCTCCAGCAGGCATTACAAATCACTGTATGCCAAAACAACCCGTCATAAGAAAAGTTTCTTGACCCAGGCATCTCACTTTCATGAACATTAAACAGTCAAAGAGTGTCAGACCTGTTTCTATAAAATAACTCTGGAACTAACCTGTAACTGTGAATGTACATATATTATTTAATTTAAATGATCATCTACACACACTATTGTGTAAATACTGTAAAGATCACTACCTCATGTTACTTCATCATCCTTTTGCAATACTCACCACTGCACTTATCTTATTTAGTCTAGTACATATTAGTCTTTAATTACTTGTTTTTATTTTTTAGCTAATCGTTATTATTTAATGTTTATACTGTACAAAGAGAGCACAGTCTAATGAAGTTAAACCTGTGGCTCAGTGGGTAGAGGCATCATCTCTCAACCGGAGGGTCAAGGGTTCGAGAGTTTCGAAAATAAATAAATAAATAAATGGGACCTTTTTGTTGTATTATTTATTTCCTTTTTAATGGGAGTGATTAAATGTTTCTTTTTCAAGGTGTTTTAAGAAAAATGATATATTAAGTATGTCTGTCCCTTTTTCCTCTTCCTACCATTCATTCAATCCAGACAATTTGCCCTCTAGCTGTTTACATTAGAGATGCACCTCTCCGCTTTTTTCTCTTCCAATTCCAACCAATACACATGTACCCATACCAATACTGACTCATAATCAGCACTTGATTTTCAGTCTGAATGTCTTCAAATCAGAGAATGTTTAAAATGACCAACAAACCTTTCTTTCGGTGATGTGGATTGGCACTGTAAGTCCGATATCCCTTATGTATATTAAATAAATATCAGACTCTATATGATATTAGATCGGAGCAGGCCCATTACTAGTTTACACAAGATCAAATGTTTACATACCATTCACAAATACATAATTTCTATGGACCCTATACTTTCTAGAGACTGCATTATTATACAGTGGGTGGAAAATGGTCCACAGTACATTGCTTCTCTAAGTAGTTAATTACCCATGCAGCTATCATTTGGACACTCAGTGCCCACATTATACAAGGGCCAGTTGGTCCAACAGAAATAACTTAATAAAGTAAAATATCATGCCTGGTGTTACATATATACAGAACTTTATGCAGTGTACTGTATGTGTACATGTTTCTTACCCAGCTACAGTTACTGGAGTACTCATCAGGGTTGACAACACTGAGCTGGTACAACATCTTACACACGATGATGACACAAACCCAGATTGTAGACAGGCAGGAAGCCATAGGCCCAAACCGACTGTAAGGCATTGCCAGAGACCACAACACTACCAGGACCAGGTTCATTACAGAGGGCTGCGGACAAACAGAAACAGGACAAAATCTAGGTAATTACGCACCTGTGCAAAAATAAACTTGTTAAAGACTTTGTTATCAAGTTATACTGTATTTATCCCTCAAGCTAAGACAGAAACAATCCATTCTCAACATGGATGTCAAATGAGATAAACCTTTACAAATCAAGTGCATATGGGCTCTTATGCAGACTTACATGCAGACATTCTTGGCACCCCAACGGAAGGGTCCCAAAAAGTGGGATGGTACAGATTTAGGGATCTTTACCGGCTTTAGTCTATGGAAACGCCACAAAATGGGTGCCGAACTGAACTGAACTGCTCAGTGGAAACAGGGTTTAATAAGCCTCGTTTCCACCGAGCAGTCCGGTTCGGTTCGTCTTGGTACGGCGTGCATTTGCGGCATTTCCATAGACTAACCCGGGAGAGATTCCCAAATAACCGATCCGTAATGTCCCACTTTTTTCTTCCATCGTTGGTTTTGTTTGTGTAGCGTTTTTCTCCTTTGTTGAATTTATTAGTTAGCGGTTAGCTGTTAGCTGCTATCATATGACACTATTTACGTAGCGGCTATGGTCATCCGGCTTACACGCCACCTACCAAATAGGACACGGGTGGCTGTGGAAACGCAAATGGGATCGGGCTTAATTGAACCAAACCGTACCAAACTGTACCGATCCGTATCGGACTGCTGTGTGGAAACGGGGCTCAAGTTTCCGATAGGCAGTTGGCAACTGCTTAGGAGCCACAAGGGCTGTGAACGAGCAGTCGATAGAGAGATAGCTTTACATTGTTCTGTATTTGCATGAGGTAAATGATAGTCTGATTAAATAAAATAAAATAAAATCTCAAATGGAAGTGTAATTTTCAGGGTGATCACTTTGCATTTACCTCTTCAACTGCAACCCACACAGAAAAGAAGGCAACCATCTTCAGGATGTGGAGCTCCAGAAGCCTCCAGAGAAACACTTGAACTTTTGTGAGAATGTCCGAGAACTTTTTGGTCAAAACCATTAACCTGTCCATCACCAGTCCCCATTTACTAGGCACAAAGTCCACTGAAAGAAAAGGAGGGAGGGTTGATAACAAAATGGAGATGGTAAAGGGGAGATGGAGAAAAAGGTAAATTAAATAATTTCAGAAGAGTTCTTTTAAATAATTTAACTTTAAAAAAGTGTCTTTAACCACCCCAGTATTTTCTACCTTCCTCTTCAGATTCCTCATCAATGTTAGTCACCAGGTCTTCCTCTTCAGATTCCTCATCAATGTTAGTTACCAGGTCTTCCCCTTTAGAGTTTACCTCCACATTACCAGAGACAAGTTGCTCCATTCTCAGGCCGTTCTTCTTCCTGGTGGCAGATTGCCTTATTAGTTCAAGCAAAATTGTTCATTTTAATGTGAAAAAAACAACCAAAACTTAACGGCTAAAATATTAATAGTAATTTAGTGGTTTTAAACATTCCAGAGGAAAGCTGTTCATGTTTAGTTCTTTGGAGTTAGGAGACATTAGACATTTTCTAATTGTATTATGTAGGGTATTATTCCCTTAGACAATTGACTTCCTATTTGTTGTTATAAAAAATACAAATTCAAGCAATTCCCAAATACTCAATAGTTATAAATTGTTTTTCTGAGATTCCAAAATTGTTTCCCATTGAAATGTAATGCAGTGTAAATCTCTATGTTGTGAAATTTTACAATTTACAAAGATTTTGTTCAGATCTATTCCACCCCCTGCATGGTACTGTAACAGCACTGGGCAGCTCCCATAGCAACAGGCTTCGCCACCTGCGGTGTCTGAAGGAGAGATACTGCAGGTCCTTCCTTCCTGCTGCAGTCAGACTGTTTAACCAAGCCTGTTGTCAGTAGATCATAAAACACACCAAACTGGACAATTTACTCCGACGTCTTGTGTAGTAATAATGTTGTAAAATGTCACTTGATCTTATGTGTATTTTTATTTTTAAATTTGATTGCATTGCAATAATTATCTATGGAACAAATTGTGCAATAACATCCCATCTTATATGCGCTTTGAACATGAAAGTGTTCATATTGTTTATACAGACTTATATCTTTAAGTTACTGGCTCTTACTGGCATTTCAACCGTTCCTTTTTGATGAATATTTTACTAGCTCTTTAACCATTGTTTTGAATGCATCTTTTACTAGCTCTTTAATTATTGTTTTGATACATATTTTACTAGCTCTTTAATGTTTGTTTCTGATGCATATTTATTTCTACACTTTTTATATTTTTATCCATTTTAATATTTTCACTGTGATTTCCTTCTGTTATCTTGCTTTGCTACTGTGACACTGTAAATGTCTTCACTTGCAAGATGAATAAAGGATTATTTTATCTTGTCTTGTGACTCCCTCTCATCTCATAATACTAATGACATCCAACTCTCCTCAATGCATCCCATTTCTACACATTTTATTCTGAGTGATGTTCACTCAAAATATGACACAACCGAGAATACAAGAACTTACCACATTTCATAATGAGTTAAAACAACACAGCTACCTACTAAAAAAGTTATGTTACTTGTGTATAGGTGTAACATGATCCAGGTCAGTAATTCTCATGAAGGGTTTGTGAAAGTAGTGAAGCTGCAAAATACAGGCCAACAGGAAGAAGCCAGGGATCAAAATACTGGTGAAGAGTTCAGACAGAGCGAATGTCTCCAGACCAATTGCTGCTAACCTGAAGAAAACAGTGGGAATTTCATAACTTTATTACGTCAGTTCAAAAATATCTTTGCAATTGCTTTCATGCTACTAATACTACTACCACTAATAGTTATTATTATTATCATTATATATAATAATAATAATACATGTGTATTTTAAGACAATAGAAAAAGCCTACAGCTGAAATAGAGAACATACTGTTCTTCTGTGAAACCAGTGAAGTTTCTCCAGTATCCAGGGAAGTCTTCAAACTGATAAGTGTAGATGGAGATCAGCACCAACATGGTGTAGGCCACAACAAGCCACCAGAAGAGCTTCAACAGGCGCCTCCACAAAGAATAGTAAACCTGAAATAAAATAGGTTACTCACTACAACAGATTTTTTACATTTCATATTAAATATAATTGCAATTACATTTTCACGACCCAACTTTGGTCACCCCTATCAATCCTAAATAAATCTTGAAGTCAGAGTTTTTTGTTTTCTTTAATAATCTGACGAGATATTTTTATTTCTTTTTTTTAAGGTTTTATTTTTCGCATTTTTAGCCTTTATTGTATCCAACAGTGGATAGATCGGAAAGTCATGCAGTATAGTTGCCACAGGCCATCGCAAAACCGTGTCGCCCACAAGAGGACTGTGGCCTTGATACATGGGGACGCGCGGAGTGCTACTGAGCCATCAGCGCCCCCATCTGACGAGATATGACCTTTGTTCATTTAGTAAAAATTATGACTTTCAACATGAAACAGTTACCTATAGGCATGTTCCTACCTGATATAGACAGAGGCAGAGAAGGAAGAGCAGCATATAGATGATCTTGTATCCAACAAGTTTGCCAGCAAAGGAAACCATGATGAACATCCCTCCACACACATAGATCCAGTATTTGGCGTAACAGCTCATCACCATACCTCCCGCAACCTTTAGCACTGAATCATTAGCAGTGCTCTCTTCTGACAAAAGGGGTTTAAAGAAAGGTAAGGAGGAAATTTGGTGTTGAACATTTTAAAAAGAAGACTCATTCAGGAGTGGAATGCACATTGCAGGAAGTACACAAATGTGTCATCTACTGTATGGAAAAGTATGATTTGTGTAAAAAGCTTAAACGAAGATACTAGCTATTTAACCTGATAGCATCAGAAAAATCGACAGTGTTTCAAAAGCAAAAGGGGTTTACTCTATAGGGAGGAATTTCAGATTTTAGACAAACAAGTAAATGTCAAAGAGGGCTTACATTCCTACAAAAACAGACCATGACCTGATGATTAATTTTAAAATTGCTGGATTCAAGATTGTATTCAGTTTGGAAATTTGTTGTTTATGCTATCAAAAAATATAAATCTTTCAACTTTTAGGTGTGGGTGTTTTAAAGAAAGATGTTTTACCTCCTGTAGTGACTTCCTCTAGTGGTGTTGTAATTTTTCTCTTCAAACTGAAGTTTTCTTTCACTGACTGACGTACCAAAAGCCAGAATGTTAAAGTAAACAGCAGCTGATGGAGAAAGTGAAATAAAAGAGGTGAGACACAAAAATAAACAAACACTTGGTTTCACAGACGCTAAAAAGTGTATTTTAAAGCAGAAAAAACAGAACAACAACATAAATGTATTTCGATTTCAGATTGGTATATAAATTATACTACATGCAAATCCCTCTTTTACAGGGTTTTAAGGGACGATGAAACAAGCTCAGGCACAGTTGGCTAAGTAGTGAAAATACATATTTTGTGTGTGTTTGAAGGAAGAGAGGGCTTAAGTGTTTTGAGACACTGAAATCAAAATATTGGTCATAAGGTACACATTTGCATCCATGCATGTACCAAGGATAGATTTGGGAAAAGTAGTAGAATGTCACTTGAAAAGTGACTGAATAAAATTGTCAATACAAAACTGAGGTCTCTTATTCACATTTTGAGATATGATCCATCTATCAACAGTATATACTTTAATCTAGCACAAGTACTAATGTTTACAATTCTTAGATTTAATAATGCTTATTATTTAATAATGCCTTGAGTTTTGCTTAAGTTTTTTTGTGGTAGCACAGCCATGAGGTTTGGTTTATGAACATTTTGTGCTCTTATGCTCTTATCTTACCATAGCTCCCAGCCTTAGACAAGGGTACTGGGGTCTGTCTAGTCCTAACTGACTGAGGCTCATAGTTCCCACAGTGGTTGGCAGTTCAGGCTCAAGCTCCATTGCCCAGACATACTGCAGGCAGCATAGAGCCAGGCCATAGAGCAGGATGAATGGAGAGCACAGTGTGGCTGCATGCCGTCTGCAAAGTAAGATCGCAAACTAAATTCAGGTCAAAGCCCTAAACAACACATCAGTCATATTGTAGCCTATTATATTGCATAGGAAGAAATCTAAATTGATATCATTTTTTAAAATCAAGATGCATATTTGTAACTGAATACAAGACATTTTTTAAGGAAATTGTCAAACATAGCAAATGTTAGCAAAAAAGGTCAGTTCTAAAGAAGGCCAGCATGTTTTTTAGATTCCTGATTTGCTCTGCCAGTGAGTCAGGGGTAACAATACCTGGCACGTAGAATCCAGATAAGACAAGCCCATAGCAGCAAAACAAACGTCAGCCAGCTGTGATAAGTTATACTCCAAACCTGAAAACACGGGCATGAAAACAGCATATGAGAACAAGGAAAATTAAGATCTAGGAGATCCATACTTTGATGTGGGTACTGAAGGCTTTACAGGAGCTTAAAAGTTAAGAAATTAAGTTGTTTTTAAAGAGTCATGACTGTGATTGTAAAGCATTAAGTTCAATTGTGTATATTTAAAAATTGACCAAAGGTAAAGTCTACTGTATGGCTCTATGAATGTTATTTTGTAAATGTAAAAAGGTTTTTTCAATAGTTACCATCATCGCTATGAGAGCACAGACATAGCTCTGCTGCATGACCACCTTTCCAAACAAGAAAAATGGACTTTCACTCTGTTGGCCACTGGTGGTGCTACTAACACCTGCTAAATATAAATTAATAAATTAGTGGATGAATGGATCCAGACAGAGAGAGAGAGAGAGAGAGAGAGAGAGAGAGAGAGAGAGAGAGAGAGAGAGAGACACACACAAAGTAAATGGTATTTATTATAGGTCCTGCTTAGTATGTTGTACTGTGGATTTTTTTTCATCCCACCAGGAAATTCAAGCATAAATAAGAATGTAGTGGATGAACCTCAAGCCAAAGGTCAGACTAGAGGAGCTAATGTTCAGATGAAATCTAAGCAGCCTCTTGTTTATTTTACCCGTGTGCCAGAGTTTGTCCCAACTATCTCATTAAAGTATGTGTGTGTGTATATATATATAAACATTTGGTTTGCCATTTGCTGGGGGAAAAAGCAGATGCTGAAACTCAACCTGCAATTTGGGAGCTTTTGGCTTCAGCAAAGAAGAATATACAAGATATATTGCCTTTTCCAATATGACTCATAACTGTGACAAATTAGCCAATTTTAAGTAGAGGTCTTCATGAAGATCTTTGAATTGACCACCAAATGTTTCATCTAGTTTATCACTGTTTTTAACCTGATGTGTAGTTGGTTTAGTTTCAATGAAAAAGTAAAATGTTGTTGCAATTAAAACAAACTCTTGAATGAGAGAACAATTACTTTTTTGATATGAATTGACTATATATAGTTTTCATCTTGAAGGTCACTTCATAGCCATAAGACTTCTGTGTCAAAAATATGTTTTTACATTAATAAGTATTTGTACAAATATTAATTATAAACGCACATTGTACTGTTGTAAGATATTTCTATTCAGAGTAAAGTCAAAAGAAGAAAATAAATTCAAAGTTTAAGTTTTTTAGAATAATGTTAAAATAATTTCAGTATTTGATACCCAGATCTTGTTGGCTATCTCCAGTAGCTGTTCTTCCTCTGCTGCTTTCTGATCCCATAGACAGAAGCATGACCTTAAACAAAAAACAGAACTTTTAAGATGCAGTTATCACACCTCCATGAAAATGTGAACAGTTTTTATCAAAATATTTGGTGTCAACATTTAATTCTTCTAAAAATAATATTTATTATTAATCTGATACAATACAATCATTTTCTAATTGGAGTTAGTAAATATGGTAAATTTCAGCCTTTAGCACTGCACTTTGAAAGTTTATATAACCATAATAAGTGATTGGCACAGAAATATGAGCATTTACCCGTGTATCATCTTTTACTGTATTCTATGACCTTACCTCAACCTCCTGGTCTTTTAACACGTTGCTTTTCTCCTGCATTTTCTTTTCCCCAATCTGCTGAACATACATGCATTGGTGTAAGTTACATAATTGACAGAGTTTTAGATTGAAAAATGTACAATAACAATGAGAAGTTGGCTGCAGAACCTGTGCTCAAATTTAAATCCTTGTTCTCATTCATTTTTTGCCAATGACTAATCATGTAAGAAAGTGCATTCTTTCTTTTAATCTAATTATTTTTTATAAATAATGAACTTAATACTATCTTGCTGCTGCACTGATGAGAGCTACTGTAAGTGAAACAGCAAACTTGCAAAATGCAGATAACCAGTCAGCAACAACATGTTTTTGCTTTACATCTTGCAAACAAATCTATCCAAACATTCAAAGACACTTTTTAACTATTTTTGGTAATACTGTTTTATTCTGCTATGGACATTCTTCAGTCAGTAAAAAAAAAGAATAAAGAATATACCTGGTTTGTTGTTCCATGGCATCCTGTTTTCAGAACAGTTGCAACAGTAATGTAGAGAAGGAATAGTATTCCAGGGTTGACATAAACCGGCCAATCATGATCAGTGTTAAGGTTGAGGTCATTGGGCAAGGAGCAGTTTCCTGGTATGATAATGTCCTTCAGTCCAAAGAGTCTAGACATAAAAGAGGGGTAGCAGACCGATACAACAGGATAGTGTTAATCATTAGTTTATGGAACAAATGCAATTCTAACAGCAGTTTAAATCATACAAGAGCTGTCATTCTTGAGAATGTTTCCTAAATAATGTAAGTATTATCTGTTCAATTATGTGAATAAAACACTGAAAAGGGGTAAACTTTTTTTTTAAATGTGCTTTGTGGTCTTTCAACCACTTATTGCTTGTAGAGGACTCTAGGATGCCATTTCAATTTAATATACTATTGTTAAAAGATGGGTTTGAAGGTACAGTTCTACTTACTTGGTGCTATACCGAACGATATTTTCACTGCTGACCAAAGATACATTCTGAATATTTTATTATTGGTGCCAAGAAAAATATGACCGCAAAATGGAAGAATGTTAAACCACCGAATGTGGCTGTACTGCATCATTAAAGATGAAAACGGACCGTTTTGATTGGAGGTGGAGCACAGTCGAAATATACTGGACAAGGTGAAAAACTTAGCTGGTTCAACTTTAATTCGTCGAAATGGGCACTGTTTGTTTCTCTTTATTATTAAGTTGTATAATGTGCATCATAATGCAAAGTTGCATCATATGCAGCAGTGTATATGTATGCAGTATGTTTTGTACCTGTCCTTTGTTTTTGTTTTTTATTTTATCTTTGTGGTTTTGCATCACTGACTTTGTCTCAAATTCTGTTTTTTTGTTTTGTGGAAAAAAAAAAAGATAAATAAAAAGTTCTGGAAATAAAATAAAAGACGGGTTTTAAATTAGGAGTACATGACATCAAAACTTGACTTACATATTTTATTTGACTAAATAGTATACTTCACAGACAGATCCCGGTCATCATAATCATTAACATTGGCAGTTCTATTTGCCTCTCTATCTTATTTTGTTAAAATTGACAAATTAGCAACACTAACAAAGATTTCTGACACACCCTGAGAGAGATACGTTTCTGAACAACCAGATGTGTGATGTAACTCTTCTGAGGGGCACTCGCACCCTGGGGGATTATCCATTGAGCCAAGTACGGCCTCACTGGGGGAGAATGAGTAGGGGATCGATTAGATTGCCTCTGGGAAAAGTGCATGGAGCCAGGGAATAACCACATGGAAAATAGTTCTGGAATCCATACAAATGAGAAGTCCAGAAACTGTTTCATTATGATGGTGATGTGGAAGTATGTATCCTTACGTCTATTAAAGTAAACCAGTCATTATAGTGATCACATTCCAGCACTTGCATGTGGAACAGTTGGACCATTATAAATTTGTTGAGTAAAGACAGGTCTCAATGGTCTCATCCCTGCTGTTTCCTTCGGAACCAGGAAGTAGGAGAAAGTAAAACCCTCGGTTGTACTCCCCTTGGGAAAAACTCGGGATGACTTCATTCACCAGGAGCTCTTGCAGCTCCAATGAAAGAGTCAGGCACTTTTCAGTGGAGGACCCAACTGTCTCCATCATGCTGTTGAAACTCAGGTGGGGAGACTTAAACTGCAGGGTGGCCTTTGCTACTCAGCCTCAGTGAACATATGCGCTACCACACTTTGATCATGTGTTGCCATTGCTATGAACCCCAGCCAAGGTAGGACCCTAGAGGCCCGTTTCCACCGAGCGGTCTGGCTCGGTTCGTCTTGGTGCGGCGTGTATTTTGCGTTGTTTCCATAGACTAATCCCGGAAAGATTCCCTATTAACCGATCCGTACCGTCCCTCTTCTTGGGAACCTTCCATTCGGGTACCAAGAATGTCAAGCCGACCCGAAAAGGTGGAGCTAAACACTGCGGTCCGTTGATTGGTTGAAAGAATCATCACTTCCTGTGCTATGTCAGCAAACAAAACTCCGCCGTGTTTATATTTACAGTCTGTGGTTTAAACCATTGATTGTGATACACAGCTGATTGTTACGTCTGTATTTCTATTCGCCGCACACAGCTTCTGAAACAAAGCTTGATTGAGTTTTTGTAATAAAGAGTCACATGCCAATGACAGAGTAGATGAATTGCTGGATGTCTTCCAGCATTGGTTTTGTTTGTGTAGCGTTTTTCTCCTTGTTGAATTTATTAGTTAGCGGTTAGCTACTATCATATGACACTATTTACATAGCGGCTATCGTCATCCAGCTTACACGCCACCTACCAAATAGGGCACGGGTGGCTGTGGAAACGCGAACGAGATCAGAGTTAATCGAACCAAATCGTACCAAACTGTACCGATCTGTATCGGACTGCTGTGTGGAAACGGGGCTTAAGTCTCCAGTGCAGCCAAAGGGTGGCTAAATATCAGAAGGGCTGAAAGGAATCCCTCTGATGCATTACGCATGACGCCGCAGCTGCGGAGTGAATCTGTCCTCAAGTTGTTGACCATGGCACTTCTCCCCAGTCTGACTGGGTTTCAATAAGCTTTTCTCTGGCAGCTTTAGCTTTAGGAACATACAACTGCTGAGGCCAGATGTGGCAGTTTACTGCATCTGCCACAATACTATACTGGCCTGAGTGATGACCACGACTCCAATCTCCAAAGCTTTCTCTGGGGATGTGGAGGACTAAACAGCCAGCTAAGACATGAAGTAGTCCATGGGGACAGGTTATTGGCCAACTCTGATGCTTAATAAGCACACTGGTGTGAATGGTTCGCCAGACAGGATATTAGCAGGTCGCTGGAGAATGGGGTAGCAGAGCGCTGCACCACTACTGTTGGTTCGCCCTCACTCCAAAGACGGCTGTCAGGTTGGGCTTCAGTGGGGGAACCAAAGGGATAATTTCTCAGATTTGCATGTGTGTTCCTCATACTTAAGGACAAAGTGCCAGAGGTTTCAGTGCGTTTTGGCCAACTAGAGTAAAAGGTGAAACATATTTTACTTCATGCCCACTCAGCTGAAGTTGAAAGATGCTTTATTGCTTTGGAAAGATTTAAAACATGACTGAAAATATAAGATATCCAAATAGGCTAAATCATATTGGAAAAGCTAGATAGGCAGGCCTGCCATAATGCTTCTTAATTCTGAGCGACATTTGAAAGTATATCAATGTGCCACAATTATGACTATTTGCAAAGCTTTTCAGGAACACTAAAGCAATATATGCACATCTTTGAGCATCTCTTCTGCCTCCTGACACTTATAGACCCCATCAAAATGGATGGTAGAGAGATTGTAAAACCGTCTCTTACAAATCTTGGAAGCGTGCTTTTCACCTGGGAAGGAATTGTCCTGGAGCCAATACACCAATACAAAATAAAAATGTTTCATCCTTTTATGTAAAATGCCTATCAGTCTTACCTGGCCCAAAGGGTGTGTGGAGGGAACAAGGCTTGAGACAGCAGACTCTGGTACAGGTACAGGCAAAGCATGTGCCCCGATGTGAAGAAGCCCACCATTACACATAGTGCATTAAAGCCCAGGTGACTGATAGGAAGGTGGCATGCCCACCATGTGCACACACCAATGAAAAGCAGGAAGTACATGGCTGAGAAGGCAGAAGGTAGTGTGATGCCTGTGAGGAAAAACGAAAAGTGGTCAGGGGCATTTCAATTCAAAACTGGTTAAAAGTTCAGGGCCCATATTATGATAGTCAAAAAGACAAAGTGATTTGTTATGTGACCTGCAACATTTTGCAAGTTGGACAGCACATAATGTTTTATTTCTTCCTCTAAATTTTCCAGGCCTCATAGTTTATGGCAAGAAAAAACATGACAGCACTGACAGTAATATTAGTGGCTATCCTGGTTGACTGTCCACAGATGAGAGATTTTCTTCAATTTTCTGGCAGTCAGAGAAGTCTCTTGAAATGGTAGTATAAAGGCAAAAACATATCAAAGCAGAATTGTGTAAATTGATAACATGGTGTGAACCAAAATTTGTATCCGATACCAGACTTTGGTGTCACTTTTTCAGCTTGTTCATGCATTTTGAAACAAAAAGGACACTTGATAAGGTTTTGATGTACAACAATCCTACCAGCCAAAGCCAGAAGGCTGACAGCCAAGATTCTCCCAAGGTCCCGCAGAACTTTCGGCGCTGTGGCCTTCAGACGCTCAGCCAGTTGCTTTGCTCTGGTTGCTGGGGAAACTTGCTCATCTGGGTCAGCAGGTAATGACCTCTCTTCCTCATCTTCTGATGCTTCTTCCTCCTCATCTGCCACTTCATCATCTGTAGTGTTATCTGTTAGATCATCTTCTAGCTAAGTTAAGAGATAGAGAAGAATAAGTCAGAAAGACTAAGCTAGTTCTGTATGTTTTCTAAAACTACAGTTTAGATGCAGCACTTATAAAATGTTTGTGTAACAGATTTGTTGGTTGTACTGCTTATCAAATTTTTAAAAAAGGAAGGATAGGTTTATATAACAACAAACATTATCCTTCTTTCTTTGGATAATCTTTAATAATATTTCATGACATATTGAGATTATTTTTTAACACATAAATGGTCACAGGAGCAAATATTAAGTGGTACACTTAACACACACAGTTTGCACCATGGTCATATTGGCATGTTGTCACTCTTCATTGTAAACGATTAAAGAGAAATACCGAGCTCTCATGTTTCTCATTTAATTACAGCATATAACTGTCTGACTATTAATAAACACAGAACACGCCTTCTAGACACACACACACACACACACACACACACACACACACACACACACACACACACACACACACACACACACACACACACACACACACACACACACACACACACACACACACACACACACACACACACACACACACACACACACACACACACACACACACACACACACACACACACACACACAGTTATCTAATATCCCTGTGAGAACGTGCACAGGAGAGATGAAGCAAACACTCATGACACACAGGAACAGGTGGCTTAGATCTGATGTTACAATATCACAACTCTGCCACCTTCTAAAAAATGTGACAGAATTGATGTGCAGAAGTATCCAGTAAGAGTGAGGAGATTTGTTAGCTTACGGATCAATCTTGATAAATGATGTACTATTAAAAATCTCAAGTCATTAAAACAACATTTGAAAGAGTTGCACTCAACTTCTCACTGAAATACTATAAATTAAGAGTTTAAACATGGTGCATTAAAGTATAAAAGCATTGATAAACTGTTATACATTATACACCTGACCAGAACTAGACAGTAGACGAACACTGTTTGACACATACTAGTGAACAAAGCAGGGCTTTTTTTTTTCCCAGCAGATTTGAGTCAAGTCAGGTCAACTTTAATTATATAGCACCTTTATGACAGCCAAGGCAGACCAAAGTGCTGTACTTAAAGTTTAGTAAACTACAATACATCCAAACACCATAAAAAAATGTAAAAATAAATTTAAAAATAAGTAAAAATGCTAAACAATAGTAAAAGTTCTAGTGAACACTGCTGTTAGGATAAAACACTCAACTACAGGTAAAAGCCAAATCAAATAAATTTGATTTTAAAGGTTTTAGAGGTTTTTGAAAATGTCTTAAAGTGTTCAGTTGTGTTATATTTATTTATTTATTTTTAAAAAATTTGTTTTGGCTTTTCATGCCTTTATTATAGATGGAGGAAAGTGGATAGAGTCGGAAAGGGGGAGAGAGTGGGGAGAGACATGCGGGAGATGGGCCACAGGCCGGACGCGAGCCCGGGACGCGAACCCGGGACGCCCGCGTGCGAGGACTGAGCCTCAATACGTGGGGTCGCGCGCACTTCCGCTGCGCTACCGGCAACCCCAAGTTGTGTTATATTAAAAGGCAGTTTATTCCAAAGTGTTGGAGCTGCCACAGAAAAGGTTCGATCGCCCCTAGTTTTAAGCCTTGCTTTGGACATGTCCAGGAACAGCTGGTTGGAGGACCTTAGTGCTCTGAATGGAGAATGAACAGTAAGAAGTTCACTAGGAAGTGAAGTGCTAAGCCATTTAGTGATTTAAAAGCCAGAAGTAACATTTTAAAATCAATCCTGTAACAGGAAGCCAGTGAAGAGAACAGAGCACAGGGCTCCCCTCTTTATTGTGCCCGTAAATAGGCAAGCAGCCACATTTTGGACAAGCTGCAAGTGTTGGATGGATGACTGGTCCAAGTCCACATATAGTGAATTGCAGTAGTCCAGGCGAGATGTTATGAATGCCTGTATTACTGTTTCTAAATCATTTGCAGGAGATCACTATCTCACAACAGAGGTTCTGTTTGCCCAAATTAAAAACATGATGAAAGTGCACACCAAGAGTCTTTACAGATTTTTTCATATTAACAGCAAGAGGACCAAACATTATTGCTGTACCAGATTTTCCAAACACAATTACCTCTGTCTTATTTGGATTTAGTTTGAGGGAGTTTAGGGTCATCGAGGTTTCAATGTCTTTAAGGCAGTCGAATAGGAGTTGTGATGAACACTTGCATTTCAAAGGCAAGTAGATCTGTACATCATCAGTGAAAAAGTTAAAAGATATATTGTATTTCACAAAAATTGGTCCCAGTGGTAGCATATACGAGAACAGAATTGGGCCAAACACAGACCCTTGTGGGACACCACACGTAAGTGAGGCTGTGTCAGATGAATAGTCCCCAAGGTGGACAGAGAAGGTCCTTTCTGATGTGTATGATTGAAACCACTTGAGTGCTGTGTTTGTTTTTTTTATTCCAACACAATTTTCTAAAGGTTTCAAAAGACTTGTGTGGTCAATGGTGTCAAAAGCAGCTAATAAGTCTAAAAGTACTAAGATGGCAGACTCCCCAGAATCAAAAGTTAAAATCAGATTGTCAAGAATTCTTAAAAGAGCAGTTTCAGTGCTATGGCAGGGTTTAAAACCAGACTGGAACTTTCCATGCAAGTCATATGTAGATACATAGGTTTGGAGCTGTGTCAGAACGGCCTTTTCTAGGATATTTGACAGGAAAAGGAGTTTTGAAATGGGCCTAAAATTAGAGAGACCAGAGGGATCGAGATTTGGAATTTTTTAGAAGAGGTTGCACTGCAGCATGTTTGGAGGCAGCTGGAACACAACCAAAAACAGAAGATGGGTATTTATCAGTCTATGAATTGAAGAGCCATGTGTATCAAATATTTTCTAAAGGAGACTAGAGGGGAGGCTATCTAAGGGGCAGTTTTTGGGCCGAAGATGGTGAACAATCTCAGATAGACAGAGCATTGAGATTGGCTCTTGCTGGTCCAAACCAGCTAGGCACATAGGAGGAACAAATTGGTCAGATTTTGTGGGTGTGATAAGAGACAATATACAGTAAGGACTGACATTTTTTCAACAACATTTTTTTTAGAATAGTGTTAGAGAGTAGAGGAGGGTGCAACAGAATTATTGACTTATGTATAAGCAAATTTATTACGCCAAACAAAACCTGTGGTTTTTGGCATTTATTTGAAACCATATTTGAAATAAAAACAGTTTTTGCCGTTTTAACAGCTTGTTGATATCTCAAAAGGCAAGTGTGCAACACTTCGAATGACACATGTTGGCAGGCTTAGCGACGAGAGCGCGAGTAGCGCCATTTAACCACGGTTTAGTGGCTGCTCTGTTGCATTTTGTCTTCAACGGAGCCATATAATCCAAAATGTTTGAGCAGGTTGAGTTAAATAGAGTTATATGCTTCTCTGCACTTAAAAGTTTGAATAGGAGCATCTGTGGTGTAGAGAGAAGAGTCTTTAAACACAGCTGAGAATTGTTCCAAAGTGTTACATGTTATTGCGCAGCAGCGCACAGGTTGAGCTTGGGGCTGTTACAGAGAACAAAACAGGCAAATGGTCTGATAAACAAGCATGACAGACTTTGTTTATGACAATACAAACACCATAGAAAAGCACAAGGTCTAATGTGTGCCCTTTTTCACAAGTGGGACCCGTCACTGACTGTGCGAAGTTATAGGAGTTGAGTAAATTCATGAAGTCTACCCATAGAATTACTTTCACAGAACACACATTAAAGTCCCCACAAATTACAATAGTCATAATCCAGCACAAAACCAGCTAAAAAGTCATGCAAACTCATGTATGAAATGTTTGCTGTATGTCGGTGGATGGTACACTATACTGTGCAGAGCAGGGGACAGGAGAGCTGTAATTAAAACAGCTGCAGTTCAAAGTCTAGACCAGTCTATTCAAGGTACAATGACAAGTGGATTTCATTACAGTTGTGAGTGTTTAACAAAACCTGCTCTCTTACCACTTGTTCTTAAGGTGGAACACAAGATAAACTTAAGACACCAGACCAGACATGAGCCAAAATGCACAAAAGCCAATCGTCTGCTGCAAATGGGTTTCTTATTAGTGATAATTAATAATGATGACAGAAAGAAGAGGTCTTTTTTTTAAACATAAATCCATCTTTTCTGTTACAGAGATCAGGGTTTCATGCTACAACAAAGTCTTTAAAAACCATTACCAACTCTGAGAGCCAGCATGAAGTGGCCCATTACCACAAAAAGAATAACAAATGTTTAGTTTTGGAACTCACAGTTTCTGAGTTTAAATTTATTCCTTGACTGTTAAAGGCATGACAATGAGGTCATCTGTCTTTATATAACTTATTGGTGCAAGAATTTACTCCATTGTCCCCTCCAACATATTTTGACCCAAATTGCTGTAGTATTTGTGTTGGCAGTTGCCTTGGAGACAAAAAAGAATACAAGTGAGAGGGTAAAAAAAAAGTGAGATGGAAAAATACACACATCTGAGTGATCGACAGAAGAGCACAATATTCTGTACCCTAAAGGAAGAAAACATGGTAACAATTAGGACTGAAAAGTTGGAACACTCTTTCCTTTACATTGAGCACACAGTATATCCGCAATGGGCATTATGTGCATTGCATGAAATCATGTGCAAGTTACAGTTTGCAAGGTAAGGATCCCAAAGGTTCACAAGAACTATAAATCATATAATGATGTCATGTAACAAAACAGATTGTGTATTCAATTGGGCAATTAAATTAAAGGGAAAGACAAATAATATGTATGAACAAAACAACTTGACTTCCTAAGAAGTGTTCTTCTTCAGGTAACCTCAAAACAACTCAAAACTACGCACCGGGTTTTACCACTGCTTCAACACAAAGTAAGTAAACTGTGCAAATAAACTCAAAATAACCAGCGGCTCTCGTCACAGTGCAGCAAATAACACACTTAACTTAAATGGCACTCACGCTAGGTATACAATTGGTCAGTCAGTCTGACTTTGCACCACTGGACCCGGCATCTCTTGCCAGCTGATCCAACAAGGAAATGAACTAATCCAACCAGCAAACGTGCCGATGTAACACATGAGACGGCTAATTGTGGACTTTAAAACACTATTTTTCGTTGTCACCTTCTCCTCCACTGACTTTTTTCTGTGAGGACTTGCCCTCATACAAATACCCTCTCTGGAAGACTGATTCCAATTGTGCGGGGATTGGTGGATTATTTCTATTGGAGTATTAGATGAATGTGGGTGGATGACAGAGGGAGCCATGAATGGAGGTGTGTTTTAATTGAAAGGCGTGTGGTAATGTGATTCTGACATTCTGTGGGCGCTTTATTCTATATACAAACCAACTTTGTAGCTATTTCTAAATTCAACTATTAATTAGTCTGCTGCCTCCCAAACGCTGCTGACCTCATGGCAGACAACATTTAAAGGCCTAACTAAAAGTGGAAAGGACAACTGGCTGGCTGGCTTGTGTCAGGACAGTAATCTACTCAGGCAGTAGAACATAAAAGATGATAAAGGAGCTGAAAAAGAATCAGGGAAGGAACTATCCCCCAGTGCAAGCAGGTATTTAGAAAAGTGGGGAAGCTATAACTTTGGTATAGGGAGTGGGTCACGACAGAATATTGAGGATATTTTTGTTCACTTATTGGAGAAGTTCTGCTCCTGCACCATTGAGAGAACCCCACATCCAAGACACAACTCTCAGGGGATTTTAATCTATTATTGTGTTAGTAATCCACATGGTACACAAACGAAGGCATTCTCAGGAAGAAAATACTCCAGAAATAGCAAAAAGCCTATAAAGAGCAAGAAATAAAATTATTTCAATAAAACAAATAAGTCAGTTTTGGAGCTACTGTTCAGATTTAATGAGGAGAATAAAAAGAATTTGGTTTTTAGTTTCATCAGGTACTCATAAACGAGAAGCATGTCTTTAGAGGCAGACAAAAAAGTAACTAATATGAGCTAACCAGGTCTTGGTATTATTTTTAAACTAAATTAAGTGTGTTACAATTAATTTTATCAGACACTGAGATTTTCACTGTTCCTAAAACTGATTATTAAATTATGAAATATAACTGTACCTCCACAAAATGATCATTCATTAACCTTCTTGCAAACACAAACCCACATAAACATATTCACACACAAATACAGGTACTTACTGATGTAATGTTGGCAGCAGCTACCATTTCTCTGTTCCTGACCAATCTGCTGCAGAGGATCATTGTAACCAATGTAACCACAAACACACCCAGGTCAGGACACAGCAAACGTAACACATTCCAAGGATCTTCTAAGGGAAGCCTACAAGACACAAACACATGTGTATGGAAAAGGTAAAAGATGGCCAGCATTTTACACATAACATATGCATGAAGATGCAAAATTGTGCCTATTATTCTTCTTTTTCATTGAAAAGTGTTATCCCCCACCACTGGAGGAAAATACAATCAATAAGATATAAATTGCAATACATGGGCATCAACTACGCTGAAAAGAAGACCATTGTCTTAAGAACATTTAGTGCTTTTGAACACACTTTCACTAATAAGAAAAACAATCATCAATAACAGTGTAAAGAATTATAGGTGTACCACATAATTAAACACTCAGTACCTACCTGGACAGTCCAATATGTCTGGTAATAGTGTCCCATTGTGAACAGTTATCACCTATCGCAATGTTGAGAGGAGGATAGGTGTATAGTACTGTCTGGAAGCAGATATGGGCCAATACAAATAGGAGACTGGTACAGAATACCACTCTGATAAACCGACCAGTGTGACCTGGAAGATAAAGAGATGAGAGACATGAAAAAAACTGAGGCAAGAGCTAGTTCCATTTGAAAGGCCTTCACAGTGAATAGTGAACTAAGATACTGAGATTTCTTCAAATGTTTTGGTTGGGCGCACCTACACTCAAAGTTATTCAGTTTACTTTCCCAGCCATTTGCTGGCTAAAATAATTGCCATAATTTTAATTATTTTTTTAAGTTTAATAGGTTTATTAAACGATCGCATTTGTTGATGAACTTGGGGCATGGAAATAAAAAATATAAAAAAATCCAATATCAGATCTGTGCAGTGCAAATGAACCTACCTTTGATTGTGTGTTTGTTTGGACAAAGGAACCATGGCAGCAGAAGCAGGAAGAGGAAGTAAACCAGGGACAGGATATTGTAGCGAAGAAGACAAGCTGCAAAATAAAAACATAAGCATCAAACTACAGGTTGTTTGACATACAATTAGAGATTTTAGCATTTATTTCAGCAACAAGTTCTACCGTACAATTCTGACTAGCATACCCATGATCTCTGATCTTGAGTAAGACATGGAACTGAAATAAAGCATTTATTATCTAATCATACAGCATCACTAAAATATTGGGTTTAGTGATGTTGGGTACAACAATGCATGCTACATAATTATTCAAGTGTTAAATACACTTGTAACATTATTAGTTGCAAGGGTAAACTGGGATGATGATGTGGCTGTTTGGCAGTGGTGGTAAGTAAAAAGACGAAGAATTGCTTTTGGAGGTGGAAAATCTATGCAAAATAATGTGGTGGATTGTTAGCAAAATATACCCAAAACAAAAGAGCAAAAAAAAAAAATCAACAACAGTCCTGGGTAAATTAAATCTAAAGCTACTAGACTAAATAAAATGAAAGTAAATAGCCTCACAGCAAGCTGCCACAAACAACATTTTTCCCCCAGATGATGGCTGAGTCTACTTTTGTCCCTCTCTTTGTTCTGCTTTAATTGGAGCAAACTATTGCAGTACAAAAAGCCAAGCAGAGAGCAAAATTCCAACTGACAGAACAGTAAATCATTAAACAGCAAAAAAGCACAACAAAATATGGAAGAAATAGGGGACAAAGTGGGAAACGACTGTACAGTACAAACTAAGAATAATAAACAAAGCCTGTTTTATTCAACCCATTTAGGTGAAACAAGAAATACTATACAAACTGAAGGCTCCTTTTGGTTTCAAATTGGGCACAGGTGGCCTGATGCAGCCTAATTACTCTGCCGGTTGCAGTAAGTTTAGGAAATGTAGAGGCAAGTGAAAAGGTATGGAGAAACCTTTTCAGGATAGTACAACATTAAAAGAAAACGGAACATCAATCAAATGTGTAAAAAAATGGAAATCATTAATGACTTGTCAGTATCAGACTTTGTCCACCAACATAGTTCTAAAATATTAGAGGTACCCTGAATATGTCAACTCCCACTGTGTTTTTTTTGTTTTAAAACAAGTCTTCATGTCTGTAATAGCCATGGTGCAAGCCGCCTAATGTTATATTTGAATTATAAGGCTGTCGGCCTCAAAAAGCATGCACTTTGAAACCAAATTCTCTCACTAAACCTTCATTTAACTTTTCATGTGGACACTGGGTTAAGTCAGCACACAAAACAAAGTTTCAATTAAATCTATCATCAAATCCACCAACAACTTCTCCCTCACCATCGATGGCTCTACTGTACTCCCTTCCCCCAACATCCGTAACCTCGGTGTCATCTTTGACCCAAGCCTCTCATCCGACAAACACATCACCGGAACAGCCTTCTTTCAACTCTGCAACATCGCCCGTCTCAGCCCATCCTGCTTATTTACAGTGCCGAGACCCTCACCTACACATTCATCACCTCCAACTCAGCCCCATTTCCACGCAGCAGTTCGGTACGGATCAGTTCAGTTTGGTAGTTTGGTTCGATTAAGCCTGATCCCATTTGCGTTTCCACAGCCACCCGTGCCCTATTTGGTAGGCGCTGTGTAAGCCGGATGCCGATAGACACTACATAATAGCATCACATGATAGCAGCTAACCGCTACCAGATAACCGCTAACTAATAAATTCAACAAAGGAGAAAAACGTGACACAAACAAAACCAACAATGGAAGACATCCAGCAATTCATCTACTCTGTCACTGTTTATTACAAAAACTCAATCAAGCTTTGTTTCAGAGAAGGCTGTCTCAGCGGACTGCAGTGTTTAGCTCCACCTTTTCGGGTTGGCTCGATATTCTTGGCACCCTAACGGAAGGGTCCCAAAAAGTAGGACGGTACGGATTGGTTATTTGGCAATCTTTCTCGGGATTAGTGTATGGAAACACCGCAAAATGCATGCTGTATTGAGACGAACCAATCCGAACAGCTCGGTGGAAGCAGGGCTCTCGACTACTGCAAAAATCTCCTACATGGATTAACATCAAAATCCCTCAAGAAACTTAAACACATTCAGACTTCCTCACACACTCCAGCACCAGGGACCACATTACCCCTGTTCTTCCCAGTGTATCAACTTAAGGCTGGTTCACACGGCAGGATGATTAGGTCGATTTTGTCCAATAATCTTAAGGATGCCACAATAAATCGTAACATAATCCACATAATAATAATAATTATAATCCTGCCGTGTGTGGTGTGTTAAGACTGCTCTCGTCTGCTCGGCAGGACGTTGGGACCGCTCTGATCTCAAATCGGGGATATTCAACATGTTGGATTGTTTTGGCCCGATTTCTCATTGTGTGTGGTGTCACACTGTATGACCAAAACTGTGAAACCTCCGATTATTTATTGCCATGCATGTGGTCTGTAATGTTTGGGAAATTGGCCAACAATTTTAAAATCCTAACGTGTGAACCAGCCTTTAGAGCTGTTCATGCTCGAGCAAGACCACCATATCCTGGCTCCTACCTGTCTGAGCTACCATACCCCAGAAATCTTTAAAAACTCACCTCTTCAACATCGCCTACAACCACTAACTCCCACCCTTCCCCCTTATATTGATCGTTTTTGTTTTGTTCATTGTTTGTGTTGTTTATTTTTTGTCAAAGCGTCTTTGGGTATTTAGGAAAGCACTATAAAAAACAAATGTTAATTATAGTTTCCGTATTTCCTTAGACCTTTAATGTTTAAGTTACTTATTGTGTCTGGCCTACCTTCTTACACTAAAGTGAATCAATTTAAAACACTGTGAAACTGGGAAAGCAGCCATCATCAGTGAACTGGATAAGTGATCACAGTTTATTGTTTTATGAAAAAACAATTCAGTGCATTGTCATCATATCATTGGTACAGAACCTACAAATGTGTCGCTTGCAGATGTCTCACATAAGAAGAGGAGTGCAGTTTTATTTTGCCTTAATGTACGTAAGTTAAAGGGGGAGGGAGGTGTAATGCAGTCAATCTGCATTTCAGGCTGCTGAGATCACAGTTTCACATGAGAGGTTCATCAGCAACAGTCACATAACAGTCACACAATAATGAACTGTCAAAAAAAGGACAAATGCTCATGAAAATATCTAATGTGGGGTTTTTTTTTTTTAGCAATTTTCTATCTATATTTAATACAATGGACTCTACATTATAGGTTAAATAAAACAGCATTACTCCTGTTTATTCTGTAACATGGTCTCCTGATGTCTTCACTTTACTTTGAACATAAAGTTGATCTGGTGATGGCAGAAGACAAGAAGAAGCTCAATGCAACATCTTACACACCTGCTTCACCCGTGTGATCAATGCTTGGACAGTTTAAAAATCCAGATGAGACTGTCACCAAGCTGCCAATCATGCATGCTCTATACAGACTTTTTCTACATGTAGAAAACAAACACCCACTAGCTCTTTTAATGTAATGATCTTTAAACATATCAATGGCTGCAACTAGCAATCTTGCCCACAGATATCAAAACAAACCCATGCAGTAGAATACATAGCCATGGATTCCTGCAGCGAAAACAAGTAAACAAATGTTTTCAGCCTACCTTTATTCTATGCAAAGCACACAAAACATTAGTGAACAGGAGATCCTGAACGATATTTTAACATTTATGTTACTGTTACACTTGTGTGGCATGTGTATCTCTTCTGCATGTACAGAACTGGCCAGGTATTAAAGACTGAAATCCACCATTTAAATGACAATGCACCTGAAGGTGCAGATGCTATTAAAAAGCTGACACTCTGATTGGTTTGAGTCATGTCCCACCAAAAACTCATCAATAGTTGAGGGAAACTAATTCAACGTCTTTGTATCCTGCACATCACTTAAATATTTTCATTATTATATTCAGAAAAATCTAATCTAATCTTATTCCATTGCATGAATCGATTTATGCTCCCCAGGCACAGAAAGGGTTTCATGATAAACATTGCAAAGATTTAGTGCAAAGAGTATTGTTTATTTTCCCTATTCATCTTTTTAGTTTGACCATTGCAGCCTGTAAAGGACGAAGAAGGGCTGTAGGCTTTAACATCAGCTCCCCTTAATCAACTAAACGGCCAGTTCAGTTTTAAAAGACTACATCTGTAAAAATCCTGTTTACGCCTTTATTAATTTTTGTTCTTTCTATCCCTTTCTCTCTGGCTGCTATTTCACAAGTTGTTGAAACAAACATGACTTGGACACAGAATAAAGGTCAAACACTCCGTCTGTTATTTCCTCTAGTTACTGAAGTAGACAATATGTAGCCTTCCTGCCTGTCTGAAGGAATTGGACCACCCCAGAGAGAGTTTGTAAACTTCATGCTTCCTCCCTTTAAACTTCTCTTGACTTTACAATTTTTTTTGGAGGTTAACTTTTTATCTCTTTTTCTATTGCTTTCAACGTACAACCGTCCAATGTGTTGGTGAGCAGGATTATAAACTGATGTATGGAGACCTCGATTGTATAATGTTGCAACTATGATATCTACTACAGTGCTATCAAAGATTCTGAGAGTAAGCACACTCAAACAGGAACTTAATTTAAACAAAAGGAGTTTTGTTCAGTCAGTAAGTTAAGTGTCCACCTGACTGTAAGTCTTTTGACTAAGTCATTTGTTATGACCAAAGGCTTTTCTGGTGTAGCCTGTAGGACAACATCGACCGTACAAACCCTGCCCTGAAAAACCACAACATAAATTCCAAGACACCAAAGCTACTGATACTCGACTCACATTTATTCCTATTACCTTCTCCTGGTAAGCCACAAACGTGTTTCCTTTGTCGTTGCTACATCGCCTCTGACATTCTGACTGACATTTAACAAGTGCCTTAAATAATGCTGCCTTATAGTACTAAGTATAGGTAAAAGAAAGAAATGAAATTTTAAAAAATAGAACAATTGTTCACAAAATTTGAAGGTGTTTAGTCTAGCACTTTTAGATGCTGATTGTAAGGTTTTATGTTTTAATTCATTCATAGTTCCTAATTTTCAATCACTTTTCAAATTAACTCAAACATTTGAGTGGTAATGTTCATAACTCATATGGTTCATCATCAAGCCTAAGTGAGCCATCTTCCAAAGAAGAACACCATGAGAGGGCAGGCATACACCCTCATTTGACTACCTTTTTTATTCTATGCACACAACAACTTTGTAGCAATCTTTATATTCAAATGTTATCAGCAATTCATGCTGTGTCAGTAATCTGTGTCTGTTCGCACTGTCCATTGTTCAACAGGTGGGGAAATAATCGTTTAAGAACTATCCCAACAGTTTTCTGAACAACAATATCAACATGAATCTTTTTTTTAAAAATACTATTTTCAAATACATAATTATTTTTAAAAAAACTGTAAATATCTGGGTTTGTTTCAAAAGTAAAAAAATATTGAGACAACTGCTGCACTGATTTGATTTATTTATTCCGATACACATGAACCACTACCAAAGTAGCTGCTACTCTTCCTGCGGTCCTCTATGCAAACATGAAATTGATGAAATCCAAACTGAATTGCACTATTAAAAGTCCAATGCCAATGAAAGAAAAGTATAGAAATAATAATTAAAACAATAATATTTGTAGCAATACAATGACAGAAAATCAAAGATGTGTGCTCCAGCTACCTGAAGTCCACAATGGATGTACCACAAGGATCTGTGTTAGGCCCACAACTTTTTAGTCTCTACATCAGGGGTGTCCAAACTACGGCCCGCGGGCCAACTGCGGCCCGTGGTCCATTTTTAATTGGCCCGCAGCAAATTCTAAAAATATAATGGAATATGGCCCACACATGGAACTTGACTTTAATGTACTTCCTAGTTTTGACACAAGGGGGAGTCTTACTTGTCTTGAACAAAGCAGCTTCTTCCCAGAATAAGAGAAATAAAAGAAAAAAACCCAGAAATGGCAGAATCAAAGAAACGCAAGATAGCAAGTGAGTGTAGAAAATTTCAGACACGGTGGGAAAATGAGTATTTCTTCATAGAAGTCAAGGGGAAGTGTGTCTGTTTGATTTGCAATGAAACAGTTGCAGTGATGAAAGAATATAATGTACGGCGACATTATGAAACCAAACATCAGACCTACACGTCCTGCACTGGTGCCGAGCGTGAACAGAAAGTTAAACAAATGACAGCTGGCCTGCAAGCTCAACAACAGTATTTTTTCCGTGCTAATAAAACACAAGAAAATTCCACAATAGCCAGCTACGAGGTAGCTCAGCTCATTGCCCGACACGGGAAACCTTTCTCAGATGGTGACTTCATAAAACAGTGCCTCACTAAAGTCGCAGGAATAATGTGCCCGGAAAAATTGCAGGAGTTCAATAACGTCAGCATGTCCAGAAACCCAGTTGCGCGGCGAATCGAAGACTTGTCAGCTAATATAAAACATCAGGTTTCAGATAAAGCTTGTGCTTTTGATTTTTACTCCATTGCATGTGACGAGAGCACAGATGTCACAGACACCGCACAGCTGTTAATTTTTTTGCGGGGAGTTGACAATAACTTTTGTATCACGGAGGAGCTTCTTGATCTTAGGAGTCTAAAGGGCACAACAACGGGTAAGGACATTTTTTAAGCTGTGTCAGATGCAATTGACATGATGGGACTTGAATGGGACAAGCTGTGGGGAGTTACAACGGATGGGGCTCCAGCTATGACAGGGGAGCGCAAAGGAATGGCATCTATGGTATGCGCCAAGGTGCAAGAAAGTGGAGGTGAGGCTGTTAAGATGCACTGTATCATCCATCAAGAAGCCCTCTGTGCCAAGACAGTCCAGCTTGGCGATGTGATGAACACTGTGGTGAAAACTGTAAACATAATTCGAACACGAGGGCTCTACCACAGACAATTTCAAGCTTTCCTCTCTGATGTTGATGCTGAATACGGGGACATACTCTATCATTCGGATGTGCGTTGGCTGAGTCGCGGCTCCGTGCTGCAGCGGTTCTATTCCCTGCGATCAGAAATCGACCAGTTTTTAAGAGAGAAGGATCGACCTCTTCATGAGCTGAGTGACCCTCTCTGGTTGGCAGACCTGGCATTCTTAGTTGATCTTACTGATCATCTTAACACACTGAACAAGAGCCTACAAGAAAGACCAGCTTGTACCACAACTTTATGCGCACATGAAAGCATTCTGTGTGAAGCTCCGTCTCTTTGAGACACAACTACGCAACTTTAATGTTGCACACTTCCCCACGCTGTCCGAAATTAAATGTGCTTTTCCAGAGGCCAACCTTACTGCTAAAAATGAGAAGTATGCGTCTGTGATCACATCTCTCATGACAGAATTCCGTCAGCGCTTCCAAGATTTTTCTTCCATTGAGAAAGAAATCAAGCTGTTCTCGACTCCCTTCCTGATGGATGCAGAAGAAGTGGAAGAGAGTTTGCAATTAGAACTCATTGAAATGCAGTGTGATGATTCTCTGAAGAATCAACATCAGCTTCTCTCCCTACCCGACTTCTACCAGAGCTTGGAAAATACCAAGTTTCCTCTGATGAGACGGCACGCAAAGAGAATGATGAGTCTGTTTGGCTCAACATACATATGTGAGCAAACATTTTCTCTGTTAAATCTGAACAAAAGCAGAATGAGAAGCAAAGTGACCGACAGCCATCTCTGTGATGTCCTTCGCATCTCAATCACCAAACTTGCTCCTGACCTGCCAGCCATCCTTCAGTCCAAAGCGCAGCATCACTGTTCCCACTGAGTGCAACACTATTCCTATTATAGGTGCGTTAAAATATATTTATTGCTTAATCATTCATATGTTAATAAGCCCAATTATCTAATAAATTTGTACTCATTTATTAAAGTCGATACAATTTTCTAACAAAAGTTAGTTGATGTGTTAATAAGCCCAATAACCTATTTGCATAACAAGCCTGAAATATATTCATCCCCTTTTCTACAGTGCTGTGAAGGGGATCACCATACTGACTAAGGAGCAATCTGAGCCTGTTGTTTTGAGAATGACCTGCCAACCCTTTTTGAAAGAAAATAAATGAAAAAACATTATGGAAAGCTGTTTTCTTTTCTTTAAGCATATTCAATTATCAAGCATAAGTTACCTACAATTGATTGATTTTGCTAACTTTAATACACTAGAGGTGAGGTGATATACCTCACCTCTAGTGTGTGGCCCGTCCGTTTGTATATTTTCCTGTATGTGGCCCTCTGTGAAAAAAGTTTGGACACCCCTGCTCTACATCAATGACCTTCCACTGTATTGTCATGGTGTAGAGGTAGAACTATCTGCCAATGACACTGTTTTATACACTCATGCAACATCAGCTCAGCTAGTAGCTGCAAAACTAGCCAGTGCTCTGACAGGAGTGGTTGAGTGGCTAGATCAGTCCTGTCTCATTTTAAATGTAAGCAAACCTGTGACGGAGCGGCTCCATCACTGAGTGCAGGCGCACACACCAACACACACGCTAACACGTACACTGACACACACACGCGCACCAAACTTTCCCCTCTGCCAATGCTCCTTATCACGCAATTAAACACATCATCTTCCTCCTTTCCCTTCCCGTTCCATAGCGCGACCAAGGGTGTCATACATTTACATTTATCCCAACTTTCAGCGCACTCACCATTCAGGGCGTTGGATGCACGCTCCGTGGCGTCCCGTTCTGATACAAACAGAGGCGGTACATTTCCGCCAGGTAAATAGGCGGACGTGGCGCCGAATCACAATCACGTGATCTTATTGATCGCTGAAATGTGGTGATTAAAAGGTTCAGGTAAAAAAGGGTAAGTTAGTGGTGAGGCATCCACAGGGAGTTACATGTGGAAACTCCATTAATTTATAAGAAAATGTAACAGTTTAGAAATATTATGCAAATCATAATGCCCGGTGGGAGGGCCTTTTTCTTTAAAAGGAAGGCTGTTTGAGACCTGAAGTGAAGTGAAGTTACAGAGGAACTAACAGCTTGAGAAAGAAAAGTTTGTTTTCTCATTACTCATGTTGGAGTTATTTTTTGTAAATATTTTTTTCTATTTTTTTTTGTTTTGGATTTTTCACATTTTTGTAAATAGTGTGCACTTGTGGAGGCCGGTGAAAAATAAATCCACCAATCACAGTCTTCGACTACGCCTGTGTGTTTTTCAAACTTTTTTGGGGGGGGTGTTTAATAAGAGAACCCTGCCACAAAAACAAAATGCATGTTCTTTTCTAAAACCAAGCTGCACACTTCAACATCAACATTAAGGATGAACAAATTGAGATTGACTCCCAATTTAAATACCTTGGTGTCTTACTTGATGGAAATCTCAATTTTAAGAAACACATCCAGAAAATGACAAAAATCTATTATATATAACTTAATTTTAGCAAATTTTAGACAGATAAGACACTGTCTTTCAACTGCTAAGACATTTCTGCATGCTCTCATCTTCTCACGGATCTCATACTGAATCACCATTTGGAGACAGACCTGACCAACAACAATCAGGCCCTTAGAATCTTTGTACAAACAGGCTCTAAAAATCTTTGCAAGGGACATTTTATGTATATATTGCTATTTGTTTCCTTCTGAGTTATGTATGTCTTATATATGTTGTTTTGTTACCTGCCAAAGGGACTGCAGATGTAAATTAGCCAAAGGCTAATTCTGGTGCAATGCATCAAATGGTTATATCTACATTTCAATTGCACATGGTCCTTCAAAAATAAAGTTGAAAAGTTGAAAGAAGAAGAACAACACAACCCTAATTTATCATACAGGTAATATCTAATGTCCCCACATGACTTAAAATTTCACAGCTAATTTCTCTAATTTTTGACTAATTGGAATGTTGAAGTTAAATCCTGCTGTATATATTATTCTTATTCTTGCTCTTATACTCTGTATATTTTTAGTGCATTCTACTTTGTATTCCATGTAAAGTACATGGAATACTATTTCACTACCACCACCCTTGCGTCGACCTGTAGGCTACGACTGGGGGTGTAATATGTCAATATCATCCCATCAAATGTGAGTCATCTGACTGACTGAGTTCTAAAGGTGTAGTGTAGCAGGAGTGCAGAGAAACAGCGTTAAGAATAAAAGAGCTGATGAAAACAAATAGAATGGTCGTGAATGTGGTTCTTGTCAGCACAATTATTAATGACAAGCTCCAATTTGGTTCATTGACACAAAATATAAGTTGCTCACTGTAGCTTTCACCAGGGAGAAATAACTCTGATAAAGGATAACCTGAAGTTTCTATTTCCTTGAAAGGTTAGCCTTGTCTGGGCATTTCCAATGCAATGACATTTTTAACTTGCTTTTATGTTTCAGACTTCAGTAAGGCACTGTCAGTCAGAATTTTGTTCACAAGAAAAACGGTCTAGTTTTTGTTCCAAGGCTGTTGGGAAGTCCAAGGACAAACCTTGGTGTGAAGAGTGTGAAGGAAAGAGAAAGTCCACCACCAGAAGGCGCAGAGGTCAACTTTGTAACAACTCAAAGCTGTGGCAATATACAGGGCAAAACCTCCTCCTTTTTGACTAATCCTATTTATCATAAGCGACTCAAATCCTTTCAGTTCAACACCATGGAATTTCTGTAAGCCAAAAAAAACTTCTCAGACACGATTTACTTTCCATTAACTAATTCTTGATTTCAGTAACATTTCTGAAGACTTCTCAACAATCATCGTGTGTTATTGATAGGATTTCCCCCTCATTTTCACATCTTTGAATTGTCTATTTGAAAAAATCACATGTGGTATTACTTTCAAAAGTTTTAGTCACATGATTTTAAAGACCTTTAGTGGTAAGTTTCATTAAACAAAAAAGTTGTGCAAAGCTCCAAAACATCAAAACAAATCAATATAATTGACAACAAAGAAAGAGTTCAGCTGTCCATCTAAGGTCTCTCTATTACTTGCTGGTTCTTGTTCAATTTGACCTTATCTTTTCTTCTGTTACTCCAGAATGGGTGCATATTTCGTGGTGTTGACCCTCTTTTTTGTAAGATGCCCTGTCAGGTAGACCCCTGTCCTTTTACCTAACTAACTGACAGTGTCTCTCAATTAAAATGTTTTGCTGTACTTTCAGAGAAAGGTGTTTAGAAGTGAGACGCTGTTACAGGCAAAAGGCAGACTGATAAAACACCGAAACTGATGGACCTTTTCCATATGACTATGATTCTCAGAGCAGCTCAAAACTGTAATATCAGTCCCAACACACATTACAAGCAGCATGCAAGGGAACTCCACCCAGCAGTCCAGCTGATCATAAAACACACACCCAAAATGATGTCTATGGACAGACATGATAACACTGTTTGGTAACCACTGAACCTATCTCTCCACAGGACCCCACCCGTTCGCTCCTGTTTTTTCCTCTGCATGTCCTATGTTCAGGCACAGGGTATTTTCCTTTTTTACCTTTGGGTGTCTGATGCAACAGCTGTTATGGTTTTATTTGTATTTCCATATCCGTCTTTTTTTGGCAGGCTGTGGCTGTGGTATGTTGCAACACCTCATTCCGGCGCTCAGATCTCTACCTATGTCTCGTTCTCCTACTGGGTCATTTTCTACACAATCCTCCTTAATAATTCCTCCTAGATCCACATTCTTCAGATTTAGTACCTTTTTCCTGTCTGTTGGGACCTCTTATCTGTCGCTTCCTTTGAACCTTTAAAACATCTCTCAAGTTAATTATTTTATAAAAATGAAGGCTTTTGGGGGCGCAGCGGCAGTGCGCGATTTGCCATGTATTGAGGCTACCGTCCTCACGTGGGCGGCCTGGGTTCGCGTCCGGGCTGTGGCTCCTTTCCCCGCATGTCTCTCCCCACTCTCTCTCTCTCTCTCCCTGATTTCTGCCTCTATCCACTTTCCTCTATAATAAAGGCCAAAAATAAAATCTTAAAAAAAAAAAATTAAGGCTTTTAATTGCTGCACAGACAATATCTCATTCACACAACAGAACATTTATCGTACTCTGCACAAAACACCTTCAACATTCAGCCTATAACAGCTTTTGTTTAAACAGAATAATGTTTTCATTTTTCATTCATTGTACAAATTATTTGTATAAAGCACTGCCTGCTGTTCATACACAATAGTGCAGTGGTTTCAAAAGTGAGGGTTGGGACCCTCTGGGGGGCCACGAAACACTGTTAGATCACTGTTGAGAGATTCTTCCAAAAACTTGAACAACAAAATAGAAAATGGTTTAAAATTGCATATCTCACCCATTCATTTATACAATATAAAAATATGATGGTGTTTGGGTTAATGTGTGGTGTTATGATGCCACTGCTTGGAGAGGCCTAATCGTGTACATGGCTATGTGCAATGTCAAAGGTTTTAAGCACCTCTAAGGACAATGGAGGGCCTCACAAGTTGAAAAGTATGGGAACCCCATCATACTCATTAAATATATACTCAAATGTATGTTTTATCAAATAAATGCTTCTGAAAAAAAACAGTGAAAGAATATTTGGAAGGGTAAATTTTTTAAATGTTGTTACATGAGATTGATAAATGAGCTTGGATAAAAAATACTGAGGTCTAATGTTAATTTAGAGATTAGCAACTGGTAGGTTGGATCCACATCCATAACTAATAAAACTAATGAAAATCCTATATTAAAGCAATGATTTGTAACTTTTCCATCCTGAAATGGTAGTTTCAAAGTTGTTTCAAAGTACAAAACCATTCCGCAGGCAGCACCTGTTGCATGTTAACAGCACTATGTAAGTTTGGCAGCAGGCCGCTGTTCTGTTGTGGGAAGTTTGCACGGCTTCATGGCAAGTAAGCCCATTTTGGGTCTATTTGGTTCAATGGCTGAGGCTAAGAGCTGGAAGAGGGCGGTGACAGATGAAGCTAAGAAGAGAAAAGGAGAGAGTAACCGAGCAAGAAGCTGAGTGTACATCCCTGCAGATATAAATCATAACAAATTTGGAAGTAAAATGTGGCTGTATTGTTCAGTGTGCCATATTCAGCAGATTTACTAAACGCAGAAAGTCCCCTAACCCAAATTATGTCCCAAGTTTGCATACAAATAAATCCATCTTACATGTTCTGAACAGGGACAATAATTTAGCTCTGATTTCTGATTTCCTTTCTTTAACAAACTAAAATTGACAGCATTTTTGTTACAATTTTATTTACATATCAAAACACTGACAGTAAATTTGACTCGCAGTTTATATAAAAACAAACCCTTGAAAATGTCACCAGGTTACGTGACAATCTCTTATTGTCATGTAGAGTAGTACTTGAGCTTCTTTAACTGCAATCTCCCTGAATCTTGAAGGAATTGTGAATTATTATTTTTTTCCGTCATTCCCATCTTAGCAGCATCTCTTTGTAGTTATACCGAGTCTTGGTTCGTAAGGTTTACAGTCTGTCATGCTGCATCTCATGCAATCTTGTACACTGACACAGCTCTAAAATACAGTCCACTTTCATTATATTTTCCTCTGCAATATACAGGCGTAATTCTTATTCTTGATTTTTTAAAATCAAGGACACAGAGCATCATTGAATCCGCAAAGGGACTTTTTTAAACATGGGTTAGGAAAAGAGGAAATGTTTAATGTATTCTATGTTGTGGCCTTCACACTCTGTTTCAGTTGCAGAGTACAGCCCCTCTCAGGCCAGTGTCACTTTTCCTTCCACCTTACTCTCCATTCCTCAACCCTGCATGGTACTATTTTTGTCATGGAGGTGAAAAGGTTATGTCTAGCCTCATGATTTCCCTGAACACAATTAAGTGTGGGTGTCTAGAAATATTTGTATAAGTCTATTATTTACAAGTACTTGAAACACATAATCAAATACTTTTCTGTAACTCAAGTACCAATTCTGCTAGAAATCAAGCACATTTCCTACAAGAGTAGAGTTTATAACATAACATTTTTCTCTTTTAAGGAAACTTTTAAATCACTTGATTTGTGCATATTGTGTTATGAAGGAACACACTGCATCTTAAAATGCCAAACCTAAAGAGGAAGAGCAGGATTTGAGATGTTTCCATAATTTGTACACAGTAACTATGTTAAGCTAAGAATCAGTAAAGACAACTGTTTACAATACAATATTAAGTTATAAAAAAGGTCAGTTAACTGAAAAGCACTGCATAGGAAAAAAAAAACCCCAATGAAAATAAAAAATGTCAGATTAGCAATGACGAAGACTGAATACCAAAAAAAATCCACTCTTACTTGTTTCCGGGTTTTGTGATGCATGCTTTGTGTATTTGTATTGTGTATATTGTGTTTTTTTCTGGCTTGGCAAGCCTCAAAATGCAGAAAGCTACCCATTATGTGCTTAACTCTCAAAACCCTTAAATGTGCCTCTCTGAATCCTGGAGAGAACAAGGTTAAAGAGATGAAACCATGACGTAAAATATCTGAATATGCAACTGTCACATTCTTCTGGTCCTTTTATTTCTGATCAAAATATTAAAAACGTGTCACATTAACACACGGATAGCTTAACTTAACTGTATATAGATACAACGAGCATATTATATTATATAAAATATATTTCTTCAGTGACCTGCCTCTTTTCAGTGACAATGGTTACAGCAAACTATTCAGAAGCCTTCAAATTCCAATTTGACTGTTAAGCTACCTGCATTGAATCATTTTGAGGTTTCATTTTCTACTGCGCTTAGTTAATCTACATACACAATTACAGTAAGTATAGAGCTACAGTATGGTTTGAATACTGTCATTGTCCCAGTAAAAGTACAGGGGGAGAATACATTAATGGACAGACAAATGTCCATCTCCATGGGCTGATGGGTATTTGCCATACTATTCATCCTTCTTCTGAATGAACTTGCTAACAAGTTAGCTAATTGCTTGTTAGTCAAACAATAAAAACAGTTGTACAGTTGCTAAACAATTGTTATGTAACGATTCACTCAACTCGCAATACGATACAATTCTTTCACGATTTACAAAATGAGACAAGAAAAAATTGTGACTAAAAAAGATCCCTTTTTTATGAAAACACCAATGCAACTATGAATCTCTTTGGTTCTTACACTTGTTTGGGACTAAGGGCTATAGACCCGCTTGTTAGTATGGTTTGGTCTCCGAAGCTGTCATGAGGTGGTTGGTTATAACAAGCAGGTGTTACACCTGCTTGTTATAACCAACCACCTCTGCTCTACAGCTGCATACCCTCACCATATTACTGCAGGATCCGAAATTAACTTTTTGACTCACCTAGGTGGTTGGTAAAGCACGATCACCAATCGTGCTTTAAAGGCTGAGATAACAAATTGTGTTTACGTGTCAATACACATGTTTGAGTGTGAGTGATTGAGAAAGCATTATGTTCTGTTGAATCAATCACATATTCAAGTCACAAATACAATTATTTTGTCAGATCAGGAAATTGAAAAATTCATAAAATATGTTTGCTTGCCTTTATTTTTTAAATAGGTAGTTCCCAGACCGCCCCCGCCCCCCTCTGAGCCCCCCTCCGCTGCATTACATCATTACAGACTAAAAACTTAACTCTATCAGAAAATAATAAATGATTATTCGGCAAAGCAAGTTTTCTCTAGATTTAGCTTTGACAATATTCAACACTTCAGCCGGCTTTTCACATTAATAGATGTGTGCATATCTCTGACTGCTCCTGTCGTGCAGCATTTATCATGCACTATATCTGCAGTGTTTATGACCCAGCGATTTTTCACATAGTCTGAGTGGAGATGCTTGCAGACTGAGACTACAGCAACTGTGAGAGGACGTTGCTATCAATGTTAGCTGCAGACACTTTGAGAGTGAATGGAGAAAAGCCAACCATTAGACCGGATCACGCGTGTTCCCTACGTCGTATGTATCACAGATCAAGTAAGAAGTAAAGCGTGTGCGTATGTGCGTTTGCACTTAAGTGTATGTTGGTGTGTCTCTCAGCGGGCTCTGCGATGCTCCCAGTCATGACAGCAGAGAGAGGGCTAAAGCTGCAGCTACGTAAAAACGCACTGAATACTCAATACTCATGGCATAGTTTTATGACTTTATAGTAAAACATTTACCCAACCAGTGGCAGATAGCTCTCTGAAATGTACTCACCAAACAGAAAATCTACCTGCATTTGGCAACAGCGGGTGTTGGACCCTGTTACTTCGATTCGTTCTTGAAAGTATTGACGTGAACCGTGACAACTTTGAGTTTTACTGTCTTACGATTAATCTTTACATCCCTACTAAACAAGCAGGCACCTATAAAAAGTTGGACTGAGAACCTGAGGTGAGCAACTATTTCTCAGACAAATTGTCTTGAAACTTAGACTCTCAGTTTAGTTTTCTTTCATTGAACATATTGTAGGAGGTTCTCGTTTAGCTCAGCTGTAGAGCAGGCGCCCTATGTACACAGTACTAGATACAAGTTTGTTGTTTGCAACCATTGCAAAGCAGCAGTTATTCTTTCACCTTACAGTGAAGTCCCTGTGTATTAATCAGCATGTCACATAGCCAGAGAAAAAGTTAAGAGGAACTCATCAAAACTGAAGCAGTGAGCTGTGAGCTACATTCAATGAAGGTGCAGTCGAGTTGCAGAATGGAACATTTTTTGTGTGTGTGTTATGCACATATTTTAGTTCATGCTGACCAGCTTTCCTGTTATTGTGGAAAGAAAATGGCCAAACTGACTTTAGAGAGAATTTACATCTTCCACTCATCCTACCTCTGTACACATACACACCCACGCAGCGTAATTACAAAGCATGTTGCAAAGGTTGTGCTCAAGGTAATTTAAGGGTAGTTGATGTTAAAATCATTGGTCTCCCGTGTGTGCACAATAACACTTCATTGGTTCCATTGGGGCCTTTTGTTCAGTTCTACAGTTTCCATGGAAGTAAAAAAACATACATATCAAACATGCATGACAATTACAGTAATAATTAAACAGAAATCCGACATAACCTGCAGAAGCAATTACATTTTTCAAAAGTTGAAGGAAAGCTGTCTACCTTTCCAACAATCATTTAAACATTGTTTTCACCAAGCGGCCTGGTATGGATCAGTACAATTTAACCCAACTTTTCACCAAGCGGTTCAGTTCGGTTTGTCTCAGCACAGCGCACGTTCTGTCCTATTTTTTGGTACCCTTCTGTTGGGGTGCCAAGTATATCAATCCGAAAGGTGGAGCTAAACACAGTCCATTGATTGGTCAAAAGAATCGTCACTTTCCATGCGACAGTGACGAACACAACCCAGCCATTATTAAATACCCAGTGAATTGTTTATTCGGCTTTGTTTTTCCTCGCGGCTCACAGCCTTATCTGAAACAAAGCCTGATTGTGTTTCGTGTCAGTTCCAAACTGTACTGATCCATACCGGACCACTTGGTGGAAATGGGGTTTTTGGTATGGTTTGGTTCAGTAAAGCCTGATTCTCTTTAAGTTTCCACAGCCAACCGTGCCACATTTGGTCGATTGTATGTAAGCCTATCCGGCTTACTTCTGGCTTACATGTCTATCCAGATCGGGGTCCTCTTCTCTAAGCTATGTAATGGCGTCACATCATAGCAGCTAAGAGCTAAGAGCTAACCCGCTAATAAATTCAACAAAGGAGAAAATCGCGACACAGTAAACAAAACCAACAAAGGAAGACATCCAGCAATTTATCTACTTTATCATTGTCATGTGGCTCTTTGTTATAAAAATGCAATCCAGCTTTGTTTCAGAGAAGGCTGAGTGAAAATTCTTTCGACCAATCAAAGGACTGCTGTGTTTAGCGCCACCTTTTAGGATCGGATCAATATGCTTGGCACCCCTACAAAAGGGTACCAAAAAGTTGGCTGACTTTAGGGGCATTTCAGTGTCAAATCGAAATTTGGTCTGACAAAAGCACAAAAAGAAAAGTCACAAAAGTCTTCATCGGTCTTTTAGCCATGAACCCAAAGTTACAAGCGCATGCAAGGAATGATTTACTTGAAATAAATCAGAGAAATGGGCCTATAACTTAAAATCATAATGATAATGCCATGAAAACAAACCTATTTAAACAAAACTATGATATTTTTCACACATGATGCAGATTTAGTTAAATGCTGCAGATTGAGTACTGACTAGAAGGGACCACAATCCTGCTGTATTGGCCTGTATTGACTGGCTTCCTATAAAAGTTTGAATATAGTATAAAATCCTGCTCCCCATTTACAAAGTTCCTCATGGCCAGGCACCATGTTATCTTTAAGTGCTAATAGTGCAATATTATGCTTCAGTAACACAACACTGCCAGAACCCAGGCCTGCTCATGGTACTTGCATCTTTTATCATTATTTTAAATAATAAAGTGAATCTAAGAGCTACAACTATTAATATTAGCATTATTTCTATTATCAGTAATACAATAATGGTTGATTGATTAATTGATTAAAAATTGTGTGATGCTGTTGAACTCTTCGGATTAAATGGAGTATGGTAACTTTTTCCACCATGGGGAACTACAGAGGAGAAAAATCTGCTTGTGACTAAAGGCCCTGTTGTGATGGGAGTAACAGGAGTTGATATTGGCAGAGCTTAGTGGGTGGGAGGGAGTGTGGACTTCAATGATAGTTTAGATAGAAAAGACTCGTTTTTGTTGCTGTTTTGTAAACAATACGAATTTAAATATTTGATGGAAAAAGCTACTTAAAGCCAGTGGCTGGAGAGATGAACCACAGGGCGACAAATGCCATTTAAAATGTCTAACTAATGCATTCTGGATCGTCTACAGAGGTTTGACTGTGCATGCAGAGAGAGTGGGACCAGTTCGGAGTAGTTATAGTAAATGTATGATATAACAGGACTTGAATCCAATTTGACAGTTTAGTTCTGATTGCACTGATTTTTAAGTACAGCTACTTTTCACCGTTTTCAATTCATTTTACAAAAAAAAAAATCTAAATACAGATTATTCACACGCTATATCTTCATTGTCTTTTTCATTAAGGAGGGGGGTGCATGGGACATTATTCATTGATTAATTGCAGTAGCAGGTTTCTATGCAGTGTTTTAGATTGATCTCATCACTGTGTTATTGTTTTATGATGCTTTTCATAGTTGATTACTTTTTTTACGTCCGTTGGCAACGTTTGGTTTTGATCTTAAAAAACATTCTTACTGCATGTTACTGCATTGTAAACACTACCAGTGTCAAAAGTAGAGACAAACTACATAATTTTAAGATTCAATAATGTAAAAACTGCTTCAGTACAAAACCACAGCAGCACAGCTCAATACTTTGCAACAATTGAGTATGCTTCGGGTGTTCCTGTCAAGTACAGCTGGCTCACATGCTTTTTACATGTAAGAGAAAGGACAATTATCAGTCCCTCCGGGAAGTTGTGATGTTGCGATCGCAACAATTCACGTAAATTTAACCAATTCCCTTGATTTCTGGGCGACCTTGCAATTTTTTCCAATCACAGCAACTTTTCTGCAAATTTGAACAATCAAAATAGTTTTTTACCCCAGCAGACACGGAGCATAGACAATCTGGGTACAAGATACAATCTGTAAGAAGTTATAAAATACAAGGAATATCAGACATTGAAAAGAGCAAATGTGAAGTCAACAGCGCCTTTTGGAAAAGAGGAAAGAGCTTGGTGTGGCCACACAAAAATGACAGTGTGTGCGTGTGTATGCGCATATGTGAGAGGGAGACGTCACTGAGTGAGTCAGATGAATATGCTACACAAAGTAGATCGCTCTGCTCAGGTTAAAATATCACTCAATCACATCGAAGTGTGTGCAAGAAAATAATTGACATGAAAAAAAATTGGCAACTATTTTGCGATTTTTGCTTCCTGCCGCAATTTAATTGCAAAAAACATCTAAAAACATCACAACATGCATTGCAATTTTTTTGGAAAAGCTGCAGCGAAATCAGTGATTTTAGGCCACAACAATCTCCCAAAAAGTCTGTGAAATCTTGGAGGGACTGAATTATCCACTCATTATTCTGTTTGAGTCATCAGCTAGAAGACTGCAAAGCAACCAGTTTGTCAAATGCTGTGTAAGAACAATAGAAGACATATTATACCAAATGACGTTTCTGTTCGGAACTAATGTCTTTATTATGCGTTACTCAATGATAATGAAATGAACACTTATTTGTTTAACCCGATCCTTTGACCCCAACCAGCCACCATAGTAATTTAACAACCTTTGTCCTTATTTATAAATGTTTACATTTCATCTATACTTTTCAGATAGTCAATTTGCCAGTCACAAATTCCATGAGTTAATGCTCCATTGCAGACGAGCCAGTCAGAGTTTTGGAGTAGAATCTGTCCTGGCATTGAACTCTCAAAACGTGCCACACTCCAAGCATATTGGCCCAAACATGCAACAGCATGTCTTCACAATTAAACTGAGGAGGAAAAAGAAGCCAGCCTGTTGGAAAATCTGACTTAGTTGAACAAAGTCAGGAAAAGGTTGTCGAGCCATTATTTTGGAAATACAGTCAATATGGCAACAACTCATTCTTCAGATAGTGTCTAGTTAAAAGCACAAACTTTGCCAGTAATGATCAGATCCCAGTCATTCCTTCTGACTGAAGATAGAAATAGTTTCAAACCATGTACATTAATGTATCCTCCTCTGTCCCACTCCCACACATCCCACAGCTTACATCACACGCACTCTGAGTATTTCCCACTGAGCTATGAAGTCTTGTTAAACTGCTCTTGTGCGGAATGGCAATGATTCAGTGGCTTAGCAACACTTCAATATACCATATAAACATAACCCAAAAATGTTCAAAGCGGAAAGAGAGTTTAGTTTTTAATTTGATTTATGTGACGCCAGCACTTTTTACAAGTTTATACTTGAGTGTGTAGAACTGATTTTATTTAGTAGTTCTACAGGCCTAATGAAAATTTGTGTCCGGGGACTATAAATAATTTTAACTTGTTGTCTCTGGATGACACTTGATCTGTTTTATTGATGTTGCCAACATCATCACCAAGACCACTCTTAGTACACCATGTTAGTCATGCCATCATCACTGTGGTGGCATGTTGCTTGTTAATCCACACAGGATTGAATGGTAGTGTCAAAGATAAAGGTTTAGTGATTAAAATGCTGTTTAAATAAAGGTTAGAGTCTTAAAGAATGTTGTTTGACTCTGGTTCACAGCATTTTGACTTCCGCCATGTTGTAACTTTAATGAAAAAGGTTCCAAAAACCAAACACATCTGCCTTATAACATAAATTTCCCTTTTAATTCCACTCCATTAGGTCAATGAAATCGTGATGAACTTTTTACAACAACAAAAGACCAAGCGGGCTGCGTAACACCAGCTACATTCATGCATCAAGTTATCCAAACATATCAGCTATCACTGTCAGTATAAATGATTTCAGTTCCACTCTGCCATGGTAGTTTAACAGGGTCACTTGAGAGCACAAAACGTAAATCAACCAGCAGATTGATCTTAATATAGAAATTTAAAGTAAAATGAGCTTGGTCTTGAAGGATACTAATGAAAGATGCCATAGTACATGTTTTTTAAACTCATGAACCTTTCAGTGTGGCCTTGTGTGTGTCTTATGTAATGGATAATGTATAGTGACTAGGTTGTTATTGTAAGATAAAAGCCGACGGAGGGAAGAGGATGTCAATCCAAAGCAGAGGGGTCTTGTTCGCCCTGAAGGGCTCCCCCCACAATAAAACCCCCAGTAATATACATTATTACACTTATTACACGGCTAATTATTTGTGGAAACAATTATTTGAAACAAAATATTGATTTGGAAATGATGGATTAATTGAAAATGTATTTGTTTCTTCCACTAAACAAATAGTCCGTTGGAATCTACAATTAGAGCTGTGTCCAGTGCATCTATTTATCTTGAGGGCTTCATTAATTGAACTTAAAGGCAGAGTTGGTCATTTTCGAATTCTCTCTGTTCCCCCTATTAACTCACCCCCTCCACTCTGTGGTCCCTCAAAAGCCGCACCCCTTACTTACATGCACAAGCGCCACTGGTCAAGAAGTGGATTTCAGCTCATGCTTTGAGTGGTGCATGCATTGGGTAGAGAGGCTTGAGTGGTTTATGAAAAATGAACCATCACTTCTAACATTGGTCAAAGTTTTTACAGGGTCACAGCTGCTACAGGTGACAGAATTTCTTTGTTCCTTTTTCAGATCACATAAGATCTTTATTACTGTCAGAACATAAAGACAAATTCAACCAAAAACTTAAAAAGTATATGTGGAGGAAATGACCTACCCTACCTTTAACTAGCTTTCATTTCTCACAGTATACTGAACATTTCTTAAAACAAGCTTACTTAACAGCACTCACATTAAACATATAATTTTCACTGATGGCGAAGTCAGACGGTGAAAACATTCCCATGAATCTATGCTTCACCTGATTGACGTGATCTGATCCTTCATGTAGGAGTCTGCTGACATCTTCTTTTCCAATCAACTGTCTTTAAACACCACCATATCCCATACCATGTTCTGTTATGTGATTAGTTCATTTGTCATCTCCAGTTTTATAGATTTCTCGATATAATACCATTTTTATCATCTTTTATCCTTATGTCAATGGTGACTATTGCTATGCGTAAATAGCCAACACAAGGGGACAATACCAGAGTAGTTTTTTTATTGCCAAGTTCATTTACATTTTCAAGTGATTTATCTTGGTGTAAAAAAACCATTAACATGGGAAATAAGACAAAAGTACTTAAATAAAATAAAGTATAAAAACCAAATGCCAAATATAAAGAATAATAAAATAGTGATTATAATAATAGAATTGTGACTGAATCTACTAAAACTTTCCATCTTATGAAGTCATCTCAGAGTACAACATGGAAGGGAGACATAAACGCTTTTCCTGTCCCCTATTGTCTCTAAAATTTGGAATGGCTCAGCTGTACTAGTGGTAAACTTCCTCCCTCCCTGTTGTACTGTTGAGAAACAATTTTCTTCATATTTTGATGTAGTGACAAATTTGTTATTATACGCAAAGTGGCCCTAGGACATTCATTGTATCTAACTTGTCAGATGGTTTATTAAAGGCACAGCCAAGATGTAGAAATGGTTAAATTGTAATTGCAAGACACTGTCTTTTCTTGTTTTATGATTTAATGTTTCATTCTCGCTTCTACTACCAAATCTATTCCTGACAGCCCAATTCCAGTCATGAATAATTTGCCATTTATTCTGATCTATTCACTGTTAACCACTTTGAGGAAGCTCTTCACCTCATCTTGGTATGTAAAGTCTAAGGCTGGTGTGTGTGTGGCAACTTCTTGGCCAACTTTACTGCCATGTTTTACTTCCTTTTACTCAGTAAATCATGTGACGTACTGAACACTGCTAGTGACATCCTGTTAGGAGATACAAAAAAACACAAGTCTCTCTGTCTCTCACTGCTCTCTTTGCCCTCTCATTCAGAAACATGTCTACAGGCAAAGTTGAACATAAAAACGTTACCATTAACTCACAATCTGATCGCTTAACTGAGGAAAATCAAAAAAGCATAGAAATGTTATTAATGTAATTGTACAATTTTGCTTCACTCAGCTCAAGGACCTCTGACAGCTGCAACTAAAAATGGCAGACCTGTGCAATTTGGTTGTCCTTTTGAAGTACAATTTATTCATTTTTATTTTATTCATTTTTTTTTTATTTAACCTTTATCTAACCACAAAAGAAAATTCATTGAGATTAACAATCTCTTTTTCAAGAGTCCCAGCCAAGACAGGCAGCAGCACAATTAATAAAGTTTCACACAAACAACCAGCAGTCAAGCATACAAATGCGAGAAATACATCATTAGGCATTGTAATACACAAATAACAAATCTAAAAAGCAAAAGTTTGTCAGTATCATCCACGAACACATCAGGGAGAACATCAGATGTGTTCCCCTCCAAGTAATCTAACTTTCTCTTAAAAGTATTCAACGAGGAGTTCGTAAAGTTTCAGCTCTTTTTGCAATTTTTTCCAAGTAAAGGGAGCAGCAAATAAATGCCTTTTTCCCCAGTTCAGCCACTTAATTCTTTTACACATGCTACATAAATTAATATTTAGTAACAGTTGTATATGGCCCCTAATCTGAGAAAACTGGTCATCATGGGGTGCTGGTGTTCGCGTGCCATGTATGAAGGATGTGGTCCCAAGTCCGAATCCAACCTGTTGCTTCTCTCTCTCTCTCTCTCTCTCCCTGTTTTCCGACTCGCTCCAATAAGGAAGGCACATAAAACGGTTATCATTTTTGTTATTGATAACTGAACATAGAACCCTGCAAGGAAAATAATGACACAAGTAGAGTACCTACTGTAAATGTTAATATTTTCAAGAGCCGCCGAACACGCAGCCACTTAAGACAATCAAAAACAAGGAACATTTTGCAACCAGAAACAACTCTTAAAAAAAAGTGACTCAAATTAAAAATACCTTTTTAACTCACACAAAATACATACAACAGTGTACTTTTTACACTTTTAAAGTGCAAAAGGACTTTGTCTTGTCTCTCTGCCAACCCTAAGACTGTTGTCTGGTAAAACCCAGTCATGTTGATTTCAACTATTCATTTAACACCAATGTCAGAGAACCTCCACTGCTCAAAGCATCTAATTTCCCCTCCCCGAACAGTGAACTCCTTTTCTATCGTGTTTCTGTTTTAATCAGCACCTTACATAGCAAGGAGGAGAAGAAAGTTCAGTGGAACTAAACAAAACTGAAGCAGCGAGCAACATTCAATGAAGGTGCTGTCCAAGTGTGGAATGGAACATTTTGTGTGTGTGTGTGTGTGTGTGTGTGTGTGTGTGTGTGTGTGAGAGAGAGAGAGAGAGAGAGAGAGAGAGTGTGTGTGTGTGTGTGTGTGTGTGTGTGTGTGTGTTTATGAGATGGGGTTTATGACAGGAACCCCATCTTGTGTTTTACCAATATCTTTTCTTAAAGGATTCCTAAACAATGTTCATGAGATGAACACAACACCCATACAGAAAAAACAGAAAAACACACAATGCTTATAAAATAGCTGTGACTCAGTGGATGAGTATAAAGGCTGTTCAATTGGAAGATTGCTCAACACTGTCTGGCTACTGTTGTGTCATATAATTAACTTCTTTATTAACAATTGTATTTTGTATTTATAAAATGTACTCACTGTCACACGTCCAGTATATACACTCTAATCACTAAAATCTAATTTTCCATACCATGCTCCCCTTCTCACAAAGCCTTGGAAAAGGTTCAACTAAATGGAAAGGGAATAGCGACCTTCTCCAAAGCATTACAGCCAGTGAGTGCAAAAAGAGCTTTAGGACTAGAACATGTAGGACAAAATAACCATATTCAAACTTAGACCGTAACTATATTCAGTCTATATGCAACAAGCAGGAAGGACAGGATGTGGTGTTAAACCACAATGGTAGACTTCATAAGGATTCCCTTTGTCTTGTAGACAGGCATGAGCCGTTAAGTTGTTAGTTAACATGCCATGTCATAAAAAAGTTGTTACACTTGTAAATGCTGGAAATATCCAGGGAAAGCTGCAATTTTGCCACATGGCTGCATGCACAAAATTGTTGTGGACAGGAAACTGTTCTATAAAGCTGTGGCAGAGTCTGTCCTGTGGTCCTGTAACAAAGTAATCCTCCCTGAACTCCACACAGACACACGTTTCCTGATACACCACCTTAGTTTCTTATCAATTACATCTAAAGCATAACAACAGGCCAATAATGGGCCTGAACTGCTCTCCATCATTCCTCATGCCAATTAATGGGATTGACATGTTAATGTGATTACACGTTTAAATCTGCGTTATCAATTGTCATTAATGGTAACAATTTAGAGTTGACTCGAAATGCATGAAAGTCCATATTACGAAAAAACGTCATCCTTTTATCCTCTTTGCTGTCAATAAGATTCTCCAGTTCAGTCAATTCAAGCAACAGGCTACAAGGTTAGTTTACCTTAAAATAAGACATAGTTATTGTAAAGAACACTGGCAAAATTACAGGTCATTTGTTATTTGTAATCTGAGCACCAGGGATTATTTAACATTATTCTGTGCACCTTTCGAAAAAAGTATCTGTTCCACACTCAAATGGTCTAGTGCCCTCATTTACGTCCGAAACCCACGGGCAACCAGCACCACCGTTCAAAATAGGACTTAGGGTTTAGTTGAAAACGCCAATTCAGCTGTACGTTGTGACATGTAATATTTCAATTCATTGGCACGTACTATGCCTTGATTCGTATCAGTGCATACACAAAACTCGAAGACAGACTGGGGAAAAAAACAAAACTGTTTTTATAGTTTTCCCTCCAGCAGCCTCAGCAGTTACCACCCAGTATGTTACGAGTTTCAGCGCTCGGCTCGGCGCAGTTGAAAGCAAGGAACTGTGAAAGTAAGTTGTGCCACATGTTCATCGTTAGCCTTTCTGAATTAGAAAGGGTGAAAGTTAGTGTTCCTACCTGTCAATAGCGCGGAGGGAAGTAGAAGACAGTAGAACAGCCAAACAACCACCTGGAGATCCATGTCAGCGCTGATCGATAGGCCAATACTTACTCCCCGATCATTAACATGGATAGATCAAAAACAACCATAGACCGAGTAAAGAACACCCACTCTAACTTTAACGACTCCATTAGGGTTGATTGATTAAATGTGACAGATGAATGATTCCATTCTCCCGATATTCGTTCATGATCTCCCACCACAAACAAACTTCACTTTAAATCCTCAAGTGTGGATAAAAGTTTCCAAGGACTCGACTGTTTCGATACAGCCGAGCCTAGTTTTCGTTTCAGCGCTCAGTTGAGTGTGCAGCCGTGGATCCGAGAGAAGAAAGGGGTTTCTGCATGTGTTCCTTCGGAGGGGCCCAGTCAGAAGTAACAACTGTGTTGTAGGTGGAAAATGTGATTCACAGGCAAGTCAGACCGAAGGGCGTTCATAGAGGAGCTATTCTCCGGGTCTGCTGGTCTCCTCCCTGCTGCAGTTACTCCGACTTCTGACTCAACAGTTCACAGCTTGTTTCATATGCAACTTTCATAATGTACCGTGTAGGATCAGAACACAAGTGTTTTCATAACTTACAAGGACAATGTTATACTGATGTTGGTTTGGGTTTTTGAAAAGTTTACTTGTTAGTACATTTGTCGCTTATGACATGAGCACGTCAATCAATGCTGGCGCAATGTCTTTAAATTCCAGTACTGTAATACTGGTGACTTGAAAATCATGTGTACGTTAGTGGCGCCCCCACGCGACAAATGAACACTTTCAATCATGAGCCAGTGAAGGCAACACTTGCACAGTGTGTGTGTGTGTGTGTCTGTGCGCGTGCGCGCATGTGTGTGCGGCGTGTGTGCATGGGACATTTTATGTATATTGCTATTTGTAACTTGCTGAGTGATGTACGTTTTTATATATGTTGTTTTGTTACCTGCTGAGGGACAAGGGACTGCAAATGTAAATTAGCCTATACTGGCTAACTGGTGCAATGCATCAAATGGTTTCATTTATGTTTTAATTGCACATGGTCCCTTACAAATAAAGTTAAAATTGAATTTTATATTGAGTGTGAGAAAAATACACATTTTATTTATCCATTATTCATGTGCTTTCTCTCAGGTTTTGTGACCAAAAATGAGACAATGTGTGTTGCTATGTTTTTGAAGGAATTTTACATGCAAAATAAAAAGTAAAGTAGGCTACTGTAATCTACAAGACTTGAAATTTATTAAATAATATGAAAGAAAAATAAACGTAATGTTCTATATGTGACAGATGCATATGGTTTTCCCGTACAACCCTTGACTTTTTTTGAGAGCCATTAAAGGTTCTGTGTGACATCTTCTTGTGTGAGACCACTTGTATATCAGCACATAAGTTTTTGCTATATATGTGAGGTTAGGCTATTCTACTCAAGTATCAAGTAACGGCATCCTGGCAAGAATGAAATCAGACCCCTCCTTAGTGTATTGTGATCATAGACTCTTTATAAATAGTTTTGGTTTATACATCTGGAATGGCTCTGTGCATGTTAGTGAGTTTCTTCTTGTAAAACTGTTCACCAAAGCGTCCATAGACACTACAAGAGTACAAGAGTAACCTTCCAATGTAGAAAGCAACAAGTTATGGAAATTAGGCTTATGGCCAAGGATGTGCTTAAAAGTGGATAGCTAGCAGGAAAAGTATCACATTTAAGAAGGATTTTAGGTCACTTATACCAGATTGAAGAACTAACTTCTTAATAACAGCATGCCCTGGCTGTGTCTCAGTAAGTAAGCTCATCGTTCATCTTAACTTAGTCAGAGTCTCTCTCTGTAAACATACACATGCACTTTCTTTCTTCCATTTTCTTTGTGGTTTGCAGTATTGTGATGTTTTCCATCCACTCGGCATATATGGATGAAAATGATAGTGTAGAATTTCATTAAACTATATCAAATAAAGAAAAGCAAAAAAACAAAAAAAACAATTCTACAATCATCTTTATTCCTTAGAGGCTATCATTTGTGTACCTTTGATTATTTTGTCTATAACTTTTATATCTTATATTTTAGAATTTTAACATCAGGCGAAGCTTTAATAGGCATAGTGTTTTTGAAGCCTGTTGTTCATGGAGGCCTTAAGTACACCATACATACATTTCCATACATTTTATTTACTCCATAAACAGTAAAAAGTATGTTTTTATTAGTTCCACAATACATCTTGGTTTGTTCTAATATTCTCATATTCCCAGCATTGCAAAAGCACTATACAAATGTAGAAATAGGCTTAATTTACATCATAAGTGATCAATGGCAGCATTGCATGTCGTGGTCTGGACTATCTAAACCAGGTTTTTTTATTTTTTGTCTTTTGCTTAAATGAGAAAACAGCTCTGAGACAATGAAGTTAATAAATCAGTTTTGCTGATAATCCAGCAACTAAATTACTCGTCATTGAAAGAAAAAGTAAATGAAATGTAGATAGCCTGCCTGTGTGCGTACTCCAGGGCCTCTGTAGTTTCACATATAATTCACATTCCTTAAGACTGCATAAATATTTCTCATTTTGATCTTGACTTTTTCCTTAATATTCTATTAATGGAGCTTTATGTAGTTTGTTAAATCTTAAGTTGTGTTTCACGATGACAAGTAAGGTAAAACGTATTTTTGAAGTGATTCTTTTGACAAAATAACATTTGTCACTGCACTTTGAACACTGCAGCATTCTTTAGTAAACATTTGGAGAAGAATAACTTTTTTTCCTTTAAGACCCCTTCCATCTTTCACAATGAACAGAGTATAGGGTATATTGTTGGCTACATGTAGTCTATAATTTAGCACAAGTGTTTGAACACAGCATTCATGTTACTTTTGTCTTGCTGAAATGTGTAGCCTACTAAAGGGGCAATATAAATGAAGTTATTATTAGGGTTTAAGGTAGCCTACCTGTTCTATAAATTTACAAAGAAAGAAAGCACAAAGCCATGTAACTCATACCTTTCTGAGTTTATCACACTCTTCAAGAGACTTGTGCACAGATAAAAAGATAGATTACTGAAAAGTAAAAAATATCCCTTACACTGGGCATATTGCTTTCATGGAAGATCCTAATTTTAATCTCGCTAGGCATACATCAAACACCTAAATGTAAAGATGAGAAATTTAAATTTAACGTATCATAATGCCATTTATTATCTTCCTTTCATTAGTTTCTTTTAGGGAAATTCATGTTTAAGAATTGAGACATGTTCATTTATTTAGCCCGTGATAGACGTTTGATTTACAGATGGCTTTAAAATAATGAAACACAATAAAGACATTTCACAGCTTGTTAATAAAGGGAAAGCCATTAGCTCAGCTTTGTGTCATTGATCATGTATACGTGAGGACAGGTGATAATTGTCAAAAGTGATTACCGGTAATCATGTTCTCACACAAAGTAACACATTCAGTCTTTGCCTCGTGTTATCACAGAAGAAAAAATATAATCAACGATTAAACCAAATCGAGTTCTGTATCCGTCCTGTGACACTAGGATAATATCATAAGGATCAGTCAGTGTCGTCGTAGTAACTTGTGTTTTTTTAGACAAAAAAGTACGAGAAACTATAATCAAGATTAATCAACGGGTACATAGTCTTTGATATTTTCTGTTATATGGCACAATGTCGAGACGACAAAGAAAAAACATTTAAATCTAAAATGTGAAACAATATATGCTTAACTACTTCTCAGTTTGTCCAATCCTTTTACATTTGTCCTAGGACGTGGCACTGGGCGTGGCTTGGTTGATTTCGCGCGAAAGTTTATTTCTCTTTCCTGTGAAATGTGAACATTACCGGATGTCCATTGTTGAGGGACACCATATAATATTCGAGATAGACTGAAGTAATACTCGTTCAGTTTTTTTCCCCAGCGGGTTTGGATCACTTCAAGGAGCTTCAACATGTCTCAGGCTCGGGTGACGGATTTCTTCTCTCAAAGAAAAAAAGGCATCGCCGGTCCCGTGAAAGCGACTAAGCAGCGTACAAGCGGTGTCGTCCAAAGTGGATCTTCACGGAATAGCACAAACATTGCCAGGACCAGGTCAAGAACCTCTTTAAACAAAGATGTTTTGCTGTGTTCCTCATCCGTCCACGAGGAGTTTGTCCGAGTTATTGACGAAGTAGTGGGTATAAACAAAGGAGAGTGTGCTAGCAGCAGCGCAAAGACATATTCTCCTTCCAGCCCCAGGACACCAAAGCGAACCTCGGCGGACACTGAGTTTGACCTCGGGTCAGCCGTGTTTTCAGCCACTGCCGACCACAGCACGGCCAAAAAAAGACGACAAGACAAAGACATCAAACCCAAGGTTCCGGAGAAATCAGCCACAAAGAAGGCTAGGAAAAAACTGGTCTTACCTCAGGACACACCACAGGTAATGTGGCATTTCAATAATTTACTCCACGAAAGAGAACAGCTGTATCTGAATCTGTAGCTCAAACAAGGACGGGAATAAGCAAACACTCGGCCGTACATTTGAAAATGTACACTTTTTAGTACACGTGTAACACTCATGATAACGGAGGCTTGTCTGTTGTTTATGTACAGACTACAGTCCGGCCCAGTGAGGTGACCGTGCGGCCGTCAGCTCCAGCAGCCCTCCCCAGTCCGCATGCAAAGAGCCATGTCGACTTACAAATCAACAGCCCACCCCAGCAGGGTGAGGCTATCAACAAGAACTGTGAAGGGCAGGCCAGCAAGGTGGGTCGTCACTTATACGTAGTTAGAAAAATGGACACGCTTAACCTAGTTTAACTGTAGGCAATTTATCAGGTGGGCATATTGTTGAGCAAATTTTACAAAGCCACAACTTTTTGATGTTAGCATGCTCAACAAACTCTCCGAACATTTGGATCATCATGACAGTCAGTATTCTTCTACAAGTTTGAAAATAAAATGCATTCCTTTGCTGATATTGCTCAGAGAATATTGTCAGAGGAAAAAAATCACATAAGAACATGGCTGGGACTTTACAGATATTTATAAACAAAGAAAATAATTCAAGCCCTCTAAGAGTAGGTTTAATGTGAGGCACAAGTTACTACTGTATGTTGAACTTAGAACTTTAAAATGTGTCATTTCTTGTCACAACCTAAGTAAAAAAACAACACGTTTTGTTGTACTGTTCAGATCCCCAATCATGTGTTAATGACTGTTTTGATCATGATGCATGGTGTAAGGAAAACCTGTGGTTTAGTTAAGACTGCTTCAGAATGCAGGCTGAAATTAACATCTGTTAGGCAAAGGTGAGCGTCCTTTATCAGAATTGTATTGTAAACCTGTTTCGATGAGACTCAAATCTGTAGTGGCCTTTGTTACATAGTCTTAAAGAGAAAAACAATTCTTGTCAAAAATCTCTCAAATGTGTCATATTTTATTGTTTTAGTAGATTCAGTTGAATGACTGAGGACATGAATCGACATAGGTGTGGACAAAGTAGAATGTGTTTTTGGAATGAAAAATACATTTAGTGACATTTGATAATGGGACATATGGTTGCTTGGAGTCTGACTGTGTTAAGATGGTAAATAAGCACAATATTGTTGCACTTCTACATAATGTAACAAAATCTCCCCATCCTTTTAGGCTCTGTGCAAAGATGACATTGCATCTCTCAAGTCTCGCCTTCAGAGGATCAAGAAACAAACAAGTGCTGCTTTTAAAGCCACACCCTCCCCTTCTGGATCTCCAGAGAGCCCAGCACCTGAAAACACTCGTCCCCCGTCACCCCAAACAGCTGTGCTCCTCACCTCTGAAGTGAAGGCTCTGAAGTTCTCTGTAGCGCGGGCCAGTGAGCTTGCAGCTAAAGCTCAGAGGAGGAAGGAAGAGAGGGGGGCAGAGGAGAACAAGCAGAGAGAGGAACAGACACAGGAATGGTGAGAATGTCCTCATCCTGATAGAGTTGTTCTAAATTGTTCTTGTATCTATTCTGCCAGTAGTACACATATTTTCATAAACGGATGTTCTTGCTTAGTCTCTGTGTTTTTCCCTCTCTTGACCCTCAGTACTGAACAGCCAGCATACCAGCGATATCACAACCTTGCCCAGGCAACTCCCCCAGGCCTTTCCCTGCCATACCAGTACAAAGTTCTGGCTGAGATGTTCAGGAGTATGGACACAGTGGTCGCTATGCTGTACAACCGCTGTGAGACGGCTACCTTCACCAAGATCAAACAGGGAGTTCAGGATATGATGCACAAGTAGGTTGAATGACCAAGAGATTGTCCTCAGTTGTGTATTGCTTTTTGCTTTCACTGAGTTGTGCACTTGTGTTCATAGAGAATTGGGGACAATCACACCATTATCGTGTTTTCTGATGTACAAACATCTTCTAAGTAGAAACATTTAGTCCTAACATGATCAGAAGTCTTTCGTGTCACATTAACACCAAACATTCGAACTAGGGGATTCGTTTTCTAGTTGGTTTAATTCAATATGAACTTTAAATTCAGTCTACCCGACTACCCTAACAGTAAGAAAAATAGAAAACAATTTTCTTTTGTTAGGTTGAAGGCATTGTTAGTTTTGCCAGCCTTCTCTCCTCCCTGCAGGTTAAATCCACATCCACACTGAATTTGGTCACACATTGCTCTGGTCGATTTTTCCAGTCTATTGTTACGGCTGTGTTGCAGTTTAAGCATAACATTTGACTTTAGTAATGCTGATTCCAACTAGTGTGATGATGTTTAACTGATAATTAATCTAAGCTTGCACATCTCTTAATACATTACGTCATTTCAGTGCATTTAAAAGCTGCATTACTTGTGCCACTTTGAATTCCTCTCATATCTTTTCTTTCTGTTTCTCGCCTTCTTTGTCCACTTTGCAGGCGGTTTGAGGAGAACCACGTGGGTCAGATAAAGACAGTTTTTCCTGAGGCCTACACATTAAGACAGGAGAAGAACATCCCAACCTTCAACAACAGCATGAAAAAGGGCAGCCACCAGCTAACTGTGGAGCCTGTTCTTCCTTCTGGTTTGGACACATTTTTTCTTGGGCTTTGAAAACATGATTTCCTCTTTTGTTGTATTAAACTACGTTTATTTAAGGTTTATTTAATCTAATAATTTCATTTATAATTTTAAATATTATAATTTTTTGTTTTAACATTACTTTTATGCAAGCGGGGGCTAATTGCATGTCCTTTTGTATGCTCTTTTTCTTTTGTGTATGTTTAATTTCCCATCACTGTTTCCTCCTCAGACCAGAATGAAGTCCGTCCTCTCTTGTCAGCCTCTTGTCTTCTTGACAGAAGACGCATCTTCCACCAGAACCTGGTCTCCATCGTCAAACAGCATCATAAGGTAAGCAGTTGTTCCAGCCTTGCTTTGATTTTGATTTTTGCTTCAGCAGATGACTAGGCTCTTTCTAAAAAGTCTCAGTGCAAGCTTTGGAAGTCAGCAACATATGAGCTTGATTCTATCATTATTGGTAGTTCTTAAACTATTTCCTGTCTGCAGGTCTTCCTCTCTTCCTTAGTTCCTCCGGTGTCTGTTCCAGACGACAAACTTACCCGCTGGCATCCTCGATTTAATGTGGACACCGTGCCAGCTGTCCAAACCAGCTCCCTGCCTCAGCCCCCTCACACTGAGAAACTTTCCACTGCTCAGGAGGTGCTGGACAAGGCTCGCTCTCTGATTACACCCAAGGTACTTACAATGTTTCTGCGTGCTGTTGTAATATTCAAATGAGACTGGGAATAATCACGCATGGGCTCCCTGAAATCGAAGCGGGGAAAAGAACAAGTTGGAAACAAAGTAAATGTTGGGACTCAAATTACAGAGTTTGCCAACTTGACATCATACTAGGGAGAAACATGAAGAACAAATGCACATTTTGTTTTGCTTATATAACACTGGCTGTCTATTATCTGGTGACATTTTATTTGTCTCATATTTATAGTTGTAACTTTGAAGTTGGTGTTAGGATAGAATGTATTGTCATTCAAACATGTTTCCACAGCAGGAACTAAACCGTGGTCGAAATTGTTTGTGTAATTTTTTGTTGTAATGTAAGTGCCTAATGGATTGTACTCCGCACATTATGCTTGATTCATTATTCTTACTGTTCTATTCATAATTAACCAATCAAGTCTTTTCTTTGTTCAGTTGCTCTAAGATTATTCCTAAATCATTTTTGAGCTAAGACTCTTTGCTATACTTTATTTTATTTAGTGGATAAAATCTGTGATCTTTCTCTAAGGCAACCTGTATTGTTCTCATGCTTCATTCAGATGGAGAAGGCTCTTGTTTCGCTGGCTTTAAAGACACAGGATACAGCTTCAAAAATTAAAGAGCCAACATCTCCACAGAACCAGTCACAAACAGTCACTCAAACCACAGCTGCCTCTAATGCTCCGCTTCCAACAGCCCTGAAAGGAGTTTCCCAGTCTCTGCTGGAGAGGGTATGTACACTGTTAGAAGGGGGCGGTCAGCTGGGATGGCTGGTTTTGACATGTCTGTAATTTTTTAGGTTTTGTAGGCATGAACATAATAATGTGATTTATAATGTGATGTTCTTGTTGTTTTAGATCAGGGCAAAGGAGGCTCAGAAGTTACAGGCTGCCATGACCCGAAACTCCACCCAAGAGGAGCGCCTGTTGATGATGTCACGGCTCCCTGAGCTAGCCAGGATTCTTCGGAATGTTTTTGTATCTGAAAAGAAGCAAGCTCTAATAATGGAAGTTGCCTGTAACCGGATGGTGTCAAGCTACAGATCCGCTCTCAGCACAGGTTGGTTTAGACGGCAGATTACATGTACCCTTGACATTGCATTAACTGTGTTATTTAAAAAGGCTAGAAACAGGTTACGATCAAAAAACACTAGGCATTGCCATTTCAAGACGAATATTTATGCCCATTACGCCTCGTCTGCATTGTAAAACGCACAGTGGCATTTTGATTGTAATGCATCAGTGTGTAAATGTTGGCATGTCTTTCCACCTTTTAGCTCGAATCTGAGGTTGTCATATAGTTGCAACAATTACAAGATGCAATTTAAAATAGCTTAAGGCTGGTTCACACGACAGGATAATTAGGCCGATTTTGGCCCCGATTCTTCCCCTTCTGATAATCTTAAGGACACCCCGATCATCATGAGATGATCTTATAAAATAATCCTGCTGTGTGTGGTGTGTTCAGACTGCTCTCGTGTGATTGGAAGGACGTCGGGTCCGCTCCGATCTCAAATCGGGGACATTCAACATGTTGGATTGTTTTGGCCTGATTTCTCATAGTGTGCGTCACCCGAGGGGAAAACGACCATGAGTCTGTTGACAGTGAAATGTAGCCAATCAGAAAGGGAGGTGGCAAGGAAATGCCGGGAGCAAAACAACAACAACTCGCCTCCATATCATTGTGTAGCAAGTACAGGTCATGCTCCGTCCTTTGACCAACGGCTCTTTTTAAAACGTGCTTTTTCAGATAAAAACACAGCACAAACGATCCCATTGCATCCTCTCCGTCCGTTTGTTGCCTCTGGAATCACGTTTGATCTCGAGAGGTTTTGCAAGATTTTCCATATGATCGGGGGATGTTCGCCAGTGAAATCGGTTCTTGTGTTGATGTGGCCGCAAACCACACACTGTACGACCAAAACTGTAAAACTTCCGATTATTTATCGCCATGTGTTGTCTTAAGGTTTGGGAAATCAACAATTCAAAAATCCTTCTGTATGAACCAGCCTTTAGTCGGCAGAGCAGAACAGTGATTTGTGTGAACGTGAAGCTCCCGCTGTGTGTTTACACAATATGCATTTTGTGGTTCTTCCACAATGCTGTAACTCAATGCATCATACATTTGGACACCAACATTAAGCAGTAGGAAATTCAGCGCAAATGAGTGGCTTAATTATGGCAGATATTTGTTATGCAGAGTAATATGGACTTATAAGAGCTTTGGGCTTATATATACTGAATCATTTTGTGCCCTTAGTCAGTTCCCCATGGGACCCATGTATACCCTCTGTGTGATGTCTTATTTTGAAATCTCCTGTAGTCTGAGTTTAACCTGTGACAATGACAAAAATCCCCAAAAAGGGTTTTCTTTAAGCATTTACAATTATTTTGTGGTCGAGACTTGCATCTCATTTATAATTAAGTGTCAGATAACTGATGATTTATCCTCTCTGAACAGGTGAAATGGAGAAACATGTACGTCTACTGGCAGAAGAAGCAGCTGATTGGCTGACTATTCATCCAATTAGGAAGGACTTCTACCTGAAGTTGAACAAGACCATGGAGCTGAACATTGTTCTGGACAAACTGAGCAACAGACTAAAAGAAGAGGAGAGAGTCTAAAAACATGTGTGATGATAGTGATATGATGGCTGAGTGATCTGAAGACCTTTCTTTTCTCATTTCTGTGCCAACGGTGGACTGAAGACATGGTGGTTTAACCTTCATTATGACCCGTCTGTTGAGACACTTTAACCAGACACTGCCATTGATCTTAGCGTTGTTTGGCCTTTTGGCCTCTTTTGGGTTTTTATGAACAGGTTTGCCTCAGTCTGTTTGAGTCAGTTTTCTACAATGTAGAACTGCTAATGCTGAATGGTTACATTTTTAAAGGTCACTGTTCAGTAATGTTTGAGAAGTACAAGTGTTGGTAGGATCCTTGCTTTTTTTTTTTTTTTTTCTATGAGCACAATTTTATTAAAACAATCCGTAAAAAAGTAATGATGTATAAGTGAGGTCAAACCATGTTTTTACAAAAAAAAAAGATTACATCTCTGGGAAAAACGCAAGAAAAAGAAACTGCCACATCTTGTTTTGGTGGACTAGAATGCTTCTTTACCAGAATTGAAGGTTTTTACCTTTGAGCGTTGTACAAAGATTTGCGGAAAATATTGTGACGCTTTAAAAGTAACCTTCACAAAGACCTTTCAACTGTCTTTTAAAAGAGGAAGGAAGTTTTAGAGGATATACTTTCATTGTGGGCAGTGGTACGATTACGATGCCATCCATGTGTGAAATCGCTGCATGAACAGGTAACGAAACCCTGGATATCGACAGTACATCTGATGGAGCCCATTCGCATGAGAATGTAAAATTAAGAGCATTTAAGGTTTGGTTGAATGCAGCAATAATACATTTGTTCTTCAAGATGCATGACATAACATTTTTAATTGCACGAGTACACACCATGGGACCAAGATGACCTCAGCTGGAAAATAAAAATGTGAAATTTGGAAAGGCTCTTCACAGCATCTGTTTTTCTAAGTAAATGTTTATTTTATGAGGTTACACAGATTAGTGCTCAATCTGCAAAGCAAACAGTTAAATGTCAACTTTTCTTGTCGAGACAGTATGTTCCAACAAGTACACATCACTTTACTATTTAAATTACTATACGAAAAATATGAAGTCGGCGTTTCATTAATAGAAATTGGTTAATTTCTAAATGGTGTGAAAATACTTGTATATACTGTGGTAGATAAAATCAAACCTAGACAATCAAATCAATATTAATGCCGCTCCCTATTCTGACTTCAAGGTTACTTTAAATGTATTTTCCTCCGAACATGCCCAGAGCCTTGTCTGACATTAAATAGAATGAAACTCAATACTTTTTTTTTTTTTAAATATCAAGAGTTGTTGGGAGAGCGCTGAAAATCATTTGCTGGGCATGTGGATATTCTAAAATGTGATATGTTGAAAAATACGAGATCCTAAAGACTTAAGACATTTCTCAGAAGAACAGCTTCTATGACGCATGAATTATTGTAAAGGAATTTCTGAATTAACACATTTTGACAGAAATATTTCCCTTGAGGTGGTGTTGGATGCAATTCTGATCTTTAAAAACAATCTAAGAGTAAAGATGAACTCAGAGTTCTTTCAGAAAAGTTCAAAGTAACCATCCTCATGGGTTTTCTGTGTCCTCTGACAATGTGAAATAAGCAATGTAAGATTAACATAAGCCCTTACATTGTTCCAAACCCCAAAAGGTTGGTTTTAGATCTATTGGACTATTCCAAACTTGTTTGGGTTAGTGAGTCTTTTCCTCTCTCAAACACTTTTAGTTATCAATCCCTTTATACATGTTTTAGTGAATACTTCTTCATAGCTGTACAAACTGTGATATGTAATTCTTCAAACATACATGCATATTCGGGGTCGCCGGTGGCGCAGCGGCAGTGCGCGCGACCCCATGTATTGAGGCTCAGTCCTCACGTGCGGGCGGCCCGGGTTCGCGTCCGGCCTGTGGCCCATTTCCCGCATGTCTCTCCCCACTCTCTCTCCCTGATTTCCGACTATCCACTGTCCTCCCTCTATCATTAAAGGCAAAAAGGCCCAAAACAAATCTTTAAAAAAAAAAAAAAAAAAAAAAAACATACATGCATATTCAACCATCTCAGAATTGAGGAGTTCATAAAGATTGCATAGTTTTGGGACATTTATTTTTGCGCGCAGCCTTCTCGCCACATGTATTCTTCAGAGTAACATTCACAGTATGTCCCAGACAAAGACTAGACAGACCATTACCATTAGACAGGTGGCTGGACAATATTCCTGTCGCCATTAACCAAAATCAAACATTTTTTGCAGCATCAGTCCTTAGATTGATTATAAACAAATGTGAGCCTGCTTTTCACCTAACATGCTCAGTAATTTTGTTTCCGAACATTGCTATAACTGTATCGTTATTTTTCCTCCAGAAGTCAAGAAAACAATAAAACAAAGAAAAAACAATTAAACTACAGTTTAAACATTTTATTAAATATATTATTTGTGGTTTGCTAGCATAACATACTAGATGTAATTAGATGCTTGCCAGCTCTAACACCATATGGATAACTTGATTGATCATTCTCAAGTTCCAGGCACACATTCCTCAAGACACTGATATGATAGCAAATAGAGTGACACGATTGTTTACAATGACATAATAAAATAAAAAAAAAAACGGATCCAAAAAGGTAACATTTGGTCTCAGTCTGTGATTAATGAAATGTTTCTATCTAATTCTTAGTATAGATAAATTCATCATTCATATCTGCCTCTTCCGGTTTAAGAATAATGAATTAAAGCAGTGATCCAGGCATGCATTACTTGAAAGATCAGAAAATCATAAAAATAAATAAAATAAGACTTCCACAAAGAGGATTTGTGGAATCCCAGGGCCCGTATTCACAAACATTACGAGAATCCTCTTAGAGAGCTCCTAACTAAATCCTAGCAAAGAGTCTTGGCTTAAGAGTGATTCAGGAACATTCTTAGAGCAACTCTGAGCAAAGTAGAGACAGAAACTTTTACCTTGGTGAGGAGAGGTGGTTGACCCCATTGCTAAGTATGACAGTTTTTCACAAGCTGTGATTGGTTAATGTAAAAAAAATAAATAAAGATAATTAAAGTCTAATCAAGTCAGACATTGTGAAATTACTAACACTTTGAAAGTAGCATGTGTGTGATAATTTGTAAGACTAAACATATATAACCGACAAGATGTTTGAAATCAAACATCGCCTTGTGCAGCTGCTTCTTCACTTGCTGATTGTTACATCAGCAGGTAAAGATCCTTAATTAGTGACTGGTTGCACCTGTGGAGCTGACCACAGGAAAAAAACACAACATGCATGTCTCACTTTGCACTGAAAAAAGTCAATGATAGATTGAAAAGCTTAAACAAATCAGTTGTCAATTCTGTTCAACTATGAGTCAAAATAGTCTTCATGTAGTGTTTGAAGAACATTTCTCCATTTTCTCCTCAGCTTGAGAAACTCTACATCCCTGTTAAAAGTCCTCCTCACTACTAACAGTTTTACACCATAGGAGCTCTCTTAAGGGCTTAGACACTTATTGACTAACTTTAATCTTTAGAAGGATCTAGTCTGAAATTTGAGGGGAAATTCTTGGGAAATGTCCTGATTCTAAGAATTTTCAAAAAATGTTGTCACTCGGAGCAACTCTTAATACTTAGGCGGCTTTGTGAATAAGGGCCCCAGATGTTTTGGGGCCGTTAAAAAAAACCTTGCCTCTCCTGATACACATCCACTCTTGTTGTGCCCTATTGTGGAAAAGTCATCTCATTGGGTTACAGCCAAATGTCCTAGCAGGGAGTCCATTTTAAAACCTTTTAAACAGCAGGACTAAATCAGCACTGATTTGCAGACCAAATGCACCACCTTGTTAAGTTTATATTGAAAGACTAAATGTTCTGTCTCATAACTATAGAGAATCTAATGTGGAATGAGTTTAATGAGGCTGCCACCTTACTGCTAACAAGGTTAGTTACAGCCTATTTGATGTCATTTGTTCTGTGATTTAAAACCATGAAAATGAATGGAGTTCAAGGAAAGTTAATGCTGAGCCATGCAGCTGTGTTTCATAACCCACATGTTCATAAAGAGAGTTTCATTCATCCATGTTTGAAAACACCTGATTTATACTGAATGACATACTGGTAATGGGCGTTGTGAGAAAAGTTCTCACCATCATATGCTCACTGTTTGCCAAGTAATGCTCCAGCCCTTGCAACTACAGCCTTAACAGATTTATAACCTGAATCACAAAAACTATTGTATGTACGTAAGTGGAAATATTGATGGTGACGTAATGAAAAAACACCTTACTGGATAAAAAGTCAAACATTAGCTAACACCATCAAGTGTAGGGTCCTCAGTACTGAACCAGGGAGAAAAGACTGTGTGGTTTTAGTTTGTCCTTGCCGTTCAGCTCTTTAAGCTCAATGACCACCATGCAGCCCAAAACCTCAGCTTGCCGTTTCATCATCAGCTCACAGGCAGCAAATAATGTACCTGAAACACATACACATAAACTTTGTTCAAAATGTGCAATAACATCACTCGTGCTCTACAACACCAAAATTCTCTGGTTATGTTAAATCAGCTTGTCACCAAATGAGATATAACCCGAGAAGTTCTCACCACCAGTAGCCAGGAGGTCATCAATGAGCAGAACCTTCTGTCCTGGAGCCACTGCATCATCCTGGATCTCTGCCTCTGCCTGCAGAAACAGAAAAAAAAAAATTGTTAGAAAATAATGTCAGTGATGCAATATTGTTACACAACACTAGTAAATATTCAAGAACTTTTTTTCCTAGGGCAAAAAGACAGACAAAATCGGCTAACTTTCTCCCCCCCCCCCCAAACAGTATATAGTACTGTTACAGAAAACATCCTTTAAGACATAAATGCATTCAACATTCTCTTTATGTACCTTTAAGTCAGACCAAGAATAATTTTTCTAATGTTTTGAAGGACTCGTAAACAAATAATCCCTCTTAATCATCACGTGTGTGGTCTGCAAAGAATTGACTGCTCTGACTTACTGAGCAGTTTTCTTGAACCCCCACCCAAGTCTGCAAGGTGACATTACTGTCCATGTCTTTTCCCTCCACACTCTTTACGTCTGTAACAGATCACTATATCTGACATCCTGTGAATGAGAATGTTCTTGTGTGTCATAGCTATACATGAGCTTCAGAGTAGAGAGGCATACATCTACCCCCGCTTTGCATTGAAAAGTCTGTTTTTAAAGATTAAGATACAATTGTAACATCTGCATAGATTAGAATGTTTTAAACAATTGGTATTGAATAGGAATAGATGCTTTTTTTTAACCAACATAAATGTATATATCTGCAATTCCTTCAATTATATTACTACTCAGTCATTAACAAAAGGGTAAACTAGTACTAAAACAAAGCACAGAGTATGTGTGTTATGTCCTTACCTTTCCGTACTCTAAATCATATGCCACAGACACAGTCGCACCAGGGAGCTTCCCTTTCTTTCTGACCAGGACAAAGCCAACACCAAGCCGCTGGGCGAGCAGAGGCCCGAACAGAAAACCACGTGCATCTAAACCTGGAAAAACATGGATTAAATAGATACATGTGTGGTAGAATATAGTTCAAGGAGCAATATGTAACTCAGACATGTAGCGTTTATAATAGCCACGGCAGTCTAAATTCAATACTTTGGAAAGAGCTGTCTCCCCCTGCCTGCTGTTCAACTGTCGTGCCTCAGGTTGTCTAACCAGAGAAAAGCTTATGAATAACATCTTCTGGGGATTTTCTATCAGTTTTTGGGATTTCTCTGTAAAATTACAAAAGTTCATCCCAATTTAAAGTCCAGTCCCTTTTACTTGTCTGGTGTAACTTCCTGTTTTGACAAATAAAGGTAGCCGTCAATCAGATGCCCCTATTCATTGAGTGATCAGTTTAATGAAGGATTAAATTGGGTCCCTGTAAATAATATCATAAAATATACTAGTGTTGCAGTCAAGAACACAGAACGTGACAAGGACACACCCAAGACCAGAGTGTCTGTGACCGACACAAGACTGAAACATTTAGGGCTCGAGAGCAAGACAATATTTGTCAATGAATCTTGTCAATCAGATATGTCACTCACTAAGACTGTAACACCGGGTGCTGCCGTTATCAGGGAAAAGAAATCGAATTATGAATGAATTTAATTTAAATATGTTGTTTTAGAAATAAATAGCCTATCAGTGGTGGTATTGACCGGTCTTGATTTAAAATCCGGAGTCTGCCCAGCCTGAGATCAAGATGAGACAGAGACCTACTAATAGAAGTCTTAAGAGCAACACTAAAATATACATTCTGTCCTTAGTGTCATTTGATAACATGACTGCTGTGAAGAGGTTTATTAGGTCAAGAATTGTTGTTATTGGTTTTTCATTGAAAATGTCCTTTGCTTTGTTTTCTTACCTACTATCAGATCAACATTCTGGTAATTCCTCCTCACCTGTTCTTCAAACAGGTCAATGACTGCTGTCAGAGCAGCTGGATCCTTCAGGATGGGACAGATATCTCTGCAAGGACACAAACGCACACCAATGACGAACATTTATATTGGGAGAGAAACTGTTTTATAGAACTGAGCTTTCCATTAACCTCAGATTCAAATACTTGATGATCCTCCTAATGATTAACCTGGACATTGAACTACTACAATTAACTGGAAATGTTGCACTCTGTACAGAAATGATACCATATTAATGATTAAAAAACAAATTATAAAAAAAAATGTTCACGAAAAACAAGAGCGCACGTGTGTGAGTATATATATATATATACACACACACATACATAACATAGTATAGGCTACATAAACACCATGTGTCTTACTGGTTTATAAACCAACAACATGAGGGAATAAAAACCTTTAGCATGCTTTTGTCTTACTTGATATTATTCTACCTACAGTAACTTTAATTGGCAGTTGTACTATATTAAGCCCTCCGGTTGCTTCAAGCTTCTGTCAATACAAATATAGTTTCGTTCACCTCAGGTTAGAACTGACTGCTAGCAACCTTGACTTACAGTTCGTAAGCAAACAAGTCCAAACACTTAAAATCATGTGTCAGGAACAGAAAGGTGGAGGGTGAACGAGAAGAGTAAACAATCTAAACTATTTGTTTTCTATAGGGTAGCCTTTTTCCACAGTGTTGAGTTTAACTACTTGTATGTCACTTAAGTTTTTCAAATATTGCTATTATAAAATGTATTGACTATCGTGACAATGTAGATTGATAGACATGGTAATAGTAGCTTATTTATTGCTGTTGTGAAAACACATCACATGTATCGCGATCCCTGGTAGCCTATTCAAAACACCAATTTTACACGGTAGATTTCCACGTGGGTGCTCGTTTGAGTATTTTCTGTGAAGTTGGAGAGGCTCGTGTGTGGTCTGAAGTAGCTTATTACCACATGTTACTCACGCCGGACTAGGCACGCGCTGACTTCTTATGATTAGCGGGGAGCGGAGCCTGCCGGAACCCCTCAACAATCAGTCTTTAACAGTACTCTAATGAATAGGACTGAGGACGCAGTTATTTATGTCTTACCTGAACAGGATGCCTTTCTTCGGAAAGTCAGGAAAAGGTCGGATGTGATCTCGGACCAGCTGGAGTTTGCACTCTGGACTCGCTGCCATCCTTTCTCCTCACCGGCCAGTGGGTCAGCTCTTGATTCTTGCTTGTGGTTACTGCTTCCTCACTGAACGCCTCACTCGCCTCTACTTGTTTCTTCCTCGTGACATTGAACATCGAACACGGCATTATAAGACATTACCGCCATCTACTGGGGTAAATTGTACATGCAGATATACTGACAGCAAAACACTGTAGGTCAGAATTTTGCAACAATTCAGTTATTAATTATTACTTAAATAAGTCAACAGAGACAATTTGTCAGCCTACTTCTCTCATACCCTTTTACAAGTAATAATCCAGTACCCAAAAATAAAGCTGTATATGAAATGGTCTCAGTCACACGCTAACAAGAATTAGTTCAATACAGTCAACAGGCAGACCTGTCCTTTACCGTAAGGCTACTGTGTTGAGTGTTAAATATAATAATATATATTATTCTCATATACACATATGCATCTCATAAATTCATGTTTTCAAATTTCTTCGGCAGGCTCGGATGGGCTGCCATACCATTGTACCACACAAATATTTATTTCAAATCCTCTTGTAACAGCATTCAAAGTATCAGGACTAACAAAAAACTGGAGAAAGGAGTGCTTCCTGGACTTAAAAAAAAGTATTTGTTGAAGGGGTTCTTTGGATTATGATATATGTAGTCATAAAAAATCCAATATTATCTTTTTAATCAGTTAAAAGGCCTACCTTAAAACACAATTCAACATGTGGCATCAAGCCTTCAGGTCAGCCTCGCCATTTAACAGTGAAGGATAGCTCTGTTTTTCTTCCCAACATAAAATTGCAAACTAAAATAAACACTGTATTTTGAATGAATCTAGACTAAAACAGACATAAAAGAAAGAAGGGAGGACATTTTGTTCTGTATAGTTGGAGGTTTGGTAGTTATGAACAGGCCAAAAGGGGGGTTAGAAGCATCAAGTCATCTTACCTAAGGTGCTAACTGACTGAAACCAATCATGACTTACAGGTAGAAGAGCAAACAGGTAAACATAATACAAACACTGCTGAACAAATATTGTTTGCAAAGGTGGACACAGAGACTCAGCTTGTCAACAGGCAAGGCAGGCAACTGCTTGGGGCCCCAGAACAGAAGAGGGCCCATGAGGGCTGAAATCATAGCAGCAGCACAATAAGTACACATTTTGCAATGACAGTATAGGCACATCTGACAGTACTCACTCTTTTTTTCTGCAAAGCATTGCATCCATTAAAGTCTGTCAATTAATGCCACCATATAAAATGAAGAGGAATTATCTATCTATAGGAGAAGAAAAAGAAACAGAAAACAGGAGGAAGAGTGGTAAGTGTTGGCTGGCAGACATGATGGTGATAAACACTGGTTGAAGTGCCCCACAATTCCTTTATGCCTAGGGCCCCAACAGACTCTACTTGTGCCACTGGGTGGACAGGCACAGAGAAAACTTTTAGTTGCACAATCTTAAAATGAGAGCACAGTCTCTTTCCTGTGGTCAGAAGTCCTGACTTCTGTATCAGCTTTTGTGAGGAGTGTGGACAGACTGTGGGTATAGGAATAAATGCAGCAGATTTCTGTCTACAAGGCATGTGAAAAAGAAGGTCAAAAGGAGTTTGGTTACAGCAACAAATATCTGTGATATTTTTTGTATCAACAGGCTATAGAAAACAATTAAGGTTCCTTTATTTCCACAGCATGAGCATGGGAACTTTCATCAGGAAGTCAAAGAGATTAACATGAACACTGACAAATGTATTGTGGTAATCAACCTTTAAGAATTCCCTACTGGTGCTAGAGATATAAATAAACATAAATAAGACATGATCGTGATTATAAGAGTTTAAAGACAACAACTGACTCTAAAATACACAAGCAAATCGTAACAAGAAAACAGTAATCCCAAGATCCTCTGAAGGCCAGGGTGTTTTGTAGCCATTTAATTTATGTCTCCAAAAAGCTACCTGCTGGTTTAGTTTTTTTCCTCAGGGAAGATGGGATGTGGTCTATCCCAAAGGCTTGTAATTTGACTGGAATTGTATAATGTCTTGCCAGGTAGTTCACATTACCAGTTTAGTCCAGAATCGTCTTTTTGTTCATTGATTGTGAAAAACATTACAACTTAGACATTCCAACCATAAGCATACAGTTTTAAAGTTAATGAAATTTTTAATTTTGAGCTTCTTTTGTAAGACTAGATCCAAACAATTCTGTTTGTTTAATGTTGACACAGTTGTCAATCATCTTCATTGATACTCTTTCGGTATAGTGCCATTTTCTTCTTACACTTCCATACTAATAAAATATATGATATAATTCATTGTTATCTGGGAGTAAAACGGTTTCTGAAGATGGCACTGCTAGGAAAAGGGCATATACCTGCATCAAAGCAGCAAAGAAGGCGGCTTGTAAGATATAACACAAAATAAGTACAGTTAAATTCTAAGATATAAGGTCAATGAATACATCTAAATTCTAAAGTACAGGACTTCGGGGTCCGGGAAAGCCGAATCTGTGAATATCTTTCTAACTTTACCGAAGTCAATAACTTGACAACATCAAGTTAGAATGAATTTAATCAATACCTAGCAAGTGAAAATAGGTAGGTTCTACAGATTAAGAAAGACTCCATTTTACCGGGGAAAAAATCAAAAGGGTAGTGGACAGGAGAAGAGGTCATTTGTGATCCTTCCTTGGCACTGACTGCACTGACACGCCACAACGCAGCAAACATTCATGAACAGTAGATGGCAGTGAGAGCCTGTAATGTTGCTATATACATAGTAGAAGAAGAAATTATAGTTTATTTCCTGAAGAAGAAGAAATACTAGGCCTACTGTATTTGAGATGTGGGCTGCAGGTGGTCGTCGTTCCTTAATGTTTAAGGCAGCAGTTATTTCGTCTTCTGTGCGTGTTGTCAGGTGTAACAGAAGGAACAAGTTAGCAGCCGGGGCCGTCAGACTGATCCCGACAAGAGCAAACAGCGTCACCCAGCACGGTAACAGAGGAACAGGTCTGTGAGGTTTTTTGGGGAGAGTCTAGTTTTTGTCTGTGTAGGCTACTGCTCAGGTAAAGATCAGTAATGGAAATACCGGTTCATCATTGTGCTGCTCACACAAGAGTTATTCTTTTTAAAGATTATTTTCAAGAACAGTCTTAATGTAATAGTCATAATGCAACTGTGTAGGCTTAACGTGTTACAGGCTTGTAGTTATCACGATAGACTCAGGCTGTATATGGATTTACTTTCGTTTTTACAATTGACTAGCTTGGAAAGGGTAAGCTGTTTTTTTTTGTTTGTTTGTTTTGTTTTCACATCTTGAGAATATGTCTTTGTGGTTGTCTGATAACATTTTCCTCGCCAATCAAATAGTATTAAATATCAGTAGCCTTGGCCTACTGTGTCCAGGGACGTCTCTGTCATCCATGATATAGAATGATTTATTCTTATTCAATTAAACAGAAAATAAGAAATGTAGGCTTCTCCAACTTTTGTCCATATCCTATAGACTACTGGTTTAATTTAGTTTAAAGGGAAAATGTGTTCTTCACTGTTCATCCGCGTACTCATGCAATACTTCTCATATTCTACCAACCCCATAGTCATCGTTTCATCAAAGTTATCCCCTTCTTATAGTACTGTATTTTGTCCCCTTGATGTTACTGTAGTCTTCTGACAAGAGAGAGGCCAGCTCTGGGAATTGTGGGAGGTGAAGTCTTGTCTCACTATGTTGTCTTCCTTCCAAGGGAAGTTGGAGCGAAATGGAGAGGCTAAGAAATCAGTGGTGAGTATCTGAGTTTTAATTCCTTACCCTACAGAGCTTGAAGGAGATCTGCACTTATTAGTAATTGCTGCAGTTTCAAGAGTGGTTTCTATGATTGTTTATGCACAGTGACTAAAGATGCTAATAATTGTGCTTTACATACCATTGTAAAAGCTTTTTCCCAATAGTATATTGAAGTCCTTTACCTTTGTTGACATTTTTTTCTTCTTTTTTTAGATCTGTATTGAGGGGAACATTGCCAGTGGGAAAACCACATGTCTGAATTACTTCAGTGAAACTAGCAACATAGAGGTATGAGGAAAAATAGTCCCAAATACAGCAAACGTGGACATACTACTCAAGCTTGCATTTAACATGAGCTAATAAAGGCTGGACTATAGATTCAACGTTTCTTGGTACTGCAATACCAAACTCCTTAAGTATTGTATTCCTTGTGTGCTTCCCTCACTTGCCCAAATACTTATTGTATCATTCACTCATTTGAAAATATGTAGTGAAGAAGATGCCCCCCAAAAGATAACAAGGAAATTCAACACTTAATTCAATTTTTTTTTATGCAAAGTAGTTCCACTAGTGTCATGATTTCACAGCCATGAGTTTCCTTACCCTCTTGTGTGTTCCAGGTCCTAACAGAACCCATCTCAAAATGGAGAAATGTCCGTGGCCACAACCCTCTGGTACTTAACTTACATTGTTGATCTTATAGTGTCACAGTACCCATTTCATTGGGTCAGGACAACAAACAATTTGCAGGATCGTTTCCATGAACATTGAATAAATGGTGAACAGACTGCACTCATACTGCTTTTCTAGTCTTCTGACCAGAAAGAACATTTTAAACTACGTGTTATTCACCCTATTCACAAATAATTAGAAACTATCAGTCAGGGCTTTTATGCAATTTGCCTACCAAATTGGATCTGACATTGAAATGCAGAAACATGTCATTAATTCCGATTTCTACAATCTTGGAGCCAGTTTGCTATAGCCTGTTTTAAATAAACCTTTGGGGGTAACAGCCGATATAAGTGGTTTGTATGTATATCAAGGTATGGTAAATCATTAAAAGGAACTGCAACATCTAAGACTCTTTTTTTGTGGGTAAACTTTAAAAAAAATTTCAAGTCTTAGTCATTCCATACAGACTGTTTATCATCATGCAAACAAAGTCCATTTAAACCTCTTTCGTCCACTCCATTTTCTACATAATGAAGTAAGAACATTCCTGACTGGACAGATTGTGCATTCATATGCCGAGAAGATGTTCAGTATTTTTACTAACCACACTTAATGCAGACTTAAGGAAGTGGAATCAACCTTCTAAATCTTTTTGTTATTAGTCAGCCAATGTACTGTACTTCCTAAGCCACAGTTACCATCAACAAAGCTGAGTCCTCTTAAATTAAGCTCTTATGGAAAAATAACTTAATATGTAAAGAGTCACTAAAAGTTCCCTATTGTTAAATGCAATAAAGGAAGGGGGGAAAGTGTGTTTTCATCATTAGTGTAAAATGCCTTAAATTCATTGTATTTTCTAATCTTAATGTACAGGTAACTAATATCCATACCATGGCACTAAGTACACACAAATTATTCCCTGTAAATCTGCCATGACTCACAGGTAATCAACTATTTATCTCTGTGCTGCAGGGACTGATGTATCAGGATCCTGAGCGTTGGGGCATCACATTGCAGACATATGTGCAACTGACCATGCTGGATAGACACGTGTCAGCTATAGTAAGTGAACTGTTGACACTGTAACACTTTCAGTCAACGCTAACATGGTTTGGTGTGTGTAGCTGTAGAAAAATATGACTATATACATTTAGATGTACATACTTAAACAAGTAGAAATTAAGATTAATTGATTAAAGTGTCCTCTTTGTTTCAGTCAGCTCCTGTCAGAATGATGGAAAGGTCCATCTTCAGTGCCAAATACATCTTTGTGGAGAATCTCTTTAAAAGGTATTTTTTTATCTGTGGTTATGGAAACATCAGAGCCTGATCATATCACAGGACTAAATCAATAAATAATTCTTGGATTCAGATAACACAACGGCGGTTGTATTTGCAGCATTGGCCGAATTGAAATAATCAGCCCAGTAATTTTAGTCATGGTTTATACTGTCATATTCTCTTTTAATATTTGTAATGTCTCTTTCCTATGGCAGCATACTGATAATGTTCTTATTGATTTTTGTTCTCAGTGGCAAAATGCCTGAGGTGGACTTTGCAGTTCTCAGCGAGTGGTTTGATTGGATCACAACCAACATTTCTCTTCCCGTTGATCTGATTGGTGAGAATACAAAAAACGATAACATATTCAGCAAAAATTCACATAGTTAAGAAAAACAACACAATCTATACAGGCAGAGAAGCTTCCTGTTTTCTTTTTAGAAAAGTGGCTGCTGATGCATGACTTTGCACACAGGTATACATGAGCGGTGAATCAAACTTGGTACACAGTACTGACCCAGAATTGGCCCAATCCTCTCAATACCTAGTCCAGCCATTTGATTCGCCATTAGACCAACATCTGTATTAGATGTATGCAAATAGGTATCTCAATGCAGGTTCCCTGAGGTGTGTAAATGACAGGGTTTCTCTTCAGAATATTTTCCACATGGTTAAAATTGCCTGAATCTAGTCATTTTTAATTAGTTGCAGTGAAATTCTTTATCATATACTATTATCACTCAGAGCAATTGCATAGAAAAAGTCATCAATACAAAAGCAATCCATCCCTCATTAGCAATCACTCAATTTAGCCAAAAAGGCATAAAAAGCCCCTCAGTCTCAACAAAATGTCACATTTGAAGCTGCAACTGCTTGTTGGTGTACAGTCTATGACATTTTCCTTTGGATCCAGTGTACCTGCAGACTACTCCTCAGACCTGTCATGAGAGGCTGAAGCAGAGATGCAGAACGGAGGAGAAGGTCATTCCATTGGTGAGGGCACAAACAGAAAAGTTGTTTCATTTCACAGAACAAATGACTATCGGGGAACTTGAAGAGAAATCAACTGTTTTTGTGGGGTTTTTTAGAGAATTGAAAGCTTACATTTTAAAAGATCCCCAATTTATTATTTCAAAGTAGATAGATACTTTATTAATCCCGAGAGAAATTCAAGATTTTTTCTTTAGATAGACCTCAATCTTCTGTGTTTGTGTTTATGCATTCATTAGGAGTATCTGGAGTCCATTCACCAGCTGTATGAGGACTGGCTCATCAAGCGTACCTCCTCCCCTCTTCCTGCTCCTGTTTTGGTGAGTGGACATTCACATCCAGGCAGTTCTTTGCTTTGGTATAAGTAGGTTGCCCAAACAACACAATTAGCTACACCATGGATTCCTCCTGCGTTATGTTTTGCTTTTCAATGTAGCGTCATGAAATGTTTGTTGTTTTTGTTTTTCCATAGAAACTTCGAACTTTGATTCTTACAGTACCTGCTATTTTTAGTCAAATTTAATACAAAATATGTGTATGTTTGTGTTTGGTCTGTCTGTGCAGGTTATTCCAGCTGACCATGACCTCAAGAAGATGCTGCACCAGTATGAAGAAAACCGTGACAAAATACTACCTGCTGGCTACCTCTGAAACATACACATGTACACAAACATGAAAAGAGTGCATTGGAAGAGGTTTTGAAACATTATACAACTGATCTTTTTAACTACTTAAGATTTTTTTCACAAGCTGCTCAAGCTCGGAGACTTGAATTTTTAGCATTAACCATAGTTATTTATTTATATGGGATTTGTAGTCAGTCATGTTTTGCTTACTGCTTAAGGTTCATGTTAAGTCGCTTTTAAATATTTTCTACTCAAATATATTGCTACTGTCAATTCAAACTTTGAAGATTTACAGAGTCATTCCAAAATCTTTTCCAGATGTTAGGCATAGGGTTTGTCTGTATTTATGTCACGTTTTTTTGTAATGCACTTAAAGTCAGACCATACGATATTAACAGAAGGGGACCTTATGTACATAAGTGTTTTATTTTTGATGTAAAAACTTCATATATAGCTGGAGCATCAGTTACAACAACTCCTCACTGCATAATGTGTAGATGTACTGAGAAGGGATTTTGATAAGATTGACTTGAGTAATGAAATGTTTCTCTGTAATTCATTTTAATGAAAGAAGCTTTTCTTCTTTTTGTTACATGTTTTGCTTCCTTAAAAGGTACACTTTGTGATACTAACTTGCTTTGGTTCAGTTCTTGCAATTCTCATTCGAGCGGTTTGGTATTATACTTTGACATTACAAAATTTTGTCCAAACTGTCTTCTCCTACAGACTACAAATACATATGAGAGGGTTTAGCATTTAACTGGATTATTTGGCCTGGAGTCTCCCTGTTGCAGATGTTCACCCCCACATCCTCCACCATGACTTCCAACACCAGTGTCGCTTGGAAATGCCTTCTCAGCCCTCACCTAGTGTTCTTCATTAAGGCTTTAGATGGGTGGAAGATCAGATCCCTAACATCTTGGTGCCAGCCCAGGACATAAAGTATGCCTCCTTTTCAACATTAGTATAACAATGCAAGTGATTGTTAATGCTAGGAAGAGACAGACAGAGGTGTTGTATGTATCCATGAGCTTTGAATTAAGTTAACTTTCCAGAAAATATGTTCACAGCCAATTTGTCCAAAAAGTTATAAACCTGATTAAGTTCATGTTTCAGCGGTTGATTGGTAGAAAAGTGAAAACCACTTAGCTAAAATATAGAAAAAGCATTGCTTCATGAAGTAATACAGCAAACAGAGTGAGCCACCCTGTTAGGTGAAATTAGATAATTATCCATCCATTCTTACCAGCTTAGCTAAATCCATACATTATACTGCATGTTCAATTCCTATAATAACTTCTGGGTTTACCCTTGGTGTCCTCTCAATTTGACACGACAGGAAAATCTCCAAAGTGAGATGCCCAGGTGGCATCAATGTAATGGAAAAACAAACAAGCGTATATGTACAGGGGTGTCCAGTCCTAGAGGGCCGGCTTCCTCGGACTGTTAGATGTCTCCCTGCTCCAAACACAGTTGAATCCAATGAGCGATTCATTATCAGGCTTCTGCAGAGCTTGATGACAACACATTAGTTTAAAGCAGGTGTGTTGGAGGAGGGAAACATCTGAAAGTTTCATGTATCTGGCCCTCGAGGACTGGAGTTTGACCTGGTGTAGAGTGTAATCTAAGCTTTGGAGAGCAACTGACGACGTAACACGGACTGGGGTCAAGCAAGTAATCATGTGATCATGTGACTTGCTTAGCTTAATTCAAAAATTTTCTCAATTATTATAAAGAATTTGAGCCAAATTCTGATGGAAAAAAAGACAGGTTACTCTACTATCAGATATAAAGCCCAGCAGAAACCTGATTTGACTTTCAAATACAGTAAAACAGACCCTCTTTATGTAAATATTGAAGCAATTATGACCACATATTCAAAATGGTTAGTTCAGAAATAACATGATACATTTTTTTAAACATTTAATGGCATGCCTTTACAATGTCCTTAATACAACATTAAAGATATAGGCTACTGTTTATTATTAGCTGATCAAATTGAGTTAAACGGCACCTTTCAGTAAACAAACTTAACACCGTTCAAATAAAAAACTGCTTACTGGTTGTGATTCTGTCAGAGAAAAACACGAGTATGAATAATATTTTGCATAGTTCTTGCTAAGCTGTCACTACTACAAAAATCCAACACCTTTTAGGCAGCCAAAGCAGCAGAAGAAATAATCTTTGCAGATTTTAAACTTAGAGCGCACAAAGCACTGTAGATTTGCTATTACTAATTTATATATATTCAGAGGAAGAGCATTGAGAGGATGTTAGTTTTTGCTATGCTCAACTATAACATAGCTCTGTGCCAGCTGCTCTTCCTCTCTTCCGCCTGTTTCTCCTCCTTTGGTATCTTTTCTCTGCTGCCCTTCGCTTCCTCCTTGAAGGCTCTGTGAGTCTGTTGTACTGATGGTCAGCAGTGAGGGGTGATACACAGAGGGCTGCTTCTGTGCTTTCATTAGTGCAGGACCAGACTCAGAAGACTCAGTGCCTCTTCTTGTAGCATGGCTCGGTGCTGGACCTGTCTCCGCCATTGGATTTGTAAGGTTCTCCTCTGCCTTTTCCTCTGTGCTTGGTTTTCTCTCATTTCTCCCTCTCTCTCGGTTAATGTTCTCCTCTCCTTTCATGTCATCTTGTTTTTGCCTCCCTTTTTCTTTTGTTTCTTGCACAAGGAGCTGGCCCATCTTCACATCAAGCTCTCCAACGTTCTGCTTCCTGTCCTGCTCTTTGTTTTTGCTGTCTGTAAAAATCAGAGATTCACAATTTGGTCTGCAACTTATAATTAAGTTATAAAATGAGAACACAAAGCATCTGCACAAAAATTCTCTCCATTTTACACAAAAAGAATTACCATTAAAATAGAATTCAGTGTACGTTACCAGTTGGAGTCTGTTGTGTCCAGGGAAGGTCCTCTTCTGCGGTCTGAGGCTCCCCAGGCTTAAGACTCTGCTCTGCTGTGGATCCAGCTCTCATGGTGATGTGCAGGGAAATGGCTTGAAGATTGCTGTGCTTATCATTAGCTCTGCCTCCGTCAGTGTTACAGAAGCTGCTAGGGATGTTGCCCCCAAGGGCGGCAGTCTGACTTTGGGACCTGTTATTGCAATCACTGCGTTTGACATTTTCAACAAATACATCTTCAGCACTAGTGCCATGATTTTCTTTGCCGGTAGTCGTAGCAACAGTTTTGGTGCCCTTCACAGAATCTCCTTTGGAGAGATTGGTAGCTTTACCGTCATCAGTGGTATTGTTATTGCTGAAAGTATGTACAAGTTTACTGCTTCTCCTGCTGCTGTTTGCTCGGTGAGGTTTGTCTGAAAGCAGAGGGCGGCCTCTAAAGGCAAGGTCAGGGTAGTTTATCTGCATCTCCATAATGGATTGGTCATGACTGTTGATATGGCAACGCCGATGCTTGGGCTGTGGATTCACTGCAATCCTGCTGTCCAAATGCAGCGGTACCTGGAGGGACACAAGGGTGAGCTTAGTATAGACAAATGTTTTTTTTTTTAAGTTTACTGTTAGGACAACTGAAGAGAGACAGAAAATGCAGGAAGGAGAGTGGGACAGAAAAGCATCCAAGGCCAAGAGTTGAACCTGCAGCTGACATTCTAAAGACCCCTTGCTATATGATGCAAATAAATTACTGAATGAGCTAACTGACACCCTAACGCGAGTTTGTCCAAAGTACAGTCAGTAGAAATGTTCGTTGAGGCTTGTAAACACAACATTCAAATGTTTATCACCACCAGAAGCACACATGCAGCTGTGGTAGAGTCTGCCATCATTGTGTGAATATGTATGACATGCAGTGTAAAAGCACTTTTCGCGTCCTTTTCAGAAATAAAGGCATGTTTGCACCTGCAACATTGTTTCAGACAGTGTGCTTCCTTAACCAAAACATAGTTTGACCAAAGCACGTTATACATTCAGTCATAAGTTTCTTATGAAACTGCTCGAGTTTAAAAATAAAAGGGAAAAAATATCAGCGCTTAGAAATCATCGAAGCACATCCTGAAATGATTCAGGCATTACCACATTTTCTTCCACTTCGAGCTGCCAGTTATATAAAAGCGTCAACATTCTCCACTTTACCCTACCTCTTCCCTTTCTTCCTCTCCCTTCTTCTTCTTCTCCTCTTCATTTTGCCCTACTGTACATGTTGTCTTCTTGTCGGTAGTTTCCTCCAGTTTTGTAGGCCCCAGTCTTCTTTGGAGAACCTCCTGCCACTCCTGCAGTGCAAGATAAAAACAATCACATAGACGCCACAACATGAAAGTTACCTGTGCTTAAGCATGCCTTAATGTATAGGTAGAAACCCAAATCCTTTTACTTCATGTACAGGGCTGAAGTATTAAAATCACAATACAGTCATTTTCTAAACTTTCTGTATGCAAGGGTCTTCCCCCCATACATTCCTTCAAACTTGTAGTGCTTTGCATGTCTGCCCTTTTGGACTTTAAATATTTTCTTCACATTACAGGAAACAGTGCGTCTTTAAGGTTGAAATAAACCAACAAAAACATCAATAGTTTAGAAATAATCAATACCACATTTTTCCAAATTACTTACTCTGACACCCCCATCGTCTTGAGATTCTCTTTTAAAAAAAAATTAATTGTAATACTTGTGCCCAGCTTATTAGTTTCAAGTAGTTCATCAAATTAAAGCTGCATGCCAATTGCCTCGAGAAGTCACAAAATAATTAAGTATCCTCCTAAATCTCAAAATGATTATAAAGACTGAAAACGCAGTACATATGTACCACCTATTTTTCCATTTACAATGACAGCTTAGGTTAAAAAAAATCCAAAGCTTTGAATATCTTACTGATCATCATTAATTAATTGATCAAAAAATGGACAGATGAGGCACAATGCACAACAGCCTGACCAAGTAATTTGATTGAGAAAGACAACATACTGTAACTGGGACTTTCAATTACATGTAGGCAGATCACTTCACACTGGAGTTTTCTAAAGTTGAATTAACAGGAAACAGTCTTTTTTGAGTCATCAATCACACATGAAACCAAAGCATCACCCCCTTTTTCAATAACTGTCCAATAAATGAAAACATTCAGATACAAGTTGCCTGCTGTGTGACTATACAAACATTAGGAATAGGGCAGAAAAACAGTTTTGCTTGGCAACAGTCCAGTTCCAGTCTTCAAGCCGAGTTGTACGATAGCTTGAGTTGGCTGAGACAAGTTTATGACTTAACAACCAAAAATTAAAAAACCTCTTGATGCACATTATTTTTATTTATCACATGCCTCTTGTAGAACTATTGTAAAAATCACAATACACAAAGTCAGTCTCTTGTACTAATAATCAGAAAACACAATAGGTACAAATTTAAGATCTGCATAACTTTTTTATGGGGATTGTAAGTTGTCTTTGCTTTTAATCTAAAAAGTATTGAAAGGAGCTGCTGTTTGATTTAAGTGTAATAATGGTCCCACCAGCTGTCCTGTCTGATCCCCGTCCTGAAGCTCCAGTAGACGATAACACTCCACCCTAGCCAGCATCAGCTCAAAGCCCAGCAGCAGGGCTCTGTCTTGGTTAGCATCTTCACTAAGCCGGTACTCACTAACATACAGGAGAACAACACAAAAAGCAATAAAATGACCCATTGCCCAAGATTCTGATCAGTCAGAGAGAATCCTCCCCATAATACCGTTAACATTTGAAGTCAAGTGAAGTTTATTTATAGAGAACATTTAAGAATCAAGACAAATAGAAAAATATACATTTAATAATAACGTTTTTTAAATCACTAAAACAATTAACAATCACAGAAAAGATTAAATATAAAATTATTTTAAAATGCAATACAATTCAGTTTAGAAAGTTGCAGTTTTGCAGCAACACTGGGTAATGCAAAAAAAGTGTCATGTCTTGTCTTTGATTAACTCATCTAAATGATGCCTATTATCTCTGAGGTACTCTTTTCTGACCTATTAAACAGTATATATGTGTTTTAATGTCACTCTTATTCTTGTCCTTCTTCTCCTTACCTTGGTGGAGAGTCTGTATGGGGTAGGTATCCAATAGAAGCCAGGACTGACTGAAGGGTAGAACTGCTGAAAACTGGCAGGAGACAGTAAACAAATGGACCTGTAAAAGTCTGAAAGAGACCACCCATTAGCCAAATAAATGAATAAATGACAATGTTTTATAAAACACAATACTTTTGTCAATGAATAAAATGTCATTATAAAGTTAAAAAAAAAATACCCTGGATAACCTTTTTCTTTTCTTTTTTTCAATTATTCTGGAGAACCTCAAAATTTTACCCCAAACAAGGACTTTATCGTCTGGGTTAAATCACACCAGATTTCATTATTATAGACACCCAACTGTAACTTTAAAACGGAGGATATTTTTTTCATTGGTTTGTGATTGACTTGGAACCATGCTCTTTGTTATCTAAAAGCTGGTGCAGCTACAACAGCAACTACGCCTCTTTCCAGGTAATCCTATATGACCTTAATCAAACAGCTTATCGAAATTCAAACTTGGCCGAAGGAAAACATGTACAGTTGAATAGTTCTGATATCATTTACCAGATAGATGGAGTAAATTAAGGGTGATAATAACTAAGGGTTTGATAACCCCTGACCTCTCTCAAGCTCCACAAGCTCCACCCTCTTCTGGCCTCAAGACTGTGATGTGAATGGACAAAATGTAGGGCTTCCATATTGTAGTTCAAAAACAAAACGTGACTACATTCACAAATACAGTCTATTGCGCAGACTTGTTAGAGTCAGTTGCTTTATCAGGCCCTGGCTACACATGATACTAGATAGATAGATAGATACTTTATTGATCCCAAGGGAAATTCAAGTACTAATTACTATGATCTAATACAGAACTTATTTTTGGATTGAAATAAACTGGGTTAAATATAACGTTTGTCTTTTATAAAATTATAACAAGTTGTATCGATTTAAATTACGTGACAAGTAAGAAAGAAATAAATAAAATAAAATAAAATGTTTTCCTACCTTCAGTGTCTTAATTTCCTTCTTCCAGGGCTGGAGGACCAGATTAACACAGAGAGTTTCCAGCATTTTAATTGCTTTTATGTAAATAGAGAGAAATGTCCTGTATTCTTTACTCTGGGCTCCACAGCCCTCTCTTACAGACTGGTAAAAGGGGAAGAGTACAAACGATTCTCTCAGGTCTGGTTCTGTATGGAGATACTGAGCCGCCTTCTCAAGAAGCTGCTCATCGAGGCACGGTCCAACATTTGTACACAAATTAAGAAAATAGCTCGAATAATGCTCAAACACATCCTGGCGTGAAATGTCCATCTGTTCTCCAACTTCGATACCGTCCTTCATGGCTTTTTAACACGACAGACACGCAGTGAGTTTCTGTCAAACTGTAATGAGGAAGAACTATTAACAAGGAAGTGAAAGTAAGAGTTGCTCTGTTCACCGCGGTTCACCTTTCATAAACTATTTACCAATATGATAAATATGATCACCTTTTCTACAACGTTTTCATCTGATGGCCTTAACGTAGACACAGGATTAGAAATGCTAAAAATCGTCAAATAAAACAAGCACAAGAGAATATGATTTTTTTTTTTTTTATCGTGTTGTAAGTAAAAGGTGCTCACGTAGTAAAAAAAAATAACTCATGCTTAAAAATTGCAATGCCTCTTTGCCCTGCAGTTGTGCAGTGTAGGCTACTGTTAGACGTCATGGTACGGATATCAATGGATAACACCTTCATCGAGCTTTTCTTAAGCATGTTGACAATTGCGCAAATCTCAGTTGGAAGAAGAGACTAAAAGTGACGAGGCGAAAAGCAACGTGCTTCAAGCACGCGACAGTAGAAACTTTGCACCGCCTCTGGTGCGATTCCATGATATCCCGAGTCTTATTTTGAAAATAAAATAGATGTTTTATTCTGAAAACCCTTTATCGGATGTATTACTTTTTATATCCGGGTGAGCTGTGAATAGTAATCACGCGGTCAGATGTTCAGATCCTAAATACTGTTTACAGTGTGTTGAACGGAAGAATTGATGACACTTGAATATGTGGTCGCATTTTTATGAAGGTAAATGGGCTAACTAGTGTCATGCTAACGCGACAGTGTTCTTTGGCAGATTATTGGGGTTAAGTTTAAATGTAGTCTTGTCTTTTTCATGCCATGATGTCCCACTGATTAACTCACACATTTGATGGTGGGTCTATGTTTGAAAGTGTCTTACTGCCTTCAATAATAACTACATATCAAAGGCACAGTGGTACCAAAATAGGTTTTCATAGATTACACTAGTGATAATGGAAATTATCCTCGTGTTTGCATCAAGTGGGGGCATGGTTTGACAGTGTGCATACATCTATCATGAGCTTTGCTTCTTTACCTTTTAAAATAAAGAAATGTTGATGTGTCTTGAACATTTCTGAAATATATTTAAACAAACGTTGAACCAAAGTAGTATGCGACAGCTCATAGTTATTCTGTAGAAGACACGATGTGATCTGCGCTTCTCAACTTTAGGTTCAGGTTTTTTTGTTAGTTGGCATTGCATGTTTTATCTATATCTGCAAACCACTGTACCTCTGATTATATATTTTCATGCTGCTAATATTAGGTCATGGTGTGGAATAACATTGGCTTAAAATGAACTAAATTGATCATAAGTTATCACAGAGTCATCTTATGTGATGTGAATACAGACACAACTTTGGCTGGAAACAACTTTTTAAAATGCAGTGTCTTCTGGCTGAGTCTTATTAAAGAAGCGCAGAATTCATTCTTCATTCATCTTACTTTAGTCTTGTTTGGGCCGTTGCAGGATCAGAAAACTACAACCATGAAGAATAGAAGTGGTGGCTGTATGGACGGTCGGCTAAGGCAGAGACTGGAGCAGGTATGAGTCTATCAACAAATTTATTTAACAAACAACCTTATTTATTTATTTGCAATTTAATTAAAACCTGGGTAGCTTAGCTGCCAGTTCCTCTATTTTCGTGCCCTAGTTATCATATATCTTCTTAGGAAAGCTATCAAATATCATCTTAGGAACTTTGAACCTAGGCCAAGTCACAGTAAATAGTCCTGATGATAGTGCTACAACAACCTAATGTTTAAAACTTGGATATTCAGATAAATTAGTCATATGTCCTAAAACTTTGCATATTGTACCAAGCGTTTTTTTTTAACTATATCCTCCTACGTGTTACCTAATTAACTTCAAAATTACCACATAGAGAACCAGATAGATTTTTAAATTTATGAAAAATTGCAGCCAGAGTTCACAGTCATCAACACACTAACACTATACTGTATGTGTAATTCTAATTTTAGTATCTGGCATCCAGCAACAGTGAATATGTGGACCTTTCAGCCACTGCTGTGGAACTTCAAAGACAGTACAGGCAAGTTCCTCATAACAGTATCCTGCAATCCTCCAATGGGTGAACACAGATGCTTGCACTGTATTGTATAGACATTATTTTCCTTAAACTATTCAGTTACTTGCTTACCAACAATGTAATATGCATATGCTTTATATGTAAGTTCAACAACAACACAAACTACACCCTTCCTCATGATCAGCGAAGAAAAGCAGGGCCTTCATGAAGTTGTTTCTTCAGGCTTGATTAACCAAATTGTGCTTTTTTCCCCTCATTATTTCAAATCACATTGTTTGACAGAGAACAGATCATGGATTTGGAAACTTCGTTGTCAGAAACTCACCAATGCATTTGCTGCGGTCTCATTTGTAAAACGTGTACTACTCCATAATTAGCCTGATCCCCCAAATAATTCAGATTTATTATGAAACCATTCATACCTGCATGCAATGTTCACTTTATAAATCAAGATCCAGCTGAAATGTGTGCTTGTAGATTAGCCCCATGTTCCGCCATCTACACGCTCACATTCAACCATAAACAGTCAATGAAAAGCACCTCATGTATGCTGTCAGGTGGATATCAATAATTTGCCACGTTGAAGGTGTTTTTTTAATTGTATCCCTAGGATGGAATATGGCAGAAGAAATAAGACAGCGTTCAGGATCCAAGTAGAAAAAGGTAACGTTCCCAACGTGAATAATGACTTATGACACTATGACATGTGTCTCCAGGGTGATTATTTAAACTCTGAATAAATACTTTTTGTGATGACAGGAAAAAAGGACTTTATACCAAAATGAAGTTAATATTCTATCATTGTTAGAAAAGCAAGTAAACGCATGACCTTTCAAGCCCAGCCAGTCCATTCTCATTTAAATGATGAATACAACTAAAGATTTGAATCTCAGAATATGTACTTTGAAGAAATCTATTTACCGGTAGTCTTTTCCATTTGCCTCTCTTAGTGTATGAAGCAATCATCAATGAGTCTGGAATTAATGATCTGGAGAGCAAACACTTGGCTAAGAGAGCCAAGCACAGCCACAATGATAATGGGTAAATGATCCTTTCTTTCTAACACCTCATTTAGATCATCAGGATCATTTCTTCTACGTTAGGGCTCCAACAGTCTCTCCTCTCTTTGTTCCTTTGTCCTTTACGTGTACAGAGACGGAAGCAGCAGTAGCTCAGAGTCCTCTGACAGTGATGACCCCATTCTGGAGAATCCTGTAAGAAATGATGTGGTTTAAATAAGTATTAATTTACCAAGCATAATCACTGTGAAATATTTAGCTATGCCATTGAAGAAAAGTTCATTTTAAAAGAGGGATATTATTATGGTGAATCGACTTTAGTTTCTATTGCACTTTTCTAGTCTTCTGACTATTTAAAGCACTTCAAGGCACTTCAACCCATTCACACCTATTCACACACAGATGGCAGAGACTGCTATGTAAAGTGTCCATTAGTATTAACTTATCCATTCATACACATTCTCACCCTGCCAACGAAGCTGCAGGAGCAACTGGGGACTAAGTGTCTTGCCCAAGGACACATTGGACATGTCTGTGCAGGAGTTGGAGACAGAACCCGGACCCTCCAGTTGACAGATAAAGTTCAGTGATAGACCTTCAACAGGCCTTTTGTGATATATAATACTTTTAGGAGGAACAGTGACTTCAAAATAATCACATGTGTTAGGGCGTGTTTGTAGCTATTGTTCGAAATTAATTGTATTCAAACTGAGCCTTTAACATTGTGGCATACGGTTTAGCTGGGCTAGAAGTTCGCCTCATCTAGTTTAGTGCAAGTTAAGGCTAAACAGATCCTGGAAGGACTGTCCTAGAAGGACTACCATCACATAGTCTAAAAGACATGGGGTACACATCTCACATTTTTCTTTGATATTGGACCATTATTTTGAAATATAATGTAAAGCCTGTGTTAACACTTGTGTTAATCAATGCTTTGTTGCTTGCTTTTTCATTTCACAGCCCAACAACCACATGAACACTTCTCTTACATCTCTGTACCGGAAGGGACAGCCTGACTCTAGCAGCTGCTCACCTAGGAGAGATCCGCCTGCTGCGAGCAGTCCTGCAAGTATGGCTGTCCCCTCTCCCAGTGCAGGGACACTGGTGTCCACTGGAGGTTGGTTCATTGATAAAGGCAGAGGCAATAAGGGCAACATCCTCATTGACCTCTGTGAAGAGGAGCCAGATAATACAGCAACAAATGTAAGTACTGTATCTGTGGAGGACTTAGCTACACGGAAAAAGCAGAGTTGTCTGCACGTTTTTTTAAGTCAGTACTTTCAGAAATGAATTCAAAACTATTTTGTCTATATAAAAAGAGAGGAATACTATTTTTTTTTCTCTGAATGATCTTTGCAGCTGATTTTATTTGAGAACTATGAACAAGATATTTACTGAGCAGGACATTTTCAACTTGACCATGTGACTCCCAACATTTCTTGTAAAGGTTAAATGAAAAATACAAAATGCAAGTTTTAACAACAACGAAAAAAGTTGTTTGTGACATCCCTGGTCAGTGTATGATTGGTAAGGTTTTCTTGAATTATTGTCAGTATATATATATTGGAAACCCCCTCCTTCATTCCTAGAGGCCAAATTCATTTTTCATCACTTAGGGTACTAGGTAGAAAACTTTTTGTAGTTTTTAAAAATAGATCACATTTGGATAGGAATAGGATTTTCAAGCCATTTCCTGTATTGATCAAAGTAGCCCTCAAGCCTGACCCTTTAACTCTTACTTAAACTGTGTGTTTAGCTAACGGTACTTCTCTCATGTCTTGTCTGTTTGTTGACCAGCAGATGGATGTGTCCATGTTAGAGTCTGTGAAAAATCACAAGAAATACAAAAAAAGGAGGAACAACAAGCACTCCACTGAAACCACTGATTCTCACAGCCAGAACAAAAAAGGTACTACGCCTTCTCCAGTTGTCCATTACTACAGTAACTACAGTATTGTTGTGTGGAACACCAAAAAAGCAATATTAAATAAATGGCCATTTATGTTATTAAAAATTTTTTTATTTTTTTTATTCTCAGCCAAATTAAAGTCACCAGAGCTGCAGTATCCCTCTCTGAAGTTTGAAGATGTAGGCGGTAACGAAGACACATTAACGGTTCGTACCTCATTGGCTGTTACCTTGTCCACTTGGAGGGACCAATAACAGAACGATTTCAATCTTACTCAGTGGCTCTTACTTCACTGGCTACTATGTTACAGGAAGTTTGTAAGCTGCTGATCCACATTCGTCACCCTGAGGTGTACCAGCAGCTGGGAATGGTTCCTCCAAGGGGTTTTCTCCTCCATGGACCTCCTGGCTGTGGAAAGACCCTGCTGGCCCAGGCTGTAGCCGGGGTGAGTAATAGGAAACACTAACCAATTTAGAAAAAAGCTTACCTGTGCAATTAACAGTTAGAAAAAGGTTTTTTAATTATTTATGTTTTTTGGGAGGTGGGGGATTTTTGCCTCAGTGGACAGAGTAGGAAACCAGAGAGGGAGAGTGACATGCAGGAAAGAAGCCACAAGTTGGACATGAACGTGGGCCGCCCCCATCAAGGACTACAGGCGCCGCACATGGGGTGTGACCTAACTGTTAGGACATCTGGACCCTATATAAAGTTTTTTTTAATTGCATAATTTACATTAATATTTACAACCTTTATCTTCCCCCAACTGTCTGTTCTGAAGAACAACAACAAGTTCAGCATTCTTACAGCGCACAAAATAACTTAATTGATGTTCGTAAAGCACATTCAGTTGATGAGTTTGATTGTCCTCAAGGAGGCTTCGTGTTTAACACTAAACAGTTCTCTTTATATTTCCTTAAAGTTCCATGAAATTAAAAAATCAACATATTGCCCAGTTTTATCCAGGATCATTTTATTATTATTTGTTATTGTTGTTATTTATTACATTTTAGTATTTGGGGTTGGACTTTCCTTTGAAGGAAAGATGAGAGATGAAAGCAAGATTCTACAAATAAACATATGTTTTGATTTCTGACACAATTATATGTTCAAGTAAAGGACCAATCTAATGACATAAAATCAAAACAGCATTTTTACTGCATCAGTTGCAACAAATATTCATGTCTCTCCATTGAACATAAAATAGCAAAGTGCCTAAAACCTTTCTTACTCATTTCTGACAACGACTCATAGCATGAATACAACCATCGCTCGTATCAATCTCAAGTTCCAGGAAATAAAGACATACCCATGGAGAAACTCCCCCATTGAAAAGGTTTTGTGTATTTTATTTGTTGTTTCAGGAGCTGCAGCTGCCCTTGTTGAAAGTGTCTGCTCCAGAGCTTGTGTCTGGAGTCTCCGGGGAGTCTGAACAGAAACTAAGAGAGCTGTTTGACCTGGCTGTGGTTAGTATTTTATTTCTACTTTCTTAACATTCTGAAGGCCTTAACAAAAGACTTTAAGCTGGAAGAGATAAAAAAGGGGTAAATGGAACAGTATAACTGCTGTCATTGGTGTCGATAATGTAGATAATCATGTCCTGTTGCATTATTTCAATTAAATGAAGTTTGTTTTCTACTTGTAGAGCTCTGCGCCATGTATCCTGTTCATAGATGAGATAGATGCCATCACCCCAAAGAGAGAGGTGGCTTCAAAAGACATGGAGAGGAGAATTGTTGCCCAGCTACTTACCTGCATGGATGGTAGGATAGGAGAAGATGTAATGGAGAAATAGACCAACCGAAGTGATACCTGGTTTATCACATCTTTTGACACTCACTGATGAGTCATTGCGATTGAGATTTTTCAACCTAAAGTGATGCCACTGAGACAGATTGAGGTGGTCCTGTGTTTGTCATATTTAGAAAAGAAGAAGTAACTGTCAAATCATTAGAAAATGAAAGAAAAAAGACTTTACAAGAATGATTTTACTGATATCACGTTTCTGTTGCTTGACAGACTTAAACAGTTTGACAGTGACAGCTCAGGTCCTGGTCATCGGTGCAACCAACAGGCCAGACTCCCTGGACCCGGCCCTCCGCAGAGCTGGCCGCTTTGACAGAGAGATCTGTTTGGGTATCCCTGATGAAGCCGCTCGTCTGAGGTAGCCATACAGATAAAGATCAACATTAATAAAGACTGGCTGTGATGATAGAGATTATTTGTCTTTAAAATGTATAAATATATTATGCCTTCATAGTATAGTTGATCCATGTATCATTCTTGTATTCCAAATTTCCTGTCAGCTCACTGTTGAAGTTTGAAGCTTTTACGTGTCTTAAAGTAACAAGAGCTGCCTTGAGCTATATATTTTATAGGTTTAGTAAAGTATGGCTGTGATTTTATGCTTTGACTAAACCTGATGTTGATAATCAATGGGTTCTTACCGAGAATGCCTTGTGCTCTGTTAGGATCTTGAAGACGTTGTGTAGGAAGCTGAAGCTGCCAGCTGATTTTGACTACAAGCAGCTTGCACGCCTCACCCCAGGCTATGTCGGGGCAGACCTCATGGCTTTGTGCCGGGAAGCAGCCATGAGTGCTGTAAACAGGGTTCTGCTGGAAGTAAGGGGACAGACACAAATCTGTAGCCAGAATTCAACTGAAGTGATGTCAACAAGTGAAGTTCAGACTGAGGATGCAGTGACTGCTGAGGCTGACAAAGAGGTCAGAGAAGAACAGACAACAGACAGCCACCAAGTACCTCAGGAAGAGTCCACGCAGAATAATGTGCAGGTAGGAGGAACTCATAAATACAACTTACAAACTAAGGATTTGTGAACCCGATTGAGATCTCTCTGTTGACACTTATTCTGATTCAACCTTTAAGTTTGACCGGGAACAGATCATGGATTTGGAAACTTTGTTGTCAGAAACTCAACAATGCGTTTTCTGAAGTCTCATTTATAAAACGCGTGCTTAGAATCCATACTAAAAATGGAAGTTTTTGCAAAACACATTATTAGCCAGCTCCAGCTCATACCTGCATGCAATGTTCCCTTTATAAATCAAGATCCAGCTAAAATGTGTGCTCGTAGATTAGCCCCATGTTCCACCATCTACACGCTCACATTCAACCATAAACAGTCAATGCAAAGCACCTCATGTATGCTGTCGGGTGGATATGCAAACAGGCAGACAGATCAAAGGCTTACAGCACCGGATCACGGCTAAAACCGAAAGTTAGCAATGGAAGATAAACTGTCAATCTGTCGTGTTTACAGAACCCATGTTGATTTCTTCATATATTGTCAGAGTGCTAACGTCAGTCAGCAGTCACCTTAACTCTTCAATATTTTCAATCCAAAGTTTGATCAATAAACAAAAACTTTTAATAGTTGGTTAAGTTAAATATCTTTTTATTTTGAAAGTTACTTATTTAAAAGGCCTAACTACATGATGCACACGTTTAAATTTGATATTAAAGTTACCATTTTAATGATTATGGTGACGTGGATCTGTTAGTAAAGTATGATATTCAGTGAAATAAAATGTGTATCACATCAATACACTCTGGTCTCAACTCGCCTCTTGAGTCGCCAATTTTCTTGGCCTCCAAAATAACGTACTCCTCAGTCAAATTGTGCACATTCTACTGGCAGGGTTAGTTTTTATAGATCACAAACTTTTCGTGGGAAATAGCACATACTGTTTTAAGGCCCCGTTTTGTGTGTACATAACGGTTATAAATGAGACCCTTAATCATTACATAGATTTGCTTCAGACCTGATGCATTTAATCAGTGTTGCATAATAAGACCTGTAATTTGAAATGACATTGACATGACGAATTTAGAGAATCTGAAAGACAACCAGATGAAAATAATTGAACGTGTAGGTTTTCTTTAAGTAACATTAAGGAAATCAGCACATAGAGAAGTACTGTACCATGACATTTTCCGATTGATAAACTTCCTTCAATAATGTTGGCCTTTTCTTCTTCCCTCTCTATGATGTCCTGATGGGTTGTGAACAGCAGGGGGAGCTGTGGGATCTGCTGCACTTGCTGAAGAACACTGAGTCGCTGTCAGAGGAAGAACTGGCAGGCCTAAACATCCTCATGTCAGACTTTCAACTCTCTCTGTCCAGCGTCCAGCCTTCGGCCAAGAGGGAGGGCTTTGCAACCGTGCCTGATGTCACTTGGGAGGATGTAGGAGCCCTACAGGACATCAGAGAGGAGCTTACCATGGCAATATTGGTGAGGTCCAGGAGTCTTCATATTGACCATCTTGTTTTCTAAGTCCATTATGTTCTGTATGATAAACTCCAGAATGTCTTTCTCATGAAGGGGCAGAAGATGTTATAACAACATTTGAATGGGTTATTTCTTATTTTGCTAATATGATTATGGTTTATTCTCCACTTTATCTCAGTGCTAAATATACAACATTTAGATTTGCTCAAATTGCTCTCCTTAGGGAAGCCAACACACATTAGTTTTGTGTTGTTGTTGATGAGCTCTTCCTCATTCAGAATAACAAACAAAGATATGCATCACTGCATACCTGTACTCAGAACTTTCCACTTGTGATTGGATCAGCCAAGACACACATTAACAACTGGTATGATGGATTTAATGTTTCCATAAAGGTATTGTTGGGTAAGTCCTGTGTGAGCTGGCTGTCTTTTCACAAGGCTCTACAAAATAGACAGAATGGGATTTTCAGAGTAAAGTGGTTGACTTACCCAATCGTTATTCTTTGCTGACCCAGAATCTTAACACAGTATCATTTGTGTTTTGCAGGCTCCTGTGCGTTCTCCAGAGCACTTCAAAGCACTGGGACTTAATGCTCCATCTGGTGTGCTGCTGGCTGGACCCCCAGGATGTGGAAAAACACTTCTGGCTAAGGTTCCCCACCACACCAACACAATAATTCCCAACATAGCTTCTTGAAATAATGACAGAGTGGAAGATGTCTTTTGATTTTTATAAGAACATATTTAAAAATATATTTTAAATGAACCTGAGATGGCCCTGGAGTTTTTATTAAATACAGCTTTTCTTTTTTTTTTTTACGCAGGTTTTAAATGACAATTTTGTGCAAAAAAATGTGTGCATAACAAGTTATACATGTTGGTTCTGGAGAATCCCCCTTATCTTAGTGAATGAGAAAATGAATATCAACCAAGTGACTTGTCTTGAAAAGCGAAGTTTAAATACTAACCAACCTGGCTCTGTCCAAAATTAGTGGTGTTTTTCTCGTCTCAGACATTTTGATAAATAGATCACCTGGCCCAACTGTTTTTTACTTTGGCATTTTGTTTTCTCATTTCAGGCAGTGGCCAATGAGTCAGGCCTTAACTTCATCTCTGTCAAGGGCCCAGAGCTTCTCAACATGGTGAGTCACTGTGCTGTGTGAATGTGTTAGTGGAGTGAAAAAATAAGACATTACAAGACAACTTTGCCTCTTATGAGTGCGCCCTAAAACTGTATTATGGAGCTTTTCCCCTTTTATACCTACCAGGCCTGACCATTGTGAACATCAAGAGGGCTTCCATTTTGCACACAGCCACAGAGTTCTCCTTTCCTGTCTACTTCAGAAAACAAGTTTTTGAATAAATTTTAAAATAGTTCCTACTTTTAAAGTTTCTGTCCTTGCACCACATGCCTTCATCAGGGTCATTGTGACCGCCGCATGCCTCTATGAAAGGCTTTTGGTTTAAGAACCAGGTAGACCCTCAGATCATTGAGTTATTTATTGATTTTTATTTCATTCAAGCAATACAATGAACAGAAATACAATTACTCTAAAATAATCAGATATTAATTAATAAAACACTTCATTCAAAAACAATTCAATATGTCCTCGGTAACAATTTATTTTATACTAAAGCAGTTCAAAGCAGATCACAAACATTGTTTTTGTGCAACAACAAAAATAATGTTTTTGTTGTTACACAAAAACCAAGATTAAAGAGATCTATTGTCCTAAACAGAACAATAGATCTCATCAAAAATATTTCATCATATTTCTTCAACAAACTGGATTTACATTGTTTTTTTAAATATCATGTTTGATTTTGAGTCTTTGATTTTTCGGTTGAGATTGTTCTATAAACTGATTCCTTTTACGTTAAAACAACGTTCCCTCAATCTTGGTTCTGAATCATTCTTTGTGTGCCTGAGTCAGTGTGAGCTTATTTTATAATCAGCTGATTGGACTGATGGATCTGTTTGTTTGTTTGTTTAGTACGTGGGAGAGAGTGAACGTGCGGTCAGACAGGTCTTCCAGAGAGGAAGCAGCTCAGCTCCTTGTGTAATCTTCTTTGATGAGATTGATGCTCTGTGTCCACGCCGTTCAGGTCATGAGGTGAGAGTGATGGGAAAGAATTCACATGCATGGTTTTATATTCCTGTTAAATATGTATCCCAGGAAGAATAGCTGAGCTCTTGGGTACAGCTAAATGGATCCTAACAAATAAACTAAAATCTTCCTCTTGCTTAACAGCCAATTAGAATTCATTTTTTTGACCAGATTAGATGAATTTGACCTTTTCTATTTATACACAATCATCTAGACCTGTTATAATAAATATTCCAATCAAAGCTCTGTTTTAAACCTATAACCAATCTCAGATCTTCTATTTCTACAATCAATCAGAATAGCTGAAAGACTAATTTAAATTTGGATTGTTTTATACAACCAATCAGAGTTCATTATTTAAAATGTACAACAAATAACAGATCTGTTTATAGACATAACCAATCAGAGCTCTTTTTATAAAACCAATCAGAGCTCTTTTTTTTTTAAACGTAAAAACAGTAGATGGTATTTTAAAAATAATAGCAATAATAGTTTTTCTAAGCAATATACTGTACACACAAGAACACCTCAATTAATTATGGAACCAATAAGAACACTTCTATTAAAAATTAAACCAATCAGAGCTTGTTCTTTGAAATGTCCAACCCATCAATGCTTATTGTTAGGTTTACCACCAATCAGTGGTCTTCTATTTATAATCCATCCAGGTATAGCTCTTCTTTTTGTTATACAACCAATTAGAGCTCTTCTTTCAAACATAGAACAAATGACCCAAATCAGAGCTCTTCTCTTTAATGGTAAGTCAATCAGAGGTGTTTTATTTTTTAAACAACTAATCACAATCATTGTTTAGTGTGTGTATGAACACTGTTTGTTTTGTGTGCAGTCTGGAGCCAGTGTGCGTGTGGTCAACCAGCTGCTCACAGAGATGGATGGCCTAGAGACTCGACGACAGGTCTTCATTATGGCTGCAACTAACAGGCCAGGTACAGATCCAGTCAGGAGCAATTCTGAGATCAGTGTGGCTGCAGGGGGGGATGAAACCTCCCAACCTTGCTGTTGACAGATGACCAACTCTAGCAAGTTTTTCCACTGAAGTACTATTTAAAAGAACAGAAGAGAAAACATTTTAACATCATTTATTTTTCCTCTCCAATAACTTTTCGCACACGTTCCTCGGATTTACTGTATGTTGGGAACCCACCAATCAGAACTAATTAAATGTAGAGCTGTTTATGTCCAATTGCTATTACTAGTTACATATTGAAAACACAAGTTAGAGTGCTGTTACACACTGATGCATCAGAATTAACAATTTGATGTCATACATACGTCACCTTTGATACTGTGCCTTGGATTTATTAAGATAAGATATTACTTTATTGATCCCCAATGTGAAATGTCAATCTTTTGATAATTTGAGTTCTTTTTTTTTTACAGTTTTACACACAAAGACACTTCTTTGTAATCAAGTTATAACAAATATTTGTATTGGAGATAACTTCCAGTAAGGGCTTAAAATCTTCTTCAACCACTTAACAAGGATCTTGTACTAAAATCATTCTTTGTTTCCTACCAGACATCATCGACCCTGCCATACTGAGGCCAGGTCGTCTTGACAGAACTTTGTATGTGGGTCTGCCACCTCCAGCAGACCGCCATGCAATCTTGCTAACTATTACGAAGGTACATTAACCAGAGATACCACAGTGGAACCCAAGTAAATTTTACAGCAAATCATAGAATCCATAACAGCTGGTTACTTCAATGACTTAAAGCTTTATGACACTAACTTCATTTGAAATGCCATACATGTGTTGTACTTGATTCATTCTTGGAATGAATGAAGATAAACGAGTTGTTGGATATGAAGTCATTTGGGATATTTATGTTGCAGGGAGGGACCAAACCTAAGCTGGAGCAGGACTTCAGTCTTGAAGAGATCGCCTTCGATGAACGCTGTGATTGCTTCACGTAAGTATTACCTGGAAACACCAAATGTCCTCAGACACCCGTTGAATACATTTATATGGCTCTACTGCGTTTAGTCTGAAGAAAATTGCTCTTTTTCTACTGTGGCACATGAGTCTTAGTCTTTCTTGCTGTGATATTGGCTATGTGGAAGCATGGATTAAGAACAGCTTGGACTATGAACCAGATTGGAATAAGTTTGTGTGTTTAAATTGCAGTGGAGCTGACCTTACTGCATTGGTGAGGGAAGCTTCTGTTAATGCCCTGAGGGTCTACATGAAGTCCCAGAATTCCTCTGCTTCTTGTTCTGGTGAGTTTTGTTCTACCTCTGCAGATATGAACAATAAAAAGTGTCTTAACTGGAGTCTTTGACATGTAGATGTAGATACTACAAACTATGTCACTTTCTTGAAATCTGTTTATGTATTGATGTTATGCATTTGTTATTCAACAGAAGTTGCAGAATCTCTCGTTAAACCAAGTGCTAAAATTGTTTACCTGCAACTATTTCAGAGTTTCCTTCTTTTAAAATAGATAGTTTGAATGTATGATTATGCCTTGTGACAGGAACAGAACAGAAGACAGAGAGAGAGAGAGAGAATTGGAATGCAGCAAAAGAGATGCAGGTCGGAAATAGGTCATGTCAATGTCAAGACAAAAACTGTAGTTCAGTTTCCTTTTCTAATCAGTGGTTCCTTTATTCATAGAGTCAGTTGTGATTAAATGGATTTTGAAAAATGTGACATTTCGCAAGACTGTCCAAGAAAAATGGGGCAGGCTAAAATGACATATTTTGGCTGGTATATGAACAAAACCATACAATTAATAAAATTGGCAGAGCAGTGTGATGATAAAAAGTCTGAATCTCTGTTTGGAACCTGCAGCCAAGCAGCCTGCAATAATGGACAGGATAAGAAACTTATGGAGGATAATTAGCCCCGGAGGAACTATAGTCTTTTTGAAGAACTACTTGAGTTTCCACCAGAGGAGAAAAGTAGTTCTGGGGTAGAAGTTTACCCCTAAAAAAGACCATGCAAGGGGTTATGTTATCTAAAGGTCCAGGGACTTTTAACAATAGGACATGCAGCCCCTGCAGCGCTAAATTTCTCTGATTGATGTTAAATTCTATTCACTGTTTAAAAGACTGTAGCTTAAAGCCCCTGTTTTTACCCTACCTTTATTTTAATCAAAGTCTGACTGTTACAATTATTAAAAGGTACACAACACATGACTTAAAGAAGAAATGAACAAAACCAAAAATTAAGATAAATAGAAAAACAAACAACGAAATAATAGTCACAGGTTGAATCTGGATTTCATACCTTTTGTAGTTTTTTGTCTCTCCTAAGGAAACCCTAAACACACCACTTGTATGCTTTCCATTGTTAATCAGTGAAGTCATTTGCAAAGTCACAAAGCCTGATTTGCATTGACTGCCCAGAACTTCTGGCAACAGTGGAAACGCAGATAATTATGGGCCACAGGAACCTTTTAGTTTATTGAATAGAAGTCCCTAAACCTTTTAGTTCTGTGGACTAGCAGGTAGTGTCTGATTAGCAACACAAAAACAGTCATGAATCTATTTCAGATCTCAGAAGATAATAATCTTGATTTTAACATATATATTTTCCCCCCACCTCTACTAGACAAGTGAGAGATCATAGAAAATGTTTGAGAATGCAAATCAGTTCTACAGATCATATAAACCTGTTTCACAAATATTTGGGAGCCAGTTATGTGTACTCTGATTTTTCCAGAAATTTGAACAGAATTCAGTCATGGCTCCCACTCGTACAGAATGTTGCAACCACAATTCTTATTCCAACTCAAGAACAATCACAGCTCCCACTTCAGCATATTTGCGTTGGGATTGTTTTTCATGCTGAGTTAACAGAATTGTGTTTATTGAATTAAAGGTGTGTTATTTGTTGAATACAGGTCACACATATTCTTCCGGCTCTGTCTCTGAAATCAGGGTGAGCAAACAAAACTTCGAAGATGCCTTCAAGAAAGTTCGCCCATCTGTGTCCAAAAAGGTAAGACAGGTATCACACTGGCAGCCTTCTGCCCAACACGATAGTGGTCTGGAGCCCTCTTATATAGATAGAAGAAACGGTCTTTCTGGATGGATGGGTGGGTCCCCCAGGGAAACATTCAAATGCAGATGCATTTGATGCAGTCATGGGGTAGTCTCCAGAAATCCTGTCCTTTGAGGCACAGCTATAGACCATGAATGAATGCACCTTTGCATTTACTTCAGATAAAGATCCGAACAGCTATCCTTGCACACATTCAGACAAAACATGGGCTACAATACCAAGATTTAATCTCCTCTTTGTATTTCATGTCAAATCTCCCCAAGATCTGAGTGCCAAGAAATGTTGATTTTATGGGTCAGTTGTGAATATTTTGGTTAAACAATATTAAAACCCAGTGAAGTGATTTTTACTCAAGTGAGAGCTACACTTCCTGGATTGCAACAGTCTTCTACAGGGCTGGCGCGTTGTTTTTCAATAATTGAAATATTTATTTTCCCAAGATTGTCATTTCAGACTTTTAAACATAAAGCATAAAACACATTTATATATATATTTTACTCCATCAAGGAGCTTTGACCAAAAAAATACTATAAAGGAGTTTGTTTTAAGACCCTACTGTGACAACCAAGCTGTTTCTGTGGTTTTCTATCAGATCACTGTCCATTGCCTTACTAGGAAAACCAGTCAGACTCGCTCCACTCCAAACACTGTAACATTATATTGTACAATGCTGTGCTTGGTAGTTTGTCTTTCTGTGGGTAAACAATTGAGGCATTAAAGAATGACAAAGGCAACACATATGACCATGCACTATTGGTCAAAGCAGTGTTGATCGGCTCAGATGTAACACTTGGCCAGTCAGCTGTTGTCTGTTGGAAGAATAACGGAGAGAAAGGACCGGCTGAAATTCTATAAAGATCGTTTTGAGGGTGATCAGGCTCAGCTTTTGTTGATTTGATAACCACAAATATGCAGTGACTGTCTCTGTGTTCTCACCATGCAGGATCAGAGGATGTACGAGCTGCTCAGAGAGTCCCTCAGCAGATAATCCTGAACAGCAGGCATCATTGTTCAACTCTGACTACGGTTCTAAAGGAATCATTTATGATCATATGTTTAGACAATATTATTGAAAAATCTGTATTCAAATGCTGTTTGAAATAAAACGTGTGTACAATAACATCTAGGATTGTTTCTTATTAGGGGAAAGAATCAGCTGCTGCTTCTCTCTGTCTTCTGTACTCTTCTTCATCAGGTGATTTTACTCAGATGTCATCAAAATGGCATTTCCCCAGGCTCACTGCTGGGAAATAAATAGTTCTTAAGATAGGTTGGTTGCATATTGTAAGTCCAATGTTTGCTGAAGTAAAACCAGACCCTGTTGCATAGTAAAATAATAATTTTTAAATATGTAATTTACTCATCATGGGAAGAGATAATTAAATGAATGTCTTAAGGCATGTCTGCTTAGGGCTTCTGTAGCTTAATATGGTGAGCTATGTTCAACTATCACATCAAAATGCAATAACTATGTAGGAAAGGGTTCACCGCACTGAGCTCTTGGATCTTTGATAAAATGAACTAAGAAAGCACAAACGGGACAGGAGTATTATTAAGTTGACTTTAGCACCCCAAACATTTGTGTGACACAGGAACAGAACTTTGGATATGTAATAGCTAATATATACAAAAACAAAAATAGTCTTGTTTTTTTCAGAAGAATTTTATTTTTGTATTTGTAATCACAGAGTGAGATCTTGGTTAATAAATGTCAAGTATCCAATTGAATACAGAATGTCAAACTATCTTAGTCACATTGTTATAGCTAGACGACGCAGAGTACTTTCCTGAGTTTTGCTGACTCAATCATTTGGATGTGACAGAAAAATACAGCCAATGCTGTCTCAAAGCTTGCACTAAGCAGCCAGGAAAGATTCATAGAGTATGTGGGAAGTCGAAGTCTTTATATTATGCATTTATGGCTTTAAAGTGTTCAGAGTTAACTATTGAATGTAAGAATGGCAGAATCTGTCAATTTCATAAAAGCCATATCTCATCAGGTTCCATAATGTTGAACAACTAAATTACAAACAAACTATACATGAGGACCTAGCCTCAATCGTTTTTACATTCTGCTTGTACACCCTGAAGGAAGTACATTTTTAGCATAGAGTTTTTCTTTAAAATGAATATATTCTTAAGATCACATATATGGAATTGATACATAGATTAGGCACTGATGGCTTACACACTTCACTCTCAGATACACAAAACCTTAGGCTTATTTCTTCTGAAGTGTACCAGTCACAGTTGTGTGCAAGCATTACAACAGTATGTCTTGGTACATAAAAATACACGTTAAAAAGATGAGCAGTTCATAAAAAAGGGTCACAGGCTGAGAAAGTGTTGACATCTTTTGACAACATCAAGCAACCAACATAAGCCTCCCCACAAACTCATAACAGGATCACGCTCATTTAATAAGGATGGAAGTTAAGTCACTCAGAGTTCATTTTTGGTCCACTTAGACACACACAAACACACACAGTGATGTTGACCAATGGCAAAGCTGCCAGAACAATGTTGCCCTTCAACTGCAAATCCGAACATGAAGTTCTACTGTAAGTCCATGAAGTTCATCTCAGTCCATCCTTTGTGGACTTCTCTTTAGTTGGCAGTGTAGCTATCTTGATTTCTGATTTTTAGGGCAACAAACACATCTTCAACTAGTCTTCAGTTAGCCTACTATTGATTGGTTCTTGCTAGCCTGTTGCAAATTAATACTCTAACAGCAACATGTTAACTATTTTAACTGTCCACAAATGGCAAGCAGTAGAAGGGGATGCTCCAGTTTTGGTTTTTTATATTGCTTGAATTTCTTTTTAACGAAAACGATTGCGTGACCAATCCTTGGGACTGCCTTATAACCGCAAACAACTTGTATTTTTAATCCGCCATCGTTAAGACTTGGCCTTTCTGAATAATAATATATAATATGTTTTGTCCTCTGGATGAAAAACAATCAATCTACCAAATTCCTCCAAATGTTCATCATCTCCACCTTTAATTTTATTTTCTAAGTGTACTAATGTGCAAAATATGTGGATTTTAAAGGATGGCGAGCAGGGTTGCTGTCATGGTGGAAGCAACTTTGCAGCTTTGTTACAAGAGAAGCTTTTGAGGGAATTATTCCTGCTTGATATCTCCCTTCAGCTGTCTCTTGACTCGGGAGAATGGGCTCAGGGCGTCGTCCATTATGAAATCGTACAGGACCTTCATCCATGAAGTGTACTGTGGCAGGTCATCATAATATTCTGCAGCTATTTGCTTTACCTGCAATGAATAAGAGAAAAGACATTACTCCATCTACAAAAATAGAGAGCACTCTGAGGGTTCCACTTTTTTTTCTCCACAGCAGCAGAACTGAATGGGTGGGTGCTGCTAAAGTGGTTCTTCAGGCCTGTGATTAACTGAAAGTCCCTTACTGCTGTGATGTTTTTCTCCCTACTCAGTTTTGCAAAATGTGTTCAATCATTTTAAGTATTAAAGGGCTGCACAGTGGAGGACAAAAGAGCTTCCCGAGACAGAAAATAAAAGAGAAAAACTGAGTACAAATATTACAACAAGACAGAGAGCTTCACAAATAGCACAAGCAGCACAATGCAGCATTTAGGCAACAGACCAACAAGAAGCTCCAATCACTTCCAGATTCTCTTAAAATAAATTGTGAATCGCATTGTGAACTCAGTATCGGGAGTTGGGTGAATCATTACATCCCCACTCAGTATGCAATAAAGAGATGTTAGTTTCGAAGTTTGAGCCTTATAGCTCAACATGCTGTAGGATTGTTTTATAGCTCTGACTTGTCAGTGTGTAAAAATGGTTCTATAGTATGTCTCATCTTTTTATTGGGATATTGAGATGAATTAACAGCAGGCTGGAAAGTAAGTACATGACATTGAGAAAAACTTTATCTTACAGAAGGAAGGTTAGTATTCTGTTTTTGTAAGATTTGGTTTAGCTGCCAGCCAAGATTTTATATAGAAGGACAAAATATTCTTTCACAAGTATTACAAACTAGTATAGTATTAATTATACTATACTAGTTTGTCATAGGGAGGGGTCCTGACTTTCAAATGGCCAAATAATTATGAACTTTTTAAAAAAAATGATAAGTTTCAAGTTCAAATTCGAGTAACATCTACAGATAGAGATACACTGGGACCAGTCAAGTTGAGAACCAGCAGATTCCTTTCACATACTGATCCATCGGTGAACATTTTAGTTCTGGGCATTTCTTTTTTCTTTGTTTGGGAGAGGCGTGAAGACCCCAGAGAACAAAACATGAAGTGAGAGGTCTTGATTCAAAAGAACCACGAGTTTAAATTCCTGTCTTCTTGATAAGTTCGTTGGGCAAAGTAGCACAAACAGTTCACGGCAAGTGCAGGCATGATGAAGCTTGCCTTGGGCTAAAGTCTTTGAAGGTGGAGGAATGTGCTTTATTTGAACCAATTTGAACAGTTCTGTTGTCTTTTTTTATTTTTTACCTGGGATACTTATTTATTTGATGGGGACAGATACAATATACATAAACAAACAATCCAATGCAAGTATCATAGTGTTTCTAATCTGTAACACTTGTCCCTAGAAAGTCTGTTGCTGGACCAACCAGGTGAAGTTTTCAGTTAGCTTCAATCGATCCAGTACTGAGTTCCAGGGTTTTACTCTCACAGAAAAAGCTGTTTGAGCAAATGATGACTGCCCTGCAGTCTCTGTATGTATTTGCAGAAAGGCTAAGCAGCAAGTTCATTTAAATATTTAAACACAAGCAAAAACGAAGTCAAATTTGTCAAATTTAAAACCTTGTATTTACTTAAAATGGGGCAGTGACGGTGTCTTATTGGAAGGTACAGTCAAGTGTCACACTGTTTCTTATCATCCTACAACAGAAACGATTCATCTGACAGTTCTCAAGATCACAAGGCTTTTGAAATTTAGTTAACTTGACAATATAAAATTATCTCTAAATACTTCACCTCTGTAACTTGTTCAATAAGTTCACCTTTAATTTAAACATTTAGTGGTTCTGTTTCAGGTAACATGTTTATGGATTGATTGTTTGATATGGAGAAGCGACTGACTTTGCTTTTTTAGTATTTAGAGGCATCCAGCCAAGCTGATACTTTCTCTGAATTTGCTGTTAGTTTATCTGCCACAACATCACAGATTTCCTCTGTTATGCAGACAAGTATGTCATCATGGTACATCTGGAGCCCTGCACTAGGACATATATCTGGAAAATCACCGACATATAGGCTGAAAAGGCTAGGCCCAAGGACAGTTCCTTGAGGGACACCTGTGAGAAGCAAGACTATCAACACAGGTTTGTGATCCTTTAGATATGAAGCAAACCAAGACAAGGACTGTTTAGAAAAGTTAAACCTAGAGAGTTTTGAGAGTAAAATGTGAAATTAAAAATATATATTTTTGAAACAAATGGTAACACTTAAGTGTGCTTTGAAACCTGTAGTGGTTTCTATGTGTGAGCTACTTGGAGAAGTCTCCAATCGTAAAGCTGTACTCACCATGGGCAGCCTACGTCCTGGGATGCTGGGGAAGTCATGATGCTCATTGTGGTATCCCACATTGAAGGTGAGCAGGTTTAGGGAGCCATAGTAGGAGTAGGTCTCATGGCCCTTGAGGAACATGTAGTGCTCAGCTATGAAGTGACCAGAGATAGGGTGCAGTCCCATCCCCAGCAAGGAGCCAGCCAGCATATAGACCAAAGGCTTGGCCCCCCACAGCCAGTACAGCAGGATGTCAAAGGTGAGCTGGAATGCCAAATTGGTCACCTCCAGCTGAGTGATGGGTTTGGGGTTGATGCAGAGAGGTCGGATGGCATAGAAAAGTGGCTGCAGTATAATCCAGATGAATTTACGGAAGCGTGTGCAGAAAAACCAGCCTTCAAACTCAGTTGGGATGTCTACATCCACTCCGTCCCCGCCCAGGTATCGGTGATGGTCCAAGTGATAGCGTTTGAAAGATGCAGAATAGGGCAGGCCAATGGGCAGGTTGGCAAACATGGCAAAGTAGCGATTCCACATGGCCTTGTTGTTTCCAAAGGCTGTGTTGTGAGAGATTTCATGAATAGCAAGGGTCATTGAGTGGTTGATACAGCTGCCAAAGGCATAAGTCCAAAACAAAACCCATTTCCAGTCCAAGTCTTTGACCAGGTAGAAAGCTAAAAACTGTATGACCACCATCATGCACACAATCCATTTCAGCCTCGGGTCAGGACCCATCAATGACTTGATTTCTGGGTATTTGGCTGCAAAGAGAAAAACAAGAAACTTCAATTTAATTCACAGAAATGTTTAATGTGATCACTCCATTAGCTGATTAAAGAATGTAACAGTTGTTTACATCAATACATTCTGCACATTTGTGACTAAAAAATGTCCAACAAAAACAAACATCTTCATAAGTTGTGGACAGGAATATTAAGCTCTTTTTAAATCTGATATTTGCGTGGGAATTAAAACACAATTTTCAAATTATTGTATCAGTTATTCTTATGAAGGTTTAGATTATTTACATCTATTTCTATAAGTAGAATATGTTTGGCCCACACTATTACATCACTAGTGAACACATTTGTAAGAAAAGAGAATGAAACCAAAACCACGTCACTTGATTACTGCTTTTAGGCACCAAAATTAAGATTTTTTAAATAAACACCATAACAGGTTAGGGTAAATTATAAGTATAAACTAAGATACTTAATTCTCAGCCAAGAGACAATAACCTACATTTTTTTCATTCATTTTCAGGTTTCATTTTGAAAATCCAATCAGTTGTGTCAGACTGTTTGCTAACAGCTGATATTGTTTCACCTTTTAGTCTGACTGCTCTGTCCAGGAGAAGTAAGGTTGTATGTAATCTATCATCTTATCAAGTCTTTGTTAACACAACCACTGATTACATACTGAAGAACAGTCAACTTGGAAGGTTATTTCAGGAGACTTGCAGGTGAAGTTTTTCAGCTACTGGTCTTTTCTAAATGTTGATTGTTAAAGTGTTAAATTTGAATTGTTTGGGGGTTTTTTGCAATCTAGTGCATTTATTACTAGTACATTATTCAAGCCTGAATACATCATGGTGTACGCTGGGCCGGAATGAACTGTCAGAGCCAATTACATTTTTTCTAAAACTTCCTAAATCAGCGAATAATCGAAAAAAGTATCCACCAAATAATGTGAATAAGTGATTTGTTTTTCAGAATACCAACGTGAACGTCGACACCTTTGAATAATTTTTTAACTGCCTCATGATTAATCTTTATAACCCTTGTTATGTTCATCCATATCTTTTCACAGGGCCATCCCAGCAATGTTACTTATCTGTAGAGTCCCTTGATAATGCTGCATTCAGTCAGCAAAAAGGTAAATTATTTAACCTGGTCACAGTTTTGCTGTAAATGATCTTTAGCCATGGATCAGGTGTCACTCTGACCACAATGACAGTACTTTGTGTGGTTCAATTAACTGAAGTGTGTGTTGTGTCAAGAAAAAAAGAACCTTAAGAAAAACAAAAAGAGCATAGATAATGTATACATCCTTTACAATCATCAAAGACTAAAACCTGGCCCCATGAGACTGAGAGTCAACTGATGTGATCTTTAAACATTTGTGTTAAAAGATCACATATCGGAAACATAAAAGTGGACTTGAAACTTTTATGTTTCCTATAAAAAAACAGAAGCAATACCTTCAGTGAAATACACATTTGACATTCAACTGACAAGTGATAGCTGCCTCGTTAATTCATGTATTCTCTGTAAATGTTCATACAACAATAAAGCTTTTGTGAAGACAGCAAATATGTTGGGCCACAGTGAGCTAATAAGCGTAGCTTTAACTTACAATAAAGGCAAATAGAAGTTAACGAAATAAACGGCCTCTTGTTTTTGAGAACTTTGAATCGCTGTTACACAATAATCAAATCAGTTATTTGAGCAGTGTTTATATGTGCATCTAGCAAACCTGCTGGTACTAGAAAACAATCGGTGTATAACTGTCTATTATTTTAGTTTCGTCTTCGTCGGCAGTGTGTTGTCCAGTTAAGACCGTTAATGTAACTTCAACTGTAACTTGTGACATTTCAGGGAGGGGCGACCGAACTAACGTTCAATAACTATGCTGTAACACTTCACTGCTAATGTCAACGTGTGTAACATGTAACTACGAAGCTGCAGCTATGTATTATACATTAAAGTAATAATCGATCATTTTCTTACATCACGACATTGTCAGACAGCTATAAAAGCGTCGTAACTCATTACCTCTGTTAGCTACGACACGTAGCAGCAAAAAACGAACGGATGTGAAACCGTTAGCTTCAGGTTAGTTATCGAACAAAGACAGTTACAAAGTTAGTCAAATTTAGCGTACGAAACACATTTTTACAAACGTAATTAATTATAATGACCATCCAAAATACATCCCCATTTTATGTTGTTTAGTAATGGGTTTATCCAATAACCTGCTAACACATAGGCTAGCTCACCCAAGATCTCTTTTCTCCTGTCGGCGTGCGGCTGATCCGTATAAACCCATTCGTAGTCCTCGCGAGCGACCCGGTTCCCCATCTTTTAGATTACGCTTTTAAAAAACTTTTTTTTTTTAAATACACAAGTCAGGTGATATTTCAAATCCTTTCAATAACTTCTCTGTGAACTCCTCTCTTGTTAGCCCATATGACTTCCCAGCTGGCCTGCCCGAATATCAGCCGACTCTTCTCAGCAGCACGCAGCTCCACCCACACGCAGGCCGAGCCCAATAAAATGATGACTTACTTAACACTAGCCGTTTATCTTGAGTGCATCGTTCTTTGATTAAAGCAAGGCCAGCTGCTCACCTATAAAAAATAGCATAGTATGGATGAAGAATGGACTTGAGCTAAATATGGAGCTTTTCTAGTCTTCTGACTACTTAGACCGCATGTCACAGATGGCCGAGGTGGGTTATGTAGTGAGACCATCACAAACCACTCATCATATCCATACAGCTTTCTGTTCTGTTATCTGTAAAGGCATGCAATGATTTTGCATCGCACTTCACCCACAAAAATTGAACATTTTACACAGACAGTCACCCAGTCTACTACAGGCAGCCTGGCTGTAACTCCTGTACTGAAAACACTTTCGCTAACCTAGTTCATTTTCACCTTCTAGGTCCAGTAGCATTAACAGACATAGGTCAACACCTCAGGTTCATGCAGCCTCGACATTCTGCCCACAAGCTTTTAAAAAAATGTTTTTAACTGTGTTGCATCAGATACTGCAGATAGTTAACAGCTGTCTTACGACAGACACTTTTCCAAAGTCAATAAAGACAGTAGTCATCAAATCCCTCGTGAAAAAGAGTAATCTGGATGTTTGATCAATTAATAACTACATCTCCATATCAAACTTGCCTTTCTTAAGCAAGATATAAGTTCAAAACTTATATGCAGGACTGTGTCTGTTGGTAATTATGAATCTGTGCGTGTGAAGATCATTTGTGGAGTTCCTCAAGATTCCATCATTGAGCCACTTTTATTTAACATCTACATGCTCCCTCTCGTTCAGATCATGGAATATTATGTTTCCTGTCATAATTATGCAGATGACACATAACTCTATATTTCAGTGTCAACGAATGACCAAAGTTCCTATATTCACTGAGCCAGTGCATCAACAAAATCACTGAGTGGATGTGTCAGAACTTTTTACAATGAATCCAGAAAAGACTGAGGTGATTGTTTTTGGCCCCAAAGAGAAAAGGTCATTGGTCAGCACTCGTCTTGACTCCATGTACTTAAGAACAACAAATCAAGCCAAAATCTTGGTGTAATTATGGACTCAGACCTAAAATTCAACATCCACATTAAGATGGTAACAAAATCAGCTCAAAGGTTTTCTGACCAAACAGGATTTAGAGAAACATGTTAATGCTTTTATTTTCAGCAGACTGGATTACTGTAACGGTGTGTTTACAGGCCTCAGTAAAAAATCAGTCCGACAGCTGCAGCTGATCCAGAACACAGCAGCCAGAGTCCTCACCAACACAAAGAGGGTGGAGCCCATTATACCTGCTTCAATCACTTCACTGGCTGCCCTACATAAACTACAAGCCTGCCTTAAGGACATTATGGATGACCAGAAACTTCTTGCTGCTTAACTCAGACAAGAGTGAAGTTATAGTGAGATGACCTAAGAACCTCAGAGAGCGTTTTTCTGATGATATAACAGCCCTTAGTGGTATCAGCGTAGCCTCTAGTACCACTGTTAGGAACTTAGGAGTTCTCTTTGATCAGGATATGTCCTTTCATTCCCACATTAAACAAATTTCAAGGACAGCTTGTTTTCACCTTCGTAATATCTCTAAGATCAGGCAGATCCTGTCGCAAAATGATGCTGAAAAACTAGTTCATGCATTTGTTACCTCCAGGTTGGATTACTGTAATTCTCTTTTATCAGGGTGCTATAGTAAATCTCTAACCCTTCAGCTAGTCCAAAACGCTGCAGCTCGTGTTCTGACTAAAACTAGGAAAAAGGGACCACATTACTCCTGTATTGGCTTCTCTCCACTGACTCCCTATAAAATCTAGAATATAATTTAAAATCCTTCTGCTCACCTACAAAGCTCTAAACGGTCAGGCACCATCCTATCTTAAAGAGTTCATTGTACCGTACTATCCATCAAGAACATTACGTTCCCAGAATGCAGGCCTGCTCGTGGTACCTACAGTCTCTATATGTACTATGGGAGGTAGAGCCTTTAGTTATCAGGCACCACTCCTCTGGAACCGTCTACCAGTCAGGCTCCGGGAGGCAGACACACTAGGTACTTTTAAGAATAGACTTAAAACTTTTCTTTTTGATAAATCTTATAGTTAGGGCTGGCTTAGGTATAGACCAGTTCATAGTTATGCTGCTATAGGCTTAGACTACCGGGGGAACTGGCACCAGGATCTCTTATCTCTCTCTCTCTCTGCTTTCATGTCTTATTACTGCTTGTCACTATCTTTATATTCTAACCTCTCCTTTTTCTGGGAGCTCCTGAGCTCTCTTAGGTTCCTCGGGACTGTTGATGAGGATGGCCTGCCCAAACAACCCCCCCCCCCCTCCCCCCTATCCTGTCCTACCCTTCTTTCTGCATCTTGTCCCATCTCCCCCATCCCATTTCAAGCCCAGCACAGTTTAGCAGATGGCTGTTCCGTCATGAGCCGCGTCTGCTGAAGATTTCTGCCTGTTAAAGGGAGTTTTTTCTTGCCACGCTTTGACGGATTAAGCTGGGCTCTTGTAATGTAGCCATCAGTAAGGTCCTTTACCAGCTTTTTGTAAACATAACAATGAGCATGGTCTTGTTACCTGCTAACAAAACAGTTAGTGGGCCAAACGTTTAAATGTCCAAACATCATGTCAAAGTGCATCTTCAAATGCAAAATTGATATTGTTTTTAATATATTAACTGTTCAAGAGACATGGCTATCTGTATTGCCAGTTATTCATGCTGTACTCTTCCTCCTTAACAGCTTATCTCTGTTGAGGCTTGGGAACACAGAGGCAAACATTTCCTGTTTCATTGAACAGGAAGTCCAAAGAACATGCTGTAACAAGGATGTGGATGTAACAAATTCTGTTACATCCACACAAATGTGTTTGTTCACCACCTTATTTGCCTCTATGAAGGTTTATTCTCTGATGGGCCCACTGTCCAACAGAACTGTAGTATTGCTTAATATGTAAATGATGTAATCTGAAACTTACTGTCACTCAAAGCTGCAGCTCCTAAATCACTAAATGGGACAGGACAGGTCAGGAGAAATTCCTGAATGGTGACAGCTCCCATGACTAGTCAGCAGCAGTGCATGGGCCCACACTTTCATTTGTTGGCACCCCTGAGGATGGCAAAACTTTTATGAAGATGTCCATGTCTGTAGATGATATTTTGGTATGATAGACATTCCTAAATGGCAGCTGTGTCACAGTAACCAGCTCATGAAGAGAACCATAATTTTGTGGGACTCTCAAACTCTATGTTGTACAAATGAAAAATTTGTACAACATAGGGTTTGGATCATGTTGTTTTCCAGGCATGGAGTGTGTTGTTTGAATACGTTATTAGTAGTGGATATATATATATATATAAAAAAAAAAGATAAATGGGTAAGTTAAGTCGAACTTTAATACGTTTTTTTTTACATTTGTAACAGTAATGTGTGCAACAAAACCGTACAGTTAGCCTAAAGTTGGCCAGCTCAAAAGATAGTTCTCTTGGTATACGTACATGAAATAAATTCACAATCTACACTGAAAAGTACATGAAGATTACAGTACAGTTTTCTAAACTGAGACGCAGTCTCAAATTAAGCCACTAGATTACATCTTCTTATGTTTATCTGACCAGTGTCATTATAATACACGCTGGTGTTCACCAAGATGTGAACTGCATTTTCAAAAGTTCATGCCATAAGTGGTTCAGTTCATCAAAACAACACAAAGCTTCAAACAAAGAAAAGGGGAGCCACAATATGGGCTCACAGCTAACCTAGCCTTACAAGGCAAGAGACATGTTTGAACAGAAAAAAAAAAGGAGTAACGCTGCACAGGGGAGCCCAGGCGCTGCTTTTTAAACAGTTGCACAAAAGTATTCTACTCTGAGCAACTCTATTGAAAACAAACGTATTACTTTGCAGCCCCTCTCTATGGTCAGAAGTTCTCGAAAAATTCTACACTCCACCAGGCTTGATTTCAAACTTCGATTTCAGAGTTCATGTACACCGTGGAAAAAAGGGACACAAGGTAACCACACTGTCCATTTCCTTCCCTCGTTGTGGGGTGGGGGCAGATGTCAGAGACAAATAATGCGTGGCACTAGAGAGAAAAAATAGACACGTTTAGCAAGAATAGAACCTGTAAATGTCTTGATAACATTTACAAGTGTCTGTGTGTGGGGGGGGGGTTCTGTTTCCATCCATTTGTAACAAATAGTCAGTTTAATGTGTTGGAGAGACACTAGACTTGATCATGTCTACACTTGATGATCATGATGAACACGATCAAATTCAGTTAGGATCATTTCTAATAAGAATGAGAAGGTGATTAAATGATAAGAAATTTAAATCAAGGTCTCCACATTATTCTTTTAGACTTTTCAACACTATTGTAAGATCTTCATTACATATAGCAGACAGCTTAAAAAAAGCTAGAAACTTGCTGGTCAAATTATATTGCCAAACAACACACTCAATAGTAAATTGACAAAATAATCATAACCCAGGGAGAACGCACTCGCTCTCTCTCTCTATTGGTGAAGGCCATGACATTTGGAAGCTGAAAAGAACCCTTGAGTTACTATGTTTTGTAGATGACTTCAACTTTTACCTAATGGTGTAAAAAGAAGCATGATTGTGCAAAAGCAAGGTCTTTAATCTCTGATGAACTGAATCATCAGAGACAGAGGAGCAATTACAAAATATTTTCAAGAACGCATGCCTTTTTTTTTATAGTTTGAAATGAAGGCAAGAAATGATGTGCAATTATCTGCAGTTAAGGTGATGGAAATTAATGATGTATCTTAAAGGAGAAAGACATTCAGAAGACTTTAACTTTGTCTGATATAATGCTTTTGTGGATGGCTGTCAAATGGTTTTTGCCAGCAGTTCAATGGTTGCCTTGTCATCATAAGCGGAGCACATAAGTAAATACATGTATAAGACAAGCATAAACATCATGTGCTGTCACTCACGCCAGAGATAAAACAGCCTGTTTATCGGAACCCTTTGAAGACAATGACACAACACAGCAGAACTGTTGGTCCCATTATCACTGCTCCATCTCTGAGAATCATAGGACATTATCTGTCTGTTGTCTTGAGGCACAGTGGAATGGATATCACATCACACATAACATCTACCTCACACTTTGCTTTCTGCCAGGCAGGGAACGTAGAATCAACAGGTGACTCTTTTACATACGTTAGCTAACCCTGCCTTTGTCTTTATTTAACAACTCTGTCTTCTTTCTAACTTGAATGAAGCACAGATTATATTTGACTTAACAGGGCCCCGAGAAGGAAGTTTGGTTGGACCAACCAGGCAACTGGCAAAGACTAAAAAGGTACTTTCCTCATTGATTTAATGCAATCAACCAAGTTAGTTGAATGGTTGTAGATTTAGAGCTCTTAATTGTGTGAAAATGGAAAGAAATATGTCACAGTTAATCAATAATGTGCAATTACAATGAATATAGATCTTTTTAACTTAAAGTTAAAGGCAGCTCTCTCCATACATCTGACTCTATATTTTCATAGTAGTAGCTTTTAAGAGGAGTCCATTTATGAAATAAAATCTTTTAAGAGGATATTATTTAAGAAACAAAAAAATGTAATAACACTAGCAATGGGTCTTCTATTTTCAAGAATCAGATTTTTCAGTTTGGACATGCCACATTTTTTTAGCAAAAATATGAGCCTTTAGAAAAGCATCTAAAATGCGGTAAAGCTACTTTATGCAAACTTCAATAAATAGATTTCTAAGACGCAAATGGAGGACGACCTGCCTATGATCTCATTGGATTAAATGGCAAAGAAGCCGTGTAAGTCTGGTGTTAAATTATATTTGTCTTCTTTCAACAAATCCCATGTGCAAAAATAAACCCTCATTGAATGTATTTATGTTACAGCTCTATTGTTCACCTTAATATGATCTAAATAGCCACAAAATTACCTTGTCATTGTTTTTTACGATATCCAAAGACATGGTCCAGTTTCTTTTGGATACAGTCTATGGACATTTTTCAGCAAAAGAAAAAAAATCTAAATGAACACCAGACTTGAACAGTCCTTTAACAGTAAGTAACAATCAACTGTTTTCCTACTCAATGTTGTGCAAAGTCCTGGTGATGTTCTGGGCTCAGTGTTTTAGCTGTGGACAGCAGTCAGTAATTTCACAAGCAATTGTGTGTGTATGGGGTGGGGCTTTTGGGGGGGGATGAGACTTTTAAAAAAAAAAAAGAAAGAAAGAAAAAAGAAAGAAAAAAGAAAGACACACAGTCTCTTATTTTTTGCTGCGCAGCCGTTTGGACTGTCGCGGAAGATCCAAGCCCTTTCTGGTGCGTTTGAGTGATGATGCTCCATCGCTCTCTGGCTCTCTAGGTAGAGAAGCTGCCGCCACACTGCCACTTGCTAACACAGTACCAGATGTGCTGGCAACAGTGGAAGAAACAGCTGTGCTGTTGGATGTAGAGGGTACAGCTGTGCTAGGTCTGGGTCCTCCCAAGGCAGCAGCACTACTGTCCATCAGTTCACGGAGCTTATGTTCCAGCTCAGCAAGGCGAGCATTCTGCTCACCGATCACCTGGGTCTGTTCCAGCAGCTTCTGCTCCTGATCCTGAAGCTGCTTCTGCTGCTCCAGCTGCTTAACACGAATTTCCTGCATCTCCCTCCGCAGTACTGTCATTGACGCCCCGTTCACCTTTACCTGCTGCTGCACCTTGGTCATCTCAGAGCGGGATGGCGTGTTCTTGGCCAGCAGGGACATGGTTGTCAGGGAGGTAGATGGACCTGCCACTGAGGGAATCAGAACAGTTAGAGGTCTTTAGGGTTTTGCTGCATATTTTTCAGCATGAAAGCATATCACACCTCATGCCAACATTCAACCTTTTTGACTTCCTGTGCAAGCACAAAGGAGTTAATATTACCTGGTGCTGATCCAATAAGGCGACCAGACAGGTCAGCCCCCGGGAGCTTCTTCTTCAGGATAGGGACTATCTTTTCATCAAAATACTCCATGGCCATGGAGGAGATGTCCCTCAGCTCTTGTAAAACCTCATGAGCTCGCTGGGGGGCTCGAGTGGAGTTTACGTAGCGCAACACACGATAAATCTCATCAATAACCTGACAGCACAGAACAGAACCTGATCAGGACATTACATATGAGGTAGGAAAGCAGACAACAGACACGAGGGAAACATGAACTGCTCTGTAACTTCTATAGGCCCTCTGCTGGCAGGCCAACATTCATTAAACAACTGAACAAAATACAGGCTTTATATGTAAAAATTAACAGGAAGGATCCATAGACATACAGTGGTGTGGAGCATGTTGGTCCTGCAACTTTAAGGTTTGGAGTCCTGCTGCCACTTAGAGAAAAGAATAGGCCTGCAGCTTTTTTCTTTACAAACAATTGAACTAATAAAAAAACATAACCTTCCAATTTAGCCAGTCTTTTACAAAAATATGTCACCATGTTGGTGGACTTATTAAGAAATGTGTCACCTTAAGTCAACTTCATCTTGTTTTTCACTCACAGATGGACATCTGGTTTTACAACGATCTAGTAAAATTGTAATGGAGAGTTGAAACCTGGACCTACATATGCATACGTTTTAGAAATACAATACTTCATGCTGTAAATGAATTGCACCCCCTCCCCCCCTTTTTCTTGTCTGCTGTCCATTATTGTATCTTGTATTGTACCGTTATATGTAATGTCTTTGTATATTTCTGTTGTATGTGTAAGTGGTGTACAAGGCTTTTGTTTTCTATTTTGGAAAAATTATTAAAAAAAAAAAAAAAAAACTTTTATACAAAATGTTACCTGACATTTGCAAAGAGGCCATCATGTAAAATTACTGATTGTTGATTTAAGAGATGGTAAAGTCTCACTATTGCTTTTAAAAGATTAAATCACAGCTAACCTGTATCCTTGAATGATTATGACCTTTTAGGGTTACCTTTGTGATAAAAATCCAATTAAGTATTGGAATACTGCAATTTTTTTGTTGTTGTTCAATTATGATCAGTTGCTGTATTGAAAATAAAAGCCTTTCCAATCCTCCTCACTCTGCTGGTCTACTGTTGCCAATGTTGCACAGACAGCTGAGCTAACCTTTCCAGGGATGAAGCAGCAGAGGTTGGAGTCAACATATTTCATGAAGGTCATGTTGAGCAGAGACAGGCGCGTCTCCACGGCGGCCAGGATGTCAGCGTGACGGGCCAGAGAATGGTTTCTCCTCTCTGATTCTCGTCTTGATGAAAATCATACAAACACAATGTTGACGACAGGTTACCTAGTAATTAACTCACCTTGTATTACAAATGTTGTAATCCTATAAAACGATGCATAAAAGAAGCTTAATTGCGATGACATTTTTCCATGCTCTACTACTAGATGGAAAATCAAAAGCATTCACAGCCACAAGTTAGTTGTAATATTTTGCACAAATGTACGGTCAATTAACCAAAACTTTTTCAGCTGGCTCAGTTTTTGACTCTTCAACAATTTGTGCATTACTCCTTTACCATTCTACTTTAATCATAGATGGATGTTTTTAAAAAACTGAGATGCATTCTGTACACTACCTTTATGGTCGTAAGTAAATGCTAGCTGTAGTAGCTATGCACAATTATAAATATTACAATACAGTCTGGATTTGTTAAGACAGGGTTCGAAGGGCATAAAGTAAAGAATTTTGGAAAAGAAAAGAAATGCAAGTTTGATATGATTTAGTTCCACAGGGTTTAAATGTTCTGTTAATTTCATGTATTCAAATAACACATGGTGAAGAACAGAGGCTGACTGTGACATCAGCTAAGGCAGTGTTCAATTCACAAACATAAGCAATAACCTGCACTCTACAGTTGGGATTTTAAAAAAAAAACTAAAAGCCAGCCACTTCAGGTCCTTCAGTTCTGCTGTAAGATAAGAAAGAGCTGAGACAGAAGATAATTCTCTTCAATTTCTACATCCAGTGGATACCAGACATGTTTCAGCTGCATTTCTATGAATGAAGGTCTCATGTATTGTTAATCGAACAGCCACTGTTGTGAATGCTTCATTCAGACAATAAGCCCATTTTCTCATAAAAGTCCATTTTCTCATGTTTTATTGGAAAACAAATCAATTGGACTACATTTTATTTGAATGCAAAATGGCTACACCGGCTGTACTTATTTATTACTTAAATCTGCGATACCATCATCGGCCATGTGACCAACTGATCTATCTGATAAACTAAAATCCAGTCATTAAAATGATAAGGGATACATGAACAAGTCCCCTATGTCCATGTAATTTAATATATTGTGTCTAACCCATAATAGCAGTAAATGTCTTTCCGTTATGATACTGACCTGGGCAGCTGGGCTTTGACTTGCCTCTGGCACAGACTGTGGTAACGTTCCACCTTCAGGAAGCCCTGATTCAGGACACGCTGGCAAATCATGTCCATGCGCTTGCATACCTGGAGAAGAAAGACAAGGAAAAAAACTGCCAACATGTACGGTTTTGTATTTATGTAAGTATTCTATTCTGTTTTGACTTTTTGTTTTCTATGTTGCTTCTGTAATGACCACATTTCTCATTTGAGGATCAATAATTGCCTTGCCAATAAAGTAATATCTTATGAGTTTGAACATGACCAAAAACAGTGTTTTACTTTTGTTTCCAGTGGGGAGGTATTTGCAGAAGAAGAATAGGTTCAAACTCCTTTAGTTTGAATAGGTATCATCATTATTATCATTATTATTTTTTTATTTTTATTTTTTACAGATGGTGGGTATTGTTTCACAACAGGCCATTTTTGACAACATTTCCTTAATACCTAGAAACTGTTACTGCTATTTAGTTCTTATGTACTACTGTAAAACTGTTTGCTTGCCTGTAGTGCAAACAAAACGTTTAACCTAGTTCAGCAGGTCTCTGTGCAATCACTTACTATGAATGTCTAGATCAAAAACAGAGAAAATAGGAGTCCTGACTAAGTTTAATATTTAATGTGATCCAGCGGATATAGTCTGGTTGTTATAAATCAGCTATATCTGTGAATCAAAGATGCAATACTCATACATCAGCATGGGCTGTTAAATGATCATAGGACCTCTAAGCCCTCAGTCTTGATGGACTTAAAAGGTAGTGGGCTGGGGCATTACCTGCCTGTTCCCTGGGTTCCATTTGCTTTTTATTCATGCATGTGTTACCAAGAAAATAAAGGCAGAGGGTAACAATTTTTTATGGCAAAAAAAGGGAACACGATCACTGCAATATTGTTCAAGAGACCTTGTATGAAGGATAGTCAGAACCTCGAAACCATGCAAACAAGGTCCGCAGGATAATGTGTAAAGACTATAGAGAGTGTTGCATTAAGAAGCACATCTAGAACTTCTCAAAGACTTGTTTGCACCTAACCTTACATCCGAAAGAGATTGGTCCGGGTATATCCATTCACGGTTAGAACATTGAAATTCATCTTTTGCTGAATTTGTGATGTGATGCGTGTATCACTCTCTGCTTAGCTAGGCTGCCCTGCTAATTAGATAACAGCACATTAAGCAGTGCGGGGGCCAAGGACGCACATGCATCAATCACCGGCTTTATGAACGTCCCACAATTTTTCACATTAAGATTTTGCAAAATTAATAATCAAAGAAAGATGCATAGAGCTAAAATTAGCTTTGTTTCCCTTCTAGCTGGCTTGTTTTTGTTCTCCTTACCGAGCGAAGGAGGCTGATTTCATCATAAGAGAGAAAATTGAGAATTGTCTCAATGGCCACGATAGGTAGTCCTAACAGCGGGTTGTTCTGGTGAGGCTGATCCGGTGGAGGAGTTGACTGTCTCGGTGACACCGCGTCTGAGTCCAAGGACCCAACACATCCATCAACTCTATCTACCACGGCCGCCATCTTGCTTTGCTGAGGAGGAGGCGGAAGTGACGTTTCAACGGGAAGCTAGCGTTTACTTATTAGTCCATTTACTTTTTACCGGTTTAAAAAAGGGATAGAAGCCAGTAAAACATTACTGAAATAAAATCAGCTGCAAAACATTTTTTAATCAGTAGAATTTATATATATATATATATATATATATATATATATATATATATAATGATCCATTTTGTGACTGTTTATGGTTGCACGATTTTTCAAGATTCCTTATCATATTTAGCAAACACATAAAGGGATTAACCTCTGATCATTTTTCTTTTAATTTATGAATAGAGAACTCAACTCTTAAAGCACACCTGCCCATCACCAATGAGAGGAAAATCATTTGTTGTGAATGGCTCAAGCGTTATACTCAGTATACAAATCAAAGTATTAATATTTTTGTATCCCACGATATTTGGCGCATTTTCCTTATTTTCAAATGCTGTTAAAACATCAAAATATAACCTACATCTAGCCTAGTTCAGGAAAACCAGGAGACTATTAACATTTCTTCAAAGATTGATACTTTCCAAAATGTTCAAGGTTTTTACTAGGAATTTATAATCAAAATTTCCACATTTTTACAAGTGCCATTTTTTCCCCCAACGCATTCAGACTTTCATCTAAATTCTTCACATCAAAATGTTTCATGTCTTTCAAACTTTTTGGCTATTATGTCATATTGTCTCAAAACTTGTAAAAAACAAAAAAAAACAAATAAACATTGAATTTATAAGTGTTATTATTGAGTGAGTTAAAATGAGTCTTCCATACTCATTAATGCTTAATATAGAAAATCCATTCAGAATTCAAATGTTTCAAACGCTACTTTTTCACATTTATTCACATTTTTAAGCTGTACTTTTTCACAACCACATTTGAGAATATTTATTAATTAATAGACAGAATGTTTAGAGTTATAGTTGGATGAGGTAAGATTTAAAGCTTTTCAACTGCTTCTATAGAATTTAAGAAGTTATTACCGTAACATTTACAACTATGCCATCAAATTGTTGATATAGTCATGCAGGTGTAGCTGTCTTTTCAAGAAGGCAACATAAAAGCACTTTTTAATACTATTCTAGACCAATTTTGAAAAAGAAAATCCAATTTTCAAAGACATTGTTCATGCCTTTCTGGTGATGATATAATTATATTTTATATAGTTCTTAATAGTTTCCTTGGTCTACAAGCAGACAAATGAAAAGTAAGTTTTATCTCAAATCTTAACAGAATTTACTGTCTCACGCAGGAATCTGACCAGGTAGAATCACTATGGTAACCTTTAATAGCAGTGAGAATGCGTATCCATGACATTTTCCCGATTCCCAGAGCAAAAAATGTAGTTTCACTCTTGGCATTAGAAACAGCTACATAGTTTAGATTACAGACATTGATCAAGCTAAAGCAGTTTGATCATTAATAAGGCTCTTAGTTTGGCTATGAGCTGTACAATGAGTCTACACCAGTCGTATGAAATGTGCTACATGAATTAATTTGACTCGATTTTGAAGTTTTGCCTCTTGTTCATACTAGAATCTCATCAAACAGCTTTACACATAACTTTATATGAGGGAGTCCTCTGGGCTTTTTTATCGGACCTCTTTCTCCATTCTCTGTATTCTTTCATATACTGTATATATGGTAACAGATACAGCATGTCATCTCCGTCAAAGTTTTGCTGGTGATACAGAGCTATATTTATGAATAAAATGTCACAGGCTTGAGACTCTGCAAATGCCATTAGACTATGTTGAAGTACTTGAAGAAAGTTTCATTGTGAAATGGAACAACCAAATGGCTTCTTAATTTTTCTCTCTATTACAACAGCCTTACGTGAAGGAAGCTTAGCCTTATGTCATCATTTTGTGAAACACAGCTATCTTTTAAGGATTACTGGTTAATGGGGCTGGAGTATCAAATTCCTCATCAAAAACAATTCAATAAGATGAAGTACTTCTATCACATTGTAAATAGGACACCCTCAGTCATTGTTTTCTGCCAGCCAGTCTTACCGCAAGGAAATAAGTCCTTATAGAAAAGTCTGGGTTAAAAGCTTCGAACTAAATATCTGATGGTCAAATTCTTTGACACAACACATTCGCCCAGTCAAACAAACATTCATACACCGATGACAGGATGTGACGTAAAGTGCCCATCTGTACAAAATAAACCCATTCATATCATACAAAAATGTTGGCCATGCCACCAGTAGCAATTAGGACTCAGAAACCCACTTGGGCTACTCAATTTCAGTCAGTTTATTGTGTAGATGTTATAGCATCTTTATTTAAAAAAAACCTGTAGAATGTTATACAAAAATAGCACAAACTGACGTATATACATACTTAGAAGCAAGTCTAACAACTATGATAAATCTGCTCTTTGAAATTCAGTATAGTTTTCATCAATACTGCCAAATTATAAAAAAAAAGCTTTTCAATTGAGAGCCATGTATCATATGTTCAAGCCCTGATAGGCTATTGTACATTTTAACATACATCCGCTCCTCAGTGGTTGGCGTTAGCCAACTTAGTTTTTTTTTTTTACTCCATGGCAGCTGAGTCCAGCTCATTGAGAAACCTTTGACACTTGGTCATGAGGACTTTGATGGCCTCTGTAACCAGTACCTCTGGAGGAAGGATACCAGTAGATTCCACAGTAACTGTGAAGGGAAAAAAGAGAATATTAGTCTATTAAATTATATAGTGTTACTAAATAATACATTATGCTATGCTGGCATGCCTTTTATTTATTTCTACATTTCTATTTCACCACATATATTAAAACCAAAACAATTCAAAGGAACTGTAAAAAATACAATGATTTATTCTCAGCTTGCAGACTTAGAAAGTTTTGAGAGTATCTGTTTTTTGCAGAGTGAATTTAATGTCAAAATCACTATACATGAACAAGGTTTATAAACCTACAGATAAAATGGTCTCGCACTCTCCCGAGCTTCACCGCATTCTTCAGGTCGTCATGTCGGAGGACTTCCCTGCTGCATGTATCCAGTCGACTGTTCACTACTTTGGCAACTTTTTTCCCTTGAGAGATTGACAAAATAAGAGAACAGGTTATTACAATTACAGATATGTGAGACTCACTGTGGAAATCTGTCATACACATGGTAGAACTGTTGAAAATGTATAATTAGATTAGACCATTATTCAGTTGCATCTTTATTTAATCAAATCCTTGGTTGATAATAATTTTCATATTTATTCGACTTTAGATGAGTTCATTCTCACCATTAACATCCTCCAGGTCAATTACCCCTCGTGAGAAGCAGCGCTTTAAACGCTCTGCCTTCTCTCCCTCAACTGTCTCCAGCAGGGTGATCTCTGGGAGCAGGCGGTAGCTGGCTGTGGCTACTGGAGAGAACTTTGCATGGTCCTTACCTGAATAGAAAACGGGGTTTCAACAATAGGCAGCAGACAAAAAAAGTGTGTGTAAATAAGTTCTTCATTCATCATCACGTCATTCTTCTCGTCTTTTTCATAACATAACAAAAACAACAGCAAAGCAAAAGAGATGATTGTGGACTACCTGCTATCAATGTTAGACTCAAGTTGTTTGACTCACTACAGCCAAGTCATCTGCTGCAGAGGCAAATTCAACATGAAATAAAATAAAATGGCACCACTGCCTTTTCCACTAACTTGGGCTCATTGCACAAAGTCCAAACTAGGGAAATAATCAGATCCATTCAGAGTGGTTGGTATGGTAACGTAAAGAAAGCAAATTATGGCAATCTACTTAGAAAGAATGGTTTTCTTGCACTTAAGAGACTTACATGACAAGAGTAAGTAAAATTAGAGGTCTCAGGTCAAGAAAGAATTCACTTATTCAATTATGGTTAGAATTTAGAAATAATTTAAGGGCATAAAAAAAGTCGATGACAAAATAAAAAACTCCTTTTTAGATTTTGAAACCTGAACTGTTCCAGCTCTTAATGATCCAGTCTACAAAAGCTCTTACCTAAGCCTTTGACACAGTGCATGATAATGTCCAGCTCCTGCCCTGGTCGTAGCTGAGCTATCAGGATGTCATCATTTACTGGTCCAATGCTGGAGTCTGCAAACACATCTGCCTGGTTCCCAATAGGGACCCACTTTATATCTTTCGAATATACTGCCAAGAAAGCATGGAACAGAGCAAGGAATGTTATAATGGATTTTTTGTTTCATATAACATAGGGATATTCTTTATTTTCTATTAGTCTGTATGTTCAAATGTAAGCAGTAATCCTTCGTTCATACCACTTCGATCTTAACTCACCCATGTGGTTCAGATACAGCTCCCGTGGGTCAGCAGATTCTTTGCTGGCTCTGGGGTTTCTGGTGCATTTAATTTTCAGCTGTAGCTGAATTGTGTCTATTTCCGAACCTTCTTCTTCTGCTGATTCTTCACCTGGATTAACAATGCATAAAAAGCGTGTTAAACTCTATTTTGTGGGGCACTGTTGGCCTAGCGAAGACTACAGGCAAGAAGCGAGCTGGGTCCAACATGCTGTTCTTTTCCAGCAAGTCATTCACCAGTCTTTCTCCTTGTTTATCCACTAAATAAAAGGCAAGAAACCCCCAAAATGGTAGAAACAAAAAAACTCTATTTTGTTCACTGGTTAGTCTGCCTTATGACACACTTATAGTGCAAGGCCAGCCTATCAACAAAATCAATTATTATTATTTTTATTTAAACAAGACAATATGACCAGTATTTCAGTTACCGGTAAATAAGATTTCTTTTGAAAATAATAATAAAAAAAGGCCTCGAAAGACTATCAGGAACTTAAAGGCAGGGTAGGTAATTTTCTCCAGACACTCTTTTTAAGATTTTAGTTGAAAATGTCTTTAGGTCCTGACTGTAATTAAAAATAGATGTAATCTGAAAAAGAAATCTGTATACAGTAATCCTCTGTAGCAGTTTCTAAACGTAAAACCTTTAACCAGTGTCTGCACTCGACCACGTTTTACAAACCAATCAAGCCTGTCTACCCCATACATGCATGAGCCCACACTCAAAGCATGAGTTGAAATCTGCTTCTGGACCAACGGTGCTCGTGCACTAGTTACATGCACTAGCTCCATCGGACCAGAAGCAGATTTCAGCTCATGCTTTGAGTGTGGGCTCATGCATGCATGGGGTAGAGAGGCTAGATGGGTTTATAAAATGTGTAACGAGTGCAGAGATTGGTCGAAGTTTTTACAAGTTTACAAATGCTACAGATGACAGATTTTCTTTGTTGCGATCACATGAGTTAATTATTTCTATCAAGACCAAAAGACAATATCTTAAAATGTGTATTTGAAGGAAATTACCTATCCTGCCTTTAACTTTGAGGCCTTCCTTCTATTAAAAAAAATAACTTCATCTCAATAGAATTAAAAGGATTGATCTTTGATCAAAATGTTATTCTATGTTGTTAGTCTTAACTGTGTTGTTTTACCAGCGTTCCTGTACTCAAACAGGCGAGGGTCAGCTTTGATGGGGATGAGGCCTAATCTGTGGGCTAGGACTTCATCCTGGACAATGGATGTGTTGTTATAGATAAATGCCTTTTCTATCGCCATGGTAGGTACCTATAATCAAAGACATCAAAGTGCAAACAAGACAAATACATTATAAAGAAAAATGCACAATTGAAGAGAAACTAAATCTAAATTTATTCCCACTTTCACTAAGTTATTAATGAAACAAGACGTGCAACATGTACAGTATGATATGAGACACCTATAAGAATTATGATAAAACTTGCTTTAATGAATTAATAACCCAACCTCTGCTAATAAGATCCTTCTGAAAGCATTGGCGATGGCTGCATCTATTCCCACCATGTCAAACTCCATACTGCTCTCATCAAGATGCACAATGTCAATTCTGAAGTTCTGCAAACAGAGAAAAGGCCTTCATTAAATATTGATTAGTAAAAGCAATAAACCCCTCTGAGTTAGACAATTAGGGATAAAAGTGATTCACACACAATGCATAAATGCATACATGAAATTACCAAACTTCTTTCATACAAATTAGAGATTTGACCATTCTCAATAACATAGGGAAAAGATGTTTACATTGGAACTGGATACATGTACTGTATCCCTAATAATTTAGTCTGTTACAAAGAAAATCTTTTTGCAACTTAAAAGAAATGCCAGAAATGTACCTTTTGAAACTTCTGCATATCCCAGATGTCATCATAGCCAGGGTAGTTTCCAGGGAAATCAGATGTATGAACCTAAATTTAAAAAAGGATCAATCCATTAATAAGCACAAACTCTCAAACTTTTTCTGAAAACATTTTGATCTATCTTTTCAGTGTTTCTTTTCAAAGTATAACTGGGTACTACACCTACCACATCCATAAAAGAAAATTACACCATTTAGGCCCATTTAAAACTCTCACTGCTAGATTCGAGAGCAGTAGTCAGGACTGTTTCTTATTCTAATTCTAATTCTATTGACATTACAGTCAAGGATCACATAATGAAACAACACGTTGAAAATCACTGAACAGCAGCTAAACTGATTTTGGTATAAAAATAGTTCAAACTTCCTTGAGAAAGGGGTACAATACAAGCAGTAAAGTTGAAGCTGTGATTCTGAAGTCCTTAATGTGATGATGACACCTTTTGACATGCTGCTCATACAACACACGTCTTTTCTTCTTCTTCCCAGCTCCCTTGTTTCTGTAGAGCTCTAGGACACACTTTACTCAGTTAGTGTTGGCGAGAGTTTTCTCACACAGCAACTAATCTTGTTGCCCTTTCCTTCATGAACCCTCACAGACAAACTATACTTCACTGCAGGAAATAACTAATCACGGTTCATTTAGTCTATTTCTGCACATTTCATTATCAATCTCTGATAATAAGGCTCATCCAAAAAATAAGCTTTGAGCCCTCGTTTATTAGAAAGATGCTTTCAAGGTATATGTCATATAATAATGGATTTTTTTTTTTTAATTCAGCGAGTATTTAATGATACATGTTTCAAAAATGGTTCACGCCAGACATTTAGGAAGCAGAACTGTTCCACTGACAGTCACGTCAGGGGATCTAACAACACTCAAACTCGTAGCTTGAGGATCGTATGTCATAAAATATGCTGCTAAAAACAGACTTACATTTTTAAGACCATATTCTTCTAGTATTACTCGATTTCGGATTTCTTCCACGTTACTCATGGTCGCCGCCATTTTGATTTGTGGTCTTCTTTGCTCCGCCCAAACTTCCGCTTTAGTTTTTCTTCTTCTACTTTGATAGGCTGTTGACTTACCAGCGTTTCAATGAAACACCTCCTCTAAACAGACTGGAACAAAAAGAACCAAAATGTCTTAAGTTACTCTTCTTTGAGGTTCTTCACGAGATAACTAGCCTGTATGGTTTCAAATTCTCACCACATATTTTTCTGAAAATAATTAAACAAATCTCACACAAACTTCCTCGAGGTCAGCTTTTTTTCCTTTTTGAAAACCCAAATCAAAGTGGTCTGTTTAAGATAGGCCTAGACCTATGCAAAAGATAACACAATAACTTGCCCATGCACTGCGAACAAGTCCATAATGTATTTTCTATATAGAACTTTTGTATTTACTGGCTAACAGTTGCTCATACTGCATGAGGCCTGCACGTGTATTTACTGTTTTATACCATTCATGCTGCAGCATCACAGTGTGTTTACTGCAATTACTTTCACTGCTACTTGTCATCATCACCTTTAATTGTATATGTTGACTCATGACTTTGAGCAAGTGTGGGCATGATCTATATATTTATTGCTCTAATTGTTTTAATTTTAACATTTTATCTTATCTTATTGCTATTAATGTTTGTCAACCCTGACATTTGCAGTCATCTTAACTTTCGTTGAGGCAAAATCAACAGAGTTTTTTCTTTGTATTGCTGGCAAAATGTATTGGGCACATTTATGTTTGACAAACACTATTTAAATACCATTGCAGGTTTGTACACACATTCTATCCACATTCAATATCAATTCCTGTGAGGAACCTTACACATGACAATGTAGACCTCTAAACAAACAAAACAATAACTGCTGCAGTCTAATTAGCCAAGACATACACAACAATAACATAGACAGAATAGAGTGTGTGTGTGTGTGTGTGTGTGTGTGTGTGTGTGTGTGTGTGTGTGTGTGTGTGTGTGGGCGTTGTTTTCCCAGGAACACTGTGTGGCTCCCTATTGATTGCTATTCACCTGCTCTGACCTGCACACCTGCTCTCCAACTCATCAACTGGGCAGTATATATACCTCGGCTCTACAGCCACTCATCGCCAGATTGTTGTGACTGCAGGAGATCAGAGTTCAGGTGTTTCCGAAAGATGTTGATAAACTAAAGGCTTTTTTTGTGCTTTATCTGATTCTCATCCTGTTTTTCTTTTGCGTCAGGATCGCCACTCATCCAAATGACACATTGCAGCTGTGCCTTCCTGCTCAAATGTTTACCTCATCTTGTCTACTGGATTCAAAGCCTCTCCATCATCAGTTACGCTCACACGTCTATCCTGCTTTGGTCAGCCATCTTCCCCTTCACTCTGCAGACCTCTGGTATCATACATCTGTCCCCATCTTCCTTTAGCTGCAATACACCTCAAAACAAGTCAACACCTCTGTTTCTGTGTTCTGTATCTGGGTCCTTATTCGCTTGTCATGACAATAAGACTGTTTCCATATTGATGGATGTCAAGCATGTCATTGGATCAGGATTGAGGTGGCTAAGGTGGAGCAGTGGAGTGCTAACAGTCAGCAGTGATATATGAATTGCATTTTTTAGAGGTTATTTTTGAGCCTCTATTGCAGAGTGAGGAATGACGTAGTGAAGCGCAGTGGGTTGGAGACCACCTGCTTTGAGGACTATAGCCCCTGCACATGGCAGAGGGGGCTCAACATAATTGCTGTCCAGCACCCGAAATGCCTTAATATTCTGATTTCTGTGAAAACAAGTAGGACTTTAATAACCACTCTGCAAACCATACTGAGGAAATATAGGTACATTACAAAAGTTATCCTCTATCACTCCTGTAGGGAAATCCGTTCTATAAATGTATCATTAGTATTTGGAGCAGTGGTCAGCAACTGTGCAGTGCATGACAAGTAGGTCAGGCCAGAAGGCCCAGATAGGAGAAGAAAAGTAAAGTGTTTTTGATAACGCCCTCTGCAGAAACGTTTGTAAACACTGCAGCGCAAAGCAGAATATTGCACTTGAGACATTAACTTATTATATTGTCCATCTTGAATTATGTTGGGTCAGTATGGTGTAAATGTTGATGATAAATTCATCCTGTTGGAGTGTACCCAGTGTTCCCACTGTTTGAAACTCGATGAGTTGAAGTCTCAAGTGGTCAGTTAAATGTTCTGCCATGGCATTCATTTTCATATAGGGAATATTTTCTTGTATGATAAGTGTTATAAAGTATAAAAGAATACAATTACAAAATATGTGTTTGATAGTTATTTATACTGTATGAACTAAAATGCAACAAAGCAGCTGCATGAGATTTGTGTTAAAAAAACACAAACATATGAATAAAATAACTAAAGATATAATACGTATAGGTCAGAGGGGGGAAAAGCAGAAAATATGGGTTAAGTAATTCAATTTTAAAGAAACAATCCTTTGAAGGTGAAAAAATGAATGAAACATACATTTAAAGAACAAATCATTTTTATCATGTGTTTTTTTCCCTTTAAAAAATATTGCAACACAGACTATTTGCAAACAATAACACTTCTTTTGTCAAGAAAGTTGTTTCTTAAAATGTTGCCCACATCATATATTTATTATAGTTCTATTTATCAAAAAAAAAGCTTAATGAAATTATTTGAATAAGGTTAGAATTTTTATGCATTTTTTGCAAACATTACATTTACAGGTTGGAGAGAAACAGGACATCAAATGACAGTAAATGTCCAGAGTCGGGGAAACCAAAGACAACTCTGGCAAAGACTCAGTCTGCAGCCTACAATGAACTTTACCTCAGAGCTACTAGTTTTACCCTGCTTGAAGAAATTTTGATTTTCACCAACACAGCCATCATTACCCAAAACCTAACCTCCCAATTGTACAAGGTTAGATAAGGACAATTAATATAGTTAAGAATGAATGCTGCATGAAATAAGAATGAGAATGAGGCTAGTAGTGTGCCCGCAACACTTGGTTCTTCGTCACTTTCTCATAAAAAAAAATTATTTTATCATGGCATTGCACAGAAATCTGGACATGGACAATTATAAATCTTTAATAAAGGGGTCATGAACAATGCTCTTACAGTTCTACTGAACATTACATTTAATAACAACATAATTTAGAATTAAGACATGGTTATTGAACTCCCTTTCAAAGAACACGATCATTCTTTCCCTGTCGTGAAAACATTTGATTGTTGGTGTCCACTAGTTTTATATTTCTTAGAGAATTTATTATATCTTTTATTGTATATATGGACATATGTGTGCCTTTGTCTTAGTGTGTCTTTTTTGTTTGAGAGAAGAACTGATTTGCCTTTATGGGCATTTCTGGGGGGATAGCCAGTGATTTGAAGAAGTAAGCTTCTTTAGCACCCCACCTCACCCTGAGGTAAGGTGGAGAGCATGGTGACACGTGGAGGCAAAGCAAGAATTAGTGTCTATTTTCTGAACAAAACATCCAGAAAATCCACCAAAACATCAGTTGCAGTCATATACTGTTTATTTTGTCTTCAATATAGGTTCTTGTATAAGGGAGAAAAGGTAACTCTGACATTATGCTTTAATTTCCTTATTTCCCTTCTATACTGTATCTCCCTTTCTTGCATGCATTGCTACTGGCTATTATACATAGCTGTTATTGTACTGGTCAAACTTGAAATGTCAGTGGCAATTAAGGTCAAAGTTGAAAGAAATTAACTCAGAGCACAGCACTCATTGACACATATGCCCTTAAGGGAAACAACAGTGGAACAGTGAGCACAACAGATCCACAACACTGATCATGTATAGAAGCCTAGGGGTTAGACAACCTGGTTCTCAGCAGTTCTCTCTGCAAGACATCCACTGACATTTACCTGTGCATGTCACTCAAAACCCAAAATGCCAGGAGGATTCACATTCAGCCAGGAGGAGGCATTGAAAGAACTTTCTTGTCCTACCTCTCCCGTGCAGAGGGAGGAGACACATAAGTAATGCGAGTGTCAAAAAGAAAGGTGAGAGTTAATTTAAGGTTATGTAAAGGTCATGGTTTCTCTTTATTGAATTGTATTGTATTGCCCTCCGCAGACACTCACTGGACGCTTTACAAAATTAGCATTGCAGTGGATTATATCAGATTGCTTTATACAGGTGCTGTGTCATTTGTCTATGGCATGTATTTGGTTAATTGTGAGAACACAACTGCATTAAGAGGCAATTAAAAACACTGGCAGTGCACAGCTGCAGAAATCACATTTCCAATGAATAAAATATTGAACAACTGACACCAAATGATGCATTATAATGGGTTGTTAATTCATCATTAAGTCCTTTTAAAGCACTTTTTCATTTGTTTCCCTATATAATTATGATTTTATTCATTCTGGGATGCAGACCATCCTTGGAGATGCATTATTTTATCTTTTGTAGACCTTCTGATTAGATGAGTGACATTTGAGGCTGAGGCTATGGGCAGCCGCATAGGCTGCTAAACACAGTGTTCAGATTTTGTCCCTTGTATCAGTCAGCTGATCAGCTAGTCCACAGCTGTTGTGGTCCGGGCACAACAGGCCGCGGTTCGAAAAGAACCTATCATCTTGCTCCTCTTTCTCTGACAGCCGTTGTTTCCGCTCTGCCGAGACGTGTTGGTGTTCTGGCGTGACAGCTTTGCGGCATGTTTAGCTGTTTCCTTGATCTGCAGCTCCAGGTGTTTCTGGATTGCAAGTCCCAGCTCCTCTGGGTCAACAGACGCCCCATACACCTCCCATGTCATCCCTTCTGCATCCCACATCACCTCCTTCACTGGAGACTTTGGAGCACCTCCTTGTTTCTTGTCCCCATTACTGTCAGTTTTCAGAGTCTGACTGCGAGAGGTCTCACTCCTGCTCTCTTCTGCCAGACAGATTTCTGGAAATACATGAGGTGTGACAATGTTTTCTGTTTGCACCCCAACATCCCTCAACTCTTTGTTTGCTGTCATAGTCCCCATCTCTTGGGTTAAGGTTCTAAAAAGGCCAACAGAACTGCTGCAGCACTCCTCTAAATCAAAGTGTTTTGGGGATTGTGGCCTCGCACCAGGAGGTAGATTGTTCACCCAAGAGCAGTTGAGGTTGCAGCATCGCAGCAGGTGTTTGGCATCCAGTCCAGTCTCACTGACAGAGGAGATGAGGCGAGGCAGGGTGAGTTGGTTTATGGCTGAAGGAGGTTCAGCTGCACGCAGGCTTTCACAGCTCTGCTCTGCTCCTGCCTGGCGTTGCAGTAGTTGGGAGGGGGCTGGGATTGGCTGGGGGTGGCAGTACGACGCAAAAGTGTCCTCAAAATGCGCATGATTGATATAGTAGCCACAGCAGAGTGCTTGGTCACATTTAGTGTGAGGCCGGCACGTTTCTTTAACACCTGTTGTCTGAGGAAATGATCTACAGACATACGTGCTCTGAGGCTGCGTTACACTTCCTTCTCCACTGTTGGAAACAGTAGTGCTAATCTTACACTGCTGCAGTTCCATAGGTTGCTTCCTTGATAACATAGAATGGATGTCAGCTTCTTGAAAAAAGTTATATCCTCCATGACACGTAAGTCCACAAATCTCATTGTCTCCTGGGGTGGGTGCTCCCTGTCTAACCATTGGTAAAGTGTCTGAATGACTCCTGTGCACAGGCAGAGATGCTGCATTTATGCCCTGCAATAGCCTTCCAGCCTGCGGGTTCTCATTGATTGCATTCACAATTTCCTTGTGCTGATTTGAGGTTGTTTGCATTTGACCAAGATTATGATGGTGGCTTAATGTCCCGGAGGACACACAGTGTTCAGGTAGGTTTTGATCCTTCTCACCAGGCTCTCTGCTGAATTTCAGACTGCTTTGTTTGGTTTCTTTTGTAGGAGGAGTTGCTGGCTTTTCTTTACAGATGCTGCTAATGGCCTCCTTTCGCTCCTCCTGGCAAGTGTAACCTGGTCCTCCAGCCAGTCTGGAGGGTGTTGTTGTCTCTGAAAGGGGGTCAAAGAGTGACTGAGCAGAGACAGGGGATTCTGAGGAAACATCTCCCCCCAGCGGATGCAGCTCCAACACAGGACGCCCTGGCTCTGCCATGGAAGACCTAGGAGTGGAAGTAAAACACATGATATAGATGTATTATGGTTATCAGCTACGATAAAACAAACAAAACACGAAAATCACGAAAATCTAGATAGATATTCAGATGCAAGATCTAACTCGTACATTTGTCAAGAGCCTTACAAAAAGAGCACAGATTGCAACAACAAGCTTATGTGGACTGACTTCTGATTAACATCATACATCTTTGGGCAGTGTACATGTCTATGACAGAAAATCTGCAACCCCACTCAGTGACACACTACAGCACTTCCCTCGACGAGTAAAACTAAAAGAATCAGAGGTCTCACTCAAAGAACTCAAATTCTGTCTTTGAAAATAAAAATATATGACATTAATCAATTAGAGCTGCATTGGTTCATGTTCTTCAACTATCAGGCTGCATGTACTGGGTTTCAATTAAAAGTTTGGCAAGCCTGACTCCGCCTTGGTAGTTTACAGATAAGACATTGATGATATTGCTATTGATAAGAAGGCAAATAAGAGTTGTTGCATGTTGAACTTTTTTTTCAGATTCTGTCACTGATATCAGTTTTTATGTCATTTTGTCTGATTACTACGTATTCATTTATTAAATATAACTGATTTGAGTATAAAATAAGTATAAATCAGGCACACATCCATTAAACATAGTATATTTTAAGGTGCTGTTTGCTAAAGGAAAACGTCTGCTTCTCTTAAATACCCTAGGAGGTGTTTCACATAATAAAAGATCAGTTTGAAAATCAAGTTCCCACCTGTGAACATAAAACAACCACATGTATTTAACAATTAAACAATTTAAGAATTAAAGAAATCCACACATACCAAATCAGTGCATTCCCCCAGTGGAAATACAATTTTAGCATTATCATCAACCAGCTTACCTTTAGTGTGGAAATTCTTGATGCTGAGGGTTTATTCCCCCCCCCCCCTCCTTCCCCCCCTATTTTGTCTTCCCTGACGGATGCAGGGTGTAGTTTCTTAGAAAGCCTTCATCCTCCTCCTCACATCCACAGGTGACCTCCCTCTATCTTTAACTCCTCTCCATTCACAGAGCTGCTTGTGATCCTTCTCTGCTCACAGTCCTATCTTCTATCACTCCTTTTTTCTCAGCAACCCTCGGCAGTGCACAAGATGGAGGAGACCTTGAGATAATCCTCTTCTACATCTGATTACAAATGTGAGGATGAAATCTTCAAATCCCGGCTCTGAAAGAGAGAGTCGAGCCGGTTAGTGGTTGGCTTATCCAGCTGTAGTGTGAGATGGGGGGTTGGGGAATGATAATGAGGCGAGATAGTCAGGCAGTCAGCGTCATAGTCCCTCCACCTGTGGAGAGGGGAGGAGGGCAGATGCATCAATGAATGAGTGAGAGAAAAGAGAGAAAATAAAGAAAAAAACGTCTCTTTGTCTCCATTCTCTTCATCTTTTGTTATCCTCACTCCAGTTCACGTTCACTTCAACTCAACGAACGCTTCTATTTCTCCCTCTCTGTCAGTGTCTTCCTCAACCTTCCTGCAACCCTCCCACCAACATCAACCCACTCTCCATTGCTATCACTGTTGCTATGGAAACTGTAATACTCAATGGGCCTGTTTTAAGCTGGCAATAACAAAACAGACAGCCAAATGACATCAGCTGGAAACTGATAATGTTTTAGGTTGAGACAGTCACTGACAAAAAAAACAACAACCAGTGTGTCAGGGGAAAAAAACGAGACACAAACAAACATCATGATGACATGTCAACTGATGCTTTGTAATTGCATGGGCTATCGCTAAGGCTATTGGTTTTCTTGGCGTCAGCAAAACCTGGAGCTTGTGTTCCCCCCCAACTGTTATATCAGAGCAAATCATCTTAATTTGGTCAAATGAGCCTGGGTTAAGCTGAGCCATGATAAAATATTTGTAACCAGAATGTAAATGACTGTGATACCTGTTTTTTTGTTTTATCATGTTGTCTGTTTCAGTGTTTTGATTATACTTCCTGTTGTATTTAAACATCCTTCCTTGTGTTCTTGTAATTTTGGGCGTGTTTCCTTGTGTTGCCTTGACAATGTGTCTTATTATTCTGGTTTTATCTTTTGTATACTCCTGTTTCTATTTTCCCTGTGTGTTCATTCTCTTGTCTTGTCCCCAGTGTTTCCTGTCTAGTCCTGCCTTCTCCCTTTGTCTTGCTTCCCTCCAGATTTGATTGTTCTAATTGTCCTCAACTGTGTCTTGTTAGTTATTACCTGGTCTGTGTTTCTTCAGGCATTTCATACTTCTACTTACTCATGTTTTTTTCCCTTCGTGGATCCTTTGATGAACTGTATTTTTCTGTTCTGGGAAACATGAGTGTATACCACACAGCAGCCTCTGCCATCAGTAAGTGACTGTGATGTGAATCGTAAATAAAGACTAAAGTGTACAAGTGCAAGTACATTACCTGTTAGCTAACAACTTTCAGAAAAGACTGTAGCTTTAATATCTTGACGTTCACCAATCCTTCACTACTCTCTACAACTGATTCATTTAAATATAGTTCAAATGTAACGTACATGCTCGCCTATATGCTCATTTCAAAAAGTGACAAAGGGCTTTCACAAATTAAGGTGATGAAACTATTATTACACAAGGTAGAGGGTCCTGTTTGAGCAAAAGTCCTGGAGGATTTAAAAAAGGTTGACCAGTACTGGATTGACTCTTGTGTTCCACCAATCAATGTGCTCTTAAGTCACACAAAGACCCTCTTGTGTTGGTAGAGTTCCTACCTTGAAGCAGCATTTAAAGAGATTACTCGGAACAAGCGACGGCAGGAGCTCAGTCCGAAGGGACTTGGAAGGGTCGCCAGTTCAAGTCCAGATGCAAACCAAAATATGGAAGTTGTTCTGATAGCTGGAGAGTAGTTGAAGAAGTGCCAGAACACTTTTCGAGCACTGCCGTGGTACCCTTGAGCAGGGCATCAAACACCCACCAACTCAGGGGGCGCCTCCAGTGGGACTGCACTCTGACATCTCTCCATTAATGCATGTCCCCAGGTCTTGCTTGTGTATGTAAGAAGCAAGTCTCTAAAATAACAGAGTGCAAGCCACAACTTCCCCCTAGGGGATTAATAAAGTATATAAAATAATAGATAATAAAGTATATAAAATAAAATAAAGAACAGTTCATAGTTCCTGCAGTGCAGTGCAGAATAAATAAAAAAGGGGACCAACAGATCCGATGACAAATTTCCTGCAGCCCTCAGGGCTTATATACACAGTTGTACAAGATTTGTTGCAGGCACAGATGCTAGATCAACTGTAACCGGAAGTCTTGTATGCCCAAAGTTATCCCAGGTCACATGTGACTTTGTTGGTATCAGAAACTTGATCTATGCATGCTGGAAAGTACCCAAGTTGAAACAGTATATCTTTGCTATTTATTTGCTATAATGCCAAATAGCTGGTACTCTAGAACAATAATGAGATGTTCAGAGAAAGCTACTGCAATTAATAACAAGGAAAGAGGGTTGATTACCAAAATGTGAAACCTTACAGCAGAAGTAAATCATCCCTACTGTACCCAAACACGTACAATCAAAGGCTAACAGGTTTGGATTTGGAAATCAACATAAAATTACGAGGGCATCTGGAGAAAGATATGTGTCTACCATTTGCCACCTTGAAGAGAGGAGGTAAATAGAAAAAGGAACAAATGACATTTATATTTCCTTGGTAAAGTCCTTTTGAGCAGGTTTCAACAAATACATACACTCTCCTTGTAACGTAGCAGTGATTGCAATGGTATTGAACCAATACCATGTCAACATGGTTTACCAGTAGTTGATTTATTGGGTTTCTGTTCTGGAGGCTGATGGAGTAGCACCAGCAGGTTATGGAGAATGTAATGATGCTCTCGATGAAGGAGTAGTAGAAAGTAAGGAGGATGTTCATGCTGACATTTCTTGAGACTCTCCTCTGAGGAGCCCGCTCTCAAAGATTTTACTACTTGTCTACTTCAACATGCTTCCTGTGGATTATGGTGTTTACTGCTGCAGCCAGTTTCCTCTGCTCGTTGGGGAAGGCCACAACCATGTTTTTGGTCTTGTTCACGTCTAGGTATTTCTTACTGTTGGTGCTTTAAATATGTAACTGTAAGCATATAGAGCTTCACAGGTAGCCCTTTTAGGCTGATGTGTTTATATTCAAATGTATTATGTAATTCATCTATATTTATGAGAACAGCATTTGTGTGTAAATAGAGTGTGTGTGTGTTTGTGTGTACATCCAAGATTCCAATGTTTCAAGTTAAAAAGAAATGGGCTATCAGACTATTGTCCTATAAAATCATCTTCATATGTGTATTTTAAAATGTTCCTGTGAAATGTGGTGCCTCAAATAATTGAAAGGTTATATTTGTTGCAATTCAATACAAATAGAATACATTCTTTGTGAATTATTAACATCATTGTCCACAACCCTATTGACACCACTGGAGAATTAAAGTTTTATGGGTCTGCAACTACATGTGTGTATGTGTAGGGATTTAAAGAAATCATCTTATTGTATCTGCGAATGTGTGTGTATTTGTTGTGGGAGGCTGACAGCTGTGCACAGATTAAGGCTTAGACTTTCGGGGAGCAGCTCTGTGTGTGTTTGACTCTTATGTGCCTGAAATGTGTGTTCAAAGTATTAAAGATTAGTGCTGTCTGTGTACTCTGCATGTTTGTGTTCTTTCTTTCTTTTTCTTTTTTTAAGTATCACCCTATCGCTACTGTGCTGTATGATCCCTGCTGCCTGTGAGCTTGATTCCAATATCAGTGAGAAGTTTTTTGATGCCACCCACATCAGAGCTTGTTGCACTGTAGGCTGGAGAAATATAGTAATTAGAATCGTTTTTATTGCCAAGTATGAGGAATATGTCTTGGTGTATTAGTAAATCAAAACACTCATGCATGAACTCACTTGTAAGAGCATTAGAATCTCAAAAACCTACACATTTACATTGAGCAGGACTGCCCACAACAGGGAACTGTGGAATCTGGGTTTTTTTTTTTTTAATGCTGGCAACCTCACAAGCCTGCCCCCTCAGGCTTATATTGCTCGAGCAGATGCATTTTTTTTTTTTTTTTAGCCCAAATTGATATACAGCCTACTTGGCTTTGGTCTGGCAAATCAATGTTCTAAGATAGTGTGGCTTTACATTCAAGATGTGCTGTGTTGAGTATTTCTTTGTACACAACCAAGACGGCTATGGATATGGGGAAAGCTGTGCATCAGTTATCACAACACTATGTGATATAATCATGGCAGATGTCTGTGTTGTGTTGAAATAAAAGCCATGATCATTTGTTGATGGAAATAACTTGTAATACAAACCACCCACTGCATGATTTGTTTGATTCTAAGATCTTGTATTTAATTTCAAAATCAGCATTAGTGTTTTCAAAAACACTGAAACAGGGGGATTCAATGGACAAGCGGTTAGGTCTCGTCACAAATGATGCTGAAGCTACAGTTCTCCAAGCAGACATCACGGGTTGGGTCTGACCAGTGGCTCCTTTACCGGGTGTCATTCCTCACCCTGTCTCTCTCTCTCTTGCTCTGGGATTTCCTACTGTATCCACTTTCCTGTGAAATTAAAGGCAAAAGCCCCAAATGCATCTCCAAAAAGCATACAGAATCATAAATGGAGCACATCAATTACATCTCCCTCTATCAAATGCTTCAAGCCAATCACAATTTGGCAGATGGCTTTTCATTATGATTCTGTTTTGCCCAAGATGTTTGCCTCCTAAAATAAGGTTTTTGTTGCAACTGTAACTTACTGTAACTGTGTTGAACTACAGCACATTAAATCTCTGTCTTTTGCAAAAACATCCAATTTCTACTGCTTCACTGATAAACTCAATTCAAGTCAATTTTTTTTACCTCAAATTATTGATTAATGTGAGACAGTATTAAAAGGGCAGGCTGAATTTCTTAAACAGTATTAAAATAAACACCAGCCTACTAGTTTTAACAGGAATCACATTACTCATATCCCTACTTCCCTTCCCTCTTCATCTGTCTTACTAATTTGTCCTGAAAGTACAGGTTATATAGTGCTATATAAATGAAGTTCTTATTACAATATGGCCTGCAGCAAAACAAAGAATCGAACCATTGCATTTATGGAACTGTTTTTGTTTGCCTGAAAATCATGTGCATTTATTGCTTTTATCCCTACATCCTTTAATGTGGTCCTCACTCTCCTCTGGCTTGAGTTGCTTCACCCAGGTCACTGGGCCTCTTCTTTTCTCCCTTCTCTCACGATTGCATGTTAATATGGTCTTCGTAGCACAGATATGGCTCAGCCAGAGGCCAGGAAAAAAAAGAAGAATCAGCAGCCTTTATTTCCAACCTCTCTATGCTTTTATTAGAGATGATACAGTGTTGGCCTTTTTGACATTTATACAAAACAAACAGAAAACAAGACAGCAGCTTCTGGTTGACTCCTCACTGGCTCCGATCTCCTCTGTTCTCTGAAGACTTTATGGGTCACTCCTCCAGAGAAGACAAGAGTGTGAGTGTGTGGGGGGTGTATTGAGTTTTAAAATTCTGTGTAAGATTTTCTGAAACGAACTGAAACGTGATTATCTTTTTCTTTTTTTTTCACCTGTGGTTGTTATCTTTCTCTCAGTCAAACACACATTAGGTTTTAAATAGTTCTGGTCCAGGACTGCTCCTCATGATCAGGTCAGGGTGACTGAAGATGCTCACTAATCAAATGATGAAAATAATTTGAATAATAACGCTTTTTGATCGCCAATAATACTTTGAGAATGGGCACATTTTTGTGAACAGAAAGCAGGACTCACTAGCTTGAGACATGACTTTGAATGATTTGGTATATAGAAAGGATGCATTGGTATCAGGATGTCAAAATTCAGACCAATTTTTAAGAATATTTCTTAGGACTTCCCTGTTAAATTGTAAATTTGAAGGATATTTATATTTGATAAAAATGATTCTGACCACTAAAAACACGTCTTTTGGAAGTGTCAGGCACACTACTTGGGTTATAGTGTTGCTTACGCCAAATTTAGTTTAATTTAATGTCTTTGAAATTGATCTGCATATTACACTGCTCATAGACTAAAATCCAAGCCCTTGGTCAACAGTTTGATGTGTGATTTACTACTTTACTATCTGTTGAAACATGGATTGTATAACAAAACATAAACAATGCTATGCAAGTTAAAAGCAAATGTATGCAGTGAAAAATATTCAGTTAAGTACAGTGAAATACAATCAGTCATCATTCAAAAACAGTCTCAATCTTAGTCAACGAATGAAGTGAACTTAAGCTACTCGCTGACAGGATGTCAGTTTTAGGGCAAGGCCTATACCACATTTGGGCTTTAGTTAATAAATGTAGCTGCATGGTATTTACATTGACCTATCATTTTATCAGCTGGAGCCACTTTGAATTGTCTGTATCTGTTGTAAACAGACTGGAAATCTGTGAGGACAAAAGAGTAATTGGTACCCAGTCTGTTGGCTGGACCTGCAGCTGCAGGCTGAAACAGAAAATTCTGGACCAGGAGGTGTGCCGTCTGTCTGCTCTGTGCTGTCTGTCTGTATCGTCTGCAGGCCGTTTTGATGTTCACCTGCCCCTCAAACCATATACATACATATATTTACACAACTGTTTTTCCAAATGGTCTCGTTCAGTCATACGTGTGGAGATGAGACGTGCCTGTGTGTGTATTTGTGCATGTTAGTTCTGTATCTGATCATACATTAAACACCCACACGGTCTTATCCTGCAAGATTCTTACATCATGTCTTCTCGACCAATTCTTTATACCTCAAAACTGCTGCATATCCAGTCCTTGGATTTACAGCAAACTGATGTTTACAGTGTCAGCCCCCTATCCAACACACAGTCTGTAGCTGAGGGGTAGCCAAGTGTTCATTGGAGTTCATGTTCTCCATGAGTTACCAACACTGAAACATCTCACAATGTGACACGAGCAGAAGTTCCACCTGCTAAAACTTGTAGCTTCTTTTGTAGTTGCTGTTGTCTCTCAGGGATCAGGTAGTGCAGAATAAACCAGAGCCAAGTGTTGGCCAATCCACAGACTACAGTCCAAGCTTTTCTGTGGTGTGTCAATCGACTGTGTGTGTGTGTGAGTGTGAGCAGGTGGCCTCAGCTCCAACTCGTGCTTTGGAGTTCTTGGCGGAGCCAGGACGGCAGCGGTTGGCCCAACCGATTCAGCAGACGCAGAAGCTCCATGTTGCTCTCACGGTAATACTCTGCCAGAAAGGCACGTGACTATATGCAGGCGTGCAAACACACGCACGAACACACACAAACAAACAAACAGGCACACAGAAAAAAAACGGTTATTGATGACTTAATGAGCTGTTATAACATGTAATACTCTCCTGTTGCTAAGCAAATCATTTGGTTGTGGTTTCTGGCTGTTTAGCACTCTGCAGTTTACTTAATGGCTGACATGCTTCTTAAAAATCCCATATAATGCTGTTTTGGGTTCAAATATTTATTTATGTGCCTACTGAAGCATGTTCACAATCACTAATGTTCGAAAAAAGTGTCTGTTCTCATGTACTGCCACGCAGCCCGTCTCATCTGATCAGTATCAAGTATCAGTTGGAGTTCAGGCGTGTAATGTAAACCTTGAAGTTTAATCAGGTTAAATTGGGTCAAAACCTAACTCAAGGTCCCCATTAGATGTGGGATCCATCAGTTTGGTATTTGGAATAAAGTATGGTGTGCAAGAATGTGCAGTGTGGATTCACCTCAGAACTCATCTCTGAGTATTTCCTGCCTTTACTTTTCCCCAGACATTTGGCCCGACCTCCTTCGACCCGCTGACACCAGAAACCTTTGCTGTCATCGTACCTGTAGAAAGAAACAGTGTGTTCATTCCCAACCCAAAACAATAATTATTTTATTTGTGGTATATACTCCAAACTTCAATAAAAATATATCCTGGCCCTTCCCTTTGGATAACTTTTGCTTCCCTACCATATGTCAAATTAGCCTTGTGACAAAACATGCATTTTGAAGTCTAAGTGTGTAAGATGTGTGGTGTGAGGGTGTTACAAACATGAGAGCCTGGGTGTAGTTGAAGATGGGAGTGACACCGAGAAATCTCTGGATTCCCTCCATCACCAGTGCTGGGTTTGACCTTAGCAGGGCCCCGTCCACGATGTGCAACTACAAAACACAATCACAATCAGTAGCTGTTTTTCATGGACCCAGATGATCAGAATAAAAATGCCTCATGTAAAGACATCAATCAGAAAAGACTGATCCATTCCAGCTCATTCGGAAAGAAATGTCATTGGTATCGAGACAGCAAGAGGGCTGGACTACGCCGATCGTTGTACATCCATTTCCACGCTCGTTTTGATGACATGGGAGAGAGAAATGCATTCACACTGGATCCGTTTCTGGAACGTCAGCACACGAAGCATACCCATGATCAGCTGTGCACACATCACGGGAGAACTTCAAGATCATGCGGGGTTAAAGAGAAAATCGTGTGGACAACATGTCTCTTTGTCTTTCTGAGGATGATTTGTCTTTCGTTTGGGGCTTATTTTAACGTGACGTTGATGAAGTGATGTAAAATACGATCGCTAGTCCGTATATCGTGTTTCATTTTGAAATTGACCGGATGCTCTGTTCCTTGTCTGACTTTCTGTCCGGGTTGTGATATTCTGTCTAGCTTGACGGATGTCTGCAGCTTACTCTGTCGAAAATAGACCTGCAGTGCATTTGAAACGGAGCTGAGCGATGTGGCGCTGGTGGCACGCTCTGGAGACGGACCGCCACAACCACTGTTTCAACACAATAATTGACTAGAACGGCGGCTAACTACAGCGTTTTGCTGATGGACCGAGGCTCTGAGTATGTGTGAATGTGCCTGGAGAATGAAGCAAACAAGCAACTAGGATTCCATGGAAACAGGATTATTTACTTTAGAAGCCCTGCTAGCTGACCAATCAGCTGATATCAGCTACAACATGTACAGTATATGCTTCACTCTTTGACCTGCATTATGTCTATTCTTAACTCATGCAAGATGTGTAACTATGATGGATAGTAGCATTTTGAGAGGGTAGAATTAAGCGGGCTCTGTGTGTTGTATCCATAAATGGACAGTAGGGGGCAAAATTGTCAAGAACATAAAATAAAGCAATGGTCTTATCATGCACCCATGAGCAGCAAATGCTTCTTATTGAGTTTCCTTAAATCATTGTGTGCTTGCATATTTCGGCTCTGTCGAAATGTTATCTTAAAGAAGAATAACACTATTCACATCTTAAAACATTCAAACTGTGACATTGCAGCAAACATCATCAAAAGGTAAACAAAGGTATAGGTCACACATGTAGTGTCACTAATGGAGGCTAATCAAATCAGTGCTCAGTGATCAGGTGTTTCATTGAGTTCAATTAAACCCCAAGAATTTTTTTTAAAGCAAACTTGTGAAACCAACCATTCATTTAAAGGTTTTATCATGCAAGGAATTCATCTAAAAATGTAATGGTCTCTGAAGTGAATCATTAATAATATTTTTTTTCCATAAAGAAGAAATCCCTGAACAGAAATCATCTGTTATGACTATGACAGCACACTGGACGTGTATGTATGTATGTATGTCACGTATGTATGTATGTATGTGTGTGTGGTGTGGTGTGGTGTGGTGTGTGTGTGTGTATTACAGTACCTGGCTGGGCTGGTATTGCTGCAGCCAGTGCTCCAGGTGAGTTGCATAGGCACCTGGATTAAGGCAGCGTCTCTGAAGGACCAGCAGGTCCCTGGGGCCAGAGGGGCCTGCTGTCACCACTGCATGGAAGGTGTTGTTGAGGGCTGCGGGGTCCTGGTGGGCCCTCTGGTGCTGCAGTCATGAAAAGACACACGGGCACATGAAAGATAGTTCAACGGATTTGAGACATGTGTACAGTCTGAAGCAACTTGATTTCATTTTAAACAAATACACAGAGCTACATTTATTTCAAGGGCCCACACCACGACAGTGATTGATTCATTTACATGCATAGTGAAAGAAACTTTAGGAAACACAAAGACATCATAATTTTCTTGCTGATTGTGTTTTATCAGTAGTGACATGTCCTTCCCTGATTTGCACACCCCTATCCTGTTTCCCTTTTGAGGGAAAACAAATGGAATCATCCTCGTGTTGCAGCAGTTCATTAAACATTAACAATTTACTAAAGGCCCATCTGAGCTTGTTGTCGGTGGAAGCTGCTGTTGAGATCTATTTTATAATTGTACTGCAGAAAGCTAATACCATCATACACATGACCAGTGTTTATGAATGGTCACTTTTAGTGCAGTTTCAGGCATGGCCAGATGTTAGTGGTTTAAACAGTGCTACATTTAGTTTTTGAACTGAATCAATGCTGGTTTCAAAACAGCAGTATTATTTACACTAAGTACTGTACACAGAGCTTGACACAGTACTGGATGTTTACTGTAAGAGCAGCTGTGAAGATGATCTTGGTTCTCACCTGGTACCAGGAATAAGCCCTATCCGATGGGTTGATGAGCACTGCCAGGATTTTGGCTCTGGGGAGCAGGGCGGCAGCTCTTTTTGGAGCTACCTCTGTGTCGAAGTAGTTGGCACTCTTTTCAAACATGAAATCTGTGCTGACATTTGAAGGGAATGGGAAGAAGTCCATGTACCTAGGGAGAACAAACATACAACATTGTACTAGTTAGCCAGCATTTAAGCATATTTAATGTCCACAAGACATTTTGATTATATGCTGCATGTTTAATAATATTTTCTCCGCATAATGCCTTTATTGATAACACAGTTGGAGATAGACGGCAGTCTGCCATCCCGACTGAGCTAAACCAGCACTCTTATTACTGCTGTCCTATTGAACTGACTGTAATTTTTCATATTAGCTAATTCAAGAGATTTTAATCTCTAGCATCTCGTTGTCCGTTTCAAACTTGTTGCCATTAGTTAAGAAATATCTAATATTTTCAAAACACCCTCAAACATAGTAGAGACACCTCTTTACTGAACTGGTTAGGCACTTTGAGTAAACAGCAGTGTGACAGCTCCAAGATTAGATTAAGCTTCCGGATTCTTAAATGGTCAAACCAGGTCTTTAAGACGGTTGTTTGAAGGTTCAAACAACAGTGTTAACAGTTTTAGGGTCGCTGTTTTTTCAGTTAATCAATTATCCATTTAGTCTTTAGTAGGTATATTTGTCCTGGCAGCTGTTGTAGGTTCAGTGTCCCTGAAACAAACCTGCATGTGACTACCAGGAGATAGCTCTCTAAAGGTTAGCACTGAGACACAGAGCGGGACTATAATAGCAACACATCTTTCAATTAGACTGATAGGTGTTTTCCCTTATAATCAGCCCGGCAAGCGTGATCAGAAAAAAAAAAAATTAATAAATATTGGGAAGGGGGGGGGGGAGAAATAGAGGCTAGGATGTCATTCTGTTGTACTAAGCACTGGCGACTGTGAAAGCAGGACACAGAGTGTAGCAGTCCTGTTATTACCAGTCAATCCCATTGTCATAATTTGTTCCACTGAAGAACTGGATCTCCTCAAAGGTGGTGGGGCTGGGGAATGAGCTGGTGATTGCTGGGTGGAGACTCAGGAATGAATGAAGTGCTGTAGTGCCTGTGAGAAAAGAACAGACACCAAATCATAACAATAAAGAGAAAGAAATATGGAAAAGGATTTTCTTTGCAAGTATCAAGACAAAACAGCACATTACCTGTTTTCTGTGGTCCAATGACAAGAAACTTAGGAAGTCTGTCGCAGGTCTTTTCTTTTGACCAGATATCTTTGTGTCTCTTATCATGACAGGGGTTCTGAAAAATAGTGTAGCTTATTTAAGTGTGAATCACATCATGAAGCAAGTACATTCAGCACTTAAGGCACATTCCAGCATTCCCACCTAATCTATTTTCTCAAACCTGTGCAAAGGGAGCCAAGGTATAAACAAACTTACTGTATGTAACTTTCAAAATACTGTTAGCAGCGATACCGCATGGCCATCAGTAACATGTTGCTCACTCTCCCTTGCATGCTCGTCATATGGGCTCGTATGTACACAAACGAGCATCAACATCGCCCCTGAAATACTGGATATTAACTGGCATAATGTTTCCAGGGGAGGAAAGTGGATGAGTCTGTGTGTCACATTCTCAATCCTCCAAAAAGCAGGAGTGTGTGATGAGTTTGTCCGCCTGTGAGAGCTCCTAGGACGGATAAAAGTGTGTGGAAGGCGGCCTTCTGGCTGTGCAGGTAAAGACTGGGAGTGTGTTATGAGTTTGTATTGTTCATTTCTGTGAGTGGATTGAGGAGGATGTTGAGAATGTAAATAAAATGACACTGCCTGGAGCCTTGGTGGAAAATCGGACCCGGGCAAAATAGTATACAGGCAACACAGATAGACAGAACATCTACTTTTTCACATCAGTTCACTTATTAGTGGGAAATAAAAAATGATTTATAAATGTAAAAAGTTACTGTAAAACAATGTGAATTGCCTTTTGTCTGAACAGCGTGATATAAATAAACGTGCCTTGTCATATATATGTAACTTGTAGTAATACATAAATCATCAGGCTGTTAGGCAGCTCGCCTGACGGCCATGCGCTATCCCTACAAATGCACTATATTTGAAAGTTACAGCCTCTTTTAGACAAGCTCATTTAGTCTGTTGCAAATACACCCCCCCCCCCCAATTCTGAGTAACGTTTGGAATTAATAAAAGAAGAAGAAGAAATTTTTAATTTGTTCTGTCTACCCCTTTTCTGCATCAAGTATTTTGTTGGGGTAAAAGTAATTATTTGGTGTTACTGGGTCTGGGACTCTGCGTGCAGAGAGAGCTGTTTTGTCTCTTCCTCAGTTCTGTGAAATAGTCTTACCTTTGACCCCTTTCTGTGTAAAAGACTGTGTAAACTTGTGCAACAACAGTGAAAAAAAGACAGCTATTCTTTCACAAATACAGCAAATGGGCAACAGGCACAGCTGCAAACAAATCAAATTTAGCATTGCAGTGAAGAATGTATGGGCTAGATTTAGTGACATCTTCTCCCAGCGAGTTTGCAACACAGCGCAATCATTTGCATATCAAGCCACCAAGGTGATCCACAGAGACCAACTGTAATAAATGATCTGAAAGTTTAGATCTTAAGCGTTGAATTTAATGAGCTCACCTGCCAAAGTGGGTCTCTCTCCTCAGGGAAGATCTGGAAGTATTTATCTGCAAGCTGGACAGGCGGCAATGTCTGCAGCCGGAGGTTGGTCCAACACTGGACGAACTTCACCAAAGACTCAAAGGTGTAAAGACCCAGCCGATCATTGCCATAGTTTGATAGGTGGGTCATGAAGATACTGATCTGGATTGAGAAGACACAATTCAAGTGAAAAACAAAGTCAACTAAACATTTTATTTGCTGTTTGAGCAACTCCAGTCTCATGTCCTGTTACTATAAACTTTAATGCCGACAATGTATTTTTCAGAAATATGGCATTTAACGCACCTCACTGGTAATGAATGTAACTTTCTGTATGTGCAGAATTCAGTGGCATCACTCTAAATTAAGATACATTTGCTCCTGGATTTCACATCACATTTCTGTTGAGTCACATTTAAAGTCAAATTCATTGCTGAATCTGACATCACTAGAAAAAAAAAATTATTTTTATTTTTTATAAGTAAATCATCTGTAGCGTACAAAGGCTTTTATCAGGTTGACAAGTGAATGCTTCAAATCTTAACCACTGAATACACGTGGATGGTTTTCTTACAGGGTTAAGGAGTACAGTGAGGAAGAGTTCTCCTCCCCTGATGCTCTTGTCCAGCTCCTTTGAACCTCCGGGATATTCATTGTAGAAGATCGTATGGGTAAAGAGACCACAAGTCTGCCTGGGCAGCACCTACAACACAAAAAGAATGTCAGCTGTTTGCAGAATACTCCGACTGCAAGCGTGATCATTGGATTTTATTTTTGTGGATATTTGGTAATATTCTACATTTTCTTAAAGATCAAAACTCAAGTGGAGGGTTTGGCCATTGACAGACTGGATGTGATAATGATAATGGACCTTTTTCCTTTCCGATGCCTTGTATGATGGAAGGGGTAAGTTCACAGATTGTTCGCTATTTACATTAAGAGTCAACTTTAACACAGCAAGCTTACGAAACATTGATGCAACTACAAAACTCGATAGAGCTTACTGGATATCAATTAAGAATGTGTTATTGTGTTGTGTATTTTTCATCTTTAGTGCTGATTAAAATCTCTCTTAAGCCCCGTTTCCACCAAGCGGTCCGGTACGGATCAGTACAGTTTGGTTCGGTAAAGCCTGATCCTGTTTGCGTTTCCACAGCCAACCGTGCCCTATTTGGTAGGCGGCGTGTAAGCCGGATGCCGATAGCTGCGTCAGCTACCTAATAGTGTCACGTGATAGCAGCTAATCGCTAATAGCTAACTCACTAATAAATTCAACAAAAGGAGAAAAACGCGACACAGTAAACAGAACCAACGATGGAAGACATCCAGCAATCCTCTACTCTGTCACTGTCATGTGACTCTTTATTACAAAACACAATCTTAGTTGTTTAGTTTAGCTTAGTTTCAGAGAAGGCTGACGAAATACAGACGAATAAACAATCAACTGTGTATTTAAACAAGGCAGGGTTGTGTTTGCCGCTGTCACACGGGAAGTGACGATTCTTTCGACCAATCAACGAACTGCAGTGCTTAGCTCCACCTATAAGAGTCCGATGGATATTATTGGCACCGCAACTGAAGGGTCCCAAAAAGTAGGATGGTACGGGTCGGTTATTTGGACATCTTTCTCGGCTTTAGTCTATGGAAACGCCATAAAATGTGTGCTGTACTGCGGCGAACCGAGCTGAACCGATTGATGGAAACAGGGCTTTAGTCACCCTTTTTTCTTCCTTCAGAGAGGACTAGTCGTAACCACACACCACAGAGCCAAAGAGATTAGTTGTTTGTTGCGTCCTCAGGATTCCTCGCCGAAAGCTTTGGTCTCGCAAATAAAGCTTGTTGTTCACTAATCTGAAGATCTGATCACCAAATCCTCCAGTACATTTCAGGTTTACTGGGGGAAGATACTCAACCCAAACCTGCTCTCCAAGATGTTTGCATGTGTATGTATGTGTTGGATAATGATGAGCCTTGAACAGCCTGGTTATTGGGCCATTAATGTGAGTGTTTGAATTTGAACATGTAACGTCAAGCCCTTTTCATCTCTATTCGGTTTTCTCCGTTTACAAGATCGGATTGTAGCAGAAAGTGAATTCTTTATTAAACCTGAAGTTATAGTTGTTGTGTGCCAATCATAATATTACACGACACCACTTGCGGGTGTTTGCAAGGGACAACTTTTGTTAAATCTGATATTTGTTGAATTTCTCTGGTCTGACCTGGATCCCATTGTGGATGAAGCCACGGCGGTATCGAGCGGGCCTCAGATGAGGGTATTCCTCAGTGCTGGTCACCTTGATGCCCCATACAGACTTCCAAGCCTCATACAGCTGGCTGTGAACTGGGTAAACCCCAGAGTGATGTGGTGCCACTGCATAGCCCATATCTGTTGGGATGCCGTGCTCCTGGAGAACGTAGAAAGGAGGACAGCAGGTGCAGCAGAAGGGCAATAAGGTAAGAAAAGGTAAGCTAGTTATGATAACAAACATTTGCAAGTATAGTCCAGCTTACAGTACCGGTCTACAAGTATAGTGTATGTTGTAAAAAAACAAAACATTTTCTAGCGAAAAAAAAAGCTCCTTCAGTGAAACATGTAGCTAATACACACACCTTTCATTCCTCATGAAGCCATAGAAAGTTTAAAAACGACGCACACTTTGACCCTCACGGTGTCTGATGTGTATTAGTATTACTTACCTGAGCAAAGATCTTGTTAAGCCTCATCTGCTCAGCCAAAACACTGACGTTGTGAAAGAGGTGAGGTTGCATGTGGCTCCACATGTGAGGAAACCACCAGAAGTCCATCCTGTGTTGCAGCAGCATGTCATCTCCTCGATCTTCCTCATCAGTACCTGGGAAAAACCAGCACACAAACATTTGTCGTATTAACCACATCCACAGGTGTATGCATGCGTCAAGTTTTGGGAGCTTCCGGTCTTTAAGGCAATTTGTTTGGCAAGAAAAAACTATTTCCCCACGTCAAAACAGGAAGCTCGGGCCCTGAGCAGCACCATGCCAGCAAAATGCTTTTAGAAAGTTTTACACTGGCTTTGCACCACAGAAATCTCTGACCTCATGCTACTAGATAATCAATGGTTTCAAAGAATCCATACTGATGGATAAAGGATAAGAAACTTTATTTGGCCAAAATTACACTTTGGCTTGTTATTCACTATGACTGAAACCGTTTTTAATAGTATTGGGAAAAAAGGCTGAATATGGGTAGTTAATAATAGAAGTTGTTTAAGGGGCGGACGTGGAGATTGATAGCTTTTGTTTTCTCCTCACATCACTTAAGCTCTTTGGATACCGGGCAGCTGTTCTGGTGATGCCAGAAGATGAGGACACACTCACTTCTAAGTCTTCACGTCTGAATCACTGAAGGGGAAATTCCTAATTGTCTGCACCTAACAAATACTTGTACCTCCTCGTATGCCCACTCTATTATGTGCAGGCTCTCTACTTAGGAAAGGCCCTTGTAATTAATTTGGTGGAGGTATTACTGCACTGAGATTTACATACATTTTTTGCATTATCATATCTCATACATTGGCCTGTGTGTTTTGTTTTTCGTAAAAAGCTCAAGGTTTCTTTCTTTGTCTCCCTGGGGAGAAATTTGCCTTGAATACTAGGAAATTTCTGCACAGACAATACATGAAACAAAAAGATGACTGGACTGCCATCAGTGTGTGCAGACAAGTCTATTTACCATTAGAAGTCCGTCAGTGAGTGAAATTTGTAGGAAGATGCGCCTGGCATATTAACCATTACAACATATTGTGCGTATTTCAAAATGTATCATTTGGTAATAATGTCAAACGTGTCATACCTGTGTGATAGAACTTTCCAGAAAACCCTAAGTTGAAGGTGAAATTAGGAACCAACGCTCGCAGCTTGGTTTGAGTATTGAGCAATGCCTGTGGAAGGATGAGAAAGACACCAACTTCACTCTTTATCGATGATTCCAGTGTAGTAATGTGCCACACAGTGCTCGAGCGATATTTTCTAGAATTTGAGCTCTCACTCACCTCTACATCCGACACCTTCATACGGGTTCCCTCCTTGCCAACAAAGATATCATCCACGTCCACTAGGATGTGACGGTCCAAGGACAAACACAGTCTCTTCCCTGTCAGGTAGGCTATCGCATCAACAAACACCAGTTTGTGTAGCCAATAGTTCAGATTGTTTCCAAAGAGAACTCTCTGAATGCCATCATGAAGGCCCAAGTCCTGGACCACTGTGGCATGCAGGGCCCTCATGGAGCCAGGTCCAAATTGGGCCAGCGCCTCAGAGGACTTGGTGCTGGCCAAAAGCACTGGTTCATAGGTAGAGTGGTTGGACTGGAAAACCGTCCAGTCATCCCCTGGTAAAGAGCCCTGTTCCACCTGGTTGGGCTTTGTGATGTAGAGTAGAGGAGCATTTGGGTTAATATGGTAGTCCCTGAGTCCCAGGTGTGAGTGTAAAAAGAGGGGGAAACCTTTCAGCTGTGCGCTGAGAAGAGAGTTTTCGTTAGCTTTGAAGAAGCCAATGACACCCACTCCATACTCGGCACAGTACTTGTCCAGCAAGTCACGGTTCCAGGCATCCAGATTGACATATTTCAACACATTCTCATAAATGATCAGTGTGTAGCGCCCACGGTTATGCTCTGTCAATGTGGGCATGTCACCTTTACCAGGAGCAATCTCTGTCCGGTAGCGGAAGCGGCTAGATTCTAATATGGCTACTATCTCCTGGCCCAGCTGGGAGTAGATACTCTCTACGAACACCAGGACTACGGGCTGCGTCCTGGAACTGTCCATTGCCTTCACCTGCCGTAGCCGCCCTTGGCGTGGGGGAAGGAAGAGTGGGGCCCTCTGGACACCAAGTCCCCCACCATCAGCCCCGGTACTTGCGGCCAGAGACATCCCCCCTCCTCCTCCTCCTCCTCCACCGCCACAGTCACTGAATGGTAAAGGAGGGGCCTCTTTGATTTTGGGGCTGTTGGAAACATAGTAAGCTAAGAAGGCCATAGACAGCAAGCAGAAGATGATAAGGGCCAGGATGAGGCGGTGAAGCTCCAGCTGGCGGACACCTCTCATTAGCTTCCAAACACCCAAGCCTGCACCTACCATGGTGTTGAAGGGGGGAGGCGGGACTGGGCAGCAAGCAGCAGCGGTAAACGGGAAAGGAAGGCAGAGAGGTGGAGTAGGGATGAGAGGAGGAGGGAATGGAAGCGGAAGATTGAGCAGTAGATACTGGCACTGAGCTTTGCTGAGGAATAGCCATTTACACTAGGTCACCATGGCCAGCATTATCCATTACCTGCTCCTGACTTATATAGCCCTGCAGCGTGAAGAACACACTATGAAATATTAAATAGAGAGATTAAAGAGAGAGGAATGCAATTTAAATCGAACACCAACACAGCTGATCTCTGTGCAGGGACCAGTCGGGTCCTGAAAATAATATCCGAAGTTCAGCCTGAGCTGCTTGGTAGATTTCCTCCTTCAAGCAGCTCTTTAGGTGTCACTACACATGGATACGTCCATTTTCTGATGGTTGTCGGGTCTCTCAACAGAGGTAGATTCTGTTCTGGTGGCCTCTGCTTCGGGGCTGAACCCCCTCAGGCCACCTTGTCTTGACATCCCAGGAAATGACACCTAGAGGCGATAGGAGGACAAAGAAAGGGGCAAGAAGATGGTAAGAAGAAGAAAGAGAAAGAAAGGGAAATTGAATTTGGTTGAAAAGGGACAAAATTAAATCTTTTAATTAAAAAAAAAAAAAAAAAAAAAAAAATCTGTCATAAATTGTCCTCCGTTTCTTCCATGGATTTATTTACATTTTCTTTATTAGATATTTTTTATTTGGCATTTTATTTCATATAGAAACATTGTTCATGTGACATACTGTGCATAGCTCTTCAGCAAAAAAAAACAAAAACAAAAAAAAACAGATCGAGATGTGATTTTTGGTCGATGTCTTCCAGCCCGGAATCATAAGGCAAGTTTCAGATCAGTTTGAAGTAAAATAACAGGAGCAAGGTACACTGCCAGCACTCAGCAGACAGTCTCTCATTTACAGAACAAGAAAAATCCTTCCTATAAGTCAGAAAAGGAAATGCCTTTTTCTTTAGAAAGACTGAAGCACTTTTAAAACTGCCATGTTGGTCTTTGTTTATCATTGACTTTGGATTTTTTCTTTTAAAGCTTGGGGGAAATGTAAAGCAGTATCTGGAAAGAACTATAAATGATTGGAAGTTGCAGATAGTGAAGGTTGAGAAATTCTTACCTTGTAAACCGCGCATATCTGAAAACTTCTGGAAAAAGCAGAGAGACCCCTGAAGAGAGACAGAAGGGAGGGACAGGGACAGACAAAGAGAAAATGTAGGTAAACTGTACAAAAAAACAAATCACATTTTTCTTGTTAATACTAAATCCAAAACACTTCAAACTATCGGTGATAAAAGCAGACTTTTGACCTAAAAGACAAGAAATACCTGGTAGACTTTTCAAACAGGACTTTTTTTTTTTTTAAAGATTTATTTTTGGCCTTTATTGATTGTGAGAGGAAAGTGGATAGAGTCGGAAACAGGGAGGGAGCAGGGAGAGACATGCGGGAAATGGGCCACAGGCCGGACGCGAACCCAGGCCGCCCGCGCGAGGAGCAAAGCCTCGCTATATGGGACGCGCGCGCTGCCGCTGCGCCACCGGCGCCCCTCCAACAGGACTTTTAAGCGGGAACCGTTACCTCGAGCAGCCAATTAAATCCCTTTTCTGTACAATTTAATTTTGTAGCCAAAGTATACACTTTACAGTGTAGTTTCCTTATGAAGGAGAGACCCTTGCGTTCCCATGTTTCAATGCTTGGAAACAGTACAGAGATTAAAAGAAGTCTTTGGAAATTCAGAATTTAGAAGGAAAAAGTCCTGATCACTGAGAAAATGAAATAATAAAAAAAGTGAGTGTCCTGCTTCATCTTTAAAGCCACCCTACCAAATACAGCCAAGGTTAATGTAGAAGGCTGAGGTGATTAAAGAAGTGATTATATGCAATCTGTCAGCACCTGCTTCTTCACTATAGAGTGTATGGGCGTGACTGTATTCATCTGTCAGCACAGGAACACACCCTTTAAAAGAGCACAGCTCTGACACTGACTCATCATTTAGTCTGAGTGTGGTTTGAAAGGTTGGTTGCTCCTGCTGTCACTCCATGATGCTCACCCTGTAGACTATTCATAGAGATGTTGTTGACAATGAGAACATCTGTTTTGATTTCCTGTTAATACGTTTAACTGGAAATCTTTCGCCAACTTCCTTTTTGGCAAAAACTCAAAGAAGCAATGATCAATTAAACATGTAGTCCGAAGTAGACCATGCTTTGGCTGCTTTCAATCCTCTTTCATTTTCTGTGAGATGTTCCTCTGAAGTAGCATCTAAACACTGCTAAGAAGAGTGCCAAGTAGTGGATTTGAATACATACTTGGGCACTCCTATCTTAGTCTCGTGAGTGAGGCATCATGACATTTCAGAGAACCCAGGGAGATGGGCTGGAGGTGAGGAATAAACAAAAGATGGAGTCCAGGAGGTAGAGGAGCAGTGTGTTGAAAGTGTGCTCATAATGAACTTCTGCTGTTTAATGGATCACTGAGTAGAGCTGAGCACTCCTCAGGGACTCACAGAGAACGACTAACAGCAGAAGGGGGGGGGGGGGGGGCGGCACAGAACCAGAAGTAAAGAGGACAAATCAATCTAGCATTCTACTGCTTCCAGACCACCAGTTCTGTGGATAGCAACATTCGAATTATATAATATCTGCAAACAGAGTTAAGAACATTAGGACAACATATAGACATATTGCTTTGTTTTGTTTCCCAGGTATACTCCATCTAAGCTGGTGTTTAAGTTGACAACACATTCACATTACCTCAGATATTTCCAACATTTGTGTATGCCAAAGAAATCTTTAGTTCTATAGTTGTGATGGGACGTGTCTTTTCGTGGTGGCCGCCGTGACACACACGACCTGTTAACGGTTGCCAAGGAAACAGCAGATGTTTCGTTAAAGAGCGCTAAATAAGCAAGCGAGAACTACTGCTACTGAGAGCTGCCCTCCTGTTGCTGCAGGTTCTACCGTGATTAGTATGTCACGTTTATTATACTCGGACACACTGTCCGTAAACACATCCTCTTCCTCACGTCGGTTTCACCCGTTAGTCTTGACTACGGTCAACTCGGAGTTTGGTTTCTGAGGAGTGGAATCCCATGATTCCCGGCCAGCCTTGACCTCATCTTTTGTCATCGTTTTGCTCCTCTGGTGGTAGATTGTACATACCGTGTGCTTAAAGTGAAATTCTCATTTCTATGGACTCCATAAGAAGTAAAGGTATTTTAAGTATCTAAATTTTCAGTATGAATTTCACTGTAACACAAAGCCTGAGGAAAACTTGGGATGAATCAGTTGTACGATGTATGTTTGAGCCCTAGTTTTAATATGCCATTAAGTTTGTGCCTGAAGTCGTACTTGGAGAGAAAAAACAACAACAAAAACAAAAACAAAAGCACACTACTTGTATTTATACATTCAAACAGCATTGACAGAGTGAGCAGCTGGAGGCTTTCATCATTCATTTAATTATCATTAAATGGTTTAACAACATCACGATTCATTGAACATTTAACCTTGATTACGATTAAAGGCAGGTTGGGTAATTTTCTCCAGATACACTTTGTATTAATTCGTGTGCTCTGAGAAAGAAATCTGTCGTCTGTATCAGTTGTAAACATGTAAAAACCAATGTCTGCATTTGACCACGTTTTATAAACCAATCAAGCCTCACTAACCCATACATGTATGAACTGAAATCCACTTCTGGACCAATGGCGTTAGAGCATGTAAGTGAGGGGCGTGGTTTTTGAGGGCGCACAGAGGGTTTTTTTTATTTTATTTTTTAACCCTCTTTATTGACAATTTAAATATATCAGGAGTACAGAGCGGTGAATACGGAGAAAGAAGAGGATGCTGCTTTCAAAATCATGCTAGTTTTCAAAAATGACCTACCCTGCTAAAGGTGCCTTTAATGAACGATTATTTTGATTTCGTTTTTTGCCCTCATAGTTCTCTGACATGCTCTCTTCTGTAAATGCTCAACTAAATAAAGGGGGATATTTTTTACATGAAAGAGTTCATATCCAAAAAACTACTTTGTGGTTATTTATTGAATATTTCAAACTGAGATCAAAGCATCGCCTGAAATGAAAACAACTCAATGTTAAGTTTTCAAGTAGAAATTAACTTCTCGAAAACAGAAAAAAAAAAAAAACATGGTTCTTGTCCCCAGTGTTTAAATGTGACTTCTTTTTGTTTGGTGTAGTCTTCCCTAAAGATAAAATGTGACCAGACATTGCTTCGATGTCGCGGATTGGGCGTGTCGTCACATGACTCTCGGAATAATCGAAAAGGGCAGGATCACGTGGGTTGTAGGTTCTGAAAGTCGGTTCGGATTGATTTCCCATCCCTAGTGTATGTTATGCTGGGTTTTTTTCTCGCCAGTGTAACACTGTCAGAGCACATTGTAAACCATATCACACACACGCAGATGCATTTCTAAGTTGCTTGAACTCATGATGTTCAGTTTGTCAGTCCTCGCCTGGAGAAAAAGTACAAGTGGAAGTGAAAAAGGGAAGCAAGTAGGGTTTGTCAGAGATACTGCCTCATTTTATAACTAAATTAGTTAAAATAGCAGTGCTGGTAATTTCATTTTTAGTTTATCTAATATGTATTATCTATATTAACAAGACGTCAAGTCTATTAGATAGATAGATAGATAGATAGATAGATAGATACTTTATTGATCCCGAGGGAAATTCAAGGCATCCAGTAGCAGTATACAGACAGGCAGGACACAAGACATTAGTTTACAATACACACCCGCTGTCCCCCCTCCCCTCTGTATACAAAATCCCCCAAACAGATTTAGCAGCCCCTATGTGACTAAGAATAAACATAATTATATGTTAAACCTGTGCAGTTAGCATTAGCAGTTAGACTTAAAACTAATATAGCATAATGTACATAACCTGTGAGGAGAGAAAAACATGTGTTGGTTAAAAGAGACCTGTAAACAGTTAAAGATTAATTAGGTGGTGTAACATTATTTCTGCTTTAAGGGTTTCAACTCAAGTGTGTATGTAGAACTGAGAAGTCTGAGTTAACTGAAAATGGAAAGTGTAACAAATTGACTTTTTGTCTGAACCAAGCCCAACTAAGGAGGACAGCTTGCATCATTCAAATGAAACCAAAATCAAAATTACTTTTTCATTGCCTAAGTTAACAACAGGTCAAAAAATTTATAATTTTGATTTCATGTCTGTGGCCAAGTCAACTTCTTCTAAACAGTCTCCATCCTCAACGTTTCTGGAGCGACGTCTCTCATGTAGATCAGCTATTTAAATCACTACAGTAGACGGCCCTATGACTGTGAGCCGCCAGCAAAGAAAGGCAAAGTCAATCAGAAATACTTTATTAATATACGAATCCAAATCAGACTCAGGCCCCGTTTACACGGAGACGCTGTGACAGAAACGCATCAAAACGACCCCACTCCGGATTCAAAGTACAGACCGTCTACACTGCAGGTCTTGCCTGAGTGAAAACGATGTAGTTCTCACGCACGGCCAGTAGTGGGCAGTTGAACTTTACAGCGCGACACTCACCAGTACAACCACTTCCTCCACAACATCCTCTTTAGCGGCTAGTTCTCTTAAGTCTTACCTAAATGCTGCGTATGGTCGCCCTGTGCTTGGGTAAAGGTTGAACAATTTGCCGCAAGTATTCGATGCTCTTTCGGCGGCGACATACACGATGTATCATATCAAGATTCTGTTATAAGAGACTATACAACACGAATAGCTGCTGAAGCACACATAGCACAAGTGAATCCGCTGCCAGTGTAGTTTATGTTTGTTCTTGACTACTGCGCATGTCCAAATGTATGGGGGAGGTGTGGTGAGGTCATCGCAGCCAGAGAGTTCGCTTCGTTTTGTTCACATGGCTGCGATACGCCCCCCCGTATCAGTTTCGTTCCAACCTGGAGGTCGAATTCAAAAGCTTGCGTTTTCACTCCCGTGAAACACTGACGCCGTGTGAACGAAAGGCCAATCCGATACTCAACTGTTTCGTTTTACTGTCACAGCGTCTCCGTGTAAACGGGGCCTCAGTACTCTATCAAGAGGGCTGCTTATGGTTCAGGAAAGGGTCCAAAAACTGCACGTTAGGGTTAGACTGCTCCTCCTGCCATTGGATTTTTTTAACATTTGTATTCATCTGTTGACAGAAATCCCAATCCGAAAGAGTGACCTCTGAGTTAATCCACTCAGGTGGTACTCTATTCAGTTCCAATTTAGCAAGCTTTATTGGCGTGAAGTTAACTGACAATAGTATACTTCAAATACTACAAAAAAGTTCAATAACTAGATTGATAATTACAGATGTTATAAGGACTGAATATGAAGGAAAACAAATACAATGACGTTTCTCTATTGAGCGCCTCCGTCTCTTGAGTTTGAGCATGGAAAATTAATTATGTAGTTCATCTGCTTGCATAGAAACTCATCCTCCCAGCTGCTCTCCTCCAGCTCAACATTCATCTAAACTGCATACTACTGATTAGCAAACCACTTCACTTCAGCCTGTGTGTCAGTGGCTGCGGTTGCATGGACACAAATAAATCGGAATAAAAGCCTGATCTAAATAAAAATGCTGCATGTAAACGTTCATTCCGATAGAGAGGGGTGGTTTATGCCAATCGCTGTTCGGATCAGGATCCATGTACACACTCGATCTGATGGTGTCTGTCTGACTGGGGTCAAACGGTCCTGACTGCACGTCTGCCCCAGTAAAGTGACGTGTTTCCATCAGAGCCTGCTTACAGTCTGTGATCAGAGCGCACAACTTCATAAATGATCGCTGTGGCATTTAAAAGTTTAGTCTCCACTCTTGATCCATGAGGACTAGTCTACTCTCTCTCTCACCTGTCTCGTTTGAATCATGTTTGTGTTTTATGTATTAATGTCTTTCATACGATTTCATACCACCTCATTTTATACAAAGATTACATTGTGGTAAAAAAAGCGTCCACTCTGGAGCGATAGTTGGCGTCTTTCCCAGCGAGCTACAGTAACATGTGCTGATCCAAGTTTGATAAACCTCATGGTGTTCCAAGCCATTAAACATTGAATGTCTGCTGGCACCTAGTCCTGTCACGGTTACAACTTTCAAAGATAATCAACTAAACAAGGCCTGCTTCAAGTACAGTCATCGAAATTAATCTAAGCTTGCCAATTGAATAGTTTTAAATTGCATTTAGATGTCTTCCTTAATTTATTACAAAATAAAGATTTGAATAATAAACTCTTTCTGGCCTGTGATGTTGTTCTGTGGTCATTTCCAGTTTCTCAGATACAACCTTAAAGCCCTGTTTCCACCAAGCGGTCCGGTATGGATGGGTACAGTTTGGTAAGCCGGATAGCGATAGCCGCGTCAGCTACATAATAGCAGTGCAACACAGTGTACACGCTAATAAATTCAATAAAGAAGAAAAATGTGACAGTAAAGAAAGACCAACGATGGAAGACATCCAGCAATTCATCTACTTTGTCGTTGGCATGTGGCTCTTCATTACGAAATGCTATCCAGCTTTGTTTCAGAGAAGGCTTTGTGCTGTGAGAAAGGTCAGTTGTGCAAACGTGTCGACACTGAAGCACACGGCTGACGAACACCTTCTGTTGTTTGAAACCAAAGGATCCATCTGTAAGAGGAACAAATCATACCCAGATTGTTTTAGTGCGGAGAGCTTTGAGGTCTTTAACGAACAATCCTCCACACTTGTCTTGCAGGTTGAATGAATCTTTACAAATCTTGCTCAGCTGTTCCTAATCTGGTCATGTGATGAGTGAAATCAGGCTCCGTCTACTAGTGGTGTGATACAAGTCCAATGTCCGGAACGGTCTTTGAAAAAAAAACAAAGCGATGGGGAAAGTGTGCAGGTGATTTAATTAAATTAATAATTAAATTATTAATGTGACCCCTTTACACTGTAACACCACGGCCATGTGAATCCATGACTGAACTAAAGAAACGCCAAGAAATTATTTCTTGTCAGGTGTGTTTATCTAAACTGTCAGAATAGTATTTTTTGCTTCTTACAGTAGCCACACAAACACACAAAGAGATAAATTACACGTTTTTAACAAAGGCCTCCCAGATCATGGGGGTAGACGGCACATTCATTTTCATCAGGGAAGCAAAACAGACTAACTTTGGTTGGAAGAATTAATCTCACATCCACACTGTGGAGTTACGCTTTATGTCTGTACCGTTGATTTCACTTTACATGGGCAGGCGGCCAAAGAGCCATTGTTCAAACACTGTGTAAGTGCAATTCTTCTATTTCCATCTTTTTTGTTGTTGCTATATTCATTTCCCTTGTTAAAAACTACAGAATGCAGCACTTGTGTTTACTGTTTTAAAGGTAAAACAGTGGAAGTCTTGGGGGGGGGGCTAAATTTAATTCAACACCTTTGCTTTTACTGTGGTATGATTAAGTAGGTTTAAAGGGAGATGTCTTTCTTCAATGTCACACACATATGCGCACGTGTGTGTGTGACATACAAGGTAAGAAAGGTACCACGACTGCCTCATTTTGAGCCAGGATAAACACTGTCATCGTCAATGATTATCTCACACGAACAGGACTTTGTGTTGGCAGCCACTCATTATTTTATCATTTCAATTTAGAGACATCAAAAAACTTAACTGGGCATCCTTAGTCTTGGTGCTGATCTCACAAGGATACCTAAGAGGTTGTATATAATTGGCTTACTTTAAAGTGTAACCTTTAGCAAATGACCCCCCCCCCCTCCATCCTAGCACACCGGGTGCAGCTTTCCCAGCAGCTGTGACAAAGGAAGACAAGTGGAAAGTGATTTCACAGGAAAAACACTAATAGACTTTACAATTGAACTTTTGTGCCACAGCTGACGATAACTTTCCAAGACAAAAGTCACAAGCTTGTGTGGCAAGTGACACACAACCCGACACGGTATGTGCACTGAAGTGTAGCCACTGAGAGAAGAAAAAAAAATCACAAATACACTGCTCTAATCAACCAACAATCTGGAGTAAGAAAAAAATGCATTAATGAAATACGGAGATTCATCAATTTTTGTTCCTGTGCCTTTTGGAAAGAACGTCTGTTTTTGATCCGTCTCATGTTCCTGGAAAGGCTTTTCCAGGCAGAAGAACTTCTATTAAAACAACTGCTGAATTGACAGTATGACCTGGAGCACAGTATGTAGCATTTTATTAAGGGTAGTGCATTTATCCAAAGGACAGGATCATGAATGACAACAGGAATAGTCTTACACATGCAGTAGCAGCATGGAAATAAGTTTTTCTTTTTTCTAGTTTATTGAAACAGATCTGACTTTCTATGTCACCCAGTACAGACATTTTTTTTTTACTTTTTAACTGCAGGGCAGCCTAAAAGACCTGCATACAAACATTTCACTTCATGATTTGTCACCTAATGCCGTTTTAGCTCTAGAGCTAAACAATACCTCAGAAACATCTTCACTGTCCTCGGTACCAGTTCCATATAGTTTGAAGATTATTCATCCAAGATGTTAGAAACAGAAACTGAGAAAAGGATCCCTCTTAAAGGATGTGCAATGTAATACCTTGTAGGTGTGAGCAGACAGGACTCTCGTGCTCAGGGAGCAGAGGGCGGGGTTAGCATCGGGAAATGCTTCCTGCGCAAACTATTCATTACTACCTACCTGTAGGGCCCTGACATGTTTGAACACACCTCCATGCTTCAGCCTCTAGGTAGAAACTTTCCACAGACACCCATGATCATGCCTTGAAACCACTGTTTTTGTAGAAACATGTACACGGTTGGCTTTTGTGTTACAGAAGCTTCAGAACTACAGAATTCAGTCACACTCAGCTCATGTCTAACACCTCAACATGTCAATGTCGTACACAGTCGCTGAGGTTTACTTTTATTTTGAAGTAATAAGACCATTTGTACCCTTTCAGATCTAAGCGGCGGTGGAGTTTGTAGAGAAAACCTTGATTTTCCTCAACCCAGATCTGATTATAAAACTGATCAGTGTCATCTCAGTATCCCTATCTTTGAATTCACATTGCTCATGGTATTGCAGAAGCACAGCACAGCTCCACACACATACACACGCACACACACAGCGCCGCTCTCCCCTGTTATTCTGACCAACAATGCCTAGCCTAGAAGAGATCACTTCCTCCCCTCATTACACCATTGATATGGAAAGCAGAATGTCATAGTATCTGGCCTTGAGATGTGCGCCTGAATAGGACTACAAAACTTGAGTTAATATACAAGCTGTTAACAGGTTTGTAGGCCGAGCTTTTGTTTCCTAGAAAATTAACCACAGGGACAGGTTATGTTTAAATAATGTATTCAAAGTTGCTGTTTGATTTAACGGTCAAGCTGTATTTGACTGAATTGTTTCGCATTGTATCAAACTGACTCTTCCTGTCGTGTAATTAACTGGCCCTGAATCAAGATTTGGAACAGGATTGTCTTGTAAAAGAGAGTTGTACACCCCATCGTGGACACATTCGAAGCCATCACTGTATTTTGCAACACAGAGCCAAAAGCTCATCGATAACATTTAACTAACATCTGTTGTTTTTACACGGGAAAAATGGGGCTTTTAAAGAATGCTGCACGGAATTTAAATGTACAAGTCACTTATACCCAGGTAACTTGGTGCTCTCTCTGACTGTGAATGATCTCATTGCTGACACACGATCGTCCCTAACATGAGGCCTTTTATTTGGTTACTTGTCCAGGTGCTCTTGTTTGCTCAGGCTCATGTGTGCACAGTCCCTGTTGCAAGACTACTAACAGCAGCTCTACATCTATCTATATGTTATTTGGATGTAAATTGTAACGTTAGTGCAGCTTTTTTTTAAGTGTGGTTTCACTTGATACTGCATCAACAGGAATATGTGGAAACAAGCAAATACAAAGGAGAATGAGAGTCCTCACTGATGATAATATTGTGAAGGCAGGGTTGTCCATCAAATGGAATTACATTTATATTCAGAGGACCAATTTCCTTTTATAAATCTTTATATTTAATATGACAAAACATTTGTTGCTGGGTTCTTAATCACTAATTATAGTAGCCAGTAGTATTAGAATATAGCTGAATATTATAAAATGGTCTTCCTTATATTTGCACCAGTCCAAGCTCTATGAGTAAAACAACTGACGTGGACAATGATGAAGAAAGAAAAAAACTTTAATAAGTTTAATACTCACTTGATGACCTTCACTCCATTCCCTTTTGTATTTGACTGTCATTATTGTTGCTCTTTGTATTCAAATAATGTGTGCATCTGTAAAGCTCGCAGGTTTCAGTGCACATTTGCATGCGTTTGTTCAAAATCCATCAGAAAGTAACCAGAAAAATCAAACACCGCTGACGTCAGGGCTGGGTTTTAATAGCCTTCTTCTCATGCACAAACACTATCTTCCTGCAAAAACCACCTCTGGGGCTTTTCCTCGTTATTATTGAGTGTTATCTCGACCATCAGGATAGAAGTGGGCCTACGCCTGATAGGCTGTCCACTCTAGAAGTGAATGGCACAAATCAATCAGCAGACAGTACACTGACAGAGGGATAGCAGCTTTATATATCCACCTACTTCTGAATGTGCCATTTGGAGCTCACTAATCGTTTACATTTCAACAGGAAACCCAGACTCTTTGAGCCTGCTGACCTATCTTACTGCTGTCAACAGAGACTTTTACTTTGAAGCTCCCAATCAAATGGACTTTAAATTATACCTAAGCCAAGCATGATATCTTACTAAAGAAGTTCTGTTCTTCTTTATGTCTGTTTGCAAGCAGGATTGAGAAAAAAAAACTGTCTCAATATTTATGAAATCTGGCGGAAGGGTGTAGCTTGGGCCAAGAAGGATCCCATTAAATTTTGGATCAGATCCACAGCTGACTCACGAATAAGCAATAAAAGCTGATCCAATAACCCACTGCTGTTTTTAGTTTTTTTCATTCTTAGCATTTGTGTTATTTGTGTGTACACATGGTGTGTGTTTTCAGTTTTTTTTTTCTTCCAAAAAGCATTAGTATTTCCATCGTAGAACTTTACAGATATGACACTTAAACAAGCAGAACCAAAATCTGAAAGAGGTGAACCAGCCTCTGAGGGTGCACAACACTAGACCCCGTTGCCCAATACATCATACCGTGCCAAAGCACGCTTGTCCCCCTCCTCAGTCCCCTGCTATTCCACTCCTGCGTTGCTCCAGGCCCAACCGGGCCTTTAAAATGATTGCCGAGCGGAACGATCGCATGTTGCATATTTGTGCTAGCGCTCATGCATTAGCAACCGTACCACGCTAAAGCTTCCTCTTCCTGCCATGCAGGCCAAAGGAAGTGGACCATGCTTGAGCACTGCATGGACCACTCACACAGTCACTCCAGTCAAACAGACTGGACTGTGGGGTTCAAACGTGCTTGGGCACGCTACCGATTGCCAGTGTGAGCTCTCACTGAAGCCCCAGGAGTTATACCTGAAGTTACCTCCCTAACAGAATAGGACTGGGCTGCTTGCCGATGCAATAATATATTGCCAGTGGCTAACAGTGAGCAACCGTAGAGATGACTTGTTAAAATCGTTTCTGTTTATACAGTTAAGTGTCCTTAACTTATTCAGTTATTAATTCCCAGGGCATGCAATAGAGCCTTCTAAATCTTGCGTCAGGTTATTATGTATGTAAGAGAAGGGGGACAGAGGTTGTTTAGTAACAAATGTGTTGTGTCCTGGATGAATAAAAAGTCTGTCTGTCTGTCAACCAAAATTTCAATCCCAATACAGAAGCACGTTGTGATATTACATTACCACCTCAGGCCAGCTTCCTAACAGCCATAATGTATGTAGTCGTTAGCATGGGAGTCTTCTCTACATCAGTTCTGTCTGTATTCTGGTTTCTGGTCAATCTGAGACCTGAGTTGTGAAAGGTTACAGGCTGTTCTTCTGTACCCTCAGAACACACCATTCACAACAAAACAGCTAAAAAAAACCCCACAAGAGTCAACCAAGATTATGATGTCTTAGGTGAACAGATTAAAGACGTTTATTATCCTGCTTTAAATAGCTAAATTAACAGCTGATTATTCAGGATGCTCTGGCAGGACTGACAATTCAGCTGTCACAGGTTGAACACTGGTTGCTACTTAGTCTTCCATCTAGTTATATCTTCATCTGATTTTATTTTTAAACACAGTCTTGTATCCCACCTCAAATAAAGCATCCATTCACTTATTGGTTCTTTCTGTACATGTCTCTCTGTCCTGCTCGTTTGCTCTCTTCCTCTCTCTGGGCAGGGAAATGCCAACAGAATTAGTCAACAACAATTCGTGGAAGTTGGCCAAGCGAAAATCAAGAGCTGACATCCTTCATTGCGTCGATACATGTTTTTTTAATCCAGAAGCAGCACAGAGTTCAAAACATCCTCACCAGCAAGTCACATGGTAGTCGAGTCGCAGACGATAACTCGGATACACTTTCTCTTAAAGATCATGGGCTTTAATAGAAAATCAACCATGGACATTGATGGCTCAATTACACATCCCCCCACCCTCATCAGATTTAAAAACTCTACATTATCGCTACAATTACACAAAGCAATCAAAGACTGCACAGTGCACACTCAATGAAACACAGCGTTACTTCTGCTCGAGCGAACACACACATCCCAGTGTTTTGTTACAAACGTACAATAAGAAAGAGCTGGAGGGCCACAAGAAAGAAAATGCTCTCAAGACAAACCTTCAAATAAAGGGGACAACTTTATTTCTCCGGCCAAAAGGTTGTCGTGGGTTCCAGCTAGCAGGCTAATAGCTAGCTGTCTAAAGCAACAGTCTCACTGCTAGCATAGCTGACGACACTTTTCAATGGCTCAGTTATATTCTCACCAGTACACAAGAACACATCTACTATCTTAACGATGTTTTCCACATGTATCAACATATGTATGATGCAGACATGTCCCTTTGTTTTCCAACTGGTAAGAAATATTCCCCTCACAGACCCTGGTCCCCTCAGCAGTAGGATAACTGGGACCATAACGTTATAGTTAGCTCTTGAGGCTACGACAGAGAAGATGGTCTTCACATTTGAGACACTATTACTAAATATTCATCTGTTAGTGATATGGGACTTACCAGTTACCGTTCTTTGCTGAAAGCGATCCAATAAGTGAATAGGAGTACAACAGGCGCTTGGGTTTATAGTTAAAAGTGAACTTCAGCACGTCGCCGCTTATTCCGCCATCTTGGATCTGATGGAACCCTGGACTCAACCAAAACAGGGGGGGGGGGGTTTCTGATATGGGTGCCCCCAAATTATTGAGCCAATGTTTGATGTCACAGACTAAAGTCTTAAATTAGACCGAGTACTGTCTTGCATCTGCAAAACATTGAAGGATTGTCAAAGGTAATGTTGACACGCGTTTTCTTTTACCTAATAAAAAACTCAGTACCCCTTGAATCCACGGTGGTCACAGTGAAGTTTCTTTAAATCTGACGTGTTTTTTAAGCATTACAGATTGTAGCCTACAGTGTAAAAAATAGTTAATACATGTTTCAATGACTTTTAGACAGAACGTAGACTCGCTTTTAGACGACTACATTGATTTTTGACATTATAGCCCTCCTGCACGGAATTGCAACCATTTTTATCAAATTTATCCCTCCTAATTAAATTGACACCTGTGAATCATACTGAGTGTTCTTGAGCCTTGTAAAGCCTTGTAAATTGCCTTCATAAAGATTATGTTTTTAACTCGAAGGGATTTCATTCAAATGTGTACGATCATGCGATCATTAAGTAGAGTAAAACAGATGCTTGCCAAGCCTGGCTCTTTAAAAATGTCAATCTGTCCATATAAAAAATGTAGGACAGAAATACCCATCTTTAAAAAAAAAAAAAAAAAGAAAGATGGGCTGAGATTTGAGGTATTGAATACTTTAAGGTAAGTTACTTTGGACTCACAGATTTTGTCAAATATTAGTGTGTCAAGTCAACAGTGGTCTGGTGGTATTAGTTGGGTTATTGATCAGTGCTTCCAGCTTACTATTGAAATGGCATATCTAATTGAACAGTGTTTTATTTTGTTGCTCTATATAGAGTTCAAGCATCACAATTACTTGAACTTGATGGCCTTTATTCCAAGTCAGTCATTTCAGTCTGTATGGTTGAATCTGTGAGCCCCAGAAGTTGTATGGAAACAAAATGCAGACTATCTCTGATTACCTGGGGATTTCCAAAAATACGGTGTTTTCCTGAGGCATTGCCTCACTTCCTGTCTCTCTTGCTAATATTGGGTCAACCTGCCGCTTTTGGATATGCTAGCAAAACAAATACATAGTATATAAGACAAATACAGAAATTGTCAATCGAACTAATTTGTTATTTGTTTGTGATCATTGATTTAAGTAGATATGTTTTAAGTGTTGTTACTGGACTCTTTATCCATCATAAACTGGGACATCTGTACAGCTTATATGGTTAAAATATAATTAAATATATTTCAGAATGATTCAATTATTTTTCTGTTGAATAGCCTACCAATAACCCTATAATTAAAACCCCACCGGGATTGTACATAAAGCTATTTTTACTAACTAACTTTTATGTTCAATAACTTAATAATGTAAACCGTAATATTGTCCTCCTCATCAATCTATGCACACTGCTTATGTAAATATGGTAAACATTGTAAAGGAATCATCTGTTACGTAATTACAAATGTATTATCATGTTCATCTCAGCATTTTTGCACTACTTACCACTGCACTATTATAGTTAGCCTTGTATATATTAGTCTTTTTGTTTGTTTGTGTTTACATTTTGTGTTATACTTTTTGTACACTGAAAACTTGGTTAGGCTACTGAAGACACTCTTAGTGTGTGTAAGCATATACATCGCTGTCACGACCCGGCTCAGGAAGTAACAGCAAAAGATGGGAGACACACAGGGTTAAAGTGTAAATAATTCTTTTATTAACCAAAATAAACCAAATTAAATCAAATTGGACAAAATTAGTCCAAACTCCTCATTTCCAAACGAAGACCAAAGTCAAACAAAAATAACAGGGTACCTTCGGAAAAGTTCAGATATAGAGAAGGTAGAGCAGAGAGGGAGAGTGTGAAATGGCAGGAGGTTACTCCAATTAGGGGTGCAACAAGATCACATGGTTAACACACCTCCAAGACAAGCACTACTCAAGAAAACATTATATCCATTGACCTTGCTGGGGCATCACATGGCTATTAAAGCAGATTCTGTTTCTGATTATATCCAACACCAACTTTGCAGTGTGTTGTATGAAAATGGTTTAAACTCATTTCAGATGTGCAGTACACAGATGCTTGACCAGTTATGATAACATGAACAGTGACAATGTAACAGATGTAAAAAAATAAAACAATAAAATAATGTTTACTGAGAGGCTGGACCTTTCTTTGACTTTTGTGATACTCCTTGCATGGTCATTCAAAAATAATCAGTGATTTACATTTACATCAGATGTTCAACTGTCTATTTTAAGGTAAAGTGAAAGTCAGATTACCACGCTGCAGACAGTCGCCTATAGTCAAGACATTTTAAAGACATTTTTATAGAGTTTTTTCTCCCCCTAATTTAACAAAAGTGAAATAGATTCAATTTAACTTTATTTGTAATGTGATGTTTCCACGATTGTTAATTTATTGATGTATTGTTTTGGTTTAAGGAAGTTACCGCAACAGCAGTTAAAAACTTAATGGATGATATTGACTTCATTTTCAGGTAGTTTTGGTATGTGAAGAGGTTTGGTGTTTGACCCACTGCCCTGAAAACGATTTGTTGTTTTATGATAAAATGAAAAGCTTATTCGCCTTATAAACTTTATTATGACAAACATTATTGTGAAACAGTGAAACTCTTATGTAACACTAAGCATGCAATTTTCATTTTTCAGATGTAAAATATGGAAAGGATGACGTCACAGAATTGAGGAAGTTGTACTGTAATCGTGAAGATTTGGCAAGCACTCCAGCGCCACCTGCAGGTCTTACTGCAAATACACAAACATTAATGCAGTTGTTGCCGCTGAATACACTGATACCAGGATCACTTTTCCTGACACAAGCTAATGACAGCTTGTCAACCTTCAATTCCTAACCCATACTATAAACTATTAAAATGTGTGCAACTTTTACGTCGTCTTAAAAAAAGAGAAAAACGTCAGACACTACTTCAGACTCCAATCCAGTAGGTGACGTTAGTTTTCCGCCATCCAGATGTAAGGAAGAAGAAGGAAGTATTAAATACAAACATATCCAGTTTGAAAGTCCAGGGATAAGACTTTGATCCTCTTCACTGTGGTGAGAAACTGTTCAAACAACTGTTTTTTTTGTTGCAGCAGCGATATGCCTACATTTGTCATAGCAGCTGATTGTTAAATTAAGTTTGTTGTCAAAGTTCAAACAGAGAAAAGTAGTGCGCGCACATCCATGCAAAATGTATGATTACAGGTGTAGAACAAACAATGTATTAACTGTCTAGCTCCAAATGAGTAACTCGTAGTTGTTGGATCGAAACGTTGCCGTCTTTAAAATAAAGTTGCTCATTGGGAGCTGAACAATGTGTGATCCTTTCTCTTTTTTTTAGTAGTATAGTAAAGTTTAGTAAAGTATGAAGTTCGTATGTAATCGCTTCACACCGTGGCTTCTAAAAACGCATTCTCTTCCTTGCTACCTTATTGTCCAATAAAATGTCTTTGAAGAAACCCCAAACTCACACACAGATTTCAGGAAAAACAAAAACCTATTTTTACCACTCTATTAATGTGATGTTATGTGCTATTCTGTCCTACGATGGTAGTTGTCAGGTCCAACATGACTGAGGTAAGTCTTCAACAATGGGGAGAGGGGTCCGGTCAGAGAGGTGTTGACATGTGGGTCCTCCAGTCCCCCCAGCTGCGGGTGGAGGTTCTCACCCTGGGAGCCATCATCAGGTCTGTGTGGTGCAGGGGAAAGGATGGTCAGATGAAAGACGTAGTCCTGGGATTTGATGACCTGGAAGGTAAGAATGCAACAGTTGCATTCTGCTATTCTGCTATTCTTCCTCCAATAGCAGTAGACATTACAAAAAGAAGCAGACAGACAAACCTGCACACTTCATATAATAGGCTGCTACTTTTACATGAAACCTAAAATATAACTGCATTTGCTGTAGCATTTTATATACTGTTTAGTATGTACACAACTGCAGCTGAGCTTATCTGAATGTTAACCAGTCATCGACCTCAATCCAGGCAGTGACAAGTCTGCATCCTTCCTCAGGTTCCCTTGGGTGAACCTCAGGAAGCCATGATGCGAAACACATTATTCACTCCAATGTTTTATATTGATTTCAAGTTAAACTAAACTGGCTTAGTGACCGCATGGACTCACTGTAAGTTGGATTTAAGCCATTTATTGAATATGTAATATGTATAATGATCCATGCATTGTGTTGTGTTTTCAGGTTATATGTCAGATAAGCGGTACCAGGGAGCTGTTGTGGGCCGTGTGGCAAACAGGATTGCACGAGGTCGCTTTGTAGTGGAGGGAAAGGAGTACAAACTTGATATTAATAACGGACCTAATGCTTTGCATGGAGGGCTGCGGGGCTTCAACAAGGTAAGACTGTGAGAATAGCTTCCTATATGTGTTTGTTCCACATGAACTGGCATAGGTTTATCTTTTCTGCAGTTGTAAAATACCATCTGTTGTCTCTCACTTGTATAGGCTTAACCAGCTAGTTGCAGGTAAACTATTTGTCCTTTCATCCCTTTAGTTTGAACTGAGGCATGGTCGTCTGTTTGTGCCTGTAATTGCTCCTCATTAGTAGCTATAATCCACAACCAATTATTAGACTTTTTGCTATTTTGTGTTTGCAGCACACAGGTTGTAGCTGTAACAAACTGCATCAATGACGCTGTGAGTGTGCTTTTATCACAGCAGTCCGCACATACAGTACGGTGGACATAGGCTATTTACAGGATTGGCTATATACTGTCTTCATCAACACATTCACACATACCAATATTATACACATGAATGTGTGTGCTTTTGCTTTTATCTTGCTGTGCACGTTTGTTTGTGTGTTGAATATCCAGTGGCTTCTCCCTCCTAATTTATTTTTAAGATTTTGTTTTGGGGAGGCTTTTTTGTCTTCATTCGAGATACAGGTCAGTGGATAGAGTCAGAAATTGGGAAGACAGAGAGTAGTTTAAGGTAATGAGATGCGGGAAAGGCACCACATGCCAAATTCCAACCCTGGCCACCTACTTAAGAGGACTACAGCCTCTGCACATGGGGAGTCGACTAACTACTAGGTCACAGGTGCCCCCGTGGTTCCTATTTATTGATGTTATTAAGATCAAGCTTTATTGAGGCTCGAACAAACACAACTTTATAGTTGCACTGCTTGAGGGATTCAGTGCAGTCTCAATGGATGGAACATGTTGGTATTTTTTTCTTAGCTGGTGATTTTGATCAAACAGACCCAAGTTATCTTTCTCAAAATTGCCGGGAAGAAAAAATCTCATGTCTGTATCATGTTTAACACACACACACACACACACACACACACACACACACACACACACACACACACACACACACACACACTATGGCCAATCACAGATATCCCCCTACTTCTCCTGCCTCTTACCTTTTTGCAGATTAAATGTTATCTCTGAATGTTTCCAAAGTCTAAAGACATGAAGCTTAGGTAAACTGTCAGCGGGTCCCTCTACTCTTGACTATGTGTATAGCTAATGGTTTTAGATGTAATTGATCCCCTATAACAACTTAGAATACTACTATGTACTTATTAAAACTGCATGTATGCCTGTTTCTCTTTAGGCTGTCTGGCTTGCTAAAAAAATTGAAGGAGGGGTACAGCTGAGTCTTACAAGTCCAGATGGAGACCAGGGTTATCCAGGAGAGGTTCAGGTCTCTGTCTCCTACACCTTACAGGTAAACACATCTGCTTAATAACTTCAGAGCTTTGCCACTGATCATCGTGAAAGCATCCCAAACATCATTAAAGAACTCTTGAACACAAAGAGCTGTGGCTCAGTGGTAGGGGTCTCAACCAGAAGGTCAGGGGTTCAGTCTCCAGCACCTGCAGCCCTATGTCAACATGTCTATGAGCAAGACACTCACACTCAACTTTCTTGCGCTGCTTCAGCAGGGTTATGTTTATTTGTATGTTTGAGATTAGTTTTACTGATGGACACTGAGTAGGAAGACTATCAAAGTGCTAAGCTCAAGTTCATTTTTTCATTTACCATATCTGTTGGTAAAACCAACCCTAGTCATAAGAGTTATGTAACAGTTTGGACTTTTACAGTCTCTTTGATTCTTTCTGATAAATGTATGGCTTTATAAGTTCAGAGAATATTTTACATTTATATGTTTCTCTTTAGATTCACAAAGGAACAGTGGATCTCAAAGAGTATCCAATGTTTTTTTGCTGTTAATTAAAGTTTTTCTCTAAATGTATTGCCTCAGGCTAATTTTTTTCACATTGGTCCTTATAAATATTTGTCCATTTAAAACAATCCCTTGTATATATAATTTTGAACAGAATTCTGTTCTCTGAGAATTTTGCTTTTGTGTTTAGGGGGAAACACTGACGGCTGAATACCAAGCCCGGTCTACCAAAACCACCCCCATTAACCTCACCAACCACGCCTACTTCAACCTGGCTGGACAGGTAAAGGCCAATTATCCAAGTCATCAGGGATGTATTTGTTTCAGAAAGTTTTGTTTCAGGAAAAATACTATAATTATATAAAGGATGGAATACAAAAGGAAAGATGAAGTTGTTTTAGTTAAGCTGGGTGTACACTGAAATTTCAGGTCGATTTTGACCTGTTTTTTATTTTTTGTGTGTGTCCCAGTTAAGAGATGCTTGTAGGAACCTCTATCTTTTGATCTTGTCTTATGGATATACTGTATGAATATAAGCCCTGCAGTAACCTAAGGATGCTTAAACTGTAGCATCGACAACGTTAAGTAACACAAGCCTCAACATGAATACAGAGACAGTAATTCCTTTGAAACAATTTGAATATCAGATGGTTTTGTAATTTGAAAACAATGACCACGCCATCAGGAGGTCATATATTATCTATACTAGTATACACCTACATCTATACTATTCATCCTGTGCATACAAAAATAATAACATGTATTCCTTCATAATGAAAAGCCAAGACCTCATCAGAAACTTTGTGGTGTGTGTGTGTGTGTGCGTGTGCGTGTGTGCGATGAACAGGGGGAGACTGATATCTATGACCACCAAGTGTCCATAAATGCTCAGTCCTACCTGCCTGTGGATGACACATCAATTCCCACAGGTAAAAAGAAATTGCATCGATGTTTTCATACTACATCATGTTATGCCTGAAAAATGATAAGGATCTGACTTTTTTTTTTCTTCACAAATAATGATGCCTCTTAGAAGGGGTATACAACTGAAAATGCTGGCATTGGGTTTAAATGTTTATCAGTTATTAAGAAAATAGCTTTTTTTTCTTACACAGTGACCCAGACTGCCCTCTGGTGGGCTGTTTTTCAGTAAGGTTTAGTTTGTCCTTGACATCTTACTTTATTTGTGATGATTCATTTTAAAAGGAGAAAGTAAATATACAACACAGGTGTTTTTATTAGCCTGAATCTTTTATTTTATTTTGTCATAAGTGGCAGTAATCATAAAAGTATACATTTTATCACAACACTGAAGCAGTTTAGGTTAACACAAAAAAGAACACTTCAAAAAGAGGCTGAACATAGGGTGTGTTATGTCATTACAACAAATCACAGTCCGGGGATTGTGTGAGGGAAGACAGTGTGGCAACTACTAAATTATCTTTGACTTTTATTGCACCAAATACAACAGTGATATCATGAAACTTTAAAAAAGAGGTCTCCACCTTTTCTATGTTGTATTATTTGAAAATATGAAACATTCATTCCTTTAAAATACAATACAAAGCATGTTTAGTGTATGTTGTGCACTTACATTTTGAATGCCACATCCACATGTCAGATGCTTTTTCTTGATGTCCTCTCAGTTGTTTGACTGGTTTAGGAAACCAGGCCCTCTTGATTTTCATTTAACAATATTAGAATATGACCCTCAGGGGGTTGAAGAATCATGAAATAACAAACTAAACTATTCACAGGAGAGATCCGAGGAGTGGAAGGCACGCCCTTTGACCTCCGAATGCCTGTTTTGATTGGCGCTCGGCTGAAGGAAGTTCCAGGCCCAGGTTTTGACCACAACTTTTGTCTGTCATCACCCAGAGATGCCTGGACAGAGAGGCATGCTGCCAGGTTTGCTGTATCATTTTTTTGTTATCACACAACCACACACATAACAACACAACACTTGTGCCATTGTGTTTATTATATTTTCACCATGAAACTTCTCCATTTATCTCAGAGTGTGTCACCCAGCCAGTGGGCGTGTCCTGGAGGTTTCTACCAACCAACCAGGGTTGCAGTTTTACACTGCCAACTATCTGGATGGCTCTATGACAGGAAAGGCCGGGTGTCGGTATGGGAAGCACAGCTCCTTCTGTCTTGAGACACAGAATTGGCCTGACGCTGTCAATCAGGTAGGGGGATAATACTGTAGCTTCTCCCATACAAAACCGATGTTTGAAGTGCTGTGTTGTAAATGCAGGAGGGGACTACTCACACACAGAACAAAACAAGAATTCAGATGAAGGTTTAATGATACAAATGATTTAGTCCATGTTGGACTGCATCCATGTAAAATGTGATGTGCATACTGACTCATTCTATAAGTGGGGGACTCTCCTGTCAGGAAACAGCTGACTTGGCACACCAGTTCCTTCGTAAACAAATTTACATTTGATATGTAGGCTTGTACACTTTGAACAGGACCAAGAGGTATAGAAAGTCGATGAGAGTCAAAGAACAAAGGACTCATCATATCTTATAAGAAATATGAGTCACATAACCACAGCGATTTGGAATTATTATATAAATACCCCCTTACAACCAAATATGAAATGGTATGATTGTCTTCTAACCGCTACATTAAGATCAGCATTATTTGTTGCCTTTCACTCTCTCTGTATTGCTGTTTGTCTGATGAGCCTTCTTTGCCTTTGCCTGTCTTTAGGCTTCGTTTCCTGATTGTCTTCTGTGTGCTGGTGAGGTCTACCATCATATCACCCGATACACTTTCACCACTGCCTGATCTGAACTTAACTTACTGCAACACAGCAGAGTAGGAATCTCAGTGTTATTAAGTGGAAAATGAAGAGCATTATAACATTGATAAAGATTATTATTATTTTTTTGTTTCAATTTTGGGCGTATTTTGTCTTTATTTTAGAGACAGGCTAGAGTCAGAAATCGGGGACAGAGATATTGGGGAATGACATGGAGCACTGCAGCCTCCACACATGGGCAGTGTGCATTAACCAATAGGATAATGGTGCCCCAAAAAAGATTGTTTTTAAAGTAAAGACCACAGCTATTGCAGTCTTTGCAGGCAGAATGATTAGTGTTGATACGTTAGGTAAGGGGCAGTAAAAATATGCTCATAATATGAACAAAAAAAATGTGTTTAAGTCCAATCCTGTGCAATGAAATTCTGTATTAAAATTAAATTATAAAATGAAATGATGGTTCTATTGCTAATTTGACTATAGCATGTTGTTTCTTCAGTGTTATATGGGCCATTATTCATTGATTGGTTATTGTTCATCAATCCCATTCATTCATGTAATTGTTAAAGGAATCAGAGAGTAGTCAGGCTATGTACATTGTTCCTTTTATGTAACATAATTCTCATGCATGTTCAACAGTTTTACATAGGCTAAGCTATTTCTAGAACATTAGGTGAGGAGGTAAGTTTCGGTGAAAGGGTAACCTACTGTTCTGCCAAGAGGCACATGTTGCCATGGCAACCTCTTATCTGCACTCACAGGCTTTCAAAATCTGAGATTTCATAGGACATGATAGAACTTGTGTGCCTCGATGCGACAGAGCTGGAGAAACAAACAAAAAATGGAGCTTATTAAAACACTTTATGTAGCTTTCCGACAATTTTGTTTTATAGCAAGGTAGCTTTTATTTGTCAGTGGGATGAAACAGCAGTGGCATTTTATGCAAGAGATCTTGGGTTCCTTCTGTTAATTAAACCACAGTCAGAAGAGAGAAACATACAACATCAACCCTTGATGTACATTAATTCAGGTTTTTTTTTTCAAACTTTAACTGTGTTGTATACAGTATAAAGTGGTAACAAACTTATACAGAAATGTTCCAGTCTTCTCCTGTCAAATGCTTTTACACTTCATGTTACATTTAAAGATTTACACACATTCACTGATTGCAGAGGATTCTTTGTATTGTGTCCATAGCAATTTTACATTGGCTCACTATAAAACAAGATTGTGGACTGAGAATGTGACCTTCAACCTTCTGATTGCAATAAGACTGATTCTACCACTGAGCCACAACCACCCTGTGTATCATCCTAATGCAACTTCAGATATTGTACCTCTTATCACTGACATGAATTCCACAACCTTTTACCCAAATATATTTTCAAATAACATGATCAGTACAAAAGCTAAAAGGGAATAAAAGGCTTCTTTGACGACTCTAACTCACACATTTACTAAAAAAATCTCTGCTACCTTAGCCACAATGACGTCACAAGTTTTTGATTTCCTGCAGTGTAACAGTTTTGCCATGCATCCTCAATTTTCACCCAAAGTCTGTTTTACCTGTTAACTATTGAAAAAGTTTACTATATTTGAAGAAATGTGATTTCAGTTAAATTGAAGTAAAACACTTTTAATATCACATTTTATGTATTGTCTTTTGATTTATTAATGACAATTTTGAAATGGTCTGCTAATTCAATTAAATTCAACTGTTATAAAACACATTTCCAATGGTAGCTTAAGAAGTAAAAACTCACAGTGAAACTGTCCATTTAACTTTTTGTTTTGGTGTAAAGATGTTTAAAAACTGAAATGAAATTTATTATTTTATTTTACAATTTAATTTAAGCTCCCCTTAATTTCCACAGAACATGTGCCAAGCTATATTGATTATTTGTAAATAAAAATAAAAATAAGGCAAATGGAAATATGAGTATTAATGTAGTCTTCTATTAAAAATATGGGTGTTTAACCATGGACAGGAATGGAATTAAAGTGCTGTGTTGAAAAACAGTCCTGAGAGAGTTTGACTGTCAACAAAATATCTGAGTCTGTTTGTGTTTTGGTCCAATAATGCATTCTACCATCCTGACCCAGCATCTGCCCCTTGAGGTCATAAAGAAAGTAAATAAAACATGATTCTTGATTCTGTTAAGTCACTCAAAATTTCATGTGATCTCAAACAAGTCAGACAAAAAATGTTATATGTAAATCTTTGCAAAGAATAGCGTGTCTTAGAAGAGGATGTTGAAAAGACAACAATGAGTGGTTAGAGAGAGCCTGCTGCAGGAACAGAAAACTGATGAGGTGGTGAGTGGGAGGGAGAACCTGGCACGTAGCTTCACTCTGTAAGAGTAAGAGAAAGAGAGTGGAGCCGTGCGTGAATCATGTGAAGCTGCACTGGGAACAAACTGCGTTGGAAGTGAGATTTTGCAAGCCCCCCAAAAAATATATTGTTACATAAGAGAAAGTTGCAGCATTTCCAATGGTCACACTAAACTGAATTTCATTCTATGAACTGACAAATAATTTATTATAGCTTTGGCAGTTTAATTTGAAAGATATTTTTAAATTCTGCTGTTTGTTATTATGTACTATTAAAAAGTACTATCTCTTTAACGACAGATACTTGTAATCCGCTCTGATGAATCATAGTCAGCTCTTCAGAATAAAATGATCTTTGCATGCGAACAGAGCTTCATACTACTCTGTAGCTTTATTTAATTTGAAGCCTTTTTGTTGGGATTTTAGTTTAGTTTTAGTTTTTTAGCAGGCCAATGATACTATTGGGCAGATGGTGAGCATCTAGGAGCCAAGCCTAGTTCAGGACAGACATTTAATTCAAAATTCATGCTATGTTGTTTTCATAGATTGTGAAATTGTCAGCCAGACTGTCATTGGTCAGTGCTCTGTAGGTTACTGACTACCTTATTAAAGTATTGTGGTTGTCTTTATTCCACATAATATAGTTTTAATATTCTCAACAAAAATAGTTCAGCCTATGAAAAGTTCAGTTTTCCAGCATTTCATAAAAAAAGACAATTCAGTTAATTGACTCAAAAATCAGTGAAGTTCAGGTTATGACATTTAATTCTGAGTATGAAGCTAATTTATATTTACTTGTACATCAGTTTAACAGCAAAAGGAGGAAACGCTGACATTATCAGCCAGTTCTGTTCTCTTTGTGCTTGGTATTACATTTTAAAAGTGCAGTATTTCATTCAGAGTTACACAGTTATTTCTGCTTGGTACCGTCGGCCTCTTTTTGTTTGTTTTTGAATATTGCCGTAATAAAATGAAAGCGAAATCAGAAGGCAATTGGTAAGGTAGAAAACTGGACACTGCATATAATTTCATCTTTTAATTTAGACAGCAAGCTTGATAATCAGCATTGTAAGGAGCTGGTCTTTATGTGGTCACTGCACTGTGTGGTTTTGTACATTTTCACATTACACTGTCAAGATAAGGACAGGTTGTTGTGACTTGTGTAAATGATGTACTGTTCCATGCATATTTAACTGTAAATGATATACAGTGGATGGTTAAGAGTTCTAAATCACCAGCTTTCTTAATTATTGACATTTTTCTTATCAAACATTAAGGGCACAATAACACTCTTAAGTCAAGTCCTCTGCAACTTTTTGCCATCTAATTAACCAATTCTTTAAAAATGCAATGCTTTTAGTTTTGCATACATATACAAATGCATGCTTATTTTGATACTGATTAGTATGTCCTCTCCACCACTTCCCACCCATTATCAATGTGTGTGTGTGTGTGTGTGTGTGTGTGTGTGTGATATGAGAGTACGTATCACACCCTTTTTTGAATAATTACTGCAAGTGAAAGAATCATTTGATAATCTCATCTTTCAGGTACAGTCTTGTCCAACAGGCCAAGCTACCTGAGGGTTGTTCCTAATCATAGCGTCCTTATGAAAACACGTAGCGTGGGAAAGTAAAATAGAGTAGGATTAAGTAGGCTATCGTCTACGGGGTTTGATAGGGAGAAACAGGAAATGACAGTGATATTGCATTATTCTGTTAGTGACCTCACTCCAAGGCAGCAAAAGCTTAGCCACAAGAGCACAAACACAGTACACACTCATACATGTTAAAACCACATGTATGCAATACACAAGACAACAGGTTTGTGCTTTGGCTGCAAGCTTGAGATACTCAGACCAGTGCTGACAAACCGACACATTTTTATGCATGCAAGGGTTAGTTTGTGTCTGCAGATGGGATTATTTGACAGCAAGAAAGGTGATGTTAATGTGTGTCAGTTTTCAGGTATTTGGCTAATGACCAAAATATAAGACAAATAAAAATAGTGACCCAATGGTTCAAATGATTGCCCTTAAAATTTGCAGGTATTGATTTGAATAAATAAATCAAGCCTTTACTGACCCATGGGGAATTAGCCTTGCACTGAGAGCATAAAACCCCAAGCTAAGTGACAAAAGAGGTCGAAACCATACAGGTCTGCAAAAATGGTAAGTGGACTTGAGTTTGTAAAGCGCTTTTCTAGTCTTCTGACTAGACTTCAAAGTGTTTTTACGTAGCATGTCACACCTATCCTCAACCTGAACCCTCAACCTTCCGGTTGAAAGACGACTAATCTAAATGCTTTCTTCCCTTATAACGACTGTCATGGTTCTGCCAGAGAGAAAAACTTTAAAAAAGCAAATTGGTTGACTATGGAGTTTTGAGCTCTGTGAGTCTTTGATAAACTTACATATGTGAAGAGGTATGTCCAGACTTTCCAAACTTTGATGGCCCATTTTGCAGGGATGTCATGAAGTCATGTGCACGCACACATGTCTGAATATAAAGTATTTACCATTCCTGTCTCTACACTTACACTTGTAACATTAGTGCAACATACACATACATATTTTTTTTATAGGTTTTTCAAGTAAAAAATAACAAAACAGAAGGGCAAATTAAAAGTCTTTAAGAACACCAAAAGACATACAGAAAAACAGATCAATTGTTTTGCATTGAAACACCAGAAGAGCAAATAGCAACCTGTTGCAACACAGTCTAAACATTTGATTAGAATATACAGTAAATCCCTCCCTAACAGGTAATCAACCCATCTTCGATTTTGGGGTGGCACCAGCTGCACATATTCTGTAAAATTATTACTGAAATAAATTGTAGACGCTGTATACATATGAATTTACAGGAAAAATGATACTACCCAAATCATGTTAATGTTTAAATAAGTAAAATTCAGTTTCACGGCTCATTTAGATGAACCAATAGGTGAAGTTTCAGAATTGCTTGGTAATACATTCCACCAAAAATATTCTATTCTATGTTTAACTTTATCCACCTCACTCCACCAAATTGGGATTGTTAAACTGACACCAACACCAAAACAAGACACAAAGACAGTGATATATAATGTCTTGTTATATTTTATTTTCCTCAAATAAGGCAAATAGTCACAATTTTACACTTGGGTGTGTGAATTACTGCAAGGCTACCAATGCCAAAATAAACTAGGTGTTGACGTGTTTTTCTTAGCTCTCCTTTTTTCTCTTTTTGCTTTTTCCTCCCACTTGCTATACAAGTAAATATTTTGACTTTGACCAAGAAAGCCATTTATTCCTGTAATACCTCGGTTGGTGGAGACATTTTTTCTTGGTGGACAAATCAGGGGCCTGCTGTCAGCTTAAGCTAACTAAGTTAAGTACCTAGATGCCTCCTTTCTCCACAGATGACCTCTTCAAACTGCTGCAGCAGGTTGCAGTTTTTGAAAATAAAGTTCTACATTTGGAAATAAACGCAGAAGTGAATGGACCCTGTGAAAAGAACAGCGCTCTTCTGCTGATTCATAACAAACTGGAGGATGCTAACATTTAGCTAATGAGCTCTGATACAGCTCCCACCGAACAGAGGGACTGTGAACCGGGTAATACATCTGCCAGCATCAGTCCTCCCTGGAATGCTCTCAGGGCAAAACCCAAAAGTGCATCAACTGCTACATGGAGACGTCCAACTGGTAGAACCCAACCCTTCAGCATCAGTCCCTGCTGAACTGTTATTTGTTAAGGCATGCAATGATCTTGCATTGCACTTCACCCAAAAAATTTAACAGATTAGACAGACTGACTGTAACTCCTGTACCTCAGATTAAAACCCCTTTAGCTAACCTGGTAGATTTTTACCTTGTAGATCCTGTCAGACATAGTTCAACACCTCAGGTCCACAACATGCAGCCTTGACATTCTGCCCACAAGCTTTTTAAAAAATGTTTTTAACTGTGTTGCACCAGATACTGCAGATAGTTAACAGCTCTCTTACGACAGACACTTTTCCAAAGTCGCTAAAGACAGTAGTCATCAAATCCCTCCTGAAAAAGAGTAATCTGGATGCCAGATCACTTATCAATTGATAACTACAGGCCCATATCAAACTTACCTTTCTTAGGCAAGATAATTGAAAAGGCAGTTTGTGCAACTTAACACTTTTATGGTACAAAATAAGTACTTCAGTGTTTTCCAGTTTGGATTCAGGTCAAAGCACAGCACTGAACTGCTCTTATCAAAGTGCTAAATGATATCTATGTGAACAGTGATGCATCTAAAATCTCAGTTTTACTGCTACTGGGTCTTATTGCTGCATTTGATACGGTAGAGTCTACCGGGTAGACCATAACATACTGCTGGACAGACTTAAAAACTGGCGTGGAGTTTCTGGAACTGTCTTAAATTGGTTCAAAACTTATTTGTAGGACTGGGTCTGTTGGTAATTATGAATCTGAACGTGTGAAGATCACCTGTGGAGTTCCTCAAGGTTCCTTCCTTGGGCCGTTTTTATTTAACATCTTCATGCTCCCTCTTGTTCGGATCATGGAATATTACAATTTCTCTTATCATAATTATGCAGATGACACACAACTCTATATATCAGTGTCAATGAATGACTTAAATCCCTTGAATTCACTGAGCAAGTGCATTAACGAAATCACTGAGTGGAAGAGCTTTTCACAATGAATCCAGAAAAGACTGAGGTGATTGTTTTTGGCCCCAAAGAGGAAAGGTCATTGGTCAACACTTGTCTTGACTCCATGTTCTCAAGAACAACAAATCAAGCCAGAAATCTTGATGTGATTATGAAGTCAGACCTGAAATTCAACAACCACATTAAGATGGTAACAAAATGAGCTTACTACCATTTGAAAAATATTGCAATAATCAAAGGTTTTCTGACCAAACAGGATTTAGAGAAACATGTTAATGCTTTTATTTTCAGCAGGCTGGATTACTGTAATGGTGTGTTTACAGGCCTCAGTAAAAAATCAGTCCAACAGCTGCAGGTGATCCAGAACGCAGCAGCCAGAGTCCTCACCAACACAAAGAGGGTGGAGCCCATTATACCTGCTTCAATCATTGCGCTGGCTGCCTGTGTGTCAGAGGATCGACTTTAAAATCTCAATACTAGTCTATAAAGCATTGAATGGTCTTAGCCCTAAATACATTTCAGATCTACTTATATACTATAAAACATCCAGACCGCTCAGGTCCTCAGGAAGAGGCTTACTCAGTGTTCCCAGAGTTGGAAGCAAACAGGGTGAAACATCTTTTAGTTACTTTGCTCCTCACCTGTGGAACAAACTCCCTGCACACCTGAGGACTGCTGCCACACTCAGCTCTTCTAAATCAGGCCTCAAAACAACGTTATTTCTTCAGGCTTTCCATTCGAAATATATTTTATGTCTTACTAATACAAATTCTTACTTTCTTAAAAGTTTTTATTAATTATTGTTACTTTACCGAGTATTTTTAAATTCTTTTCTGTCTTTTAATGATGGACAATCTTTGTTTTCTTAATTTTTGTTGCAAGCTTTGTTTTAATGTATTTTTGTGTTTATGTCTGTAAAGCACTGTGAATTGCCTTGTGTATGAACTGTACCATATAAACAAACTTTCCTTGCCTTGCCATTTTTGGTATTTCAAAGCTAACTAATAAAAATATAGTCCTAGGCCTACAGAGCTTCAGGGATCTCCAGGATCTATATTGGCTTCATACAAGGCTAAGGTTTAGTGGTTCTAGTGAAAAAATAATGAAGACATCATGGACAGCAACTTTTATGTGAGTGATGTAACACATAAACTAAGGCAGGCAGTGTCGTGTTTTCTTTTTCTGAGATCTGCAATTTTAAATCTTCTGTTTTAGCTAACACACCATTCCCCTCGATTCCCCCTCTCTGCGCACTCCTCTGCAGCGTGTAGAGAGCTGCTTGTTGACGTACCGACAACGACCAATCATACGCCGTATTTCCAAGCTGCGGGACCACATTTACCAATAAGAGAACAGTATGGGGCGGGTTGTGTCCAGTCCACTCACGCTTCCACAAAAAAAAATCACTGGTATTGAAGAACGAAAAAGAGACAGACAGACTGTGACAAGGGCAAGCGAACAAGCAGACACAGGTATAAGGTGGAAGCTCTATGGGATAACTTCTGGACATGGACGTGTCAGTTTGACCAGACAACCACTGTCGCGTTCTACAACAGGTTCACCGCAAACGCGAGCATGTCGATGGTAGAAGGAGCCAGGCAGCGGGAGGAAGGGGACTACGGAAGGGCGGCGAAGCGGCTGAAAACAGAGGAGAGGGAGACGGAGGAGAGAGAGGAGGGGGAGGAGGAGCTGGAGGAAGGGGAGGATTCGGACACCGGCTCGCTGACCGGCAACGGGGAGTCAGCTGTAGACAACCGGGCCCGATGGAGTTCCAACCAGTACGGAGCAGGACGGAGGGTAAGGAGCGCAAAAATGTTATCTAACGACGCTACCCTGCAGCACAGCATCACTAGCGACCGCGTGCGTGTGCGCGCATCCGTGTCATTGTGTCAGTGACCAACATCCCCTTGCTGGCACGCGCTACAGGTCCCTTAATGTCAGCACCTATGGTCAGCACTCATCATAAGGTGTTGGCTATTAAAGCTCCCTTTTTCAAGACAAAAATACTTACACATTTTCGATTACAACTAAGATGGTTTCCTGATGTTCAATTATTAATACACTGGTAATTCAAATATATTAGGCTTTACATTTTGTAAAAAAAAAGCACCCAAAAAAGAATCACACTTTTACATTGTCAATTATTGTATGTCAGCATATTTAACTTATGACCTGTGCTACTTATTGTTTATGAAATTAAATAATAGTAATGATTAGTCTATACAAATTCCCTAAATGCACTCTGCACTTCATAGGTAGCTCATGAGTTGAATTGGATCATCAAAAAATCTTTCTGTTTTTTTTTTTTTGTGAGTTTACTACCTTAGATTTAATTTGATACAATCAGATTCAATCCCACGCAGCTCAATCCAAAAGGTACAACAGGCCAAACCACAGCCTCCGTTTTGAGGAACTTTTAAATTTGTAAAAGTATTGTGGCCAAAAGCACCGTGCAATTCACTATTTGCACACGTTGCCATGATGTTTCACAAGTAATTCTTCTGCATGCATCACATGAAAGGTTGTTGCTTTTTACAAGAGAGATGCTTCGTGATTTACATACAAATATAATCTCATCATAGCTTTCAAAGATGTCACATTTGCTCACAGCAGTAATCTTTGTAATAACTGTGCATCAACTGTTTGTGGTTGTAATGGTAAATGTATCAAGGTTCCTCTAGGCAACTTATTATGATAAAAAAGAAAATTGACTAAAGCATTGAGAATTTGATTGAGTTAGTTTTACTGTCTATCCAATTTTTCTGTCAAATACGTACTGTATGTATTATCTAAAAATCACAGGTTCCATTAACTCCATTTCCCATTAAATGATGGTGTCAGCCAGTGTCGTGAATTAAAATGAGCTGATGATATAGCTTTCGACCTTTTTTGCTATTTCTATTACTTCACTCCAGGATGTTTGGTTGAGAAATGGGACAATTTGTCAGCACGCGCGTTTCTGTCACTTCTCCTTTTTACTTAACCTGTTTATTTTTTATAGATAAATACTTTACTGATCCCAAGGGGAAATTCAAAAATGTTATGTTTGTATTAAAAAACTATAAAGCATTAAATTCATTGGCTCAACTTACCTCAAGTATTCCCACTGAATAAGTAGACGATGGAAAACATCATTTTGGCACATGAGGGATAATTGATAACCAGGAGGCCCAAAGTGAAACCATAGTTTTTCACTTTCTGTTCCAGATAGAAACAGATTCACATTTTGAAAGCCCTGCTCAAAAACATAACTGTTCTCTGAGCCTACGGCATATTAGATCCTCGTGAACAGATCCCTTATGTGAAAGAATATGTATGTGAATGTGTGAGTTTTTGAGAAGTGGTACAAAATGCTTTGATGCGTGAGATTAAAAACTATCAACAGATTCAACTTCTAGTTTGTACTTCTCTCTTTCTCTTCGATGTTTATTTTGCTTTTTAAATCTGATCTTATCTCTTACTCTCTTTAAATGATTTTAAAACTTTTTATAATGTGCAGAGTTTTCTTTTCAACTGGAACTTTAGCCCTTGCAGTGATTAACACTCAGCTGCTGGACTGAAACACAGAGTTTAAAAAAATCCGCAGCCAGTGGGCTCTCAATCAAAACAATCAGAAAAGTCAATTCAAACCTCACAAAACCGACCTGAGAATATATTTACGAACGATGTATCTGAGTTTAATTTACCTGATGTTTTTATCAAAACAGCACATACAGCAACAGTACGGCAGCTTTCAGTGGCAATTCCTGCTAGCTTATTTGGTAGTTAGATAGATAGATAGATAGATAGATAGATAGATAGATAGATATAAAATACAAGAAAGGGAAAAAAACATACATTGTACCTCGGGCCAAAATCTTCTGATTCTTCGATTGAAGTCAAGGGACGCAAAAAAATCCCCTCAAGGGTTGCAAATGGCCCCCGGGCCGCACTTTGGACACCCCTGGTCTAAAGGATCTTCCCTATGGAACACCGGTGAGCTTAGTATGTAAGTCCTGCACCCACATGTACAGACGCTGTAGTGCTAAAGGTCAGAGGAATAAAAGATCAAAAGCAGGCTTTTATAAGGGACATGCCCTGGGCTGAGCCAGGTGTCTCATTTTGAAGCTTATTAGGGAGAGAGCTATGAAAATAGGTTATTATTCATTCAGAAATCTACTGTACATCTCTCTCGATGGCTTATGCGAAGCCCAACAATCATTAAAACACGATTGAATTGCACTGGGAGACACTAATTCAAGCCATTTTAACTTTAAGGGAGATGGGGAGTAGTTCTGTTTTTCTGGTTAAATAAATAAGACATCAACAGACATAATCACTTTGTAGAAAACAAAGCAATTTTATTCTTCCCATCCAGAGCTCAGCAGATTGACGCACTTGCATCTCTGAAGATGAAACTGGTTGATTTGGATCAGTGAATCTCTTCAACCCTACTTCCTTCCATCCATGTCTCTCAGTCTCCAGTTTGAAGGAGGTTCAATAGAGGAGAAGAAAACTATCCCTCAGCTCATTTAGCCATAGTCCTGAGTGAAGGTGGTATCACCTTGCTCTGTGATCAGCATTACATGCATGCAGTCTAGTTTCCACCAACACTCAGATATGCAAGGACAGTACACAGTTACAAGCCGCCCAAATGGCATCTAGTCATTAGAGTGTGATTAGGAAGATGGATGGGCTACTTATGTGTGTTATTCATTGAGGCAAGGGTGTCCTGTTTTACAAGTGTGTACATGAAGCACAAAATCACAACATGGAAAAAAGGACTCTATTGTTTAGAGAGAGGACAGTGATGCAATAATTGAAAAAGATCAATCAAACAAATGCTTATTTCGATAGTGGTTATTTGGTTATATGGTTATTAATCTTCACAGCCAAATCAAAGAACCCTTAAGAGCAGAGTCCTGCTCCAGAGGGCCTGTGAGCTTGGGTATATTGTGTCTGGATGCGTCAGCTTTAATGCTATTGCGGTTCAAATCTGTTTAAAGTCGTCTGAAGAACAAATGATCAAAGGTTTTAGCCAGTTCACCCGTCAAGTTACTGTTCACTTGAAAGGGATAACTCAGTTACTGCTAATTTGTTTACATGCACTTCAGAAACATGCTTCATGCTTCAGCATGCTGATCTTATCTGATTTCTTAAATGTCATCTTGATAAGGGTAGGAAATTAGACAAATTTGGGCCATCATACTTATTAAAAGAAGTCAGGTGGTAATGATCCAGCCTGCTCTCGTCCTGTACTTTGGAATGATTCCACTTATTGTGTGACAACTGCTGCCTTCATATTCGTCATATAGGGTCATCTGAGACTGTTTTAAATGGGATAAGTTGTTAAACTTTGACAACTGAAGTCATTTTTTTTACAGGAAGAGGAAGCTGAGCTGAGAAAGATGATGATAGATAGGAGTGGTGTCGTGCCACCTACGACATAGGACCACGAACACAATGAGCTACTGCTTCATCATACACATGGCGGGGGTTATACTGGAAAAAACATCACTACACCACAAATAACTTTGGTCAACTGCAGACGAAATGTGTGGGTGACCACATTTATGACTTTATTAAACTGAAAGTCTTCCACGTTAATCAACACATCATCTCTGTAAAGCTCCACTGCGGATCATTATCCACCACAGCTACAGCAAGTATCATCTTTATGCAGGACCTTCATAATGTTTTTTTTTTAAACCAGGTACACTTACCCAAGTTGTCGAACAGCATACACACATGACTTTAGGGTCACCACATGTCGTGGAAAGCCTGGTGTATTAGAAGGGAACAATTCAGATACGTAGTATATACATAAAAAAGAACAAGAATCCAGAAAGATATTTATAAAAGTAACTGCGACCTTGAATCAGCACTGAAGTATGTAATATTGTTTCTCTTGTTTCTGGGCCAAATCATTAACAACATCAAATATTGCACGACTGATCATTAGTGAGGAACTAGGCTTTTAAGTGTAATCTCCAAACCATTAACACTTTTCTGTTGCCAGGAGGGATTTAAGCTATATGTGTTTGTGTGAGAGTCCACAAATCAGAGCAAGAATTCACGTTTAGGTGAGAGCAGTGGGGCCTGTCCTTTTGATATCTCTGCAGGCTGCTGCAGAGAGAGAGAGAGAGAGAGACAGAGAGAGAGAGAGAGAGAGAGAGAGAGAGAGAGAATATATGTTCAGACTGCTGACTTAGAACATGAAGATTCAAAGGGATTTTAAAAAGAAATATGCTGAAAGATGATTCCATGGTACACAATACTGCAAATGTAGGATCCAAGCCTCAGTGTTAAAAGCAGTCACATGATAGTCCCCGTAGTTTAAGCAATTACTCTAGATTGAGAAAAATAGTAAACCCTTTAATGATCCCTGCATTGTCTTATAACAATAGATGAAAGTGGCCGTGATTTTTTATGTTAGTGCCATGGCGATGGATAGATGAATGGGATGTGTCTACAGAAATATATCCAACATAAATGAAAGTGAGAATCCAGCAGCCAGAAAAAGTACAAAAGTTAGTGTCTTGCTTTTTTTTCTCTTTAAATGCTGCCATGTGATTCTATAAATAAATTCAAAGGAATGTCTGGGAGGGAAGAGATAACAATTGCAGAATGAGAACATATTAAAGTTCTAAAGAGAAGGAGTCGGATGATCAAGATAAGAGGAGACTTGAGAGAAGTGATTGGATTTGATAAGAAATTATTTTCCCATATGCTCTCTCTTTCTCTCTCTCACTCTTTCTTCTGTTTTCAGCCTCTGTCCTGATTCTGAGTTCCAGACTGCTCCACATTCATAACTAAGTCCAATAAAAGCCTTGTTGTGTTGCAACTTGGCTTTAGCCCACACTGCAACCCTTAAGTGACCACTGATCTCCTGCTTGTCATCGATGAAAAACATTTTTGACTTTTTACTTATTTCTCAATTGTCAACAGAGAGGTTTAGTGTTTTTTTGAGTAATCTGAAGCTGACTTGCAAGATGTGTGTGCTACTGACTGGTTGAATATGAAACAATCCCTTTCACAGCTAGTACGAATCATTTTCATTCAAAGAATTCTCCAGAAAATGCACTCATTATACAGCATGTCACATTCACCCACATACTGATGGCAGAGGCTGCTATGTAAAGTGTTCATCAGAATTAACTTGTTCCATCCATACACATTCACACCCTGCTGACACAGCAGTGCGAGCCATTTAGGTCTCAGGGTCTTGGCGAAGGACACATCGATATGCAGGAGCTGGGGATCAGACTCCTGATCTTCTGGTTGAGAGCGACCAACTCTACGACTGAGCTCCCTCCATGGCCGCATTAATACTTGGAAGCAGTCATTGAAATTTAGACTGTGGCTTTAAAGTCGTGCCTTGTTACCATTTTAAAGTTGATTATGATAAGTAACTAATCATGCCCTGCTGTAACGTGGGGTGACAGTTGTGAGCCAACAAATAAGGTTCAAGGTTTACTTTATTGTCAATTCCAAAATATGTCAGACATACAGTGAAATCGAAATTACGTTTCCCCCCTCCCCACGGTGCAATGCAGATAAAAGAGTACGGTAAAATATGAAATAAAACGAGCTAAAAAGGATAAATAATATTTACATTAATAAAATCTAAATGTGCAAAAAGTACAAAGTTAAATAAAATGGAATCTAAAACAAGATTAGAAAAAATATATACATTACACATTATATAAATAACACACCCACCTTCACACTACTAGCAACAGCCTGGCCATTTAAATCCATGGAGGTGACAAGTTGCATCATAGCTGCTAAGGCAGATCAGTCGTGTGTGTGTGTGTGCATAGCTGAGTATGTGTGTATGTGAAGCGCCGTCTGTGTGTTCATCATAGGTTGCATTTAAATTGTCGTAAAGTGACGTCACCTATTGGTTTCTATTACAGAGTTTTGAAGCCGAACCACAGCAGTCGCCATATTGGAAATGCTGGTCCAAACTAACTTTCGGCCTGTTACCTAGTAACAGATGAAATGGTGAGGTGGGCCTTAAGCCTCCAGGCTACAACAAGCCTGCCTGTCAATCAGAGCAGCCATGCCCCTTAATATTAATAACTTCTTCATGAAATCAAAAATGTTTACTCTGGTACAACGTGTGTTAGGTAAATTTTTTTGTAACAGGCTGTAAACACGTTATTTTCTGGCAGCTGTGGCTCTATAGTTAAGTCAGTCGTCTCTTAACTGTGAATGATGCCTACAAGGAATCTTGATTGTACTTTGTATTTTATGCAGGTTTTTTCCACTTTTGGCTCCATGACCTCAGTGTTGAGACTTCTGGTGTGAAAATGCTTCAAGCTGCAGATTTGCTTGATTTGAATACTACCATTAAGTCCAATCATTGTCTCCTGTGTGGGCTGCAGGATAATGATGAGGACTCCCATCGCATCTCTCCAAGCCCGGTGGTCCATGTCAGGGGTCTGTGTGAGGCCGTGGTGGAAGCTGATCTGATTGATGCCCTGGAGAAGTTTGGATCTATATGGTGAGGCAGCAGAAAGCGTGTTTGCAAGATTGTTGTTTGTATGCAAGGCTTCTGTGCTATGTACTGTCCACTGTACTGTGTATATAAAGCAATACTGAAGATTGTAATTTAGAAAAAATACTACTGTATATTTTAAAACTCTTACCGTATAAAAGAGATCTGAGAGGTTTGTTGAAGGCCTTTGCTTGTTGTTATTTATGTTTATTTTAAAGACTTTCTTTCTTTAACTTTCAAACTAGTATCAGATGAAATCCTTTAAAGGAAAAAAAAGAGTTAATTCCATTTTTTCATGTTTATGTGTCTCAGTTATGTGATGATGATGCCATTCAAGCGTCAGGCTCTAGTGGAGTTCTCTGCAGTGGAAAGTGCGGACCGCTGTGTGTCCTGTGGTGCAAAGGAGCCTGTATACATTGCAGGTTGGATCAATACATTTTTCACATCAACTCACTGGTCTTGTACTAGGTTAAATATCCTGTATGTCTAAATGCTTTTCTCTTCATTAGGCCAACAGGCTTACTTTAATTATTCCACATCCAAAAGAATCACCAGGCCGACTAACGCTGACAACCCCAACAGTGGCAACAAGGTCCTTCTGCTGTCCATACAGAACCCACTGTACCCTATAACCACGGTAAAACACACACACACACACACACACACACACACACACACACACACACACACACACACACACACACACACACACACACACTTCTTATGTTGACTGTCAGTTGATGTTTTCCCAAATGTGTATGATGCTATGCCCGACCTTAACCGTACCCAACTCCAACCACTGAGGGCATCACTACAGGAAACATCTGACAGGGAAAAAGCTCAACACAGCAGCAGCTTCCCAACAGTCAAGTTGGCCCAGAAAGTTACAGAAAGAGGGATTTATTGATCTCATAGGGTGCGTAGCTTAATTATATCAGAACAGATTTTGGAGGAAATCTATCTTGTTGGATAGATCAGACTTTTTTTCAGGGATATGTCAGGAGAGAGTACAAAATTATGGCCTCTATCAAAATATGCAAGATTTTTTCATAGCCTAGCTGATAGACATTTCTACTGCTAGCTGATATATAAACATGAAACATTGCTATAATGTTTAACAAATGGAAAATATTGGGACGTACACCTTTGGATAAAATACCCATAGTAAAGGGATTGTTGATGGATTACAGCTATTACTGGAAGTCAAAAGTCAGTGACAGCATACTAAGAGCAGTCTGTAAAGAATTGTGTTTGTAAGAGTGTATTAACAATTTGAAAGTTAATGTTAAAAGCTAAATTGTTGGCTGAGATGCACATCCTCATGTCACACTTGAAGCTTTTTAATTAGGTTTAATGGTTTTGTGCAGCTGCTTGTAGCATATAAATCTTAGCTTTGGATTGTTTTGATTTGCTGCATCATTAACAACAGGCTCAAGGCTTACGAAACACAAGGCAAGTAAAACATGGTGTGTTATGTGAGAGAATTTAGACATTGTACAAGTAATGAAGAAAGTCGAAAGACAAAACCGATTCAGGCAAAAGAAACATAGAAAGATAGAACAGGAAAAGCTGAAGGGAGGCAAGGTGCACAGTCATTAAGACTAAAATAACCATCACTCCCACAGGCACACTGTCCTGTGAAACAATGTATTGTGTCAAGATGTAGGTGATTATTCACATCATGGTTTTACTGCCAACAAAAGTTAATCAACTGTTCTACTTTACAGCTTAAGGATAACAGGACTTTGACGATGCACACCTAAAGATAATGTTTGTTTCACTGAGTGTACTGTGGCTAACTTGCTGTGATAATAAGATAAATGGTACATTTATTAAAAAAAAGGTTCACAATTTCCATTCTTATTTTATGAAACTGATTGAAAACTTGAAATTTGAGAATCAGAAACACTCCCTGCTAAATTTACCCGATACTGAATCAGTGGTTTTTAGAAGGTTTTAAAAATGTCTTAGGAAATAAGGAAATAAAAAACAAACAAACAACACAACAATTTTTTTTGAGGGAATCAAATTCTTTGTCAATCTATAAGAAAGTGAATCTTGTTATATAATCATTAGTGGGTGGAATGGCAGTAAAGATGACAATTTGAACCTTTCTTTAAGGTATAAGTCAGTTATCTGGTTTTGTTGATGGCTGTAGCCTTTTCAGTATGCATGTCCACTGTCCAAAGACATGCTTGTTAGTTTAATTGGTGACTCTTGCAATTGACTGGTGACTAGTCCAGGATGATATGCTAAAGCCCCTCACAACCCTGAACCTGAAGACCAGTATAGATTATAAATTGATTGAGTTTTTTTTATCTGAACATACATGGATTGGAAATCTGTAATTGTTCTCTGGACCAAAAGTTATGAAACACAAGTACCTTGTGCTTGAAACTCATAGTCTCTGATGGGGAAAACTGTTATTCCACTATGTCCATGACTTCAACAGTTAGATTAACTTTAATGTTTGATGTCTTCCTTTTTTTCCATTGTGGTCCAGGATGTTCTTTACACAGTGTGTAACCCTATCGGCAGTGTGCTGAGGATTGTCATCTTTAAACGAAATGGAATCCAAGCCATGGTGGAGTATCCTTACTGAGTGTGTGCCTTTGTGTCTTTGCATGCTTTGTTTGTGTGTGTGTGTGTAATATTCTCTCCTTGACCTGGCTCCCTCAGATTTGAGTCCATTCAATGTGCTCAGAAGGCCAAAGCTGCTCTGAACGGAGCTGACATCTACGCTGGTTGCTGTACACTCAAGATTGAATATGCAAGGGTAAGAGACAAAGAACATCTCAGCATGTAGAAGCCTGGAATCATGCTGAATCCTTGATCTAAGCATCGATGAAACTTAAGAATCCTCTCAGAAACTACTTCAGTTGATTAGAAATTAATTATTTCAAGGACTCCCAAAAACAGTGCAATACCACAACCAAGTCAGGTGTATACAGTAGGATGAGTATGTTTTTCACAGTTGTCAAAGAAGAAAGAATGGAATAAGGGGCAAATAAATAAATTGAATCCATCCATCCATCCATACATCCATACATCCATCTATCCATCCATCCAACCATCCAACCATTCATCCATCCATCCAACCAACTATACAACCAGCCATCCATCCATCCATTTTCTCCACTAATCTGGAGTTGAATGGCGGCAGGTTTAGCTAGTTAGTCTATATGATCCTCTTCCCAGTTATGTTTTCCAGCTCTTCCTCAGGAATCCTGTGATGTTCCAAGGACAGATGAGATATAAATACCTCCAATGAGTTTTGGTCCTACCCCTGGGTTCTCTTCCCAGAGCCCATGCCCCAGGAGGCATTTTAATCAGACCCTTTAACCAAACCATCTGGCTCCTTCCTCATGTCTGAGCTCCTTATTCATCTTAGAAGGTTGAATTGGAACTCCTTTGCTTTAGGCAGTAACTCACATCCCACATGGAGACAGGCTAATCCAGGGGATGGCCAAGGAAATCTGAATCGCCACCCCAAAATCTTTCCCCTCGTCCTGTCTTTTTTTTGAAAAAATAGTTTAGGTATTATTCTGTGCTCGCCTCACTGTTTCTAAAGTGACTTCTCTAAAATCCTAAACAGTGTTTTGTTGCAGTTAAGACTGTACTATTACTGTATTAAAACCAACTATTTGGGCTGTGTTGTTTTTTTTGTCTTTTTTAGTCCTTAAAGCTTTAAGCTCAAAAGATGTACATATTTTTTTCTAGTAGCTGCTGTCACCCACAAAGAGCTACTTTAAACTTTGAGCTGAATTTAGCACACATACCAGATGATATATAGCAACACTGCCACTACTGAAGAAGAACTGATGTAAATCAGAGAGTGGAACAGGATATTAAAACCCATTTTTCCATAATATTAATTGTGAAATCACTTGCCAATGAAGTGGATCAACTAACTGGCTTGGTGTGCTGCCAGGAGGCCTGCAGGAAGTGCATTATGTTGGCATGTCTGAGAATCTTCTTTATTAGCCAGAGTAATGCCTGTGCAGTTGGAGAGTTGAGCTTCATCTGTTAAGTTGAAGTGAGAGTTCCTGATAATAAACTGACGGCAGAAATTCTGCCTTAGAAACTAAATCTAAAAATAAATTGGAGAAAAGATTACTCCTTCACGTTGTTATTACTAGCAAAAAAAAAGCAAGTTTGTGCAATTATAGATAAAAAGTGAATGCTGTTTGTGACTTAATTATGAGAAGAGGACGACAGCGACACCGTGTCATGTTGTTTTAAAGCATGGATCAAATGAAAGGAACACACATGATCAGATGGAGCCACCCTGAGATAATAAAGGGGTGCCACAGGTCAATGTAATGCACCTCTTCTCAAGTAGTAGCCTTCATTCTTCTGTAGTCTACACCTCTTGAATAAGTAGGCGAGAGATCATACATATTTTGTGCATTGCCCTTTGTGAATATATGCAGACCTATTCTCGAGTCATCTTCAGAGTTGGTTGCTTTAATTCCCAGGGGCAGTGAGCCCTCTGCTGCTTCCAGTCCAAGTTGTCTGTTATAATATCCTGTCTGGTTGCGTGTAAATCCTTCCCCTTGTGCTGCAGGTTTTTGTATTTGTTGCATTCGTTTGCTGATGTTGGTGGTGGCAAATCTCACAACCTCAGGGGAGCATTCTCATGTGATAGTTTCTGCGTGAGGGTCCTCAATGCACTTGAGCAGCTTTCCCAATTCTGCATTCTAAAATATGATAAAAAGCACAATGGCAATAATAAAAATGTTCCTTTTATTATAACGACAGAAATATAATCTAACTGTTATCAACTGTACTTAACAATGTCTAACACTGTGACACAGCTGCTCATGTTTTTGAGAGAAAAAGTTATTGATGTAAATGTTGTTAAGGGCATACAGACTCCAGGCAGTAATTGTAGAACAAATGATTGTACAGTAAAGTAAAAAGGACTAAGAATGCAGACCACGATTTTCAGTTACAAATTTGATAATATCCTGAGTTATTCTTTCATCTTTGTATCTACAGCCAACACGTCTGAATGTGATTAAGAATGACAACGAGAGCTGGGACTACACTAAACCATATCTGGTCCGACGAGGTAAGAACCATTATTTATGTGTATATTTCATTTACACTCCCATCAGCCCATGCACCATTAGGGAACCTCTTTTGAAGTGAGGGGTGAATCTGTCTTTGACATATTTCTATCCGCAGCAGGCATCCTTGGTTTACCAATCAATATCAATAGATTAAATTACTTTTTGTTTTCAAGTCCTTTTCTGAAACTGTGTGAAGATTTCCGATCGTTGTAGTCTAGTCTCTGACTGGGGATTACGAGTGTAGTCATAAGCAGTTTGGACCGTAGACCTCCATCACACCAAGACTCCTCTGCCTCCTGTTTCTTCATCTCCAATCAAAACACTCTCATACCAGCCAATCACCGGTCTCTCACAAACCTGCACCTTTACCATGAAGAGACACAGAGAGAGAGAAAGAGAGAAACGTTGAGGGACAGAGAGAGGGATGGACGTCAGGCTGACCATGCACAGCAGCTTTCTTCCATCTTCACCTCCTGAAACCCAGCAAAAAGAGAGGGAGAAAAAAGGGATGGATCGCACTTCTGCTGACAACCATGCAGCTGCTGCTTCAACATGCCCAGGAGGCCTCAGCCCCACCACTGTCTGCAAGACTTCAGTTACTCTAGCTCCTCCACTTTGGGATGTCACTCTCTTCTTTCTGGAGAATTAGTCTTTTATGGCCTGATGTCTGGTCCACATCCACACAAGTGCCTCTTGATTATATTTGAATCAGTGGTGCTATATGCCCTATCCGTCTAGATTTGTTTTTACTGCAAAATCTGAAATCTCATCATCGTGGACCAGACATAATGTTTTGTTGGGTTATGCCAGTCTGCAGTATATTAGTCTTGTCCTAATGCCATGTCTCTTGTCACTTTGCTTCATCTGAGTCAGGGCTGTCACAATATTCAGTTTTTATTAAAACTTTTTTGGGCACCATACATAATACAATAACATACAGTATTAGGAACGTTGATTAAATCTAATTGATAAGGCGATGACAATATTATTTTAAATGATTAAAGAATATAATCAGATAAAACAATTATCAGTTCGCAATTTCTGCATCATTTCACCTCAAATTCAGAATTAAATACAATGTAAAGATGGACAACTACTGTACAGCACCAGGTGTGAAGGCTGTGTTAATGCAGACAAATCAAATCATTTACCTGTTCTAGTCAACATACACTTTTAATAAGTTTTGATATGGACTAAAAATGTCCCTGGTTTTTGTCACCTTGATGTGTAATAGACGTACAGTATACGCTGCTATAGTAGTGAAACAAACTAGAAAGAAGAAGAGTTTATAAAATAGTTATTTGAAGTTGCACACTTTGCCTTTGTCACAGAATTCTGGCTGCAAAGGATACTTGTGAAGTGATGAACAACACATTTTGGACTAAATTATATAAGCAAAATCGGTCCTCTCTGTAACACTATTGATTGTGTTGCCTGTTTTTTTCACTGACCAGATATGTTTTGGCCTGTCACACCTTTGTTCTTTGCATGTGACTATGTTTTTAAAGGAATCAAAGTAAAACTGAAATAAAAGCAATTTTCAAAGAATAAACCATTTTATTCATTATACTTGTCTTATGTTGGTAATGATAGAAACGTGTATTGTGACAGCCCTAGTCAAAAACCCCTCACAACCGCAGATGTACATTCAGACATGTGCATGGACGTTCCTTCTCACATGCAGCTCTTATGATATGAACTGGTATGTTTTTGCTTTAAATGCTTTTGGAATGTATCATTTCCTTGGTTGTAAACAAAATTTACCGACCTACTCTAATAAACAGTCTTCTGTAAGTTGCACAGCCCTGATGTGTTCCGTCAACTATTATAAATGCTCCATTCTTTGTACTGTATCTGGTGTGTAGATGAGGTTTTCAACAAAATAGTTTACCACTGTTTTAAAGGAGTAGTGTTGGGGTCAGTTCATACTCAGTTCAGTCAATTAGAGCAATCGTCATGATTTCTGATTTTTTGTTCATACTTTAACATTTAATCAATTACCACCTTCTTCATTATACAAACTAAAGGCCTGTGGTTAATGAGCTGTCTCTGATTCTTCTTATCGTATTCTTAGTCTTGTTGGTGCATTGCTGCACATCTTGCCATTTTAATACCAGTATAGATCATTAGAATATGTTGGCACTATTGGTAGAACTGTGTGTTGTATCAAAAAAAGAGAGCACTCCTTTGAAAACAGCTCCAAAGTGCCACAAGATGTCTGAAACTCCACAGAGAACCTTTAGTGTGAAACCTAAAGGGCCCACTAATGCAACCAAAGGTGGTATCTTTTCTTCATAGTGAATCAGATGATTATCATTATGAACTGGTCCCAACACTATTGTATGTAAAGTATTAACTAAATAATTGTACATCTGTTTTTATTGTTTGAAAAGAGGCACATTGAAAGGGCACAGACATGGATACGTTATCCAACTGATTGGTCACTAACCGGTTAATAAGACTTTTACATGTCAGTGCTCTTATTTTTGATTGAACCAAACTGAAGGCTGTAGTCCCCTTATGCTACACACAGAGCACAATGTTTCAAAGGTTAAGTGTCGAGGATGTATTTGGAGGTCTCACAGCAGGAGAAAGGAAGCAGCAGGGTGAACAGATTGCTTGGGGGTGGGTGTTATTTTCTCTTTTAGTATCCTTTTCAGTCTGCCCAGGCACCTCATCTAACAGGTTTCACTGAAGTGCGGTGGATTGGTGTGCCTTTTTTAATCTCCTGATTCACAGCCCACCTGTCCCTGCACATCTCATGCCAGTGTGTAATGTTTCCAGTCCCAAGTTCTTTGCAAATGTGACGACATCTTTGCATCGGAATTTTTTTGGCCCCAGCTTTCGTAAAACATGTGACTCTTCTCAAATGTGCCTTCCTTAGCTCATCCCCTGTTCCATCCTCCTCCCGCTCTGTTTACTTTCTCATGCTGCTTCTCTACACCCGCTCTCTTCTGACGAATCTCTTCATTTCTACACTTTCATCTTGTTTCCACTAATCCTCTAACTTCCCCCTCTCTGTCATTTGGTTCTCATCTTTTTTTTCCTTCATCCCTCTTGCTCCACCTCCCCCTCCTACTTCTTACCAATCTCTCTTTGCTACATCCACCACCCTCTTTAATTCTTTCTCTTTCCTTACACTTCCTTCAGCTGTGTGGTTCTTAACTTTTAATTTGTTTCACTTGTGTCTGGAGACCTTCACAGTTACCTTTCCTTCACTTTTCCTCAGTCCTATCTGTCATTTTCGGTTCTTGCTTTCTTTATCACTCTTTCCTCTGCTTAGCTCGTCCTTTCTCCCCTTTTCTCTGCCTAATTCTCTCTCTCTCTCTCTCTATTACTACATCATCACCTTCTTTCATTGCGCTTTTCCACACACAAATTCAAAACACGGCAGGCAAAATTCCCCTATGGGTGTAGACACAGTTACATCCATGTTTATAAGAGATTTATTGTGAAAATGTATTTAGTTTAATTCCTAATTAAATCTTGTATTTACAGTAGTTTTATTTGAACAGTGTTTTGTTAAATGGCAGATAAATTACTTTAATTCCTCGAATACTCTTCTTGTTTAGGTTCAGTACTTAAAAAATGTCACTAACATTAAGCCACAATGTGTGTTTGAGTGTGCGTGTGTGTGTTTGTGTTTTGAGGAAATGTGACTCTGGTTGCTTCAGATCAGCTTGCATAAATTGCACATGCAGGACAGAAAAGAGGCTTACCATTCTGACACATTAATATATAAAAGCTTTGCTGTTGTATTTTATTTATTTAGTCGTATGGAGCTCTGAAGGTGCGGCAGATTCCTCTGGTTCTGCTAGTGTTGCGAGGTGACCGTCGGTCGCTGTAGATTTTCATTTGCTTCTTGTCCCACACGTTGGTAATCAAAGCTCAGTGGAGCAGGTTGTAACTCCAGATGGTAGTTAATCAAACATTGAGGGGGAGTGGTCTGAAAAATTATTGCTTATATTTGTCTTTATGGGATGTTGTGTAATTCTGAGAATATAAAAAACTAATTGGAAAAAAATAGTAAAATTAGGACAGTGATAAAAAAGGACCAAAAAGTATTTTAAAAACACTTTGAGAAATGCTTTGAAATATGTCAACCTTTGTTACCCCGAGAGAAATTTGTCTTAAACGTAGAGCATAAAAACATAGCAAGTTGAGATTGTAGTTTTGTGAGATCTGCTCATCTCGGCAAGATAGCTGAGGGGTTGTGTGTCCTATGTACAGAGGCTTTAGCCCTTGTGTTGACCTTGGCCGTGCATGGCGTTTTGTCCCTCTATCCTCCCAACATTTCCTTTCTCTCTTCAACTGCTTAATCACATAAAGGCACAATTGGCCCAAAAAAACGGTTTCTTTGCATCTCAACTCTCAATCTTTCTAATCTATTTAAAGGAAATGGAGGTGACTGGTAACTCTTGTTTACGAGACTATGAATTGATTTTAAATGTTCCCCTATTTATACTGAAACAACAGCATTAAGCAGTGCATATCATCTTTGCTAACTCCTTCTCCTTCTTCTTATCCATTCCTATACTTAGCATTTACAAAAAAACCCCACAAGGAATATAATCAAAGAGGTGAGACATTTTTGACGGCTTCAAAGCATTGACGGATCACAGCAAACCTTTGTTGCAGTTGCTCAGCTTAGCTCGGCTGCTTCTGAGACTAACCGGGTTCTCTGACCATATCAGAGAAACGTGCATTTCGTTTGTCGGTTTGTGTGTTCTGCGTGTGCGCTGCTAATCCAAGGTGTGAAGGTCAGTGTGGATACCCCACTGTCAGGATTATCCTCAGGCCTTCTCACTTTTCACTGCTGTAGAATCTCTACTTGTAATGGGTGCGTGTGTGTGTGCCCCTTTCTTCAGCACACAAGACAGCAATGCATCAGCAATCTGCCACATAAGTGCTGACGTTCTGGTGAGTTAGGGGAGGGGGGGGGGTTAGTGTTTCATCCAAACAGCTGACTTGGGCTCTCAGTTAAAAATGCCTGTGTCATTTCAATGTGCTTCTAACAGAGAAAACGATTGTACATGGTGTTCTGCAGTATGTAATGTTAGTGTTTTGTGGATAAGAGCACGTTTTAAAATGTATCACAGTGATAATGTTGACAATTTTATTATGATGATAATATAATGCAGGTTGATGTTCTTTCGTGCTGAGGGAGAAAAAAGAGAAAGCTTGATGCCTCACAGGTACTGTCTCTTTTTTATCTCTGGTCACATGACTCTCTCTGTATCACTGAACCTGCCCTCTCTCTCTTTGAATAAAACCACCTTAAAGCTGTTTTTCTTGATTACTCATCCCCATCATTACCATTCATTGTATCTGTGTTCTGTTTTGCCAGTATTTAATCACTTCTCAGTAATACAATACGAATCAACTCTTGATTTTTCGAGCATAAATAAATTTAAAAAATTGACATTTCTGTGGGTTATGGTGGGAGTATAGTGTAAATAAAGTAGTAGCCTTTGTCCTAAATACAAATCCCTTTCTCCATGCTGGTGTCTTATCTTATAACCATTTAACTATTGTTCGATTTTAATTCTGGTTTCTGAATGAAAGGAACCACACAGAAAGAACTATCCTGTACTTTGTTAGAGCACTTTAACATGAGGCCAGCTCTCAGCTTCACACTTTCTGTTAGCACCTGCATCTGTGTTTAAACCACAATACAAGTTTTTTTGTTGTTGTTTTTTTCAAATGCATAGCTACATGCTCTTTTTGGCTTCAACAATGATGAAAAAATGTATTATTTCCATTATCAGAGAACACAGGCTGATAATGGTAAACCTAGATACTTATTAATACTTGTTGATGTTTTTGATGAAGGGAGTTGTGCCTCAAAACCACAAAGTTGTTGTGTCTCAGATCTCAGCAATTTATTTCTGGATGTGCAGCAGCAGCAGATAAAGAATGTATATTAGGTGTCCTCTGAAAATCTATTGTGTATCTAGTGTGATCTAGTGTACTCTAAAAAGTTTGCTTGTGCATTGACCCGATCATAACGTAGTTACCCACATCCACTTTACTCTTCTTTACTGAAATCTATTCATGTCCCCATGTCTTTTTGCTATTAGATTAAGTTTTTTTTTTTTTTCACATGTTGTTTTCCGTGGTCTTTTTCTGCTTGTAGGAATGCTTTACTTTGAAGGAAAGGGATCATTCCCAGTAGCAGCGACTCACAGTTTCAGCATCAACAACACTCAAACCCATTCAGTACATCACAAGATACAGAGACATGTCCGTTCTAATGCAGGGCGGTGTGATCACAGCCATCCAGTATTGTTCTGGGGGCTTGTACCTTGCATACACATATTCCTTCAGATTATCTAAATCTTTAAATGATATTGTATTCTATAGACGATGAAATCCTTGTTTCACTATTTACCAGCACAATCTTTCACACATACAGTAGGTCAACCCCTACCCATTTTTACTTCAGAAAGATTTTATTTTTATACCCAACCATTTTTGTTTTTTGAGCATTTCTTAACCGTTCTTGACTGTTCTTTTGTGCTTTTTTCGCAACTCTTGTTTAATTGAAATTTGGAGTTTCAATGTTTTACACCATCACAGATTTTTTTAATTCACATTTTACACCACATGCTTATTTTAGGGATTTGTGTTGTAATCTTTCAACAAATAGAATTGCTGAGATCTGGGAACACATCAACATCACTAAAGAGTCAAAAGGGCAGCCTTGGTAATACACTGTAACTTTGTCAATTATTATATGCAGTGTCCAAAAATAGTAAATGCAAAGACTATCTGTGAATGAAGCTTTTTGTTTCTAGGTAAGTTAATTAAGGCTCTTCACGAAATCTGATTATGTGTGTGTGTGTTTGCATGGTTTTGTTTGTGTGTATTTCAGACCGTGGAAAGGGCAGGCAGCGACAAGCCATTTTAGGGGAACACCCATCATCTTACAGTGATAATGGCTACGGTAAGACTTTGACACACACACACACATATACACACATGCACACACGCATACAAGAATTACTTTGGTAACTGAATCTGCTGCCTTACACAAGGATTCTACTTCATCAACAGTCCTCATTCAACTCCTCAGAGGTGAAACTTAACACTCTTTACAGACACCGACACTCTCACACACCAAAACACACACACACACACACACACACACACACACACACACACACACCTTGTGCAGGTTTAAATAGCCAATCATGTGTGATGGCCAGGTGTCTCCTCACCTCAGAAACTAAACCCTACCAATTACACTATTGTCTTTACTTTAAGGAGCCTCCCAATACATGCACACACACACCCAAAGTTTGACACAAGTTTAAGAGGAGTCATTTATTTGTATCAATTGTCTGTGTGACTGACTGAGTCTGAGTAAAGTAACACCACTGGTCTGCTTGCAGAGTTTTTCATTGGCCATTGCTCTTTCCAAGTGAAAAAGTGCAAATGTATGTTGTGGTAATGGTACAACGACACCTAGGTATCCCCTTCTTCAAGATAAGCAGAGATGAAGCAAAAAGACAGCTTTTTCCTCAGTTAGGTCAACATACATAAGAAGGGTGCAACTATTCTCAGAATCAGGATTAAAATGCTTGTTACGTTACTCGTACAAGCAGTTCATATCAAACCATAATGTCCATACTCTGTTATGGTGTCTGTCATGGCAAATCTAAGACACTAAATCATACTGTAGTATCTCACATTATTATACACACATGGCACATATACAGCACAGCAATACCTGATATGTGAATTCATTAAACTAATACATGATGTATCAATAAAATCAAGACAGAATACAATATATTCTGTGAGAACTTTAGAAGATGGGTAGACACTCCAGCAGTCCAGCATAGACAAGAAGAAAACAGCTCTCCACATGTCATGGCTGCCAATATTTAATATCTCTGTAGTCTTACAAAAGACACACTCAGTACAAAGGGAGTCCAAAGTAAATCCCTTTCATGTCTGTCTGAGGTTGTCCCGCTGTCACCTTTGCATCTGTCCATACCACTCTCATGAACACTATGTCCCAGAATCTCTTTGAAGGATTCCTTTTAAGTACTACAGTGTCACTTGGCCCTAACTGATCACTAAAAGGCGTGAACTCAAAAGACAACATTGTACTCATACCTCGAGGATTGATCCACACACCAAATGATCAACTTTCTCTCAACAATACAATAAGATAAAATGATCATTGATTTTTTTTTTTGGCTCGTCTGTCTATCAGTTTCATTTTCATCTTCTAATACAGGGGGGGGGGTTTTGTTCAAATTTAACACAAACATTCACTTGGTCTGAGAATGAACCTTTCAGATTTGCGTCATTGATGTTGAGGGCACAAACACTTTTCCTAACTTGCCGGAAGATAAACTTCAGAAACCATTCTCCTTAACTTCCTGTCTTACTTGGACATGAGTGTTCATTGAGTTTCTTCAAACACCATAGTTTATTTAAGGCTTGTCGCAGTGTTGAAGAGACTGGAATTATATACATTGCATTAAGTGAAGGCGGTTGCAGATATTCCTTTGAGTGTGACTGTACCCTTCATGATTATACGTGACAATTTCAATTATCTTAAATCGCTACAGCGATAGAAGAATTGTCCTCTGTCAAGGCTGCAAATTGGTTTTGTAGCAGAATCAGCTGCTGTATAATGGTTTAAATGGGGAAAAAAACAATCTTAAAAAAAAATTAAACCACAACATGACACATGCCAAATGTGCATATTTAACTCAGATAATGTGATTATATAATTGAGGTGGTCTCAGGAAACCCTTAACTTTTAAATAATGGAAACTGTCATTAAGGTATTACAATCACATCCAATGGACTGAAGTTCATTTTTCTGCCTTCTCAGGTCCACCCTGCCCCCTACTGCCTCTGCCTGGCAACAGCAGATACAAGCTCACCTCAGTGGACGTTCCAGACATGGTTTCCTACCCACTGCCCCAGTCATCATCTTCGTACTCTGGTCATGCCCCCAGTTCTGTTGCCATGGTGAGCGGTCTGCATTCCTCCAAGATGAACTGCACACGGATCTTCAACCTCTTCTGCCTCTACGGCAACATTGAGAAGGTAGGTGCTTTGTATTTGTAAAACAAGTCTTAAAACACGTCTCCAATAGGTTTTTCAGTTTCATGTCAATTAAAGAAACAATTGGAAATACATGGAATGCTGTTTAACACCTGTCACTACTTTTGGGATGATTAGGGTGCAGGAAGAAGTCACCAAGATCACCCACACAAGGATAGATCTCCCTAAATTAGCTTTTAGCATACAACTATGCTGTCATTACACTTAACAAGAATCCCTCTTTTAAATCCGAACTTGATGTTGGTCTTTAAAATACGGATTTGTTTAAGAAAAACAACAACAACGAACTGCAGCATGGAACAAAGCCATTTCATTTAACCTGATAACACCCAACAGTCTGTAGTGACCCTATAGAATATGCAGATTATTGTCTAATTTCATTGCCTAATGAATACAAATAACAAACTATTGTAGTCATATTGTTAAAGTAATGTTTAATTCTGCAACTCTTGTAATAAAATGACAAATCAGTGGAAAAAATGTGTTAATTTGAGCTTTTCTTTCAGCATGTGAAGCTTGAAGGATATTGTACATTGCCTTCATACGAAAGCCGCTCATTGTACTTGTATATTTTATATATATTTTAGGTCAAATTTATGAAGAGTGTGCCTGGTACTGCATTGGTTGAGATGGGAGATGAGTATGCTGTGGATAGAGCCATCACACACCTTAACAGCATCAAGGTGTTCGGCAAGAGACTCAATGTTTGGTGAGCCACACCAACTCATACAATAGTTTAAAATGTTTAAGTTTCATATCCTTTAATATGACACCATGATGTCATTTGAATGTTTACTCTTTTATTTGAAGAAGATTTGACATGCATTGATTTGTTGTGTCCAGTGTGTCTAAGCAGCATGCAGTGATCCCCAGTCAGGTGTTTGAGTTGGAGGATGGCAGCAGCAGCTATAAAGACTTTGCCATGACGAGGAACAACCGCTTCAGCAGTGCTGGACAGGCCTCCAAAAACATCATCCAGCCTCCATCTGCAGTGTTACACTACTACAATGTTCCACCATGCATTTCACAGGATCATTTACTGAGGGTATGACAATTTGTATCTTAACATAATACAAGATATACAAAACAAATCAGTTCCAGCACTTAGATATCAAATAAAATGGTTAAGATACTCAACAAATTAGAATGTAAAAGCTAGCTTGCAGACTGTTACAGGGATACGGTTAGTAAGTCAGTTTAATTTGGGCAAAAGTCATAGGAAGTCAAAGCAAGGTATGTTGCCAGGTCAGGTAAAATCACTTAAACTAGACTGCCTCTGCTGCTGGGTTTGACTTTTGCCTTATTTCACAAAAGCATCATCTCTGAAACCATTGGCGAGCATCTCAAAACTCAACTTCAACTTTAACACTATGTACTCTACAGCATTTTTTTAAGTGTTCAAGTCTTATGCTGTTAATTGTTTTCATTCCACCTACAAGCATGGAAACTGGAATGGAGATGGATTTTTTTTTTAAATAGTCGATAATTTTTAACTGAACTTCAATGCTGATTGGGGCAGCATGTTTTATTATTCTGATATATTTTGTAATATTTTATTGTCTAATGCAGCATCTCCCATAAATGTGTCTTTTCAGCTTTGTACGGAGTACGATGTGCCTGGTTTTGTCAAATTCAAGATGTTTGATGCCAAACGTAAGTATCACTTCTTTTGTTATTTACCAGTTTCTTGTTGAAGTTAGAGAGGTTTGCGTTCCTCTTTTTCATTCTGTCTGAGAAGATACAAGCTTTTATTTCTCTGCGTGAAATAATGATTGTGTCATTCCATTCATTTTACATTACTTCCTCTTCTGTCCATCTTTCCTCTTGCTTCATGTCGGTTTCACTTCTCTTCTCTTTTAATCTCCTCCTCTGGATCTCTCATGCAGCCTCCTCTAAGACCATATCTGGCTTGTTGGAGTTTGACAGTAAGACGGAGGCTGTGGAGGTTCTTACTGTTCTTAATCATTACCAGATCAGGATACCCAGTAAGTCTGTCCGAACGACACTTCTTGTGTTGTTGCATGTATCTACACGATATCTACTCAGTCAGGATCTCATACAGCTTGATTCTATGTACTGGTACCTGAAAGTGAAATGTGTAGAGTGAAATTCTATGCAGTTCCCTTTCTCTGACACAGCTCCCTTTTTAATTGTTACCATGTTTTGATGCTGCACTCTGATACAGTACTTATTGTCTCTGCTCTTCTCCTTTGGTTTAACAATTTTACACACTAGGGTCAGATATAAAAAATAAAAAAGGTAAAAATAAGCCTCTTCATAACAGCCTAATTAAAGGCAGGGTTGGTAATTTTTGATAACTAGCATAATTTTGAAAGTAGCATCCTCTCCGTTCTCCGTATTCACCCACCCCCTCCCCTCTGTGCTCCCTCAAAAGTCCTGCCCCTCACTTACATTCACTAGCGCCATTGGGCCAGAAATGGATTTTAGCTCATGCTTTGAGCGTGGGCTCGAACATGGTAGGGAGGCTTGGTTGGTTTATAAGAAAAAGTCATCCAACATTGGTTGAAGTTTTTACAGGCTTACATCTGCTAAAGATGATGGATTTTCGAAGTTTCTTTTTCAGAGCACATACGATCTTAATAAATGTCAGGACATAAGACAAATTCAACCAAAAACTTAAAAAGTGTATCTAGAGAAAATTACCTACCCGACCTTTAATGCATAAAATAGGTTTATATATGAACAAGAATCATGGGCAGAATTTCATACAACCAGCTAATTGTGGTGTTTCTATTATTTTTGATTCACAAATACTCTGGCTCTGTTACTCCTGTACAATACCGCCAAATATATAAACATAATTAGGTACATTTAAAGTTCACTAAAATTGTAATGAGACAACTTGGCAGGATTTTACCAGTCATCATTTTTATTTTTTTATTTTTTGATAATCAGAACAATAATAATCTGTTCTTGACTTTGACCTTAAGATGGGATGACTGTTTTAGTGTTTTATGAAGGTTTAATGCTAGTTAAATGCCAGCTGGTCCATGATGACTGACTCAGATTTAAATGTAAATGTATATGCTTCTGTTAGCTGTACTGCATTTCTGCACTGTTCTTTCTGAAGACATTTCTAAATTCTTATGCTCTTACACTTATAGAGGGGCATGAGTAATGTCTAAGGTTCCTCTGCTAAGTATTTGTATGTGTGCGTGTTGTATTTCAGATGGGTCCAATCCATACACCTTGAAACTGTGTTTCTCCACCTCATCTCATCTTTAAAAGTCGCAGAGCACTGGAAGAATCTGCCGAGCCTTGATGAAGGCTGACCTCTGACATGAGAGGAGGGAAAGGGACCACAAGAGGCGGACTCAAGGAAAAGTTAAGGACAGACAATCAAAGACAAGTACGAAGAAAAAAATGTATGAGGCAGAGAGAGCAATACATTGATTGACAGATTGATTGATTGATAGAGAAAGAGATAGAGATGCCATTTTAAAGAGAAAAAAAAATGGAAGAAAGCAGTGTCGAAGTCTCCAGGCTGATCATCATACTATACACGCACACAATAGTCCATGAACTTTCCATTCAGGCTTACTTAAGCAGGCTGACAGACTTAAAACAGAATAACTAAAATTCTTTAAAAATGGATTTACATTTTATGTTGGAGGACACTACTCATGTTACATTTACAATGACCTTCCACAAGTATTCACGTTAACGTCTTCAGTCTGGAGTACTCAAGTGGAAGACACGGACCCACACTGATGAACTCACTTGAGTCTCTGCACCCGTGAAATCAAATCATCATCTCTGTGCATGGCACATGGTGACTGAAATAATGCTTATGTGTTTAGAAATAGACAAATCCATTGTGTTGTTTTGAACTGTAAGTGAACATATGCAGTAAATGCGGTTTTCAAGATATTCTTTAGCCTGAAAGAAGCGTGAGCTATAAAGTGTCACTCCACTCCTTTCTGAAGCACTTTAGCTGAGAGACATTTCTCAAATGCTGACCAGTTATTAAGTTTACTTTGGATATTCATGTTCGCCAGAAGAAGAATCCCCTGTAAACTAACTTTTATTGTCATCCGAGGGGAACAATTTACAACCAACAATATGTTCTGTGACCTGGTATCAGAAAGCTGTCATGAATGCGATTCATATGTTCAATTGTAAGAATTCTCTTGTTTAAAAAACCCTAGTGATTTCATTAGCCCCACCTCTTACATTCACTACCTACTGGTGGAGACTAGACAAATATCAAGCTCTGATATGCAGATTGTCATGACATTTAATTTGCACATTTGTTGTTCTTAGAGGATAAGCTCGATACTTGTATGCTCTTGCCTTAAGTGCCAACATCAGGCCCACAAATGAGATTAATCTTTTGCATTTTTACGCTTGTAGGAACTTTTTACTTGCAACACCTTAACTAAAGTAACGAGATGTTTGCAGACCCGTTGAGAAAAACAATAGGACTAGTACGTTTTTGTTTTTTTGTTTTCTTATTTGTCTTTTATACTTTAGGTTAGACTTACAGGTTTTTCTTTAATTACCTTGAGGTTCTAGTTTGACAACAGTGGTACTTTATGTAAATGGCAGCTTACAGAGAGGACAGTTAATGCATAAAGAGGGTGGAGCTAATAAAAAAAAAACCTAGGGTTATCCATTTAAAAAACTAGAGATGTTGTGAACATTTTACTCATCATGCTTTTTCAAAAACTTAAACCTTTAGAGTTTTATCAGCCTTCCATTATGGTCTTAATGCTGGGATGCTGAAGCATACGATAAAAAGTATTCTGTTTCTGAAAGGGTTTACTCTAGAATTCCTGTCAATCATCATGTGTTATTTTTTTTAAATGTTTTTGGGCTGAAAACTTATGACGGATATCTGTCACTTAGTATTTCATATATACCAGTGTCTTGTTGAGGTTCTCACAGTTTTTTCTCACATGGCATGTATACTTGACTGTATATCATTATAGGGACTGTTTAATCTACTTATTGCCTATTTTGTTTATTATGTTGATTATGTTTATTATGAAATATAAGGGTTTTGTGCGTTTGTAAAAATTGAAACAGTCAGCAGAATATAAATAACAGGAGCACTTCAGAATGGTATAAACTACTTTGTGACAGCTTACTGTCTCACAAGAGCTGCTGAGTTAACGAGTTGAGTTGTGCCAGTTCACTACAATCAGATGGACGCACTGAGTCTTGATGTTCAATAATAGGGGATAAAGTATTTTTTCGATGTGTTGAATTGCAAACTTGTAAAAAAACAAAACAAAACAAAACAAAAATAGTTCAAGTAAACAACATTTGGGTGTAGAGGTTTCCTCTGCACTGCCCTGCTTTTTGTGTTGTACATGCTAATTGTCTGTTTTCACTTAATGTAACAGTTAAATGTTGGCTGGTCAGCAGCATCCTGTCTGCATGTCACTTCTTTTAGTCTGTGCTCCTTATACAGCATCATATGTTGTTGAAATAGAAATGTTTATTTTACTACCTGTCAGCTAAAAGCAGAAACATATCTCCAGGCAAGTCAAGCATCAGTCTCGTTTTAAGTAACACAGCCTGTTTTAAAACCCCCCCAAAAAAACCAGTCAGTTGTGCCAGATACTTTGACTAGAGTTGTTGATTGAATTACTCAATTCTTTTTCACACTGCATGAGATCTTGTAAGCCCTATATTTTATCATTACTTCCTTAATGGCTTGTATTTGTTCTTGCTACAGTTTGGACACACATTATGAGAGATCAACCAACCAGTGCACAGAAGTTGGTTCGACCTTCTGGACATAGTTTTAAACTAAGTCTATATTATTATACAAAGCTACTGTGTGACTAGTATTTCAAAGTAGAGCAGAGAAGCAGCCTTCCAGTTTAGGTTATCATTTTGATTCACTTCTTACAAATTAACAGGCCAATCTTGACATTAAGCTTGGTAGCTTTACATTTTTTCTTTGCTATACTATACTCGGTGTCAGATCTTCCAGAGTATGTTTATTTAGAAATAAATTATTACTATTTGCAATGCGCATGGAAACTACTGAAAATGTATCATATCAAAGGAAATTTTGATTTGTCATGTTAAACTGCAAAATCACTTTTTTCTTGCAATATATAAATCATATTGTAATACTTCAAGATTTTTTTTGTGGATTCTCTTAAATATGTGGATAGATAGCTGAAAAGTATGACGCTGCATAGGTTTCTTTCAAAGTCCCAAAATGGACAATGGGCTTCTTTAAGGTCTTTGCTTTGGTGAATCACAGTGACTATCACATTGTTTATGTTTAATGTATTTCATATAGGACATGCATATTTTACATATCCAAGGCTTTCTTTCATTATTCCAGGATCCATTACACGTGTGAATTAAGGCATACCTTGTGTACATAATATGTTAATACAGGATGTGAGGTGTTTGTACAGATACATCTCTCATAGTGCAGTTAAATTATTGCTTAACTAGATGTTGTTTTGTACATCTCTTACATCACTGGAATCGTATTTCTGATAAAGTTTTATTTATTGTTTTTCTTTTATGAGAGTCAATCTGGGGTCGATAAATGATGTCTGATGTAATTCCTAAACTGACGTAAATTATTTGTTTTTTTAGGACTGAAGACTGTATGAGAGATTTATCAATGTCCAATGATTTGGAAATTGATAACATTTAATGTTGTTAATAGTAATCAGTAAGAAACATACACAGAAGTATATTGTTCATTTAAAAATCTGGTGGTTGTAACTTAAATGTACATGTTCAAACTGAATAAATTCTGGTTTGGGGCTGTGAAGGCAGCTACAAACGAATCAACAAAAAGATATTGTTTATTTTACCACTTTAAACTACACAACGTCGCTTGACTTCCCTGGTGTGTATAGGGACCATTAATTATATTAACAACAGTACCGTAACAGTATCTGTAGTGTCTGATCTAAATGATTACAAAAGCATTTCGACAAATAAATGAACAAATACTTAGCATAGGTTGACAAATAAACTCTACTAGAACTCTTGCTCTGCTGTCAAGCAACAACAATAGAGGCAAACAATTTAGCAGCCTACTATTAAAAAGGTACAATAAGGTGTAATTTTCATCACCTGTTTACCCCCATGTCTACTTGTCACACACACGTATATATATATACACACACATATTAAACCACATCAATGTCTTCTGTATAGACCTAGTCTTAAAATAAATAATAGATAATAATCTAGACAACAGGTAGACATGGACATGTATTATTTATCCTATATATCAAATATTTTATGTCTTGTTCATTATCTTCTGTTTTACACAAGCTCTCTGTTAACAGTTATTCATTTTAATCTTTACTGAACAAATGTCAAATACTGTGCAAGAAGGGCCTCTTTAGTAAATGTATGATTCCCTCTCCAACCTATAATACCAGTAAAAAAACAAAAAAAGACAGAACTCAATGTTTGTTAGGAAATTGTTCATGGGTGGGGGGAGACAGCGCGTTCGCTCCCGCTCATCCAACATGGCAGCCACCTGCTTTCTTATTGGTGGTTTTGAATCGCATTACAGGAGCCCATTGGTCTGTTTTGAACCGTTGCTGTACTGCGGTCAATTCAAATGAGTTTGTCAGTATTCCAGCGGCAGTCTGTGAGCACAGAGCACATACGACACTGCACAGGTACCGTAATCCTTATTCTATTTTACAGATGTGAGGATAATGATTTTATTATTTGTCAGGTTAGGTAGAAATTGAATCATCTAGTCGGGTGAGAAAGTGGTTCCACTGCCTAAATCAAGAGCCTTTGACGATTAAGGGTTTAAGTGAGCTAGCTTAAGCTAAAGTAGCTGACCTTAGCTCGAGGAAACTGGTCATTTTAACGGCTAAGTTACAACTATATGATTGCCGTCATTACTATATTATTCTTGACGTTACTTTTGTTGGAGGAACACGAGGTAGCAGTTGAAGTTAAGTGTCCAACATGAAGGCTGAAAAGCTGAAAACACTCAAATGTACACAATGTTACATGAAATTTAAGCGGTTTGTCGTAGTCTGAAGTTAACAGCTCATGGCTTATGTGTTGTAGAAGCTAGTAACATGATGGCCAAAATGTAACCTTCATCTTATAAAGTTTGCGCTAGTCTCTCACAGTCTTGTCAGTTCTTGGGCCTTTAATAAGTTAGAGAGAAACACTTGATGTCACAATCTTTAACTAACGTCAAAATGTTTCAACCTTTATGTTGTGTTCCGGTTTCATCTCTGAAAAAAGTACTTAAATTGATCCGACTGACCTAAGAGTCCATGACTTTGTCCACAAAGAGGATTCAGCACACAAAATAATTGTGTTTATTTGCATACAATTTGGTGTATTTTATTCAACTCTTGTACACTCTTGGTGTTCCCGGTAAAAAAAAAAAGACCAATTAGAAATGAATGGGGGAGACTACAATTAGTGTAAAAAACTGATCTCGGGTCCATCCTCATTTGTCATATGGACACACACACACACATTGGTTCCCAGGCAACCACCACGGGAACCATAGCCCAATCTCTACTGGGGAACTCTCTCCTGTTCAACATTGTTTCAATAATATTGAACTTTTCTTGCAGGATTTGTAGCCAATAGAAATGTTTTTTTGAGGCCTTGCCCAGAGAGAGAGAGAGAAACTTCTTCACCTTTTTTGGTGCTCCAAAAAAAAAAAGAGTTTTACTGTATTAAGACATTGATCTTTTAATGTGAAATTGTTTTGGGATAATTTCCTTTGGACACAAATACAATATTCCACGCAACATGAGGGTTAACACATTTTCTCTCTCTCTTGTCTTTCAGGCTGAAATGGACGACTATTTGAAAATAGAGAAAATTGGAGAAGGTTTGTTGTATTTGTTTAAATAATTTTCCACAGATATGCTGATAAAATAATGGGATACATCACCTTGAATTGATCAATAAAGTATCTATCTATCCATGTCAAATTGTTCGCAGCATCCTTCAATTGAATGTTTGATAAATGTAAATGTGGTGCTGCTCGATATGATCAGATGAACTCTGAGAACTTGTTTTTGCAGGTACATATGGCGTGGTGTACAAAGGCAGGCACAAGGCCACGGGGCAAGTTGTGGCTATGAAGAAGATTCGTCTGGAGAGTGAGGAGGAGGGGGTTCCCAGCACTGCTGTCAGAGAGGTGTCTCTGCTTCAGGAGCTGAAGCATCCAAATGTTGTACGGTATGGCTGGCTCGTGCAGAATAGAGAGTTTCTGGCATCCTCAGCATAAACTGTCATTTAACATGGTCTTCAAATGAGATAGTTATGACATTCACTGCTCACATTGCTCTTAAATAAAAACAACAGAGACATTTTACAGATGTCTCCATGCAGCACAAAATATGGTCTCTGTAGAGCAGTCGTAGAAGAAGCACTGCCATTGCTCATTTTCCGTTATCAGTTTGTATACTGTCAGTAAAGGCCAGGAAATATATGCATGAATATTCTGTAAATTTAAAAAGTAGTTACGTGTGTATTTGTTTCTCACAGGCTCCTGGATGTCCTGATGCAGGAGTCTCGTCTTTACCTCATCTTTGAATTCCTGTCCATGGACCTGAAGAAGTACTTGGACACTATCCCCTCTGGCCAGTACATGGATCCTATGCTGGTTAAGGTAAATGTGTTTGCTGATAAACTCTGAGTACAGTGGCAATAGTGTCATGCCCTAAAGTTAAACATTTTAAACCCCACACACAGGGCTTGACATTCAGTGATTATACACAAATGAGTATTCTTATCATCTTCCCCATAAAAGAAAGTTTCAGTTCCACCTTAGCAATAGCTAATATCTTAGCTGCAATTAAACCTAAAAAAAACACACCTGTAAAACTGTTAGCATAAGAACATCCTCTAAATCCATGGACAGTAACGGAGGACTACAAAGCTTAAGAAAGATAAAGGGCTACTGAGCTAACTTGTAGTTTAAGAGAATTGGCCTACTCTTTGGACTGTTCAAATGTATAGTTTTTCTTGACAGCATCACTTTTTTTTCTTGAGAGTTCTGGGGAAGTAGCTTAGCCTTTTGTAGGACACTCATACTGTAACATCATCATACAGATGAAGCCAAAAAAAAAAATCCCTACCCTTCCCTGCCACTGTCCGTGCACTTTCCTGCGTAGGGCCGTGCAGTCGCCGAGATCTCCCGCGGTGACATAGGCGGACTTGTAACATCCCTACAAAAAAAATAAAATAATCTAAGTTCCTACAAATGCAACAAGCATGATGTGAAGCAAACATCCTGTGCGGAGGGAATCAAATTATGAGCGTTTCAGTGCACCTTTTTGTTCAAACGTGAGTGCATTGTAACAGCTCCCCGGATCACTCAGTCACTGTAAGAGCAAATGTTCATCACACAGAGACACGCAACCTGTGACAGCGATGTGACCCGTGAACAGATAATCCTCCTCTCAATGATAAATACAACTTCGTTATAAAATAGCGGAGCAGCTTTTGCGCCCCAACCACTGCGCCGCTGATCATGCACCGTGACACAGGCTGGAGCCGTGCCAAGTGCGCTACATCATAAAATAAACTGAGGATTCCACTGTGTCATAGTGTACAGTACAACAATTATTTTAAGGACATGTAAACAATGCTCATTAAAGAAGTACAGGAGTAAAAGGTTTGCACATTAAAATTCCAGTTGTTGCGTAGTGATGAATACATTTAATGTCATAGAGAAAGTCATATAAAAAGTTTAATATTTGTGCAGCAGCTGATGTGATTCAGGATTCACTAACACTGTAAATGTCTGAGTTACAATGTCCTAAGATCAGCTCAATATTACTATAAGGCTGACGCGTTCTTGTGAGGTAAGCGCCACCTACTGGCGACAGCCTACAATTGGATACATGAGCGTGTTAACGGTGTAATGTATGCGAAGAGGGAGGCTCTCTCTATGCCTGGGAAGTGCGTGGAAACCAGCTGACTGGCTACTGCCCTGGAGGGGAAAATCCTGGTGGCTGGAACTGTGTGCATGGATTTAAGTGATCATGATGCTCAGTTTACAAGACAGGCAGACTAACAAGTAAAAAACAAAAAGAAGGGACGTGCGGTCAAGTATGCGTCCGCACATCAGAAAACAAAATATAAATAAAATGTAAATAAATGCAACTTTACTGATTTTTTGGGCTCATTTAAGATATTATAATATTCATATACCTCCATAAAACTTAAAGGTTTCTCGATAATGGAGTCGAGTATTTTAATTATACCTTATGTTGTGTACCCGTGCTTGTGCTCATGCATGAGCAACTGCACCATGATGAGGCACACTTTCCACCTGTACCAGAGCCAAGGAATTGTTCGGACTAGACTTTAGGAATCGAGTGTGTTTTGGCGCAGTCTACCCTTAGATTAGCAAGTAGGGTGCTCCAAGGGAAAGATGTTGGGGGACCCCTGTTTTAGAGAATTACCAGCCCGGTCTCTCCATAACCCACCACCATTTTTAGTATTTGAATGATTAGCAGATTAGTGGGGGGTCTAACGGAAAATTTTGGGAACCACGGCTCTAAACTGAAGTGGGTTTTCCTGTAATAGAAATATTGCAGGGGGGGAAACTGCTCCTCCATCAACTGCTCCTTCTTATATCACCAATAATAGTTTCACAGCTCTAAACATTTGTCCATCTCCATGTTTACTCTCCTCCATCTCTTTTCAGAGCTACCTTTACCAGATCTTGGAGGGCATCTACTTTTGTCACTGTCGTCGTGTCCTCCACCGGGACCTTAAACCCCAAAACCTCCTGATTGACAACAAAGGAGTCATCAAACTGGCAGACTTTGGTTTAGCACGTGCTTTTGGTGTTCCTGTCAGGGTCTACACCCATGAGGTGAGTCTTCACACTACTGAGATTTTCGGACTAAAAAAATGCACTGCAGATAGAGATTGGTACCAAAAAACGGTACTATACACTTGCACTTTATTTTTTGGTACCTGTACATGATTGGTTGTACGGAGAGGATCGTTAAGCTCATGGACAAACAGTTCTCTGGATTTATGTTTAATGCAGGGCTTTAGGCCAAACAGCAGGCACGCTATAACATTTGTCTTTTTTATTCTCTTGTCGAGACTGATAAAATAGTTTGTATGAAAAGCAGCTCGCTTTTCCTTTACATCTGAGAAGACTGCCTCAGTTACCAGTCAAAGGACGAGCATTCGAATGATGCGTGTGTCGACCATGAACCTCGGTGTGTCTGTGTGCCGAGGCTCAGTTGAGAGCAGACTTCAATTGGTATATTTTACTCATTTATTCATGTAAGGACGAAGAATTGCGACACAGACAGGGATCATCCTGATTATTGTCTGTTTCAGAAAACACAATTAATGTCTCTACTAAAGTGCGTCCACAATCGCTTGTCCTGATCTCAGGCGTCCGTAGTGCAAAATACTATGAAGTTATTTCTCCTTTCATTTCGTTTCCCTGTTCCTCTCTTAAATAAATAAAAACAACTCAGCAGCAGTGGTCACATTTGATCGTCTTCCTTTCCTTTCCCCTCTCATTAAAAAAAAAAAAAAAAAAAAAAGTCTACAGTGGTCATATTTCAGAAGCAGCACACTGCCACTGCTAAACTCATAGCGTAAACACTGCAACAACAAAGAAGATGATTTGCTTATGTTGGTCTTTATTTACTGTGTTGCGTTTTTCTTCTTTGTTGAATTTATTAGTGCTGTACACTGTCGCGCTGCTATAATCTCACCATATTACGTAGCTGACGCGGCTATCAAACAGTATGAGGCTTTACCAAACTGTAGTGATCCATACGGGACCGCTCGGTGGAAACGGGGCTAAAGATGCAGCTCAGTCCCTTCAGGGATTTACCTGAGGGTTGTTAGCGACAGATTTACATCACACTTTTTTTTAATTATTATTGTTTTTCCGTCCCTCTTGACAGATTTTTAACGGGATATTTGTTCAACTACAAAAGAAGAACTTTGCTGAATGTCTCCTCATGTGTGTCCTCAGGTTGTAACTCTATGGTACCGGGCCCCAGAAGTCCTCCTGGGTTCACCCAGATATTCAACCCCCGTTGATGTTTGGAGCACTGGGACCATTTTTGCTGAACTTGCCACAAAGAAGCCTCTGTTCCATGGAGACTCTGAGATAGACCAGCTGTTCAGGATCTTCAGGTGATTATACCAGAGAATACCCGACACACCTTTAGTAAAACCCTCTGTGGTTGTGTAAATCAGAGCTAGTGAATTAATTTGTATGAATTTAAGTTAAATATTTATCAACTGTAACCAAGGCTATGGGAATGATAAACCTATATGGTATTTATCAGGTAGTCCCCTCTCTGATCTGATTGAAAATGGCAAAACTGTTGTTTGTATTAGAATTTGGCAGAATTAGATGGCTAGTAATATAAAAAGTCAGTGAACAGTGCTGACATAATATAGACTCGGAATTAAGAAATACTTACGTGCCAATAGGGCACACAACTGTGAATCAGAACCTAAACTACACCATCTTTAAAAACCAGTTAAGAGTATCTTACTCATGAAATGAGTAATGGGAGTTGTGATGCTGGGAGTGTTTGATTTTAGAAGCTGCCAATTCTGGATAGAATAAAAGTAAATAAAGAAGGTCCGTGCAGGAATAAAGGATAATAAATCAGATAAAGGAAAAAGTTCCTGACCTATCAGACGTGTGTGTAGTCGTTCCTTCTCTGTCGCTCTGCCTATTGAATTCATGTCTGTTTCTGCCCCTTCCAGGACTCTTGGAACCCCAAACAATGATGTGTGGCCTGAGGTGGAAAGCCTGCCTGACTACAAAAACACATTCCCAAAATGGAAATCTGGTAACCTGTCGTCGATGGTGAAAAACCTTGATAATAATGGCTTGGATCTGCTGGCGGTAAGTATTAGGCCTTTTATTTTGATAATCAAAATATTTAAACTTTGATGTGATGGCAAAAATGTGCAATATTTGTGATCAGATTTCAATTGATAATTAGGCATGTGACTTCAGTGTATCATAATGGTGAATTTCTCAATTTAAATATAAACAAAACAAAGGTTTTTCTTTTCTTTCTTTTTTTAATAAGGAATGGTGTTCATCTTTATCATCGTTCCCGCACATAAATCCTGAGTAGCAACGTCTCACTTCTCTCTTCCCATCTTGTTTCTCTGCTGTAGAAAATGCTGATCTACAATCCTCCCAAAAGGGTTTCTGCACGGGAGGCCATGGCTCACCCTTACTTTGATGATCTGGACAAGTCCACCCTCCCTGCTGCTAATATCAACAAAATCTAAAATGACTGACTTTACATACAAACACATTCATAATCATTGTGAATTACCATTCTGTAAATACTTGTGTGTAAAAAATGTATACCTTTAGCAATGTTCTGTCTTTCAACAATGTCTTTTCAATAAAACCGCACTTTCTGTCTCAAAACTATGATCATTGTGCGCCTCTTTTGATTCACATATTCCCAAAGGTCAATTGTGTGACTAAAGTTGTGCATTTCTTCACTGGATATAAAAGGTGCATGACTACAAACTGTCTTTGGATTCAAACAGCATGGATTCATGAATCCTATAGCTAGACTGAGGGGAAACCCCCCCCCCCCCCAACATACTCCATGGGAAAGAGTAACAATCTTGTTTTTTCCTGAGTATTTGTAAGAAAAATGTTTAGCACGGCGCTAATAACTGTATTGTGTGAGGACAAAACGAGAGAAATATTGTAGAGGGTCAATTCTGTAAACAGGTTTGATGGCTTGAATTTCCCTCAGGATTAATACAGTATCTATCTGATATACCCAATGTAACGAAGTTCATTACTTTTATGATTGCGGGCTTCCTAAGGTACTAATGTTGATTTTCGATGGCATATCCATGTTTCTTTAAAGGTTTGCACCTCCAACTATCTCAAAATGTAGGGGCAGAGACTGACAAACCATTACTTGAAAAAAAAAATCCCACACAGTACTTTTTACAAGTATCACTGATTTATGAGAAAAAGCCCAACGTTTCGGTCCCTTTCTTTGTCCAGTGTGTCAAGTAACAAGGCTTATCCATAAAATGAGATTTCCAGAGGCGGGAACAAGCAACAGACATCCAACATTCCGTCTAAAACAAGATGGGAGGTTTAATCTGAATTAGCAGACATCTCCTTTAGGGAGATCCTAAATAAAAACATTTCCTACTGATTCATTTGAAGTCAACAACCTTTTAAACAAATCAAATACATGTCATTGCAGATTGCTGTTGTAATGTGACCTCTCTCATTTCAATGTTTTGGTGTCCATCAAATACTCAGCCTAAAGGATCTTTTACTATAGGAGGACTTTGTGGATCATTCCTTTGCTACAGATTCCCACTCCTCGCCTGTAGGGATTGGGCTGCAGCCGCTATGACATCAAAGTATAACTGGACATAGATTATAGATGTTTGGCTTTGTAAAGAATACATAGATATACATACATATGATTTGCATGACATCTTTATTTGAGAAGTTGTACATAGATAAAAGTAAAATTATATTTGTATCTAGCCTACAGATAGACTCAGCTTCTTGTCTGTTTCCTCCCTTTAATCCCCATTATCACCGTCGTCCAGCAAGAACTCACTGATCTCCTCTCTCATGTGAGACCTACACAACACAACACAACACAACACAACACAACACAACACAACACAACACAGGTTAGAAGACTCGGGACAAAAGAGCACTGTGGGATTTATTTCATTTAAGCTTCAGTTGTTATTGTTTATCTTGGAGTATTGTATACCTTAGATATGTAGTTTCAATAAATGACTGACTAGTGAAATCACGTGATAATAATTATAACAGCTGTATACTCTGCTGCTGTTTACTCTTTCTTTTTCCCTCTTACTCTGCTCCAGATCCAGAATTGTGGAACTCAATGATATTTTACTACACACACACACAACAGGCTGCCTTTTTTTTTTTTTTTAGTGCCTCAATGGACAACTAAGAGAATTGAAACAATACCACAGGATAGGTATGACTTAATCCGAAACATGCATATTATGTTATACTTTGTAGAACTGATCAGAAGTTTTGTGAAGGGAATTATTAGTTCTCGTCACCTTCTTTGCCTCCTCTGTGCTTCTGACAGGATGTAGAGAGGGAGATGATCAGGTGAAGACTGGGTGGGAGGGAAAGAACAAAAAAAAGAAGTTCCTAAATTATTTGAATCTTGAATTAAATCGTTGACAACAAACACAAATGTTTTTTGGTAATCATCACACTCAGTCAGTATGTTTATTGGTTTTCACTCACCATGTCTTTGAAGGTCAGCTTACAGCTGTAACACAACAGGTTTTTCAGATTTGGTGTCTCTGTTACCCTACAACAGAAACACACAGAAAACTGAGTCACAGGATAACACTGAGAGCAGATAGTACACTTAATTTAATCATTCAGCAGAGTATGTTGGCTCTGCAATCTGTTGCAAACTCACAGAGCTAAGTCTCAGATTAGTATGTGGCAGGCCTCTGGATAGTACATACATTATATATAATATATATTGTTTTGTTGCCCGGGTACACTAAAGGTGGGGTATGTGACATAGGTACAGTATAGGAGCTACAGCTGGTTGATTAGCTCTGGGCTGACTGAATCACTGTGGCTCTAAAGACAGCTGGGCTGAGTAGAACAACAGCAATACATCAGTTACGGCACCATTATAAGACTTTACTACAGTTATGAACCCACAATAATAATAAGGTCATTAATATCAGCCTCAGCTGCACTTAATGTTCACTGCGTATTAGCAAGCAGCAAAAACCCACAGTGACACTAAGGAGGACGAGTATGACAAAGCACAGAAAAGATGGAAACATGCCGTTTAAAGCCACAAATGAAGAGAAAGAATCACTGAACACGTACTTGGCAGAAGAACAGCAGCCTCCTCCACCACTTGCTGCTCTCCCACAGACCTCCTTTCCTCCAGAGGAACAGCACTGATCAGGGGGAGCGTCTGATTCAGGCACACATTGAGCTTGATTGGAAACAAAGGACACTGATGTTATTAACATCTGGAAACTGAGTTTAGACTCAATCATGAGCCTCTGGTGAGCTGTATGATGTATTTAAAAAGGCCCAGACACTCAGGTAGGAATCCTTTTATATCAAATGATGACAACTCTGCACTTTATTATTCCATTACGTTATTAAAGTGGTGTTTTTTTTACTTTATTCAAAGCTACAGGACAAGCCACTAAGTATTCAGACTGAACTGTTTGGCTGGCCTGGTGACAGCTGCTCATATTTCTGAACTTTCTTTTCATTCTGACTGGAAAAAAGGATCCTCAAAGTCAAAAATGATTTTTCTGTGGACAAACAATAACTACAAGGAATACTTCAAAGTATGACTATTAACAGCATGAAGTGACTGAGAGTATACTGAACCTGGGTTTGGTCTAAGGAGTTTGGCATTGGTGTTCCCTGAAGATTTGATTTGGGAGAGCTGCTCTGAGATCAGTGTCATATTAAAGGCGGACGCTTGATCTGAAAAGAAAAAAAAAGGATAAACATGGCAGAAAGAAAAAGATGGGAAAAAGACTCATTTAAAAACAAATTTAATAAATATAATAAATAATAAAGACTCTTTTTTTTTTTTTTTTAGCCAACCACAAGTTGCAGACAGAATATGAGATTATTTTCACCCCCCAAAAGAGAAGACAGTTTACTGGTTAGATACAAATCTTTTTTTCTTCTTTTACAACAGTACTTTACACAATTTCTGTTCATGTGTGTACTTGTACAAGGAGAAATGTCTGGGCACAATAATTTGTGTTAACCACAAATAATAAATAGTGGTATTTTGATTGCTGTTCATGATTAATGCAGAAACAAATGCTGCATTTTATACTGATGGTATTTTAGTGAATCAGAGTCTGTTTTGACAGTTTTATGAATGCTGTGTTGGAAGGAGTCCTGTTGGCCCTTTACTTTGAGCTCACAAAGTGAATATCCTGACTGTAAAATCCTTTGTATTCCAACACTCACCAGCAGCAGTATGCAGGGCGCACATGCAGAGCAAACATCTGTCACCATGGTCACCTGTGGAGGAGCTCTTGCACGCCGTCTGCAGCTTCTCGCCGGTCCTATGAGACACAGCAGGATTTCTTTTACATTACAAAGGCTTCCAAACATGTTAAGAATGTGTTAAATGTTTTATTTACAATTCTTTCGTTTGAACTTCTGGTCAATAAAGTATAAACTAATGGAGTCGAATCTAAAAACTTGAGGATTTTGATAGTTTATGTGCTGGCTAGAAACCCTCTAATTGGCTTTAATATGAATAGCCTGTGTGAAAAACAATGGTATTCATAATAAGCTATAATAACATATCTACAGGTGGAAGGACCAGTTAAAACTGGATAATAGCAGCCTAAACAAGCAGTTAGTAAAAAGACATAAGGTGAAGAGGCACCTAGACTCCAAAATAATTAAGTGACTCTTCAGTAAAGGACAGACAAGATTCACCAATTATAAAGGATCAGGAGATTTATCAGATTATAAATGATGATGATTTGAAACCATTTTTCCATTCTTCTGCCCGGATAGAGAAACTCAGTTTATTGTTGTGCTTGGCCTGAGTGGATACAATAAACCCTTTATGCACTGAACATGAGATATTTCCCAGTTAGATAAGGAGACACCCGTTTTGTTTACAGAAGGCCCTATGCTACTGTTTAGAAATGTTCTGAAGTGTATTCAGACCAAACAGCTGATCTGTCCTTGAGTGTCCTTTACTCTTTGCCTTTTAATTGACCAGAATGATGAGCTGGAAAAAATTGGTGATCACAATTCTATTGATTTCCTACCGACCTGTAGATGATGCTGACAGTAGAGGGGAAGTCTGCCTGCAGTCTGGTGATGAAGCCCTCCGTCAGACGCTGGATACTGGCCTTTTCTGACGTCTGTGGAACAAATAACAACACACTGAATGCAACAAACTGATGGATGAACTTATTTTGAATGTTCTTATGGAAACAAAGTAAAAAATTAACACAAAACAGAGATATATTTATGTGTTAGATTACAGAAAGTACCAAAAAAAACTGTCTATAACTGCTCCCTTCAAAAGCCAGCTTCTTGTTCTAGCACACACTTATCACTGTTGAATTGATTTTTCAGTGCAGAGTTTTAAATCATCAAACTGTGTGGAAACATGAAGATTTTAAGCAGCTGGTGGGGTCAGGATCCTTTGTTGCTCAGATCTTTGTTGCTGTTGTTGCTGTCTCTACATGGCAGGACATTTTTGGAAAGACTTTCTAAAGATCAATTCCTCAATCATATAACAGTGAGTTGAACATGAACCAACGAATATGTTTTTTAGGACAGAGAAGATAAAAAAGAATGCATGAAGAATAATCTCTTATCTTATGAACAGCTACAGGTAAGTTCCCTCTATAACTCAGAGCACACAGATCCATGTTATTCCCCCAACCTCTACGTGCACTCTTTAGCGCCATAAATGTTCAACGCATGATTGTTGTTTGGGTTAGAATGAGCCTGTTTCCTGACCACAGAAAGAAGGGGTTTAAAAACACTTTGAGCAGCTGCAGCAATAATCTTACCAATATTCTCTCTTTATGGTTGGAAATGATATCCATGCCATGGATGAATAAATCAATATCCAGTAAATAAGGAAAACATCAAAGTCTTTCCTTCCTTTCATTTCTGAATTCAGTACACCACCTTTAATCAATGTCATTTACATCATTTAGACCTATCCATCTTCTACATGTACTACTTCCAATCTTACCTTAGTTTCCAGGCTTGGATTGAAAACAGAGGGAACGCTGAACAAGTGGTTGTAAAGACCAATTTCTTTAGCAGAGTAGTCCCTCATTGGCCGCACTAAAATGATGTCCCCATACCTAGAGTCTGAGAAACCCTGTAAAAACAAACACACACGCGTCATATTTGCCATAGAAGAACTGTCTCATTATACATCAAAAAGGAGGGAATATCTCATGCATATTTCTCCTGCTTTCAGTAAATGCAATGTTGTACTTGCCGAACTGTAAAAAGTATCTCCTCATGCACACACACACACACACACACACACACACACACACACACACACACACACACACACACACTCACTGTGTCCTGAGCCAGCTGTGCTCCTCTGCCCAGTGACACGTTGGTGAGCAGTTTGACAGCCAGTCTGGTGCAGTTGTCTCCCAGCATCAGCTTACTGTAGCCTTCAGTTCGAGCTGTGTGCACCAGCAGATGCTGCCTTCAAGGAGAACGCACAGTGATGTCAGGATGGTAGGAAGTAAGCAAATCTAAAATACAGACTGTGCTTTATTAAAACGACCTCCGTTGAGAGACCTAAATGCTAAATGGAAAACAGCTTGTATAGCACTTTTCAAATCTTATGACTGCTCGAGTCGCTTCTTACAACTCAGGTCACATCGATCCATTCACACACTGATAGCAGAGGCTGCTGTGTAAAGTTCTACAATACACCGGTTCATCAACATTAATGTACAGAGATGTAAAGATGGCTGAGCTTTGTTACGCCACAGCGGTTGAAATGCCATCTAAAGAGCTCATAGAGAAAGATGAGAGTCAGGCACTGTAGAAGCATAGAACATGGCCCTCTCTGTTCTACCTCAGTGTGTAAAGTAGATCCTCTTTAGCGGTCAGCGTCTTAGCAGAGACCATCAGCTGCTGCAGTAACTGTGTGTGGGCTTCTTGAACATCAGGTAGTGATGGTTCCTTCTGTTCTTGGGGCGTCAAACAGCTACTGCTCTGAATGAAGTGATCTACAGCTGCTTTGTACGCACTGGCCGGTCGCTCTGAGGCTGATGGGCCTGTAGCCAAAACTGAAGTGGGAAGGTCCAGAACCTGAAAGAAGTATGGTGAACACATTCATTTATTGTACGGTATATATGTGCTCTGTTACTGTAACTCATAGTTTGAGCTGGTTGCACAGTATGTAGACAAGAGACTGGCATCATGTTTGAGATTGTCTTTAAACTCCACTCTGTCTCACTTTGCTTGACTTATTAGCCATATCGTATTGTTTTAGTGATGTGCAGCATTTGAGAACAGTCTGGCTGAAATGAATCCTCTTTCCTCTATACACAAAGGGCTTTGGGTTGCTGGATTTTCTTTAAACTGAGCAATAATGGCTCATTCACAATAGCATAAAACTAAAAGCATGTTTTTTTAAGATGGGTTTTTACTAGGTGTTACCACATTTACAGATAACAAGGCAATCTAATCAGTTCGGTCTCCAAAGGCGAAGCCTTCATATAATTTCGCACTGGTTGTAGTCCATTCAGAGTAATATTGACCAATGATGTGTCAGTGAACTTTGGCTGTGTGCAGGGAAACTGTTCCTGAGAACAACCAGGAAGATAATATATAATTATTTATTATAAGATGATTATATAAATAACTATAATTATGTCAATAAATCTTTACATATCAATACAGAAAACAATCCCGGTGTTGCCATTGTATTGTAACTGTAACTTTAACTTTAATCACGACCAGCAGGCGGAAGTATAAATCAATACTATCAATTATCCACATGAAATATATTTCAAAATATTGGTCATAGACTCTCTAAATTGCTGAAAGGTGGCAGCTGATGTGATCTAAGAGACGTTTATGTGGGCCCATCAGAATGTCTTAAAACCTAAACCACAGACGCTCCTGAGAAGGTGATTGGATCGTTGCATTGTAATTCAGACCACACTAATCTGCATTTAGTGACTTTCATGCTAAGTATTCGCCTGCTAAGTAAAGGTGACCCTTCAAGTGTCCACACACACTGACCTGTTCCAGAGGCACAATGTGGAAGGGGAAACCAGTAGCTTTGAAAACAGCGTGCAGCTCAGCCACAGTCCTCTGTCTCTCCTCCACAGACTGACCTATAGCACCTCCCTCTGGAAACACACAGTAAGTGTTAAATATTCTGTCCCAAATCATTTCAAGAACAAAACAACTCCCTGGACAAACATGAAAAGAATTCAACTCAGTTTAAGTGTCATATAATTTACCATCTATGTAGACTATTCCAGGTAAGAATCTCAACTTGTTGTGAGCATTCTGACTCAAACCCTGGAAGGAAGAAAGGTCTTTAGTTTTGTTTTTGTTTTTAACAAAGAAAACATGGTTATGATGCATATACAGCTTTAAACAGAATATTAACTGATTGTAGAGATCTTAGTAGCATTTTATCATCTTGTACCAGTTTATGTTTATGGTTTTGGTACTTTGGTCCATATGTGAAAAGGATCCATGTGACGAAACATAGTAGTCACTGACTCTAACATTAAAAGATGTTAAGTGTAGATGATCACACAGTAGCCATGGCACCATGATGTGGCCATGACAGATGTTATCCAGTTATCCACAGGAAAGGCAAACATCCTATTTCTATGTTTCTCTGTTTGTGCACTCTCCTTCATGGTGACTACATAGATGGACTTTGAGACAAACAGATGAACCTCTTGGACTTGACTGAGCATTGAGCAGGAAGAAGGACCTCCAGAGACAGCCAGCAGTACCTACAACCAGAGAACACAGACAAATATAAAGCTGCTGCACATAAATGACTTTGTTTATAAGTAGAAATCAGAAAATGACTCGCACCAGGGTTGTGCAATGAGAAGTAAGAGTGATCTGTAATCGTATTACGTATTAAATAGCAAAAATTGGGCACACAGCTTACCTTCTCAGCAGGGAAAATTATCCTGTTTTTGCCCAGCATGGCTCTGAACTTATGGATGAAGTATTCTTTGAAACATTCCCTGACACGGACAGAGAACTGATTTTAGAAAAAGCATCTAAAAACACAGTTCATGTCTTAAATGAACAACGTACAGAATGTTATTCCAACCACACCTCCAGCTGATAGTGTGACATCAGATATATGAAAAACATGGACTGTACAGGAACAGAAAACTAATAAGGATGAAGCGCAAAAAAACCGTATTTACACTGCAGTGAAAAATGCTGATATAAGAGACTTCTGAAAAAGTTTAAAATCAAGTCTATGCATATGCCTGATGCACGAGCACACGGCTCATCATCTTCAGTCACCATAAATCAATCTCAATGGTCATGTATAACACAATCCACCAAGTGTTCAGCAGAGACCGATGAACAGGGCAGAGTGCTGCATGTCTTACCTGCAGTATGCATCTCCCGCTTTGATGACCACAGCGGCAGTCGCCTCCTTACATTTCACGCATTTCTTGGAGACACTAACACACGAGAAGCAGAAGACACCATTAAAACCGTGAGGCACTGATTTACATTTTATGACACATTTATGTGTGGTCATTTATACAAGAAAAGGCTGAACTGTGGAAATATTCACGACTCTGAGAATTATGTGTTTCCTTTGCTCAACAGTCTCAGATGTGAAGATGAATATGATGTACAAACTAAGACTGACTCAAGAAAGTGAGTTCATGTGTTGACAGCACATCCAATCACAGTATAGTATAGAGCTGACTGTCAGGTTGGTGGTCTCTGTAAAGAGAGCAGACCCACCTGGGCACCGCCACGCTCTCCAGCTGCTCGTGGTATTCTTCCTCTACCTGGCACATGATGAAAGACTACAGTAAACCACTTCTTCTACTTCTACCTCGTCGCTCGCGATGGTTGATGAGCAAATCTGCACGATTTTTCTTGCGTCTAACTTGTGAAACGGTGGCACTTTATGTCTCCTTAAAGCAACGATGACATACATATGACCTCGCGTTTCTCTGAGAGATCATTGGCTGCTCTTCTTCGCTACAACGACATTCAATGTAACTTTTATTTTGTTTTTTATCTGTTTTAACCGAGTTTATTACAGACACTCGTGTCTGCTGCAATCTAAACATTGGCTCATTTCGATGACGTAGATAATCTACTCTACTTTTCAGGGTAGTTGACAGACAACAAAAATATTCCTTACCGCCACCTAGTGGTGAGGAGTGTGTATGTCGAAATTAAAAAGCAGACTGAGTAATGATAAACAATACATTTCTATAATAAAAACAACTGTTATGATTTATTGTAATATAATAATTACGGTAGGATAGATGCCATGCCAAAAAGTTATCTGAAATAAAAAATATCATAAGGGCTGTTATACTTCACTCCTGACCCTCACTGGATGGATTTATTTGTCACTAATTAATTTGAGGTCATCTCCAGTTTTAGAGCCTATATTTTACCGTCGAATTTTGAATAAACACATTTGACATGGTCCCTTTTCTAATTCTGTAAATGTGGATCAATTTCCAAAACTTATCAACAAAATGATTTCCCACAGAATTAAGACTATTATTATTATTATTATTATTATTATTATTATTATTATTATACAAATGATGAGAGTGAGTTCAGGTTAAACGCGCCAGTCTGGTTAGATATTTGAAGTAAAATACAGCATATCTGCTTTCACATTTTCTCTTTTTAATAGATAAAACTTTTGTCTATTGTCTTGTGATAATTTAAGTGTAATCTCGTGAGGTTGGTTTGCATTTGTCAATCTTGCAATCATTGCAATGGCATGACGTTATACTGTTCAAGCAAAAGTACATGTTTTTTTATTCAGGACTTTTGGCCAAGCGCGCTTACTATACACCTCCGAACTGGCGTCTGGGATTGCAGTTCAGCAGGATTGCAGAGTACTGTACGACAATGAAAAGCAGGACTTCATCCTCCACAAAGCAAAGCGCGCAGAGGGCTTTTGTTGTGGCGTCTGGTGTCCTTCACGAGCGTTCACTGACATGTGTCGAAAAGCGCTAATCTAACAGCTAAGTGGATGTGGCATTACCTGTCCTTTCTGAGTTTATACATCAGTGCTTTTTATTCAGGTCATCCTCTGCGCAATGCTCTGACTCTCACCAACAAACACTGCTCCCAATGTTTACTTCTCCAGCATGTCCTCTCAAGCCAGGGAGAAGTAATGTTATGGTGTGCTGATAATAATTGTGTTATGCGTCGGTCGAAGAGCCACTATGTTTGCACGGCATATATTCAAATTGCTGTACGGATAATGCAATAGACATTACAATTTTGCGCACTTGGACAGCTTCCTCTTTCGGGCAGCGAGCTGTTGTCGACAATTTCACATCTTCTTCAGCTCCATGATGGCGATGTTTCGGAGCTTTGTCTCAGCGAGCACCCAGATCCGCCAGCAGCATCAGCATCCCAACAGCACAGGTCCGCTGGCTGCCCCGGCTGAGGGCATCGAGAGCCAGTTCTCCTGTCCCATCTGCCTGGAGGTCTACCATAAACCCGTCAGCATCGCCAGCTGTACTCACACGTAAAGCAGCTTCTTATTGTTTGGATATGTGTTGATGTTATGTTGACATGCAATGCATTAACTGATGGATCTGACAGTACATCGTTTTCTTTTTCTCACACACTCTAACTCTAATGTTTCCTCTAGCACAGCTGTGAAACTGAGTGGAAGAAAATAATTGCTTGAAAACCAAATCAAATTAATCAAAACCCGTTTTAAAATGCTGTTCAAATATTCAGTATACATTTGGGTCTCCAAAATGTATTGAACCATAAACATTAACAGCTTTGAAGGGGAGGCCTCCATATTGCTGTTTATTTTAGACTAATTAATTGATTTACAGAGTGCATTACATAGTGTGATGACAGCAATCAGGCCTACATTTAGAGTACAGAAATGCCCATGACAGGTTAAAGGTATTAAAGACTCTCAGTATTGTCCATCAGTTTGTCTATAATACACAATTACTTGATATTAAAATGATTGAAACGCCAGTATTTAATAGTCTGGATTGTTTTTACATAATTAAGAGAAGATTAAAATCTCCATTATAAAAACCTCCATCAAAAATCAAGTATCAATATCAATAGCATCTCTTCAATCTCTCCTTTGTGTTTCTACAAATAGCCTCTGCCCCTTTTACAATATAATACTTTTTTATAGCAAAGTATCAAATCACATGTTAATATTTTTATTAGCTTTTAAAATTAAAATGGTGAAGAACATATATGTCACTGTGGCAGGGTGTGTAAGATTTCATAGACTTGTTTTTTTTTTTTAATTTAATAGTATATTAACAGTGTAATTTAATTTTTTGTCAAGACCAAATCAAGTCAGGATGTCTCTCAAAAATCCATTGTTTCTTAAATTGAGCATGTAAGAGGTAGGCTGAAGTAAACTAGCTTATGAGACTTTGTTTGGAAAATTCAACACTGATTCGGGAGGTTGCTGCTTTGTAGTTAAGCTGCCTTCCATCTTCACAGAATCACTGGTCCCAGTGGTTCTACCTTCAGTCTGGTTTGATGTTTCAGTACGTTAAAGCACTCTACTGATATGTGACATCATGTGGCAAAGACGAAGCACCAGTCTTTCTGCAGACCCACACAACTCTCCCTGGAGCACAATTATGCAGCAAAGTAATAACAGTATAACAAGCATCTCCATTGTTTTAATTTAGGTAAATTGTAATTTAAGAAAAAGAACATTTTTAAGACATAGCTATCAGAAAACATTTTGAACAATAAAGAGCAGAGCAGACCTCAGTTCTATTTCTAGTTAAAAACACAGCTATTTTTACTCTGGTGCTGATGTGGATGGATAGAGCTTGAGGACAAACTTATATTAACGCTTTTTACTGGCCCATGCATACAAGTATACAAAAAACATTTAGACAGACGTAAACTTGCCTCTCTACTTAATGTTGAGTAAGTATTTGATAAATACTGGTTGAATTATAAGTTGGAAATATGTAATGGCACAGTTGATGCTGTCAACGTTTCACTTCAGGGAGACTTAAAAGCTAAAAAAACAGAAACGAGCTGTTCTAAACAACACTGACACAGAAACAAATGAAATTGTTTAGGTTCAGAAGCACTGTGTTTTGTTTTTTTTAACAGGCACCATTGATGTGACTGGAACAGCATGGATATCTTTATAAACAGTAGCATCAACTTAACCTTTTTCTGTTATTTAGTACCTCAATACTGCAATAAGAATTCTGACATCTGATTCATAACTGTGATAGACCTAACAAAAATAAAATGTGCTAGATAGTCACTTAGGTCTCTTTGGGAAGAAGATTTGTAATTGAATTTCATTCACAATAAGATGACTGATTCATGCGGGATTAAAATGTCAGAATATAATTGTTACTGTTAGATATATTCCGATAATTCAGTTTTCACTATTTTGGAACACAAGCCTTATTACCAACTAATGTTCTCAAATTAAAAATGCAGTATTGGAATAATTAAACAGTGGCTCACCTCGACTCTGAGAGCAGTGCTGAGCCAACATATTGACAAAGCTCTTTAATAAGGCTGTAATAGCGCTTGTGTTTTATGAGGGTAACTGAGGGGTAGAGGTGGGAAAAAAGATAAGAGAGGGGCTCCCCGGACTAGAGGAATAAATCAGAGATGAGAGGGCGCAGTGCTTTGCCCTCCCTCATTGCCATCACTGTGGTTCCGTTTTACAAGATTAACTTTACTTCTCTTCTGGCTGTTTTTCTGCTGTTCCAGGTTCTGTGGAGAGTGTCTGCAGCCATGTCTTCAAGTGACCTCGCCCCTCTGCCCTCTCTGTCGTGTTCCCTTCGATCCTAAGAAAGTGGAACGCTCTTCCAGTGTTGAAAAGCAGCTGGCCTCTTACAAAGCACCCTGCAGGGGTTGTAGCAAGAAGGTACACATTGATCATTTTTTCCTCATGTTAAAGACTTATCCGTCCAACTCTAAATGAATTCTATCATGTGTGGCTGATTGAATAAATGCCACTTAGACACTAGTGGGTGGGCTTGTAACTGTGATTTGTACAAAACAAACAAAAATCATCATCCATATATGTTTTGACAGTTTATTTAAGAAAAAAGTGACAAAATAATCGGACATCAAAATTCTGTTAATTAAGTTTCAAGAAATGCAGCCAATCCCCTAAAAAGAGTGAACCATAAAAAATAATCATCCCAGGTGTAAATGCATGCACAGAAGAGCTGGTTATGTAGTATGATTCTTTAGGAAGATGGGAGCCATTAACACTTGACAAATACTAACACATTGCTTACACTGAATGGGAAGTGTGATTTTTATTTTGCCTTTTGTACAGTAATAACGATGTTCATGTGTGGATCTCTTCCCAGGTGTCTCTGATAAAGATGAGGTCTCACATTGCCTCTTGTTCTAAAGTACAAGAGCAGATAGCCAACTGTCCTAAGTTTGTTCCTGTTGTACCCACCTCTCAGCCTATACCAAGGTACACAAACTCCTACCCTATCAGCACTTACAGAAACAGACAACTCTTTCTTACATTAGCATTTTCTAATTATTTAAAAAAAAAAAAAGTTACATGAATGAAACGTTTTAGCAGTACAACTACAGCCAAAGATTCTTTGTTTGCATGTGACAATTACATATACCACGTACTCGAGTAAATAATAATAATATAATAATATAATAATATAACAAAGACAGTTGAAAAATCCTTCTATAGGAAAACACTGAAGTTTTAAAATGGGTCTTTCAGTATTGCTCTATAACCTCAGTTGCATAGGTGAGATAGACTGAAAGGAGCAATATGTAACTCTGACACGTAGTCTGAATTCAAAACATTTGAGAGAGCTGTCTCTTACCCCCTCCTGCTAAAGTGCAAATTCATTACAGATGTTATCTCAAAACACAAAGACCCAAAATGAATCCAACATGAGCACTGAGCAACATTAAAACCAGACTCCTTATGAACAGCCATCTTTCAGAACTGTGTTGGGCTTGAAAAGTGGGATAGAGACAAACACCAGAGTTGAACAGCGACAAGGAATGAGATGGCTTTATAGCTTTAATGTCAGTAATAGTGGCAAAAGTATTTCTAGTATTAGAAGTAACAGCTTAGTATGATAATTGACTGATCAGTCCAATAATGATTTGAGCAACTGTAATAATGAAACAGGGAGGAATTATGTAAATGGTCGGCTGGGGGGAGGGCTTTAATATTGCCTTCCTTCAAAACAAATACCGATCATATGAGGCCGGAATCTAAATTTAGGAGGAGGATATACTTGCTGCTGTGTTGTAGTCAGAGAAGCCAGCACTTCATCAAGGTGTGTTTCCTTAAAGGGGCTTATCTAACCTTCAAAAATACCATGTTTCTCGTGACACAGCAGGCTGCTGGACTAGCTGCACCAGCATCCTGTTCACTCTCGCTCATACATACACGAGCAAGCATCTTCATCAGCTGCAGAACTCACAGTTACTGGAGGAATTATCTGACCTTTTCAAAAGAAGTGAAGCCATCTCTGGGTCAGTTTGGCTCGACGGGCTTCTACAGATAAAACATTTTTTAGGTTACTTGTGCCTACGTGGAGTCTGCGAAGGAGTCTGTGTTGTGCTAAAAGCCAGTTATTTATTTGTAATAACAGATTCCATCTTAGATTCTCCATCCAGTCAGGCACAACTGTTGCTCTCCTTTAAGTAGAGCTGTGTGAGGAGAACCCACATAGAACGTCACTGCAGCTTCCGTGGAAAATCGAACCTGCGTTTGTCAAAAAATAAAAAGTGATGCAGGCAACACAGGTAGACAGTGAATGTCTCATTTTTAACATCAGTTAACAGTTCTCTTACTAATGGATGGTAAAACATGATTTAATGTGACAAAGTTACATATAGCCCCTTTGTCTGATGATGATATAGTAAGGTCATTTTATGATGTAAGTCTGAAGATGTCTCATATTTAGCTCCTTTAATGATCCATAAGATTGTATTTAAAGGGATACTTCACCCATTTGCATGAAGCTGTGTATCATTAGAAACATGGTAGTAGTGTTGAATGGTCGTGAATCCAATGCAAAAATGCATCACATGAAGAAAACTTTCAGGCAAAGAAAAACATATTTTTCTCGTCTCAGGGCAAAATGAGGGTTGGATTCACGACCATTCAACACTACTACCATGTTGTAATGAGCCATGTAATGATACACAGCTTCATGCAAATGGGTGAAGTATCCCTTTAAATTCTGAATCCCCCCCTTTTCGAAATTATGACTATAATTTACAAGAAAATCTCAAAAGATTAAACAGCATATGCACACAGTGTGTTTTGAGTCATTGTAGGCCTTTTAACCATAACATTGCCAAGACAAATAAGAAGTATGGAATCAGGTCATATAGCCCTTTAACAACTCATGTCTTCTTTTTGTGTTCGTCTGTCTTTTTGTGTATGTTTGTCCACCCATACGTAGCAATATTCCAAACCGCTCAACATTTGTGTGCCCGTTTTGTGGGGCAAGGCACCTGGACCAGCAGGAACTGGTGAAGCACTGTATGGAAAACCACCGTAATGACCCTAATAAAGTGGTAAGAGACTACTCTGTAATACTTCCGAAGTATCTGCTTACCTACGTGCAAGCAGTGTACACTCTTTGTGCACATTCATTTTACATCTTTTACAAGCTCGGGAGTTAGTAGCACTAGAGTGGCAAAGAAAATAGTTAGAATTGGTGAATTACTTTGGCCGTTTGCTCCCCTGCCTGCCCCCCTATGTTTGAGAACCATTAATTAAAGAAAACTGCGTGTTTGTATTTCCAGGTGTGTCCAGTGTGTTCAGCCATGCCATGGGGAGACCCTAGCTATAAGAGCTCAAACTTCCTCCAGCATCTCCTCCACAGACACAAGTTCTCCTACGATACCTTTGTTGTAAGTCCTGTGCTGATGTTTCTGTCTTGAAAGAAAAAGAATTTACTTCAACATAAACCCTTAAAAACGTGTGTTCTTGCTTACTCTGATCTCTTAGATCACATAGATTTGCATAGTCTAGGTTTGTATCTGCTGATTCACATTGAAGAGGTTTACATTTACTGTAGTGGCTCTGGCTCTGGCATGTTTGTCACAGCAACATTAGCCAGCATATAGTTAGAATAAGTTGATTCATCTCAATGTAGGTTGGTTTGCACTTTTAAAAGAAATCTCACTTGGTGCACCAGGAACCTACATGTTTCATACATATAAACACACATTTCCTTCTTAAATAATGTATGGTTTTGATTTGACGAGGGCTTTGTTATGTGGTTTGCGTTAAGCTACTGTTGCTTTTGTGTTTTTTCAGGACTACAGCATTGACGAGGAGGCAGCACTGCAGGCAGCTCTGGCACTATCACTGGCTGAAAACTGACAAGTCAAACCATCACCATCCTCTCACTCCTAACCCTGAATCCACCGTTACTGCACTGCTGCTGCTGCTGCTCCATGGCTCCGAAGGTAACTTCCAGCCAACAGACTTAGCTGACCTAACCCCCACCACTGAGTTTAACCAGCTTCAGATGTGGTGATAACCTTGATGACAAGGATGTTTGTCCTGGTGTAGCAGAACAGCAAGTTTTCTTTGCTACAGAACAAAGGCAGGTGGAAAGAGCGTCATTGGATTTCTGGATTGGAGGAAATAATACCTCCAGCGGGTTTTGGAAGTGACCATATCAAAAGAAGTTGTTTGGACCAACCTCCACATAACCTATCACACAATGACCTTAAAAATCCAAGCTTAGAAACTGTATATTCACTCACAGCTTTCCTCCAGACCACCGCAGCATGAAGGGCTACCTCCATGTTAATACTGTCTCATCTTTGAGCATAAAAAAATAAAAGCCTGCTGGTTCTAGAAACCCTCATCAGTTGTTTAGGTCTCTGACCACAGTCATATGTCAAGATGTCCTGAATGTTGGTGTTCACTGTGACTTGCTTAAATTTTAGTCTGAGACAAAGTGGGCAGGATCGGGTTTAAACAGTTAAACTCAGTACCTAGCCTGCAAGAGCAAATGAGACAGCATTTCAGAAAGACACAGAAAAGTCCAGTAAAAAAACACAATATATCAATATCCCTTCTGTTTTTGAATTTGTATGTTGTATATATCTGTACTGGTTTTACAATAAGCATAGACTTATTCATCAGATTCACAACAACAGAGTGTATCCTGTTACTTTGTATTGAAGAAAATGAAAGGTTTATGATCAACAAACATTCTCTCCAAAGACCGCACCAAAACATCACACAGAGTGAGGTTTCAAAAACAAGACCTGAGGACACACAGGCTGACAGTATTAGTATTAATTCATACGTGTAATACATTCAAGAAGATGTATTACAGTGTTGTTAACCAAAGCCATGTTCTTGACGTCATATATTTTTAAAATCAATGTGAAAAAGGGTCTTGAGGTTTAAAGACAGTACTGACAGCTCAAAGAAGTATATTTTAAATATTATTTGAACACGTTTTTTGAGTGTAAAATATTCTAGCTGTTGGGGTATAAAACCGACCTTCAATGGTCTCAATAGAAATAATATTTGGAGACTTCATATTTATTTATTTTCTACTTTCTGTTCATTTCTATAAATTGAATGTGTTGAATAGCAATAGCAATGAATAGCTTAAGAAGAGAAGTACTCATGTTAGGATTATAACTTACCCAGTCAAGTATTCATAATGAGCCTAACGTATCTGTCCTATTCCTGCCAGCTTTGCTGTAGCACATCCTTTTGAGATTAAAGGCTCTTTCTAAAATTACAAATATTTAATGTAAAGTAAATAACAAAAAGCCAAGGAGAGTTCATGTTCTGCCCATTTAGATGACTGATGGCCATGATTTCAATGTAGAATGAATCCACTACAGTTTTTCTGACATCATTAACACCCTAAAATGCAATATCTCTTTGGCATGTATGCCAAACTATTCACTGATCCAATACCATCATTCAGAAATTCTCCATAAAATCAACCTGTTTCTTGTTTTATAAACATTAGCCGAAACAGCAATTACTCTTCTAAAGCAGCAAATGAGCAGCCATCAGAAAGTGAAACACTAGCCAAAGCATGCAAAATGTAATCCATAATCAGGGTTTTCCTATCAGAAATGAAAGACTTTTAAAATTTTACAAACTGCTAAAATTCATGATTCATGTAAAAAATAGGTACGCTTAGACAACTTAAGCAATGCTACACTAATGTTAAATTTAAATTTACTTACTTTATCCAATGTAAGATAACAAGAACTTCACATTGCAGAGTACTGAGTCTTGGCCATGTAAAATTAATACAGATTTAATTACATACTGTTGTTAAATCATGAAGCATTATGTCATTTTGGCATGTATGGCTTCAGCTCATACTCAAATCCACATTTCTAAATTGGTATCTGTAGTATGAACTGTCAGTGTTTCTACAGTCTGTCGTGTCCTTCAGCCTGCCCTTCTACGCCACACTCTTACACTTAAACTTCATTGCACACTTCAAACCTTGATTTCTTTGACTCCTTATAATCTTAGTGCTTTGCCTGAAGGCTCACATATACAAGCTAAAGAGATGAAGGCTTGAAATCTTGTAAGACTGATATTCACCTCAGCACATTGATGAGAGGGTGGTAAAGTCAGACACTGAGACATTATTGTCAGCCTTGATGTCAGGTGCTACTGACAGGTTGTCAAAGCTGACAGTATGAGAACCACTCTTAACAGATCAGACACACTGATCATGTGTTCTACAATATAGAGTTATTGTTAGAAAAGTGGCTATTAAAAATTCATTCCACTTTTGTGCCTATGCCAGTAGACTGTTCCAGTTAAGGTGTTTTAATGCCCTGATTAAATTAATCAAACAGCTGGACTCATGGGTAGAATCATCCTAAGGGCCAAAAATGGAAACACTGAAGTAACTAGACCTGATAGAGACAGATTACATCCAAATCAGTGGGGGAACCTGGGACGTTAAGATGATAAATTATGTTTCTATCATGGCTTTGACATACCAACATCAAAAGAAGTCTTCACATCTGATAAGAAATCCTGGAAGCTCAGCTGAAGCTTATCCATAACTGTCCATTCCAGCTTCAATGAACGCTTCACAGGAGAGACCAAAAGATGCACCACATGAAACTGCATTCATAGAAGAAGAATCATTTTGTCACTTCCACTAGCAGCTGAAAAGGTGCTTTATAACACACATCCCATTCACTTTCACTCCTAATGCAAAGCCAGACAGCTCCTATTTTTTATGATGTGAATATTTGCACTTCTAAAAAATGTTTGTACCAGATTGATCTGTAAATAAAAGTAGGAAATAAATCACTAAGGATAGAAGTGTACTGATGTCTGACCTCAATGTTACCGTTATTTGCTTTTCAGCCTCCGTTACAAGAAATATTTTTATGAGCCAAGCAGAGTAATAATAATATATTTTCAGGAAAATATTTCTGTTCAAACTACTCATCTACTATCAGATATTGATTCAGTCTTTTTCTGCAACTGTGTCTAATAGAACTATTTCAACCCAGGCGTGTGAGTTGTTTAACCATAAGATGGCAGTCCTTCTCCAGACATGCAGAGGCATTCTGATACTCGGTCACACTGACACAGGAGGTCATGCTCTCTATGGAGTTTGTGGATAATTCAGTTACGGTAATGTTCCCCCTAAAATAATACATTATTTTGTTGCACTTTATTTCATTCAGCTTAATTCATTGATTGCTTTACAATACAATTGTATATTCTATTTGTGTAATTTTTAATTTTGTTCACTGTTTTTAATTCCGTTACATTGATTTTTTCATTTGTAAAAAGAAAAAACACGAAAAGGGGCAAATACACTGTTCATTTAAAAAGTTTCAGGGGATTAATAGGATTTGGTTGAGTTATAAGTTATTATTTTTGTTTGTGTTTAATGGGCAGCATGTGCGTTGTGTTTGCTCCATTCATGTTTCTGTGGTTACATTAAAATGAATCTACTGAGGATCCTTTAAATGTAACACCAGGAAAGAAAAAAAAAGATTACCGGTATGTCATTATGTGATGGACAGAAGAAAATGTTTAAGAACTTTGGGGCGTTCACATTTAGCATCTCATTGGCGCACATTGGTTTGCTGTGAAGTATCAGTTATCCATGCATCATTTGCTTGTAATTTCAGCTCATGAACAGATAATTGAATTTCTTGATTTTTCCTCAAAAGTTTTTTTTTTTATTTGTAACATTTCCTCTTTCGTAAATAGCATATCCTTTTCTAAATAAAAGAGGAAATCTTTCATATTAAAGGAACTTTTAAAAAATATTAGTAGAGTAGATTTCAATCCGCTTTCACCACACAAACACAGTTTCTTCTTTAGTTTGTTGTTTTGATATAAATTTTAATGAAGCAATCATTTATAAATGATTGTTACCTTTTTACCTCTGTAGCACAATCTTTAGATGATTATTTTGTAACGCTTTGCGTTCTCCATGTTTACTTGCTTGTTCCTAATTCTTCTTGGTTGAACACATTTCCTCCTAGAAATGTAAATAATCTGTGTTCAATCCTTGTTTTTAAATGTCTACATTTAATATCTTGTGTAACTGTTGCTGCTCATCACAAATGATCTTTAAAAGGCAACCGTTAAGAACAGTCTCTTCCAAACTAAAAAAAAGGACTGAGTGTGTACGACTGTTGATGACTGTAGAGACTTTGTACATTCATAACAAAGACTTTCTTAAACGTATTTAATGGTTATATGGAGGTTTATGAAAACTGGCTGACTAAAATTGGTTTAAAGGACCAGTTCAGATTTGGAGACTATTAATATTAAAATGCAATACACAGTAAATGTTGCTTATTTTGGCTTTGCAATGCATTTTTGCATAGATCAAGGTCTGTTTTATTATTAAACAGGGATTGCATGTAGCGAACAGATTGTCACAATATGTTTGGACAAAACTGAGCTCAAGTGTTTTGATTGACAAGACACCAGAAAGCCCATTCTCAAGAACAAAAGTCATATTTTGTTGGATGATTTAAGCTTTGGTATTAAGGTTCCTGATGAAACCTGAATTGTCTAGACTGGTTTTTAACAAGTCTTAGAGATTATAATCATTGTGATTTGTAATGTATCATCAGGTACAACTAAAGATTTGTGACAAATATGAATGGAGTTTAAAGTTATCAGTTACTTGCTATTAATGCTGTCAGAGGGGGTTTTGAAAACATTTAGCATGAGTGAAAATATGGGAAAGTGTTAAGGTGGGGATGTCTCAGCCATGATAAAAAATCAGTTGTTAATTATGTCTGTCACAAAGCCCCGTTTATAGATGTGCACGTCCACAGTAAATACTTGGACTGGGACTTCAAATAATACAACTAGCAAATTGATAACACAAGAAAACAAGAAAATCAGATTTGGCAGGAGTCGACTCTACACTTTTTAGCATGTGTAGAAAAAGGAGGAAAAGTTAAACAATCGCCAAAATTTAACCTCAGAACAACAGGCTTAAACTGAGATAAAAAGGCGGGTAATATTTTCGTGTTACCAGCAAAAATGTTCAGAAAAGAATTAAAAATGAGGCACATCAAATCAGCACACTGGCTTGAGACATACTGTAATTGATTCACTTTTTTTCTTTCCCTGTGGTAGTGGTTTTTTGTTTTTGAATCAGACAAGGTTGAAAGAAACGAGTATTTGCTCAGTGTGAATAAATATGCATTCTCTTTAACAAAGTAATAACACTCAAAAGAAGTTCTTGCAGTAAACACTGCTGCTACTGCCAGGCATGTGATGTCTGGGTTTTCACGTTGGACTGCTTGAGGTTTAATCACAAAATTATAAGAATATTTTGTAGCATTTTTTCTGTTTCCCCTTTAATAAAAAGAAAAACACACTGAACATATTTGTATGGATCTTTCTTGTGTGTCGTAAGAACGTGATTTATTGCAAAGACATCATCAGTATCCTCAAAACGCAATATACTGAAGTTCAATGCAGTGCATGATAAAATGTAACTTGTGTATAACTTGTGTTTCCTTCACCAATTGTGTCTGGTGTTTCTGTAAAAAGTGGAAAAGGGAAAAGAATCGAAGTCCAGGAAATAAAACTTTGCCCATTGAAATCAGAGTAGAAGACACAAACAGAAACATACTGTAGATGACAAAAGTACATGTCAAGTTGATGGGAAAGAGAGTAATACTCTGTAGTACACTGCTTTTTCTCTTTGGCTCAATATGGTTTCAGGTTGTAACTATACATGCAGCGTGAGATGGAATTGATTTATTAACAGAAATATATACAAACTATTTAAACCTATCTTAATTTGTTTAAGGGAAACATCTTCTTCGTACAGTAGAATCTGTGTTGTTTCTGCATTACTATTGGATGCTCATAAACACACCAAGGTAACAACTTCAAAATAGTGGAGGAGCCTTTACACTGTAAGATATTTGTGGCTGAAGAAAACTTGAACAGCTTTTTCAGAGTATGAAAACAATGTATGGTACAATAGTGAAATTTGATGAATTTCTACAAAATGATATTCCCAATAACCATAACACATATAATGGTCTTTATGTTCTTCCAGAAGCAGCAGAACTTGTAATACACAAATATCTAATCCTGAACAAATAGAAAGCTCAAAGGATCACAGCTGTGCCTGTTGTTGCTCAGTGGTTGGTTGTCTCTCGACTGGAAGCCTGGGGTTTTGATCCCCAGCTCCTGATGCCACATGTCGAAGTGTCCTTTGGCAAGACACTGAATCTCAAATTGCTCGCGAGTGGCATAGCCAGCAGTAGGTGAATATGTATGAATGGGATTTGTTAATACTGATGGGCACCATACTTAACAGTCTCTGGCATCATTGTGTAAATGTGATGTGAAAAGGGGAATGTGACATGTAGTGTAAAAGCAGCTTTGAATAGTCCAGAAGAGTAGAAAAGGGTTATACAAGTCCAAGTCCATTTACCATTTACTATGTGTGTGGTATGAAACTGTCCAAAAAGAACTTTAAAAGATATGTTTTGTTTGTATTTGGGATGAACCTACCCTTTAATAGATTAACAGAGTAAGTGGTTCCCAGTACTTACAAGAGGCGATGACAGCAATCACACATACACACACTCATCCATTTGTGGTGGAAAAAGAGGCGGGGGTGTGATGGCTTGGTTTGGCATAACTGGAAATGTTAGCACCTCTCTGAGCTGCTATTTCACTGTGAGCGCACAGATATATCCAGCTACATCTCCCCTGCCCATTTTACCACAACACCCCCATACTTCTTAAATCACTAGATTCCTTAACCTTTGTAAACTCACGCTTAATCAACATGAACTTGAGCTTGTATAGCTCTTTATATAGTTTTACTCAAAACACTTTTACACAGCATGTCACACCTACCCATTCACACACTGATGGCAGAGGTGAAGAAACTAATATTCTTACACATTCTTACGCCACTGACGAAGCAGCGGAAACGCGTGTATTTGCTCAAATGTGTTTGCCCATCGGAAATGTGGCTGCAGGAGCTGGGGATCGAACCCCCAACTTTCCATTTGAGAGACTGCGACTCTACCAACTGAGACACAGCCACCCCTCTTATCATTGCACTGTAATTGATTATGTAAAAGGAGGCGCTGATGTTAATTATAGATAATTACACATATTTTTTGCATATGCGGAGGGGTCATTGTATTCTACATAATAACATTTGACTGGTTTATTCAAGTTTGTAACCAACAGTATGTTTTCTACTGTTACCTGGTTTATAGGTCAGGAGTCACTCCCATGAACCCTGCATATGATGTTTTTGTTTTTTTGTATTTCTTTCCATGGCTGAAGGTGGTCCTGACTGCTATATCAGGAGTACACATTTAAGGGTGACAGCGTCTATGCATTGGATCAGTAATGTTCCTCACAATAATTACAACTGAAGCAATGTTTGTTATATATTATTGATTACTGTAGGTTATTAACAATTCAAACTGGAGCCAAACACCACCAGGAAATGGAATTTTAGCTCAGTTGAATCCTTTTATTTGTAACATAAATTACGCTCCATAGATGTACTGTTGATTGCGATGGTTCTAAAGAAAGAAAGAATTCACTACAGTATTTATCCAAACAAATCATATGCACAGTTTTTAAATTAAGTAGTTCACTTGTTCAAATAATAATAAATGTCAATTCTTTAAACATAATTCAAAAGTAAAGTAAAAAGAATTACAATAATATAATGTATAGACTGTCATCTGGGGCTTAATATTGAAAAAATAAACTTCAATATCTTTCTTTTAAAACTCTGTTGATGTTAACTTAATATATCATAAGAGGCGGGGTTACGCTGCATTGAAGATCTGCATTCCTTTCTTTTAATTGCAAGGTAATTAATGGCTAGTTAATATAACGTAAATAAGCCTGGAAGATTGGAAAATTGGGATCATATTATTATAGAGGACAATGTTGAACTGTTATTTATTAAAATGCCTATTAAGCTATTCATGTATAAGTCATGAACAAAACAAAAAACCCTTGATGTACTTTCTACTCTCCTACATCCCACGCACCTCAGCATTTAGCCTTCTCGGCAAACACCACTCCTCATCCTATGCCACACATCAGCAGATGTCTTGGTAACAAGTGTAATCCGGTGTCATTTGCAGGGCATCACAGGCCTGTGATTGGGTACTTTATGAAAACACTCGCACGCGCCCTGTGGAAAATACCAGCATAATCTGATTGTCAATGTGTCTATTAGTTCCCCAGCGATCATTTACACACACATCCCCAGCGATCATACACAGACACATGCACACACGTTTTTACAGTATCTGTTGGCCTAAAATTGTAGTCTAAAATAGGCTCCATGTCTTGACAGCGGCTAAATTGGTCAATGCTGTCTTGTATTACTGACACACAATAAGATGGAGAGCTGCCCTCATGCCCAATATAACAGCTTTCCATGTATTTATAGGCCTGCAAAGAGTCAGAATAGTATCTGTATGTATTGAAAATGAACCTGGCTCTCTGGTCGGGAATATTTAGACCTTGTTCCACAGACAGTTACTATTTATAGCGTTCCATTACATCATAACAGAGCCATTCTGGTGGATAAACAACAGGTGCTTAGACTCATACTACAGGTGCTGGGCAGGCCAAGTGTTTGCAGCCTTGTGACAACTAGTCAAGTATTTTTGCTGCTGATGGAAACACTTGGATCATCATTTTAATAAACTTTACACTCTCACCTTTAAAATAGCCCCATAATGTGCACGTAAATAATAATTGAATTACTGACCCAATATAGAGTCTGATTTAAATGCAGATTTAGGGATTTCCCAAGGTTGAATGCTCCTGCGGCCACCTTCTGATTGGTTAATCTTTCTGAACATCTGTCTTACCACAAGTCCATTGAAATTGTACTAAATTTACACCAGAATTAGATATATCTGTGAACACCAGAACCAAAGACTGCAGGGTAAACGTGCTGTTGCTCTAGGCTCAAAGGGACCTTACCTCACTGATATAACTGATGCTTGTTGACCTGATGACCTTTTTGAGTTTTAATCTCCAGCATATTCCATGCAAATGTTTAAATTGTGTTCCTGTCAAACTGCGTCTCCTCTGTAATAGTTAAATTGCCTTGATATTGTCTTTAATGTATATTCATTTGATTGTAATATTGTGATGTCAATGTCTGTGATGCTGATTTGTAGAACTTAAAGTGCTGAAGTGTTGTTAGAATTAATGTGTTTTTTTATGTGTTTTTTGTTTACTGTGAAATATGTTTTGGATTTATCACTTTCACGTCAAACATGACATCCTTTGTTTCTTCACATTATCACACTGTTACACAATGAAACAAATAGAAAAGGGCAGTTTTATGTAAAGTCAAAAAGCCTTTTTAATACAAAATAACAAAACAATCTAACTTTTATCAAAGCATGACGTTATTTAACTCACACGGTTAAAGATGAAACAAAATGCCGTTATTTAAGCTACAAACAAAACCGATACATCCAAGTTTTGTCTCAATGTTATGCAACGCTGTCTCAACATAACTGACATTAAAATTGCGTATGAAATGCCTAAAGTGTTCGAATAAATGTAACTTGTTTGGCCCCTTGACGTACTGTAAATGAACACATTTTATCTTAGCATACCACTTATTCATTTTGTACGTCACAAGTGAGTTGTTGCCTTTATGTAATAACACTGATATCAAGTCTTTTTGACTCTCTAGTGGGAGAGTGATAATCTTTCAGTGGGTTTCTTGGTTCAATGTGTGCTTTTCTAGAGACAGAAACCAGTAGCTGTAAAGACCCTAAATATGTCCACGAGACATTTCTTTGTTTATACTTCACATATTCGTCACTTCATTGTTAGTGCTATAAACTATAGGCAAGAATGTGTCTGACAGCTGCTGACTCTGCTGTCGTTTTTTGAATTTGTAAACACAAAATACACATATACTACTAAACAAATGCCATGGGATAACACTGTCAGGAAAATGTTATTGTGTGGGAGTAACATTACTTCTGCTCTATGTTCCAGCCAGGGTTCAAACTAGGCACCTCAATACTGTGTGACAGCTACACTAATCACTGCACTACCGCTACACCCAGAATTGTATGTACAAAAGATTTTGATGAATGCGTGACAGAAGGGCACCACTAAAAGTTCACATTTTTCTACACTGTCTTAGACAGAGTTCAAGGCAACATGACCAAATATTTTGTTCTGTTAGCTGTCCAAAGCTTTCATAGATCCCTAGTGAACAGTTATGTAAACATCACTGCTGTACTTGTACCATCATTTTGTTGGCATTTCTGCTTAACAGTTAATGAAACTAATTAAACATTTCCAAAAAAAAAGCCTGCCTTTCCGTTGTTTACTGGTTAGAAGTCTAATGTAGTTTTAGCTCTGTAGGAATGTATTTTGAATGGTATGAATGTTGTGTTTTAACAGTCTTCTTATGATTCTATGGGAATTTGTGTTCAAATAAAAACTTAACATTTGGTTTCTGATAGAAAGTTACAGACTTTACAAGAGCCTTTGTTAATTTGCTTTTATGTCATTTTATGAACTACTTGTTCCATTGCTCAGGCATGGGGATAAGTGATCCACATACCAAGTTATGCAAGCATCTTTTGAGACTGTTCCAAAATACGCTGTTGTTGAGCCAAAAAAGAGACCAATCAGAAGAATTTTTTGGGCCAGGCTGAAGTTCACATGATGTCAGGATAGTGGGCAGCCTGCCTCTTTGTGCTTGGCCAACAGTGAGATCCTGGAGAAGGACTTGAAGCAGCTCGTACACTGGTACTTTTTTACTTCAGAGTGTGTTTGGAGATGAGCTCGCAGGTTGGATCGGTCAGCAAAAGCTCGGCTGCAGTGGAAGCATGAGAATGGTTTCTCTCCTGCAGAAAGAACACACAGATATTTGTCAGTTTAGGTGTCATAAAGGCGTCATAAGTTCCTGTTTACCTTTTTCATACTCAACATGAATATAAACATGCACATTATAAATACGTGTTTAAACCTGCATTTCTTCTAAGGGTCAGGTGTTTATAAAGGAAGTCTGAATGTATAAAACCAGATTTTACCTCCCTGTTAACTTATCATCTTAGTAAACCTTCTTGTTGGTGACTTTATGGTGTCATGAGGATCGACATACATTTTCTTCTAACTCTGAGCCTTTGATCTAAGGGTACATTTTAATATTAGGTTTGTATTTATATCAAATGGACATGAGCTGGGGATCAAAACTCCAACCTTTTGAGAGACAAATAACTCTACATCTGAGCCACAGCCGCTCCACAAAGAATAGTATTCTTAAGGGCAAGTGCCTGTCACTTGACTCCCTGTTAACCAAGATGGAAATGTAATAATGCCTATCCACATCCACATATGGGACTTATATTTCCCAAATCAACATGAAGATGGCCAAAATGCCAAACAAGAGAATTCAAAATGGGACTTGTAAATGAGTTGGTGTTGTCAAGGCGGTTAGGCTCGTTACTTTTATACAGTCTGAGATTGATCCCTACATTGGAGTGTTGCATGAGCCCAAGTAAAGAAATAAGAACAGATAAAAAGGGAAAGTAATTCATTACTAGAGGTGTGAACAATGTCTGGGAGCTAATTCACTACAATTTATGGAAAAAATATGCAAACTTAAAAAAGACCTGTTGCCAACTTGACAACACGTCAGGAATTGAGAAAACCTGCTGCTATAGTCTACATTTTTACCAAGTACCATGACATAACCAAAAAAAGACAATGCAACAACTCAAATAAGATAAATAAATAAAAAATAACAAAACCAACTTTTTTTGTATGAGATGAGCGTGTGCTTTACTTGCCTGTGTGTGTTCTTATGTGTCCCTGAAGCAGCCAGGGTCTGGAGAATGCTTTGCCACAGAGTTTACACACACAGGGTAGTGTGTGTGTCCTGATGTGCATTTTGAGTGCTCCGAGGCTGACGTACTCCTTCTCACAATATTTACAGCTGAAGGACTTCTTACTGCTCCAATCACACTGAAGCGGCTTGTGTTTGGCCAGGCCCGAATAGCTCAAGTGCCCTTCATGACAGTCCAAACACTCAAAGTTCTTCTGGCTGCTGCTGCCGGGAAGGACAACTGGAAATAGGGCCAAAAGAGGGTGGGACGAAGGGAGGATGCTCTCTCTCTTCCTGTAGTCTCCTGTGACATGCCTGATTTGCAGGTTCATTTTAGTACAGCGTTCAACTGATTCACAGGCTTCAGTAGGACTTCTCCTGTGAGCCTCTGAAGAGTATCCTAAAAGTGAGAGGGGTGAAGTGTTTGGCGATGACAGAAGATGCAATCGTTCTTCTCTTGGAGGAAGAGGATAGGAGGAGAGAGACTGGGATATCTGCTGTGGGCGAGGGTTCATGGCTGGATAGTAATGCTGGGCAGTGATGTAATTGTGCTGTTGGGGATCTTTGTGTGTGTCCCAGGTGGCCCCTAGGATAACAAAAAACACATATGGTATATATTTTTTTCATGAACACATAAACTGGAATTGATCTTCGGTCACTTGTTTTCATCAGAACAGTTCCTTCTTTATAAATCTCAAATCATCATGTGTCGTATTGAGTTGACCATTTGGAAACCTCAAGAAGGCTGGTCCAATCGTCTCTACCCTTTTGGCTGTTTTTGGTCTCTACAAACTAGTGAGGAATAATCTCTCTCCTGAACGACCTCATGAGCCTATGATCACTAACTTTGTATTTTTGCTGTTTGTAGTGCTCATTGTTTTATACAGTTTTTATTGTGTGAACAACAAACTTTTGCAGTAGTAGAGGGATGGTATTTGAGGACTGGAAGTGAACCAACGCATTAACATTGTGGACCAGACACAACAAGCTGTAATGCAGAGGGGAGGGTTTATGTTCATCTGATTATTCACCGGTGGGTCTTCATCATGAGCCTGCATGGTTGAGACTTTATATTTTAAATCAATATATTCGTTTTAAAGACAAATACACACCAGAGGTATAGTTTGTCAACACATCAGAAGAACACTTTCCTTTGTCAAGGCATCTACACATATCAATTCTTAAAAAAAGCAGCAACAATTTAATTTCTTCTCACATTGTTAATGTGAGTGATGTCCATGATTTTTTGAAAAAAGTAAAAAGTTATTTTATTCAAGAAATTTCTTTATTTGCTTTTACTGTGATTCTCAGTCAGATCTAAGACACCCTGAAGTGAAAAAAATCAGATCTAAAGATTTAAGTTCACACAATCAATCATTTCTAACAATATCCTCAGTTTTTAAATGTAAATAGGAGGTTTGAGAACAACACATACAAAAAACACTAAAATGAATTAACTCAATGTGACACAATGTGTTTTTTTTCTCCCAACAAAATAAATAAATCCATTCATCCACGTTTTTAAACATTACATCACTGTATATCTTTCTCAAACTTGAATGTAACTCAGTCTTATTTCCATCTCTCCTTTCATGGTGCCATTCTGATGGTAATGGAAGTTCATCAATATAGTGGGATGGGGAGGCTGGAAGGCTCAAGCTCGCTTTAAGGGCTGTATTGGAACAAATACAAAGGTCGAAGGAGGGATTTGTCAGGAGGAGCCTGGAAGGCCGCTACATAGCCTCTTAAGGCTGTTTAATGGGGCCCTTCTGGTCTCTCAAGGACCTTGGGACAATGCTGTAACTCTTTGGGGACGGATTTTGCACCTGCTAAACACAAAACCACATTTTTGTTTATGGTCAGACTAAACTCCTTTTGCTTTATAATGCTATTTTCCTTAAATCAGTTGGGGGAAGGAGACAAATACAGATGTATAAGCTCTCAAAGTTAGTTCTAGTTTAAAAATATATACAAGCATAATTTTAGGAATACTTCAAAAATAAAATCAGGGCTAAAAAATGAAACTACCCAGGCACACCAATATATAAATCTAACAGCAATGTAGGAATTGATATTACATCATTATAGTGACTCAATCATATTTCTAGATATACTGCAGGGCAATAACATAGACACCTGGGGCTCTGGCATTTAAAGTCAAACCAATAAACATGTGAAACTCAATAAAAAAAAAGTGTAGTCTTATTATTTAATGTTATTAATGATAAGTGGACTTATACAAATATAGCTTTTGGAAGTGAAAAAACCCCAAAGTATCTTCTCAATTGAAACATGATACATCTGGTTGTAGTATTGACACATTTTTTATTTTATCTACATTTGGTTCTGTAAATGAGACACTTTTTCCCATTGTCTTTAATACAAACCCAAACGTCTCACCTCAAACAATGATATAGGCCTATTTGTTGTACATTTCTTTGAAAGATAGATTCAAGTTATTGAAGTTAAGTTAAGCTACAAGAATGTACCTTAAGGAAAGTCCTGCATTCCCCTTATAATGCCATATCAAAACTAAATGGCTAATTCTGAAACTTTAATTGTTTTTAATAATGTATACATTTGTCAAATAAGACAGAAAACTGAGAAATAGTACTTGTATTTTAAAAAAGCAATGTATCGTAGTAATTAAGGAAAAATAAGATGTAGGCTGCAGTGATTTCCCTCTCATAAGTGAAGTAGCCGAACTTATTAGTCCTGAGGACACCTGCACATTACTATTTTGTTAAACTAATTACAAGCTCAATGAGTTGCAAAGGATCACGTTTCTTTACTTTACTCCTCTGAAAAATTGAACAGTAAATGTCTTTTTTTTCTCCTTTTTTTTTCTTCAAATAGCTACATTTCTCTATGTTATGATTTGGCCAATGGAGAGTCTTACCCTTATCCTTTGAGTTCAGTCTTCCATAGATCGGTTTCTTACTGCTCTGATGTTTCTTCACCAGGAAAGACCGCGGCATGTTGTCGCCTCTTCTAAGGACTTAGTTTAGAGTGACAGTGAACTGCAGCCACCGTTAACGGAAGCAGCTGCCGCTGAGGGACCGTGCTGGGTTCACGGTGGCGGGCGGCTGAGCGTCTTTCCGTATTCAGCCTCTCGTGTTTTACCGCTGGCCAGCGACGGTCAGGTGTGAGCCAAGGGTCGCGCAGGGGAATTTCCATAGACATCAGTGTTGAACCAATTACAATAATAGGACAAGTGCAGGGGGCGGACTCTGTGTGTCAATCAGCATGCCCCAACAAAACAGGTGTATGAATGGTGATAGGCATTTACTGAAGGCGCAGAAACACTTGAAACTGTGTGTCAGTGCTGGATTGTTCAAGCACACACTTAAAGTGGGTGGCTTCATCCCCCCTCTTCAATAAAATAAAACAGCAGAAAGGCTTCCTTCTTGCTAGTTGACAACATGGAAAAACTATTTCACTGAGTGGGTAACTAGTTTTCTTTCTTCATTTTCTGATTCATCTAATACCTTATGACCTATGAGTGTGAGTTTTTGAAGCCTTTTTTGTGTATTTGTTGTTTAATGTTGGGTCTGTTGTTTTTGTTCTAGAGCTGCTCTTCATGAAAAATGAAAAACCTTCAGTATGATTTAACATAAAAAAAAGACTAAAAGATTAGATTACAAAAACCATTGTCTGGTTATGGCCTTTTGTCATGATTAAGAAGTTGAGGAAGTCGCAGTCATGCTGACCAGTTTCACACACAAAAAAAGTATTATGCAGCAGAACTGTTTTTTCCAGTAACAATCTCTGTATTAATCCAGTTTATGTGCCTTTAAGTGTCAAAACCCTGGGTTAGTTAAATGTAAAGTCGTTCAGACAAAGCAAGATTCTGCTAACACAAAGAAGGAATAGTTTTTCATGTAGACATGTAGAATGATGTATCAGTCACAAAGAACCTTTTTTCATGGAATAAGTGGTAAACTGTAGTACAATTTGCTAGTTGTATTTCCTTTGATTTTGTGACTTGGGACCTGTCGCAGAGAGGATTTTGACAGTAATGTGCCATGTTATAGTTCTGTATTTCTTTGGTATATTGTTTTAGCAAAATTGTCATGAACAAAATCTCTATTGATTATAATTTATATAATTGTCACTGAAATAAGATTTATGTTTACGAAAGGCTTATCATGATCTAACATTGTTAAGATTTAAATCATTAACAGAAGGCTACAAATTTAAGTATACGAATTTAAGAATAAAAACGCTGTTGGAAACTTTATAAGTGAATAAAGACATTTATACACATTTGCGCACAGAGTTACATTTACACCCCCTTGATTTATTTTGTAGTGTCGGTAGAATGACATGGAATACCAGACTTTTAGATTCTGCAAAACTCTCAATATGCACTCCAAATGCTCTGATCCAAAAAAATGCTCTGACCACAAGACAATGGTAATAAATACAATTCATATTATTCAGTTTTCCTGTTGTAAACATAGTGATGTTTAGAAATATCTGTTTCTCACTGTTGCTCTTTAAATACTTGTTTTTTTGTTGTTGTTTTTTTGGTCTATGTTATTGCCATGTGAGCTCTGGGTGAGACTTCAATACAATATCAAGTAATAATGTCCTGTGTAGAAAAAGATGCTATATTCCTGGTCCAGTGTTCCATGCTCAATCATAGGCCTGCATGATGTGAGTTTGGCTACCGAAAAAAAAAAGCCCAGTAGACTCTTCAGTCAAACCTCAGCTGCAGTGCTGTTAGGAACATGGGGCCATTTCAACATGGCTGGCACTTGATTCTCTCCCAGCCTGGTCTGGGTGTGGCGTTCACATTGTACTTAGCAGGCTGGAGGACCACACCAAACTTGCCCTCTAAACTGGGCAGGGGTTGGCCCAATGGGACAGAGAGGGTGAAGCGTTGTAAGATGCAGGACAGAAAGAGAAAGAGCTCCATCTTAGCCAAAGCCTCTCCCAGACACACCCTAACTCCAGCACCGAATGGCAGGTAGCTGGCTGATGGGATGATCAGGCCTGTACCATCACTGTTCAAGAACCGACCTGTGGAGGATAAAATGGAGAATCAGAATTGAAACACACAAGAAGAAGTGCATAAGGTTTTCTCTCGATAAGGTACAGATATAGGACCTGCTCTTTTTAATACATTTTTGCAACCTTGCACAATGAAATATCTACCATCAGTGTGTGAATTGGTGTAAATGAGGAGATGGGACCTGTGGTGTAAAAAGCGAGTTGAGTAGTCAGAAACTTTAAAAAGTGCTATACAAGCTCAAGTCCATTTTTTTATACTTTGTTAAGCCCCAGGGGGTAATTCTGCTTTGCACTCTGTTATCTTAGAGACATGCTTCTCACACAAACAGACCTGAATCACACACATGCACAAGCAGGACCTGGGGACATGCATTAATGGAGATGTGTCAGAGTGCAGCGGCTGCCTCCACTGGAAGCGCCCCCTGAGTTAGTGAGGGTTTGGTGCCTTGCTCAATGACACCTCGGCAGTGCTCTTGAAGTGGTCTGGCACCTCTCCAGCTACCATACCGCATGAAGACTTGAACCGGCAACCCTCCGGTTCCCAACCCAAGTCCCTACGGACTTATGTGTCCCCCCCCATAACTACAACGCTCAATGATGCAACATTTTCAGTATAAAATATTGCAGTATAGACATTCGTTTCCCCTCACCAGGGTCGAAGAGCTCAGGGTTTTTCCATTCCTTCTCATCATGATGCAAAGACCACAGGTTGATGATGACTCGAGTTCCCTTCCTCACTGTGAAATCCCCAATACTACACAGAAGACAAGGGAAAGCAAGAGGAAAATTATCGGACAGTTTTCCTTCAGATTTAATGTCTGCTGGTTAAATGTCTGTTTCTGTGCAGGAAACAAATATATGTGCATGACATAATCATCAGCAATTTTTTTTAGATCAATCCAATTTGTCTAATATTGTGTTGATTGTATTTTTCTGTTATTGAAGCTGCATGGTTTTCTTTTCATCATGAGAGACATGAGAATGCCAGTGAATGGCCTATGTAGTGTTGAGTGTACCTGCTGTCACTGAGGGCCACGTGGGGGATGAGCAGAGGTGCCACAGGTCGGATCCTTAACACCTCTCTGATGGTAGCCTCCAGGTAAGGCAGACTGCCTCTGTCACTGAGCTGAGGGGACCTGTTTCCCCCCACTTTACTGTCCAGCTCCTCCTGGATATGTGTTTGCACCTAAACACAAACACACAACCAAAAATATCCATAATCTGCACAAAGAGAAATGGGTGTACATGTTCTTTTTTCCTTCAGCTGGTAATCTGTAGTAGTAGTGACATATTATCCCAATGTACTTGAAACCATATCCTTTGGGGGCGCCAAAGAGGTTAGTGTGCGCCCAATGTGTGAAGACTATAGTCCTCCAAGAAAGCAGCCTGGGTTCGGATCTGACCTGGGGCTCCTTTCTCACCAGTCATTCCCCGCTTTCTTTCTCTCACTGATTTCTGACTCTATGCACTTCCACTGTCATATCTCTCTAAATAAAGACATTAAAAGCCCCCTGCCCCAAACAAAACCAAAACATATCCTCTGGAACCCGCTGGTGATGATGTACATGTAAAATCCTAAACAGGTTTCAGTTATTAACTTCATGTATCTTTTTTTCCATCTATTGAAAAAACAAATAATGTGGCAATAATCGAAGGCAACCAAAACTTATGAGATAACTGCCAATCAAGCTGACTTGAATAAACCTGAATTAAACCTATAACTTGAAACTGAATTTAGAAAATAATTTTCCCCTTTTAATGCTGTTTTAAATAAATCTAAATGGAGTCAGAGTAGCCTCTAGTGGTCATTTAAAGAAACTGTAGCTAAATGTTAAATAGGCTTCCCTCCAGTAAATGTTTGAAATGACAAAAATGGGGGAAAATCTAGACTCTATGGTTGAACATAACCAAAACCAAACTTGAGCTTCAAACAGACAGCAAAGTCAATCTGAAAACTGTCACAGCTGTGAAAGTTTTGTAATGATGCGACTGACGGTGGCTGTGGCTCAGTTGGTAGAGTTGTTGTCTCTCAATCGGAGAGTTGAGGGTTTGATCCCCAGCTCCTGCTTGTAACATCTCTGATGTGTCCTTAACCCCTGAAGGCCCCCCTGTGCGTCAGGGGTGTGTGAATTAGTTACCTCTTTATGGTCAACATACATACCAACCAATGCCATGTGTGAATGGTGTCAGAAGACTAAGATAAAAGCTTAAGTCTATTTACAAATACTGTAAACACAGCCTATCCTCCATACAGACTTTTGAATTGCCACTTTAGAATAAATGTTTTAAAACAAAGGCAGCTCCTCCAGCTCCAGCTTTACCTGTGGGTGATGGATGAGGTAAATGATGGCCCATTTGAGCACGGTGCTGGTGGTTTCCACGCCGGCTCCGAAGATGTCTCCCACAGTCATGAGGAGGTGATCGTCACTGAGACCCACAGAGTCTGCACTGATCTCGACTGTGTTGTTGTTCTGAGCGCTGCGCTTGGCTCTCAGCAGAGCATCCATCAGATCTCTCTGCACATGGTCACTGTAGTCCATCTGAGAGGGGGTCACATTCAACACATTTAACCATCTAGAGCAACTTTAAATTACTTCAACAATTATTTATTGTGCTATTTATATAGCATATTTTATATCTTCCATTATTGCATGTCCATACATGCAAAAACCTTAATATTTTGAGAAATGTCATCATCACGATAACCAATATTTTCCATATATGTAATATCATATGTTACGTATTTAGTTGTAAATTAAAATAATGGATATACTGCCATTTGATTTTTGAATGAGGCAACATAGAGGTCCAAGATTGGAATTTGATTGATATTCCCCCAGTTCTCGCTTCTGTCCTTCTTTTTCCCTGTAAGCATGGGTGTAGTGTGGGCTATACACAGGTTAACGAAGTTCAACAACTTATTTTTTCATCCACTTCCAAATACCCTCTGATTCACACCAATGATTGATCTGTGGTATGCTGCATTTTCTTTCCTCAGATGGTGAAGGGATGACTCTCCATACTCTGTGGCTAGTTGGCTCTTATGCAATAGCTATATATTCAAAAGAAGTCTGAAATGTTACTGTTTATAACAGAGGCAGATTATCCTCTGCTGGAGGGGCCACATAAAAAAGACTTTACCCACTTCTTCATAGGCACCACTGCACCACTACACCACTGCCTGTAAGCACATAAGCTTGGAAGGTTTTTGGATGTGTGTGCATGTTTTTGTTTTAAAAAACCCTGCATATCAACAAAGGACCCATAGAAATTCAGGTAAAAAACATTGCAGACATCTCCCAAAGGTTCTTTAAAAGCTTTGGTCTAACTTAGGTGATAGAAAAACAGCACATGTGCGTATCAATTAACCATCTTTTCAAATGTAAATGCTGTCTATATTTTTCCATAATTTGGTTAAAAAATGTCTTTCTTTTGTAGGCACACTATATGCCCCCTCCAATACATTTGTATCTCAAAGATACCTATTAGGAATATTCATAGAAATAGGTAGGCTACCTTGTGTTTATCATATTGATTTTGTAGAAGTTGGTCTCTGACAGCAACACATTGTTTAAGAAGACGCAGATCAGCATTGGGAAAAATCTGTAAAAACAGACAGATGTCATGATATGATGTTTGTGAAAACAGTGTTATACATATTTTTCATCTGGCCTACCTGTAACCAGGGGAAGATGTCCACCAGGCTGTCTTTTGCCACTGTATCCACAATGCCCTGGCTGTAGGTCAGCATAGCCTCAAATTCTGGGTCTCCTCGGCGGTAGGATGAGTTAAAGCAGAGTGCACAGATGACATTGGTGACGACCCTTGTCAGCTCAGGAGAAAGATCCAAAGCCAGTCCAGCTGCTGCTGCATCAGACAGGATGCCACACAGAGACTGAGCCTCTGCAGAAACTGAACAGAACAAGGGAGACAGACAATCTTAAATTAAAGACATACTTTCAAAACAAAAACCTCTGACAATCTTGCTAAAATAATAACTTATTTAAACAATATATTGTGTCTGTATTAAAGTCTGACACATTTTCAACTCCCTTCAATCTTTGTAGTTAAAGCTACCTTGTAAACTTCAACACACTGTATGTGTTTCTGTAGTAAACCAACAAGAAAGCATCTGAAGAGCAACCTAAACTTCATTAACGTGGCAGAGAGTATGACAACACTTCTGTCTCTAAACACAACTCACGATTGTTCACTTCTATTTTTTTTTTTTTTAATCTTCTGGTAAAGAGTTTTTTTTAGGTATTTCTCCTCCCTTCTTAAAGCAAGGTCAGTCAAAAGATAGAAAAAAGAGTTTTGAGGTTTAACAACTATATGTGCACATTATCTCAGACTAGCTGCTGTAGACTTGAGCACATCTCCCTTCTTTTTGCACTGGTTGAAGTATTAGCCATTTTAGTTCAAACTGGTCATAAATGAAATAAATAATGAACATGATTCTGCCCGATGCAGCAGCGTTTAGCTTTTTTTTTAAAAATTGCTCATTATGTCTAATGCCGCTCTGTGATGTTTGGATGTACTTATTGTAATTTGAATCAGTGATTTTGATCTGCCATACTTCTTCAGTGTTGTAAAAATACATGTATGACTTGCTCCTTGTTATCATGAAATCACAAACTGTTGTTTATTTTGACACCAAAATCATCCTACATAATAGACCATCAGGAAGTTGACCCATGTTACACTGGAGGCAAAAGAAGCGATTTTAATATCTCATGTTAATGTGCAGTGAAGGGCCGTTTCTTTTTTACTGAAATCTTATGAATCAAGTATCAAGAAGGATTTATTGAGAAACTAATGAGAACAAACAGTACAATCACTCATTTGTTGAAACCCCAAAGTCAATTTTGGTTGATTCTATTTTATAGACGCAGATGCTTCTGTTGCACACAAAATCAATTGGACCTTTCTGAAGGAATGCACTCAGTTGTGAAATAACTTTAAGGTCTATCTATATAAAAAAAAAAAAAAAAGCAAATACTGCCAAATGTTAAAGGCTTTGTAATCAAACGTTAACAGTTTACACCTTTTTAAGCTTTAAAGGAAAATCCTTTGTAGGAACTGTGTGGGTTATTATTTTTGTATTCTTTGACAAAACATATTTGCTCTTTTGTGTGTTGAATTAAGAATTCCAGGGACACAAAAAAGCACAAATAATTTGCATCGTGGATGTATCTGAGACGTAACATAGAGATGGGTTGTTTTTGTTGTTATGTCAGCTCTTTCAGAACCAGAACAGAAATTTCAATTCAAAATGTATACTGTGTGTGTTTGCCAAAGGAGTCTCTATTAAGTGCAGTAAAAATAAAAAGCATACCATTACCATATTATGATGTAAGAGGAAACATGTTAGAGATACTCACTTATTTTTTCGATGGCGGCAGAGCCCTCTCCAAACATGCACAAAGCTCTGTGTACTATTTTCCTGTGGAATCTCCATGTAGTACTGTAATCTCCAAATGCAATGTCCTTGCCATCTCTGGTCAGAACATCTGTGGTTACCTTCACCACACATACAATGATGGAGAGGGAAAACATTTCAAAGACTAGTGATGTACATAAAAAAATAAAATGAATAAGAAGTATACCCACAGTTCTGGGTCTTCCTGCAAATATCTTTCCTTTCTTCATCAACACTTCTTTGGCGTGTGTGTGCTGGTTGACGATGATGACGCAATGGGAGCCCATCATTAGAGAGTAGGTCTGTCCATATTTCCGTTGTAGTTCTTTGAAAAGCACATGAGGAGGATATGGGCTCTGCAAACTCAGAAGACTACCGATCAGTGGTAGTGATGGAAGGCGAGGGGGCTCCTGAGGGCCTTGCACAGACTTCCTAAGCTTTAACTGTAGTGCCAACAACGCCAGGCACACAGCAAAAAACACACACAGTAACAAAAGCACAGCCATATCTGCAGCTGAGGGCCCTGTCTAAGGGGTCTTGCTCAGTTGACGCGGAGCATTACAAAGGGAGTGCAGCAGGTCCCTGAGCGGCAGCAGGGCCATGCTTTTATGTAGCTCCTTCAATGCCAAATCCTTGACTTCTGACTGTGTAAGGCTGAGCCAAATTAAACAAGATAAGAAAACACTTGAGTTATTGAATCCTAGCAAAAGCCACGATGAAACATATTCATACATGACCACAGTCAAAATGTACCCAGTGCAGAAAAGTAATTATGTGTTGTACTGTATTAAAGTCTTGTGTGGGGTGTTTGGTGGTCATAAAACAGAAATTAAAACGGGTCTCTCATTAACCTAGTAGTGAATACAGTAAGACCATCAGAGACTACATGGATAATTCAATTGGTTATTATTACCTCCTGAAACTTCTACCACAGGATAGATAAAAACACAGCCATATCTGCCAGAAGTGATTAACAGCACCTTGCCGAAACAGCTTTTCATTTAATATTTTCACCAGACCAAGTTTTTGACAAGTTAATTAATAAGTTAATTTGACTTAAAAAGATCTGAATGAGGTTTTTATCAGCAGAAAAAAACCCTTCTTACACACGTAAAGAACAAACCGTGTGTCACTTTGTTCAGGGGTTGTCAATATATTTGTATACTGTTCTTGAGAGTTAATGTTTCTGTTGATAACATTTTCAGCTTAGCTACATTTCTATCATATTGTATAGCTGCAGCAAAAACTTTGCAGATGAACATTTTCTAAACAAATCACAAACAATATGATATGCTTTCATTATCCACACCTAACTAACAGAATATAACTTAATTCAGCTTATATCCATGCAGAATAGCAATTAAAATACAAAGATACAACATGATTAAAGAACGAGTGTTGAATGAGTTTTGAAAGCCAATTAGATTTCCCTTTTTTAACTTTATTTAGTTAAATTGAATTTGTGACAAAATTCTGTGACATATTTAAAATGATGTGATCATACAAGTCGAGTGCCAACTTCAGTATTAAGTACACTAAAGGTAAACGAAGTGTCGCTTCAATGTATTAAACGCGTTTTTTGCGAATTTTGGTCCTTCACGGGAACCGTAGCCAGCCAAAACAGAAAATGGCATCAACTGAGACCCAGCCACGGTTCGGACAGTCTGTCAAAGGTTTATTATCCGACAAGGTGGGCTCCTGTAGCGGGGATGTGATCGCAATGACACGCCAAGTGTTGAAAGGATCTCGTAGTCAGGAGGTAAAACAATCTGAGTGTTTCAATAACAAAATAATAGCTGCCGCTATCAGCTGCTAGCTAGCTCTGTGACAGACGACACCTGAACAGTTGTACGGTATCAAATATAATGTACAACCAGCAGGACATTACATTTATCAACATCATTTTGGGACTCAAATCGACACGTTCAGCAGGGCTATCATTCAGTTATGCAATTGAATTTTTAATGCAGCCAAAAATCCTGAATGAAGGCGTTTTTCACACTTGAAATTTGAGATGTAGAAAGCAATTAACTTAAATGTTGGCTGATTATTTATTTACAGTCAAGATGAATCACATTTAGCCTTGTTAGTCAGTTATAACCATCTTTAAATATACTAGACGTTTTTCTTCAAAACATGGAAGTAGCTGCTTGAGAAATCTGGACTTTGTTGATTTATCTGACCACGTCATGAAATAAACACGTTTTAATCGTTCAGGTTTTGTTAATATCTCCCCCAGCTTCTTGGTCAAGCTGCAAGGAACATGGTGATTCAGGAAGATGCCATTCTGCACTCTGAAGATGTAAGAATACTTACACGACCTCAGAAAACAAGACGTGAAATAAATAACTTCTGCTGTTGTGACAACGAGTCAAAGTGGTCTGCTCTTGATTTAATGGGTTTATTGTCATTTTTTTCTTCCAGAGCCTGAGGAAAATGTCTATAATCACCACACATTTGCAATACCAGTGAGTATCAACCAGCTGTTTACAAATATCTGAGAACTTATTAAAACTGGAAGAGAACATTAAAAGATTATCTCTCTGTGTCTGTCTGTCAGGCAGGAGGCCATCCAGAAGAAGTAAGTCTCAACATACACACCATGTTTAACATTTTACAGAAACAGTTGACATCATTGCCTGAGCAGAAAGCCATAACACAAACTCATGATGTTCTCTCTTCCACGTTGGCTTCTTTCTATCCTGCAGTGTGGAGCACTCTAAAAACCTGCAAGACCAGCTGAGACACTTGTTGAAGTGACAGAGCAACACAGAGTTCAAACCCTCACCACAGAAGGGTCAACTGTTTACAAATGCTCTCTTAGCTTGACTTTGAGCATCTTTAGGGTTTAAAGTCGGATCACAAGGAAAAGCTGCCATGTTCATGCTTTACAACACTCTGCTGTCTGGCACAGTGTGACGCTGAGCAATCTCTATATTTGCTCTGCAACGGAAGGACAATTGAAACTTTGTCCTGGAGTTTATTAAAATAATGTTGACATTGTTTTCCAATTATTTAAAAAAAAAAAAAAAAGGTCATTTTTGCTACTCATCGTGCTACCCTAATACAAAGTAATAGTACATAACTGTGTGAAAAGTAAGCTTTCATTTGTGTTCTTTTGTGTCCTCATGTTTTTATATAATTTGTATGGGAGTAGATTATATATGTTGTCTGACACAGAACCCTTGACGGTAACGATGCAAATATTTGTTAATAAAACAGTCCTGAAAGTACATACTTAGATATACGCATCCAAACGTTTGTTTCCGGTTTCCATTGTTTGCATTTTAATTTTGAGTCTACAGTAAATTAGGGAGATATGTCATCCCTCTCTAATCTTTGGAAGATGATGAGAAAAGTTCTTGCAGGCACACAGAGTCTACAACCTTTGTGGTTCAAGGATGGAGCAGATCTTGGCAGTACAACATGTAAACCCCTTGGTGCATGTGTTAAACCACCTCATTTGATGATTTCAGCCTTGTGTGTGACATTTGGCAAGATCCAATCCAACAAGTTGTGGAAATAATTGCTTTTCCTCTATAAAGTTGAGAAACTGTAACAGTGAGCCTGTCATTGGCTACATCATCAGCTCAGGCACATGATAAGGTGAAATAGGACAAACTTATCAGCAGCCAGAAGGCCAAACAGCTGCTTGACCTTGACAGCGTCCCTGAGGCTACGCTGCTGAGTCTTGTCAGCTCACGCTGCATGTGTTTCATACCACTATGTTGAGCATTTGCTGCTGTTGAGCTGACTCAGGGTGTGTCATAGGGCTGGATACATGAAAAGGACATAGTGGCCTTCAATACAACTCGTTGACAGATTGTACAGTATGCCTGTAAAAACAGAACGGTTAGAATTAAGATCAAACACTTTATTTTTAGGGGTGAAAAAAAACTCAGGAGAGGGTTAAATTAAATTTAAATTTGGTCTGTTTAAAATATTTTCTGTGTCAATTTCATTTTATTTACCGCCAATAATTAAATCACAGAGGGTTTTCAACTTTATTCTTGAGTACTACCACATTTATATTTGACAATATAAAATCTTAATTTTGGAGACATCCGTTGAGAAAACATATTTTTGGATTGGCTTAAATAAGGATTCTGGTTTGACAACAGACTCTTTGGAATGTGCACTCAAAGGTACTTGAACAAATCAGAGAACCACTTGCAGTTTTCTCTGCTTGAAGTTGAAAGATTCCTTTCCTCTTAAATAGTGTTTATACAGTTCTTTGAATGAATGGTATGTTTTATGTTCATCTTTTGGGCGCCTCTGGCTCAGTTGTCAGAGTCTATACGTTTGGGAGATGCATCATGTGTAGTGCTAAAGTCATGACAAAATGTTTAACGGTCTTTATTATTAGGATTTACCATGCTTATATTAAATGTGCGTCTTCCGTTTACAAATTATCTCTGAAAATATCTTTATCCGAGTGATAACTGTTTTACAACACAAATTCAAGATCAGAGCAAAGATTCCCAGCTCCTTTCCAAAACTTTGATTCAAAAAAAATTCTTACCTCTTAGCAGCACAACCTCACATCATTATGAAAAATGTGACATTTTCCCTTCATGAAAAGGCTGATGGCAGAGAGATCTTTTTAAGAGCAACATCTGAAACAGCAGACTGACGACACAGTAAAGGAAAACAGACAACCAGATTGATTTAGTATGTTTGATTACAGATTTGGTGTTTGGATGAATTTGGTGGAAAGCATTGTTCATTAGATCCTGACAAAAACTTTATCGCTTTTATCCAAAGAGATGTAATTCATGCTATACTTCAGTTATATTTCTGCTCCAAATCAGAATGTTTTTACCCCTTTCTGTTCTTTAAAGTCAATTTCTCACATTTTACTTTTTCAAACCCACAGCTCCCTCTGCTGGCATTTGGCTGATAAATGCTTTGCAGCTGTGGATGTTTCAATCTCTCCCCTTATTGTGATGTGCTGTGAACTGATAAGAATACCCCTCCTAAAATGACCTTTAAGTCAAGGATAAAATCATTTCATTAGCTAGAAAGAAGCAACACGGATGTCGGATCAGAAAATTTATTACAAACATAACCCATGACCCAAACCGTTTCGACTGCATCATCCCTGATTTTAAACATTTTCAAAACAAAACCAACATTTCTGATTAGACAGCAAAAGAAAAAAGCACACATGCGTTGACTACTACAGATCAAAATTAAAAGCCTTCATTTGTTTTATTCAACGCTTGAAATGTTGTGAAGTCTAATCAAGCTTCAAAGCAATCAGCAGCACTCTAATCAAAATCAGCATGCTTAACAGTTCCCTCAAGTGATTTGAATATGAAACCCTTAAACATTTACATATTATGTCCACTGAAACATAGGACACTCAGTAACATGCGTTTCAACAACAAGAGTCACACATGATGCTCCCCTACTCAACAAGATAAGGATCCAAAGGTGCAACAGAGTAGACAAAGGTGTCACACAGAGGGACAAACTCAGACTCTTCAGTCCACATGGATGAGGCAGCTTTAACAGTTCAAATGGCAAACGTCTTAAGTGAACACACAATACTATCTCACATTCAGTCAGAAAACAGGCCTGATAAGCTTTCGGGGATTTCATCCTCTTCTAGTCAATATCATTACATAAGATAAAACACTGGAGGCGAACAGGCCCATCTGTTCAGGTCCTTAAACTCAAGGTAGTAACATAAATAAAGAAAAATCGACTACGCAAAAACAACTAAAATCAGCTGTAAAATAAACGGTGTCTCAACAGTGTCTCAGTGACAGCGCAGCCCACCTCTTACATGACAGCATGTTTACAGCAGACAGATGTGGGGATAGCCCTGATCAGTTTTAAACTACAGTCAGTGCAGCAGCAGGTCACCTCTGTGCAGAAGACCATCTCTGGCAGGAATTAAAAAAAAAAACTAAACAAATTTTTATCATCTATGAAATGACGATGTTGGTAATCATCCTCGTGGACAGTCAAAATGACCTAAACTAAAAGTTTGAGTTTAAATAATCATTAAACTTAGAACATTACATTTTACTTAAAACATTTTCATTACAGTTAAAAACAATGACAACATTTAATTGTATTAAGTATTTATCCTATTGGGGTCGCCGGTGGCGCAGCGGCAGTGCGTGCGACCCCATGTATTGAGGCTCAGTCCTCGCGCGCGGCGGCCCGGGTTCGCATCAAAACAAACTCACTGTAACAACTCAAAGTGAGATGACTAAAACAGTAACCGTTCAAGGTCCTGTGCGGACACAGTGCTGGTTGTGAAACCTACATGTCTCTTGTAGTAACTTTATAAAACACTTGCAGACGAGTCAATTAAAAAGACTTCAGTGTAACACAACCATTTTAAATGCTATGACTTATGGGGAATGTGGACCCATTTTAGAACACTGTGAGAAGGTTTACTGGGTTTATAAGTAGCTGATGTTACTCTAAACTGGTTTCTTGAGTAAACAGGATGCGATACGATGAAGCAACTTCCTGATGACTTCAGCTCACCACTGCAGGCTGTAAAAACTCTGCTGAGCTGAAGGTTATAATCTAGACTAGAACCATGGCAAAATCCTATTTTGAGCAGAAATATTTCAATCCATCCTTACGTCTCTTCTTTTAGCAACAATTCTTTGTATGTTCCCAGAAAAAGGCAAAATATCTGACTAATGTGGCTGAGCAGTTACAGTAAAGGATGATGTGAGTTTTGAAGCAGCAGCGCGGTGAAAGGTTTACAGTACAAATGAATAAATGCATACTGAAGTCTGGCTCCTGATGACCTGAATGATTCACAGAGAAGTTCTTCCTCAATCAGCTCAGAAAAAAATAAAATCTCCACAAGAGGCAATTCATTGCCCTTCTAAATGTAACCGTCCCATCATTTAAATCCTTTTATACATGAGAATTGTACAGTGTACCTAGATATTAAAGGGATACTTCACCCATTTCCATTATCATTAGAAACCTGGCAGCATTTTTGAATGGCTGAAAAATAGCACAAAAAAGTGGATGCTACGACAGACATCAGTGAAATGTTACTGTCAAAAGTTATATTCAAGCAAAACATTAATGTACAACACCTGCATGAATAAAAGGTGTAACATTAACAAAACATATTTTGTCCCCATTTGATGACGATTCTGACATCAAGTCGGTAAGTCAGGCACCTAATTCTTTTCCGTGGTTCCGAGTTTTTGTTATGACTGTTACACGTTTCATGTCCATTTTACAACTCGGAAACTCATTTTTTTGATGTGTTTGACACTCCGCGAATGCACCATATAATCCTGTAATTCAGCAGGAGTGGCCTGCGGTGCTGTGCCTTCTGGGAGTTGTTGTCTTTCATCCACATGAGCCAAAAAGACACCTTCTGCCTTTTCTCGATCAACAAGGCACAAATCTTTAAAAATGATTTCACATTTCTACTACACATATGAGCCAATGTCAATACAAATGTGCTTCAACGGGTGAAGTATCCCTTTAAGTTGTAACAATAACGGGCAGCAAACGCCTCAGCTAGCATTGCTGAGCGCTGTTATTATTATTTCCATAAAAACTTTGTCCTGGTTTCAAATGTGAAACCAGGACAAAGTGTGAGAGGGCGACTCATCTGCAGCCTGCTCTGATCCTTTACCTACATCTACATCATTCTTCCTCCTCCTCATCATCATCTTCGTCATGGCAGTGGGTGATCTCCTGTGGAGCCTGGGGGAAGAAGTGCGGAGGCTGGATTTCGCTGATGGATCGGGTGAGCTGGTGCCGTTTGCACTCAATGTCCTTGAGGTCCATGTCATGGCGGTTTCGTGTTGCAAGCGGCGACTCTGTGTCGATGATGTTGACGTGGGTGTGTTCCACTGTGGACTCATGTGGCATCTGTGGAAGGACACATTCGAAATAGTGGCCACAATGAAACAATATAAGGTCAGAATACACAAAAGCGGACTGCTTCATGATGTTTGCCCAGAGTGAAAGAATGAAGGGACTCTCACCAGCACATGTGCAGCTCTGAACAGATAGCTGAACGGGTAGTACAGCAGGTTGATGAAGGAGGCGGCATACAGGTCAGCGTAGCGCATCACTTGGGAGGCAAACAGCGTCTGCCGGGATCCACTGCGAAACAGACTTCCCATCATGCCATAACACATGTCCATGTCATGGGTCACTTTCTGGAAAAGGACAAAGAGATGAGCTGAACAACATTTCGTGTATTTATGTTATTCTTACATTTTTTTTAAACATTTCGTCATACCCGATTCATTTTGGTTACTCAAATGATCTGATATACACTTCCCACATCAAAGAAAAGATTTAATCCATGCTTACCTCCATCTCTTTATTTCTCAATTACCTACTTATAATAAATACACACGTTAACCAGTTACATAAATAAAGACCACCATTTGTGACACAGAGACCCTCTTAGCACGTATCGGAGGTAAGGAAAATACTTCTGATTTTAAACTTTAAGTTTTACACAAATAAAATTAAAAATCTCAGACTAGATGACTGGACTATTTCAAAGATCTGTGGAGCCCTTTTTATTGTGAAAAGGCGGGAGGAAGTTTGCGTGTGTTGTACCTTAATCCGTCTCTGCAGGGAGCTGATGTCCGGCCTCTCATTGCTGCTGCTGTCCAGATGCCTGAGAACAAAACACACAAGTGTTCAGATATTAGTGATCCCTAGTCTATTTCAAAATACGGTACAGAGTTGCCACACAAGCCTTTCAAGAAAACATTATAAAAACATATAGCAAATTTCAACACACTCTTCTGTCTTAAAACAGAAACATTAAACAGCCTGGATCACTTTTATTTACTGAACTTAGTAAAAGACACATACTGTATTTACTCAAGGTATCTTTTAAAGGGAATGATATTAGAATGAGGTAGTGCAAGGACATGAGTTGGTATTCTGCAAGTCTTAAACTGCAGTGGCTTTATGTAACTACTGTGAAACACAGTATCTTCAGGGAACACTATAGCACTGGATACCTCTGACCTTACAGCATCGCCTTTCAGGCTCTTTATTACACAGTGTTAATCCCAACGAGTGCTTCGTAAAACTTTGATGTGACTGTGCCATAAATCTTTTGTGCAAATGTTTATTTCCACCATTCCTCCTATACATTCCCTGAGAAAGTGCATCAAAGATTGAATAACAAACAACAACAACAACAACAACACAGCTATTTACAAAGAGGGACTCACTTGTAAAGCTCTGCGAGGAAGCAGTCCAGAGACTGAAGTTCCTCAAATATGGCTGAAAAAAACCCCCAACTGGCATTAGGGTTTGTTATTTGATTGCAGCTAGTTAATTATAGACCAGTGAAAAGGAAAACAAAGCTAAATCCATGTTACATTTTGTCATGCATGCATGATCCTCAAATAAAGATGTTCAGACTATAAAGTTACAGTGAATTATTGCTGATGTTAACCCTAGTACAAAAGCTCTTAAATGTAATTACTTGTAAACCACACGGTGTGTATATCATTTAAACAGTTGACTTAAATAAACTATATGTGTTTCTAGGAGTGTACATGTGTCCATTCTCACAGCTCTTGTCAGTCCACACATGCAACTCTTGGGCCAGCTCAGGTATCACCAGAAATGTCCTCCAGCCCTGACGCTTTTTGGATTTGAGAATGTCACCAAATATATGGTCTCCAATGTAGACGACTTCCTTTCCTTTAGCACCCAGCAAGTCACACACGATGTCTGAAGAACCTTAGATATGAAATATTAAACATGGCACTCTCAGTATGTGACTTTGGGGACTTATATCCACAGCTTCAAAACTTCTTTAGAAAACTACAGTGAAGAATGATGTTGGCATTCTCGATGTACAGCCTGCAGTAAATTCTATGGACTACAGTATGGGGCCACATATGGGAACAGTGTTACATTACATGGTATTGGTGTTAATGCTGCCCACATGTCACTTTAACGAGAGTTTTAAACAGAAAATAAGATCAATTTTTTTAACTGTTACACAAAAAAGTTAGAAAGTACATTTTGCTCCATTTCAACCAGATAAATAATAAAAAACATGTGTATACAGCCTCTTGATTCAGCCTCAAGAACATGTAATATAGTACAAATCACAAACTATTCAATGTGCAACTATCACTTCCAGACAAACTTGTGTGTTTCTTGGTGTAGAAATATATTATGGTGTTTTTTTAAAAACAAATTAAACTAAAAATAAACATGTAGAGGAGAAGGTTCCCTATTTACCTCCAGAGTAAACAATCCCATGCTGGAGCGGTCCAGTGTAAGTGCCAATCTTTAGCCGACCTGTGATCTGGAGCACAAAAGAAATAACGAACATGCACAATTTTTCATTTGTGTATCAAGCAAATGTGGAGCAGACCTCACACTTTTACATAAAAAATGATGGTCTTTAATGTGCACACTCACTGTGTCAACCTGCCGCAGCACTGTTCCCTCTCCAAAGAACACGGGTTTGCGGGCGTCCACCAAGATCAGGTCAAAGTAGGACTTCCATGGCCGGTGGGGTGAACCCGGCTGCCACAAACACACAAAGATTACACTGTAAGAAACCAAGGGTTTTATAAAGAACATTTTACACACATTTCCAGGTTTATATTTTTACTCTATTTTTACTCTACTCTACAGGAGTAGCTTTCCACAATTTACACATCAAAATTCCTTAATTGTCTCATACTGGCCCTTTATTTAGCCCCTTAGCTTCGTCTCTATATGGAACACACATTGTCTCCTGTCCCTTTAAGGCTGAAACTGTTGTTAGCCAACTTCTTGGAAACCAGCTGAGGGGCTGTGGCAGCCACACGATGATGAAACTAGAAACTTCAAGAGTATTCTTGAGTGGAGCAATTGAATATCCTCCTTGACACAGTGAATTGTTGTCTGCACTTGATGCTGTGTCCGTAGCAGATGATATTACTAATAAATCCCAAACTAGTTGGAAATAGTAGATTAAAAACTAGGTTTACTATGTTTTTTTTTTAGTCATTAGAAGGCTTCATTTTAGAGGCCTGAGGGATTACCTGTCCTATGGTAATGGTTGCAACAGCAATTTCTAAACAAGGGAGTACAATCCAAATCAATTGAAATCCTGACATTCAAAAATATAATTGAATTAATTATGTTACCTTTGGCCCATGAGGAAAGTCAAACAGGTAGGTCATAATTTTCTGTAAGAAGACAGATTATTTAATTTAAAAAAAAAAATCAAGAACAAAAGGGATCAAAACACTTTAAACTCGTAGCAAATGAGTATAATATGTAACCTTTAAAAAGAAGTTCCCCAAAACATGTCTGTGGAAATTCTCACCAAAAAAACACTGTTATCCTGTATGTGATCATGTCTATAAACCCCTTTATTTTAGCCCTGCTCAGAACAGGCTGTTTCAGAGTCTGTAGCTTTAAATGTAAATGAGCTGTGCCAGCCAGGCTCTTCCTCTCTGGAAGGGCCTGGCTGGCTCAGGCTCTTCCTCTCTGGAAGGGCCTGGCTGGCTCAGGCTCTTCCTCTCTGGAAGGGCCTGGCTGGCTCAGGCTCTTCCTCTCTGGAAGGGCCTGGCTGGCTCAGGCTCTTCCTCTCTGGAAGGGCCTGGCTGGCTCAGGCTCTTCCTCTCTGGAAGGGCCTGGCTGGCTCAGGCTCTTCCTCTCTGGAAGGGCCTGGCTGGCTCAGGCTTTCTCATTCCATGCCCTGTTGTTGAGGGTGAAAAAGAAGATAGACTCAGAGGGCAGAACAAAAACCTAGCTGTGGGAGTGTCACCCACCTGGGGGAGGGGTTACAGTCCTGACATCACAAAGGGACACACATTTTCTGAAAAGTGGTGCAGGCAACACAAAAAGGATTGACTTTTCTCATAATTGGATTATGTGGACATATTGGGGATTGTAAACAGACTAGGGACACAGTAATGTTAGAAAAACCCCACCATTCAGACACCACAGACAGCTTTTGGAGGAAACTCGGATTAAATGAGTAATCTTCTGATTGGTGAACAACTTGCTCTAATACTTGTAGAGCTAAACTTAAGTCATTCATAAACAATACCAAGTATTATTACCACAACATAAAAACAGCTAACAGCTTTGTGTTTGTCATTAAATGAATCAGTGTCTAAAGACTTTTTTCTACATGGAAGAAACAAACGCAAAACAGGAGAGTGACTTTTCTAAACAGTCATTAACATGTCTGACTGAACTTTCATCCCACCTCTGTGTATTTGTAATCACTGTTGGTGGCCAGAAATACTTTTGATACTTCATTCATGCGACTGAGCAGGAGGGGAAGCTTCGGCTTTGTGGAGAAAAGAAGGAACAAACATTAATGCAGAAAATTCACATCAAAATCCATGAGAAGATTGTTTATGTAAGTGTTTATTATTCTACTGTGGAACATTTGAGTAACTGTCACCCTGACTAGTGGCTGAAGAACCATGTTGGTGTTTTATTTTTGCTGAATTCCTTATAATCCATCCTTTCTTACTTACATCTTTAACCACATACTTTTCCAGGTTTTCAACTGTTTTTTCTTTTAAGGACCCCTGAAAAAATAAATGAAACGTTTAATTCTGATATGTTGATAAACTCACTGCAGTGAATGGCTAACATCTGAAAACAAGTTGAAAGTGGAAACGTCAAGTTGTCTACCTTAAAATGAACCCAGTCTACGCCGTCTCTGACATCCTGGAACATGCTCTTGTAGGACATGAAAAGGTCACCATCTTTGAAGCCCGTCTCACAGCTATAAAGGCGGATTGATCTGGTTAACGTTTTATTCTGCATCCACTACATCGTAGAATACTGAACTTGCACTGAAGCATGACCACTGACAGAGGATAGTGGGAAGGCTTTCATTCCCACCAGCTTCATTTTCTAGAAACAAAACATTATTTTGGAACTAACAGTGACTATGCAGTACCTTGTGTATCTGGAGCAGTTACTGAAAAAATCCACCAGGCAAGCAAAGAGGTACGTTTCTGAGGAACAAGAAAAAAAGAGTGAATCAGTGAGACTGACTATAGATAACAGTGGAATTGAATGGAAATCCACTTCCAACATGCTTACAACTAAGTGACACTATCACATGAGGAAAGCCATTATTACAGGTATAAAAGATGACAATTGTTTACGCAGGCTGCCACGGGTAACAGTTTGGGAAAGGGAACCCAGTTGTAGTTTCAGGGCCATGATAATAACTTAACTGTAGATTTGCTTTAGTTGAAAGAAATGATTTAACAGCAATAGTTGAGTCTAATACATGAATTTGCAATTCTGCCAACTTATGTGTTCTAGTTTTCATGTCTTACTTGGGAAAAGCAGGGAGGTACTCCACAAAATAAACAGTTGGAGATTATAAGCAATACTAGGAGTCTTGTGTCAGAGATAATAACAGAAATCTAATGTGCTATTAACGCCAAGTCATTTTCAAGGTCCATCCATCCATTATCTGTACTGCTTTTTACCCATTTGGCGTTATAGGGTTGAAAGCCGAACACTGCTGCCGTTGGGTGAGAAGTGGGTTACACCCTGGACATATTCCACACAGAAAGGCTCCTCACTGAGGATTCAAACCAGGAAACTTCTAACTGCATTTTTTTCAAAAACTAAATAAACATTGAATGATCAGTAGGGCAGCAGTGTCTGTCTCTTCTTCTGAATTCAAAATGAGTGATAATAAAAAAAACACTTTTCAAGTTTGATGTGGGGAAATGCTCTGCCGACTCACACAGATAAAAATGAATAACTAGCACCGTAGTATTTAAAGTATGATTGAAAATGTAATGTCCCATACAATTTAAAGAAATGCAAGTGGTTTGTTACCAGGAAGGTTGAAGAGTGTGTTGAGGATGTAGAAGCGTTCAGTGTCTCCACGTTGAATAAATTTGTTGGGGTACATCTCCCTGATTTCAGGCCTGTGCGCAGAGAGTACAGGAGGGTAACACGTGATAAAGAAGGTGAAAACAGGATGAACAAATGATGCTATTTATAGAGTAAATTGTTTCAAATCCTTTATATTTCAATTAGCTCCAACTGCATTGTCCAGAAATGTTTTTTTTTTTGTAGCACTCCTTCAAATTCAATTTAACCATTTCATTACACATTAAACCTTAGGGAGTATAAATGGTATTTACAGTACCTAATTCACATCAGCATGTTAGCAAGCTGATATTAGCTTTTAGCTCAAAGTACAGCATCACTGTGCAACTAGCATGGCTGTAGAGATGGATGTAGGTAAGAGGGACAAAGGATTAACTGAATTTGTAAATCCCCTATCTAAATACACATGTAATGCACTATTTTGACAGCTTAGTGCAAACAGTAGATCTCACCCTCTCAAGAAGTTAAATCCGTGCACACACACCAGGATGTTCCCATAGGTATCTACTTTGAGCAGGTTTCCATACATTGTGTCATACAGCAGACCTCTGAGGACAGTAAAGAGAAGTTAGCACATTCGGGAGGGAGAATCTGTTGATATGCTTTTTAAATATGAATCAATCATTAACATTGTTATTTAGAAAGTGATAGCTTTGTGAACCAGCCTGGTGGGAAAGGACGGATCGTAGACAAAGTTGAGCAGCTCTTGTGGATATCCAATAGACACCAGACGCTCCACTGTCAAGTCAAAGCCCAGCGACTCATACTCAGGAGATTTATACACTGGAGAAAAGAAATCAAGGATCATGTTATGATAAAGGGGTATTTTATTAAAATTCAATTAGTACAGTAAGAAAGGAATTCCTTAAACACCGATCTGGATCATAATATCTAACCTGTGTTATTATTCATAGCCATATATAGTATAATGGAGATAGCTCATCGTTGTAATAACTTCTGTGTAGTCCACAATAGATCACATCAAACTCAAAAAGCACTTCACATTCAGTTATTATTCCAAGATATTTAATATGACAGAGGGAAGAGTCTACATGCATTCCTGTGTAGGCTCTTGTATGTACAGTATTTATCAAACTGATACCACTATAAATCGAACTACACTTACCTGCCAGAGTGTAATCCATATCAAAACCGAAACATTTGATCTTCTCCATGGCCAGGCTTCGGTTGACAAAAACTCTGGAAGTGGAGAACAATGTGAAATCAAACAATGTATGACAGCTTAAATTAAATGAAGCAATGCTTAGACTTCAAACACACACTTCTAGATCACAGTAACATGCTGATCAATCATACAGAGTCACTTTTAAATGTCTGCCTTTTTATTTCATGGATCAGCGATTGAGCTACAGCGACATGTCTGGCTTTGTTTGATGGTACTCCCATGAGACACTTCAAACTTATCACAACAACAACATACATGCAGCCTGCTGGTTATATATACAGTAATCAGTGTATCTGTAATAAATCATCCTAGCCCTGACAATGGCCTATAGTTTACTTTAAATGTATATTAAAAAACATCCTAAAAGTCAGTCAGTCAAGGCAGTTCCAGAAAGTTGACTGAACACAACAAGATACCCATCAAAATGAGCTCCACCTTTACCAACCTAGAACAGCAGAATCCTGCTTTTAAAACTAACCATGATACTGCACTGCACTAATAATGTAGGACTTTCAATGGTATGATACATATATATGAAAATCAAATTTTGTTTTTAATAGACAACTTTTGGACACTTAAACTAGTTATTTGGTAATAACTTTTACCGAGTAATTATTTCAATACTGAACAGTCTTTTTTACTGTGTCACATGAGCGCTTTTACTCAGTAAATGATCTCAAAACTTAGTGTAGCACTGCTATACCAGCACTCACATCAGCCTTCATTGCACTGTAAGAGTTAAATAAAAAGAAACAAATATAAACGACAGGCAGGTTTTTGCTGCAATACCAGTTTGGGAGGACATAGTTGACATTTTCATAACAAACAGATGCAAATATATTTTCAGCTCTGGAAAACAATGTTTTTCAATTCTATTACTTCTGGGAACTCTCACGCTGGTACACAATATATCAGGAAGATATGGTCCCTTTGTTTTCAATGCTGATAGCCTATATAGACGAACACAGATTATACAACTTTAACATATAATCTGTGACTCTACTACTCAAGACTGCACGCTGATCAGATGGGATGAGAGGTTATCAGATCGACTGTAACACATGAGGATTAAAGGAAAGATGAAGGACCAAGGGAAACGCAAAAGGCCAAGCTCACACTAAAAAAAAAGAAAAAGAAAAGAAATCACAATGACAACCATCTGCTGTCCCAACAAGAAGAAACCCAATCAGAGTCCATGAGAGTTGGATGAAGGATCAATTGACATGGACATCAAACTGAAGTCAGTTTGTTTCAACAACAAAATGATGTCATACCTCATTGCAGGATGGTTTTGAGCCAGATCCTTTGGCAAGCTTTGTAGTAAGAGAATACATGTCGTATTACCACTGAACTCATGGCTGCTGGTCTGATATGCTGCATGGTTTTAGTCAGTCAATCAGATATTCTATTGCAGCTCACGACCCTGTGCTATCCTCACAGTAATAAACCAACTACTTCATTTCAAAGTCTAACACATACCAAACATAGAACTGCCATTTAATATGACACATGTCCTGTATGAACTCGAACAACTGAAGATGTATGAAATGTTACATCTTGATGTCTCTTTAGGTTTATAATTTAGGATTTTTAAAGTGAAACTGAGAATGAGTCGGCCTTGTTAAAAGTCAACACAGATAAAAGTGTGTTTGGAAGTAAAGGGTACATGAGGAACAAACGGCCATGTTACACATTATTATTATTATTATTATTATTATTAAGGAATATGTTGAATTCAAGCTATCAAGCTTTAAGTGACTGACAGGGTCTGAGAGTCTCCACTCAAAGTTGCATTTATTCATTTGTTCTGGAGATTTTGAAGATTTAACACAATCTTGAACAAAGTCCAGGACTGTGTGATTTGACTGAACACTGAAAAACAGGACAGTAAGAACATATTTAGATATGTCTCACTAATTATAAAAGACTAAAGATACCAGCACTGAAATGTCATAAAATATCAAATTGATTTTTATTCTGCACACTGTACAAGAAAAACAACAAAATCATTTTTACAGTACAACTCCTCTAATAATTCAACAAAAGAAGCTAGCAGCTGAACCACAGCACGATAGCTGTATCTACTTAGTGGTGAAAATGCTGAGAGGTACATGATAGTATTGAATGTTCTTATCATTCTTGCATTCTTGCAAGGATAAACTGTCAGAGGTCCTTCTTCTTGTTCCTGCCTGGTAAACTCGGAGGAAAGGGTTTTGCTCGGGGAATCGCAAGCTCAGTGACAGCCGTCAGCTGAAATGTTCCACGGTGACTTAATCCCCTATTAATACTTCGGCTAAAATATGGACTTGTCTTTTTTTTCTGACCATCGATAGGCAACTTCCATAACCCGACTCTTAACTCCTTCCACAAAAAGACCCTTCCCTTTTAACGCTAAACTGCAAATGTACAACAGTATCAAGCAAAACAGACAAAAGCCACATTACAAAAACAGTACTAAGACAACACTTTAAGTGAGTTGAAATGGGTGGAATAATCACATAAAACACATGACATTATGTTGGCTGTCCGTGTGACAGATAGGGCTGGCTTTACAGGGCAACACAGAGCCAAACACTTGACTTGAAATATGTATCTTAAAACTGTTCAAAAGACTTTGGGGTTAAGTGATTTTTCATAGCCATTTACAGTGAGAGATGAAAAGAGAGCAAAGGTAAATAATGCCTTATTAATAAAGTAAAATCTCTTTCACTGGTTGTAGTTCTACATTTCAAGTTGTGTAAATGAAACCTATTCTTTGTAATTGAACTTAACTTGCATATTTCACTAACTGACCGTGTCCATTTTATTAAGCAACACTTGATTTTATGAAAACCACAATACAAGCATCTTCCAACAAGAACATGTTTTCATGGGGTCATGGCTTTGGTAAACTTTAAAATGCTTTGAATTAAGAGACTATTTATTTTCTTACTGTAATTTACGTGTTCATGACGAACCAATAACATGACAAATTATTAAGCCCGAGTGATATTTCCCACAAAAAACATCTTTAGTTTTACTTAGTGTAGAAATTCTTGCATTTATGTCTTCAACCATCAATTTAACTTTGAAGAAATTCATGTGTGAACTTATCACAGTTCATTAAACTGTAGCTTTTTAAAAGGACACTTCACCCATTTCCATTATGCTTGGTATTATTAGAAACCTGGTAGTATTTTTGAATGATTGTGTATCCCACTTTAATTTTCCCTGAGACGGGAAAGCTACTTATTTATTTTCTGTAAAGGAGCTTCCGATGACGCAAAAATGTGTTGTTTTTTGTCATTTCAGGCTGCTTATAAAGAGGGTGAAACTACATTGCTTGTTCCTCATATTTTTGACCCACTGAAGCTACAGACCTATGAAAGATCAGTGGGTGGGACCTCAGTGCCAGAATCAAAACTCAACAACCGCCATATTGCTCAGAAGCTGTTCTGGAGAAAGTTGAGAATCACTTATGCTATTTTTCAACTTCAATCTGATACGGATGAAGGGGATTTTTAAGGTCTTGTGCTCGAATTGGATGTCTGTGGCTATCTCTATGAGCTGCAAAATAGCGGCAAGCGGTCTGTCCGTGGCGGTGAGGACAATGAGCCCAGACTGGTTCAGTCGGTGCTCTCACCCTTTGCCTATGGACACAGACAAAGTCTGTTTGCTGCCAGGGATTTCTAAGATCAATCAATCAATCAATCTTTATTTGTATAGCGTCAATTCATGACAGGTGTTATCTCAAGACACTTTACAAAAGCAGGTAAAGGACCTTACTTATGGCTATATTACAAGAGCCCAGCTTAATCCGTCATAGCGTGGCAAGAAAAAACTTCCCTTTAACAGGCAGAAACTTCCTTTTAACAGGCTCATGATGGAACAGCCATCTGCTAAACTGCGCTGGGAAAGATGCCAATTGATGCCAGTTCCTTCTGGCAGAAGTCTCAGAATCAGTTGAGGAAAAGTTATACATTTTGTGATAAAAGTAAATAAGAGTGCTCAGCTTCAGTGGGAGTGGCATGCGTTGCTGTGCCCTCTGGGAGTTGTCTTTCATCCACATGAGCCAAAAAGACTTTCTGCCTTTTCTCGGTCAAAAAGGCACCAACTTCAACATTTTTTCCCATTTCTACTACATGTATGACCCAATGTCAATACAGTCATGTTACAACGGGCTTGAAGTGTTGTGCACATATCTCATAGTGAACCACAGTAACACAAATGTACACTAACAGCTAAATGTGACTAAAGCACAAGGGATGCCAGCCAAACCGTTATGTCACAAACTGGAGCAGGTTAAAGATTTACCTGTGGTGAGCTTCACGGCGATACTTCTTCATGGCCACGCCATCCATGTTGGCTGGGATGTCAGCATAGTTCTGCAAGCGGTCACTCCATGAAGTAGTCATCTTTCACTTTTTACACTGTTTTAGGAAGAGTTAACCAAAATGACAGTTAAACCAAGAACCACATTAAATCTGCTTCTGTGACTCCAGTCTCTATCTCAGAAAGATTGGGTTAAATACAGTTTAACCACAGCGTGTGACAAGATAATACACCTAAACAAACTGTGGGCAAAGATACTGTAGTCCAAACAGTGATTGACCAGGACACAGAGTTACATCTGACCTCAAACACCAAAACATATCTGTTGACAAAACAAATTTCTGCCAATTAACTACTCATAGGAATATACTGTCTTACAGTAAAAAAAATTAGTTATATTACAGGGTAATATTACAATAAAGCCACATTGGTAAACAAAGTCACCAATAAGTCTACTGTCTGCGTCAATACTGCTTCAAAATATCAAGGCTTTGTTCAAGTTAGCTTGGTGCCCTGCTCGGTAAAAGTATAACATCTTATTTTACTTTTGCTGACCGCTAAAATGAACCATTACACTTATTGGTACATGGCTGAGACAGCTGGGACGTTACCTGAACCAGCTTTGTGTTAAATACCCCAACAAACAAATCAAACTATTCATGTGACTTATCAAACACTTCAGAACGACATAAAATATAAAACTAGGTGGAGGCTGAGGCCTTGCAATAAAAGATAAACCGCATTTGACAAACTGTCGACAGTGAGGCAAAACAACACCACAACTCACCGTCGTCGTCCTCTTTTTCTTCTTCGAGGCTTCTCTGTTCAGCATCCTTACGCGTCACTACTGCCACCCAATGGATCGTTTTCTAGCTCTAGTAAATTAGTTTGAAACAATGTTCAAGCCTTTAAACATTCTGTGGCTAACCCAGCCCAGGTGGCCCTCCTCAAGTCTCTTTTGCTCTTGCATCTTATAGACTGTGTAAGACAATATAAAATAAAATAGGCGTACATCTTTTTTTCCCCCCCATCACACCACAGGGACAGTTTTCAATGTTTTGGCAACTTAAATTACTAAAAAGGGATATGCAACTGACAGTTAATGGTTAACAAATGATGATCAAGTAGTTAATAAGCTGAAGAGAACTAAAAAAAAAAAAATGCAGAATATAGCTATCACATTTATTTTCCTCAACACTTGTTTTTGCCCTTCCAAAAGTATTTCAACTGCTTCCGTCAGATATTCTGCTTTTGCTTTACAGTGTTGAGTTGGCAGGGAAAAGCTACCGCGTCTGGACGGTGACCCTTTTGAGTTCAGCTTCCCTTTTCTTTTTTGGGCCGAGTGTGGATCTCGTCAGGTTTGCTCTACTGGACTATAGTTTCAACGTGGTTTAGCGAGAGTATATAATACGCTTCGAGACTCACTACTTTCCCATCGGTCAGATGATGGGAGAAGGAATGGTTACCTCTCCTACTGGAGGACTGAACCCCTCAGGCTCTCACCCTGTGGTCTCTGGTTCTATCGGCGGGGTTCAGACCCTTCTTCTATGCTTAACCCTCTGATGCTTGTGGAAGATCTGGGGAGAATCTTCTTACATTGAGGAACCCTGTTGTTTCTCCGGAGTGGCTCCCGTGGGTGATTTGGTGTGAGTCTTACAATGGAAGACCCCCTTTTATTGTTTTTTTTTAGTAATACACAACAATAATAAATCCAGCAATTGGTAATAAGTAAAATAAATCCCCCCTGGGTGTAAGCAAATATAAAAAAATCTGTCTATCTCCTGTAAGTGAGAAAAGGTCTCTGCTATTGAGGATGAAAAATGTCCCGGAGTCTGGGGTCGGCTGCTCTCAAAAGCTCAGACTTTCATGTCTATTTATATGCTGTTGCAAGTGTGAGTACATGTGTATCTGATGGGTTGAATAATATAACTGTCCCTAAAGCTGAATCTATCAACAGACTGGATAATATTCACGCAGCATATCACAGCCGTGGTTCTACTCTAACAGACAACACTGAGACTCTGTGCAGGCTGAGAGATAGACGATTTTATTGGTCAATGTGGAGCCCTTATATACAGCACAACAGATGTCACAAATTCCTTCCCACTTTAGATATTTCTATACATGGTATGAAGAATCACATTACCTTTACTCTTTAAATGTCAGACCTATATTTGAGGAACACTTCAACATTGTACTGTCAACTGAGGCCGAACATTATACTTTTATGATACCTCATATATCGTGTTTCTCTTCAAATATGGTAATATCTTCTAAGAATAAATCGTTGTCTGCTAACAGCAAAATCTTCACTATAAGATGCAACCAAACTGAACGTATTCAGAGAAATTTGTACTATCAGTATCATAGAAATTTGCATAAAGCTACTGCAAAGGACCAATAAGTCTACTGCATAGGGTGGGGTAGTACACGTGCATCAAATTAACTTGCAGAAGATTTCTTGTGAAAGACAAAATGAACTTACATATGTGTAGCCTACTGAAAAGGGCAGAGTCCCCCCCCCTTCTCTAAACAACATAACACTGGGTGGTCGACATGGACACGAGCAAAAAGCATGCACAGGTATGTATTTCGTTTAACACCTCTTTTTAAATGAGACAAGACAAAATTTCCCCGTTGTGGTTTTTCTTTGGTAGGCCAGATGAACATATGAACTTTCCACTTGTTCTTCTTAGCAGGCCAGAAGACAGGTGACAGTTTCTCAGCAGGCTAGATGACCGTTCATTTTGAGATCTCTCATCAGAAATACCTAGATCTCTTGCTCTCTCATTGCTCCACTAGCAGATATATAGCACCACATGTTCTAACATACAGCAGGTATGGAAAGTATTCAGACCCCTATACATTTTTCACTCTTTGTTTCATTGCAGCCAAAATAAAAAAAATAAGTTAATTTTAATCTCTCATTAATGTACACTCAGCCCCCTATCTTGACAGAAAAAAAATGTAGACATGTTTGCAAATTTATTAAAAAAGAAAAACTTAAATATGACATGGTATTTATTATTCAGACCCTTTGCTCAGTATTTAGTAGAAGCACCCTTTTGAGCTAGTACAGCCATTAATCTTCTTGGGAATTATGCAACAAGTTTTTCCACACCTGGATTTGGGGATCCTCTGCCAGTCTTCCTTACAGAGTCTCTCCAGTTCTGTCAGGTTGGATGGTGAACATTGGTGGACAGTTTCAGGTCTCCCCTGAGGTGCTCAATTGGGTTTAGGTCAGGGCTCTGGCTGGGCCAGTCAAGAATGGTCACAGAGTTGTTCCGAAGCCACTCCTTTGTTATTTTAGCTGTGTGCTTAGGGTCATTGTCTTGTTGAACCTTCGGCCCCGCCTGAGGACCTGAGCACTCTGGAAGAGGTTTTCTTCCAGGTTATCCCTGTACTTGGCTGCATTCATCTTTCCTTCAATTGCAACCAGTCGTCCTATCCCTGCCACTGAAACACACCCGCATAGCATGATGCTGCCACCACCATGTTTCACTGTTGGGATTGTATTGGGCAGGTGATGAGCAGTGCCTGGTTTTCTCCACACATACCACTTAGAAATAACACCAAAAACTTCAATCTTGGTCTCATCAGATCAGAGAATGTTCTTTGTCATAGTCTGGGAGTCCTTCATGTGTTTTTTGGCAAACTCTATGCGGGCCTTCATGTTTTGCACTGAGGAGAGCCTTCTGTTGGGCCACTCTTCCATAAAGCTTCGACTGGTGGAGGGCTGCAGTGATAGTTGACTTTGTGGAACTTTCTCCCATCTCCCTACTGCATCTCTGAAACTCAGCCACAGTGATATTTGGGTTCTTCTTTACCTCTCACACCAAGGCTCTTCTCCCACAATTGCTCAGTTTGGCTGGACGGCCAGGTCTAGGAAGAGTTCTGCTCGTCCCAAACTTATTCCATTTAAGGATTATGGAGGCCACTGAGCTCTTACAAACCTTGAGTGCTGCAGACGTTCTTTTGTAACCTTGGCCAGATCTTTGCCTTGCCAGAATTCTGTCTCTGAGCTCCTTGGGCAGTTCCTTTGACCTCATGGTTCTCATTTGCTCTGACATGCACTGTGAGCTGTAAGGTCTTATATAGACAGGTGTGTGCCTTTCCTAATCAAGTCCAATCAGTTTAATTAAACTCCAGTGAAGGCACAAAACCAGCTCAAGGAGGCTCAGAAGAAATGGACAGCATGTGAGTTAAATATGTGTGTCACAGCAAAGGGTCTGAATACTTGTGACCATGTGATATTTCAATTTTCTTTTTTAACAAATTTGCAAACGTTTCTACATTTCTGTTTTTTTCTTCTGTCAAGATGGGGTGCTGACTGTACATTAATGAGAAAATAAAATGAACTTTTTTTATTTTAGCAAATGGCTGCAATGAGACAAAGAGTGAAACATTTAAAGGGGTCTGAATACTTTCCTATCCACTGTAATCGGGGCAGCTTCTGGTGTGCAGACTCAATATTTTTTAATATTTGACGAAGTTTAAAATTGTGCTATTAAGACTTTAATATAAATCTAGGGTCCCTTTTGTGTAAAATGACTGATTATTTGTGATCTGAATGTTTTCTGTTATATAAAATAAAAACCTCACACAGCCTGCAGTTAGTAATGATATTCTGTATTAGTCTAGGGTGTGTAGCAAGGGTTACCTGCACCTTGTTGAATATCTGAAAATAGAAACAAGAAAGCTGAGCGTACAGTAAATGGAGGAGAAACTCTAAATCCAATATGACCTCATAAACAAAGCATGTGTAGTTTTAACAATGAGTTACTCAGAGACACAAACATTTTTAACAAGAACTTCAACTGTAGCCACACTCTTTTTGCTCTAGTTCACAAGCTGATAAACACCAACAGACAGCCCCAGAACTCCTTTCGGTAGAGAAATGCAACAAATTTGCCCTCTTTATATATTTTCTTTTCCTGCAGAGGTTATGTACATTTCTTTATATAGGTCTATTTTTAATTGCACAGGTACATGTTTTTAATCTTTTATTCTTAGTCATATAAGAGGCTTTTAAATCTTGTTTCAGGTTATTATAAAAGTAAGGGAGGAGGGGCAGCGGCTGTTTTTTGTAACAAATTCTGTCTGTCTGTCTGTCTGTCTGTCTGTCTGTCTGTCTGTCTGTCTGTCTGTCTGTCTGTCTGTCTGTCTGTCTGTCTGTCTGTCTGTCTGTCTGTCTGTCACCTGTGCACATCAGAAGCAGTTTCTCATTTCTTTGAAGAAGTTGCAAATGCTTCAGTACCTCAATGCAAATGATTATGTACAATTCTCTGCTGTTTCCTACATTATCAATTGCGTATGTCATGTTGATCAACATAAAAGGTAATGGGTCTCTGTTGAATAGTCTCACCCGCCACAACATTTAGGCATTAGTTCATAGCATAAGTCTTTACATGTTATTCATGGTGGAGTCTACCATGAATTATTTACTGAGATGGAGTGCCCTCTGTTGGACAGACTACATGATGACAACTTTTGACAACTAAATGACTCAAAGTGTTATTTCTGGACAATAGCTTTGTAAAAACAGATGTTGGTATCAGTACATTAAGAAATATCCAAGTGAATACAACATATTGGCCCATAAAATCCAATACATTATCTCATTCTCTTCTGAACACCTACCATCTCCTTCTTTTTAAGATGACCTATTCTTTTTACATCTTTCAATTCTTTCCCCTTACGTTCTTCGTCTTTCTTTGTCCCCTGAACCTTATTTTTCACTCAGCTATTGTCTGCCTTTGCATTTTATAATTAAACAACAGTCTTCACTTAGGGTGTTGAAGAACACTGATGATGCACGAGGCTCTGCAAATGCAATGATGGATACATCTCAAGGAAGTAGAAAGGTCCACAGACTGTATGTCCTTTACAAGTTAGAAAGTATATTTTTTTCCATACATCAGAGTACCTCCTATTGAAACATACTACATCATCTATAATTTTATTGGAATGATACAAAATAATACTGCAAAACGGTTAAGTGTCCTTGTCTTCTTTCCTCTTTCCTTCCTTTTTGGTTTTCCTCTCATCAGGGTCGGTCCTTTGAACCTTTCAGCCTAGTTTGAGGGAACAAAAGCAAACAAATCGCATTGTCCTTTGAGGAATTTTGGCTTGTTCACTGCCTTTCATGACCTCTTTTTTAGGCACCTCTCTGCCTCTCCTCATTCAGGGTCCCCAAGAAAGTCAATGGTTCCTTACATCCCAGTTTGACAAGTCAGGAGGATACATGCTAATCCCTTTAATCTGGCCTTTCTCCCGCGCGCTGCCACAGGGAGAGAGGGACCACAGAGAGTAATCCTGTCGCAGAAACAATAGGATTAAGGGCCCAACCCATGAGTGACAATCAGGTATCCACTGACTGATCTGCAAAGCAGGAGCCCCGGCCACTCTCTCTTCAATGTGACTTTATTTTTGTTTGGCGGGCCCGAGAGGGATGGGGGTGAGATAGGGTGGACTATGACGGGAGGAAGGATATTTTCTTTGAGGGGCTGCTGGAGGTCTGACAGGCCTGTGGTCCCCTGAACACCAGGGTCCCAGGAATGACTGACAGGTGAGGGGCAGGAGCTGGGAGGGTTTAGTATGAGAGGATGAGAGATGTGTGTCTGAGGGTGTGGGCTGGGGGGTTGATTCATTTTAAAAATGCTGTAATGATTCTAGACAATATTGAACATACTGGACAGAGGATGCAGGGACTCACACCTTTCACTGGTTGCTGTATATGTATGCTCATATTACACTATGGCAGTGGTTTGATACATATTTTCCGTACTACCTTTTCCTGTAAAGGACAAGGCTGTCATGAATACATAGGACAGAAATGGTAATTGAGCCAATATAGCAAGTAGTCAATTCTTGGCACAGTTGTTTCCACAAAAAGCAGTAGCTCTTAATAAACACTGCATTTGGCAATGTTTGGGGGAATTTTCATTTTCATTAATGATTACTTATTGGATGCAGACTGCATCAAAAGTGAAATATCAGAAAAGGTCGGTATAACATACTTTAGGCAGGCACGTGTTTTTGGATATTTTAATGAGAAAAACTGAAATGATACATGCACATCAGTTGGGTTTAGTTATGGCATATCCTGATATTTAATCCACTTAAAATTTTATCGAGGGCATTGCCGCAAAGGGCAATTATTCACACGTTACATAGTGATTTACATGGGTACTGTCTTGAAGGATTTTGCATACCAAAAGGTGCAAAGGGTTTGTTTGGACTGAAACAAGATAACATAATTCAAATAAAAGTAAAATAGTAATAAAATTAGAAAAAAAAGATGATAAGATTCATTTATTTACGGAATGGAATCAGGACGCAGATCACACATCAGCAATACACATTGACGTAAATATGCTGGAACAGGCACAAATGCTATATTTTATCTGTAGCCCTAAGGCAGGTACTTAGGAATGACTTGTTTATCTTTAAATAATCTTTGAGGTTTTTTAAAAGTTGAATGTGTTTCCAAACTGTAAGAATGGAGTTGAAGACTACACTAAGATACTTCAGTTGTTTCACCACAACAGGTCTCTCAAATCAAAAATAATGGTTTGGTATCTTGTTTGTTTAATATATTCATATTTATGTCTTTTAAAAGCTTGTGATGCTCAAAAAATATTTTCTCCTTGTTACCACCAGATGACCCCATTGCCACAAATATGACTTCAGTAAGAGAGCCCTCTGCAGCCTAACTGAGGGTCTGCAGGTCAGGGTAAAGACCCTATGCTATTTGCACAAACACTAAAATCTGCCTAGGTAGTACCAAGCAAAAACCTAAAGAAGTGAGGTGCTTCTGATATTCAATCTTGCGTTTCTGCACCGGCTACAGCAAGGATCCAGTCCCAGGCTTCAGAGCTGAAGGAAACAAGCCTTACATCCGGTGAAAAGAGAAGCTGTCCGTTCCATTCAGCTCCAGTGAACTTGGCCAAAGAAAACAGCGGCCAATTCTTCACATCTGCTCAGGTTACAGTGATGGTCTTGTTAAGTGCTGGGGGTAAATTACAGGTTAGCTATTGTGTGAAAAGGAGTGAGTCACAGGATTGTGGATTTCCATGTGTGACAGGTGCCTGCAGTGGTTACTCTGTTTGTTTAGGCTTGCAGGAACAGTTCACACTGATACAGTGGAAATCCCCACTGAATGTTAATCTTAAATATTATGGGTTAACTATTTTTTGTTGATCTCATGCTGTGTGTTAAGCAAAGGACGATGACTAAATCAGCTTTGGACATGATCCGAGGAGCAGATTTAGTTTGATGCATCCTGGTCAATAGAATTCTCAGCTAATTTATGCATGTTATTAATTGATATATAGTTAAATATCTTGTTTTTGTTGGAAAACACAAAATTAATGTGACACCTGTTCAAATCACTGATAAAACGTTTCATTTTAGTGAATTTATACACAACTGGGCCGTGTTCATTACAGTAAGTAGACAAATTTGTTCCTTCGAAGACAATTCTAAGAATCGTCACAATTTCTAATAATTTTAAGTTAAGACCAGATCTTTGTTAAGAAGAAAGTTATTCAGTCATCTTAGCCCTTAAGATATAAGATGTTGGCGAGGAGCTGTTAGAAGAAGCGAGGACTTTTATGAAGTTTAAGAGTTTCTCAAACTGAGGAGAAACAGAGAGTATCTCGTACTGTGCAGATCCCACCTTCCGTTAACTAGGGTCACTCTTTTTTCTTTTGACCCATACGCTTCTTGTTGTTGTTGTTTTTTGTTTTTAGCTGTGTGCACTTTAAGGTGAAGCCAAGTAATCTCGTTGTACAATTGTATAATGACAATAAAGGCATTCTATTCTATTCTATTCTATTCTATATGTGATCACACAAAGACTTACATCTCTGCAGCCTCATGATAATTAAGTACCACCGTTACCAGAATGCTAAATTAACAAACAAATAAATACAAGGAAGAACTCACACATAACAAACTAAAGGTTTAACTATTAACTATGCAGACATTTCAGTCCATTTTGGACTTTCTTTAGTGCATAATGAGGCATACATGGTGAGTCCGTCAGCATGTGGTTTACTCCACAGGTGCATCTCTCACTGATTAAAGGCTCTTAATGTGCTGATACAGTATGTGAAGAGGCAGAAGTGTGCATATATTCTCAAACATATTGTAGGCATACTTTTGATGTGTGGTTTACATTTTATTCAACAGAGATGGTCATTGCATAAAAAGTGATGGTGTGACAATGTCTGATCAGGTTCTGTGGTTAAGCAAAGTGTTTTCAATGTTTTTCTTTGCTTAGTATCACCAAACAAGCACATTTGTTCACCCCACTATTTTGTAGTAACCAATCACAGCTTTTGAAAAAAAAAAAAAAAAGGTCATACTTAGCAATGGGGTCAACCATGTCTTCCTAAGTAAGAAAATGTCTCTTTTTTTGGTCAGAGTTGCTCAGAGAATGTTCCTAAATCACTCCTTAAGCTAGCACTCCTTGCTAATCTTTTGTTTTAAGCCCCCTGATAGTATTCTGGACTTTAATATTTCATATAAATTTCAGCAAGGTACTTGCTCACATTTGAAAAATGGCCTTCACATTTTAATATACAGTATATATTCCAAAATGTTGGTATGGTTTTTGGAAATCATATACATCTCACCTTGGTAATTGAAGGCAGAATGAAAAAAACATTATTTTCCTTTTGTTGCTAAAGCTAAAAAAACTTGATTGCCTCAAGCTTAACCAAATAGCAAACTTCATTTTTTAAAAGGCAAAAATAAACGTTTTCCCTTATGATAAGGAAAACATGATACAAGGGCTGAAATGCTTTATATTAGGAGAACATGCTGAAGCTGTACATTTAATGACATTTCTAAAACATGTGGTAAGAACCAAAACAAATACATGTAAATATATGTTGGAAATATGTAGCCAATAAAAAGAAAATGTTGTAGAGCATAGATGACGAATAGATGACAAGAACTTCTAAAGTAAAGCTTCTATAGTATTAAACAAATAAATTTAAAATAGCATATATGATGTATAAAGTGCTAAACGGGCAGGCTTTACCCCCTCTAAATAAATAATTTACAGAAAACTATCTCTTCATCTAGAATGCCAGAGCAGCTGTTCGAGGTGACTATGAGGTTCTTCTCAGACATTCCGCATTTGGTAAAATGTCCTGAGTTCAAAAGACGCACGTTATGAAACAGCATACCACTCTCAGTCAGAATGTCCGAGCTCTTTCACTGTTAAGGCTCTTCTGAAGTTGTGGCTCAGAACAAACCAGTTGCGTGATCATGTTTAACATCCTCTTTTACATACATACTCACATATTCTATATACGCTAACCCTGTGCAATAGTACATGAATTTACACATCTGTGTATGCAAACTTAGTGCAATAGAGCCATGTGCAATCACATCAGCACTTTAAAGTTTCAGGCTCAAGGGCAGATGTACAATTTAAAACAATATTTCTTCATGATGTGCAATACTCCAGCTCTTTGAATCTTAACTACTCCCACAATTTATTTCCCTGAGCAGCACTTTATGCACTTCAAGCACTTTTATCTCTGATGGTCACTTTATACTAGTTTGTTCTGTTAACTAATGAATAGTATATGTTGTTGTTTTGTCATTTGTATTGGTGTTGCTTCTCATTGTAATTTTATGTAATTTTGTACATATTAATCATCAACCTGTCAAGGGACTACAGATACAGCCTATGGCTATAATTTAACATAATTTGACATGTTTATGTTCATTAATGTTTCTTATTTTGCTAATGTTATTTCAATAAATAAAATTAATAAACTGGAAATCAACACTAACACTATCTGTAGGCCTATTACAGGCTATGTTTGGTCTCTTTCTGGCAATGTTCATGTTAGCCTGGTTGATTTGGCTCTGGTTGTGGGACTCATTCCAGTCAACAACAAGAAGCAACCTCCTGTTACTTGTGGAAGCGTGGAAGTGCAAAGACCTATTCCTCGAGTGTCTGCAATAACTTAAGCATCTTCAATAGCTCCAGAAGTCATATAAACACCCAAAAAGCAAAAATTAAGTTAATATAAACAATAATAAAAAATGATTGTGGTCTGAAGAGCTTATTTCTGAATAGCTAATTTCTTGATTTGTCTGACTTTTTTTGATAAAAATAATGGGGGTGCTCATTGTAGCTATTTTTTAAAAAGAGGAATAAGGCTTCCTGCCTCAGCCTCAGCTCTTTTCCTGTTACTAAGTTGAACGCAAGTCACTTCTTCATTTCCAACATGGTGATCGCCACTAATGAGAACTTTTGTTTTTTGTATGTTAAGCCATGACTGGTTAAGCTACTTTGTGATCTTTTTCATAGCCATCAACTTCCGAGCAGCTAGCTCAGCTGTTTGTGCATAAAACAGTGTCATATTTGCCATCTATCCAAAGACATACTGTACATGTGGGATATCATTCTAATAACGATTAAATAATAGTTGTACACAATTGTACACTTCAAATTGCTTTACAATGTGGCATCAACTTTAACACACTTCAATCTATCAGTTAGATATAAATACATCCATTTCAGTGTTCTGGGTGAACATTTGAAATCTAAAAAGTTTTGAAAAAAGAACCATGATTAGTTGTGTCAAAAGATTTTGTGCAGATTTAAGAATACAGCACCAACCATCCCTCCTTTGTAGGTTGAGATTTTAGATGTAATGTAGCTGTTTCGGTAATAGGTCTAATGACTGTTGGCTTCATGACGGTCTCCATACTTAAAGGCAGGAATAACAATGGCATGTTTCCAGGCATTAGGGAAAGTTTTCTGTTAAAGTGACAGATTGATTTCATGGATACTGGGTGGAACAAAACAATCTCTGTTTTTTGATAAACATTATATCCAACTGGAAAGCACCTTTAGATTTTGAGCATTATAGGAGCTAATGATTTTGTGACATTTGTTAAAACCCGATCAAAAACCAGATCTGTCATAGCTGCAGGAACAATATTCAGTTCCCTTTTTGTAAAGCTATGACCTAGATCACTTACACACTGGAGAAATCTACTGTCAAAGATAGCAGCGACGGAAGGCTTGGCATCAATGACTTTTTTCCTAGCTTTAGGATATCAAAAAAAAAAGGATTGGTTTGTTTCTTTTAAGATTAATAATGTTTTGTCAGATGCATCATTCATTATAGTAGATAAAAACAGGACTGGACTAGTCTCAGTCGCTGAATAACCTTGTTCTTTATGCCTTTAAAAGCCAACGTCTGTGCCCCTTATAGATTTAATTAGTTTTCTTGGTGAATTTCTACTCCTGTTATTAATAATATGATCCTTCCAATTTCCATTGGCTTTTGTTTAACCAAGGTAGATAAAGTTTATTTTTTATTTTTATTTTTTTAAAATGTTTTGGCCTTTACCGTAGATGTGCCCTAACAGGATTAATTTCATCAGTAAAATAATGCAACAAATCTCAAGATTTTCAGAGCAGATAATGTCATTCCATTTTATATTATTCATTTCATTATCAAATGCTGCATGATTTACTTTGCTTAAATGTTCTTAAAGAAGCAAAAAATGGTTGAAGTTTTACAGTTTTAATTACAGTAAGCCTGAAACTTGAGTCTGTTTGGGCCCCCCAACTATGTTAAGGTACTATTGAACAGATTGTTTATCGGATGGGTGAAAAATCTGTCAGTTGTCCTCTTGAGTCTTTGCCTAGAAAGCCAAGAAATTATGTTCAAAGAGGACACTTTTTCAGCTGATGAGTTAGTTTAAATGTAACTGCAGGATCATATGGTCTTAATAAATCAAAAGGAAAAAAAAAACAGGGTCTGGAGGTGAAATGAGTTGCTAGAATGTATACTTGAATTACTGCTGAAAGAATTAAACAGGATGAATGAAATACAGTATGTGTCGTTCCCAGCAATGTTGACGTATATTTCATATTTTAGGTTCAAATACCATCAAGGAGGTCAGCAGCTATATTTTGTGCTTGACAATACTTCCTTGTCCATACAAACTTCAAAACAAAAAGATTAGCAGTCTAATCTAACTTTTTAGACAACACCTTGTTTGAAGTATTTAGATAAACATTGAGGCATTTTCAAAGAGGGGATGCTCAGTAGAATATGTGCTTCATGATGTAGCACCTTCTAAAATGGATGATGTCATTTAAGACAGGGGTATCAGGGAGGAGAGCTTTTTTTTCTCTTTGAGTGGTCTAAGCTCCTAAACCTTGAGTGACACTACAGAGGAGGACAGACATGTACAGACAGGAAACACATTGCTTACCTCCACAACCATTTATCAACTGACTAATACTGGACCCAAACATTTATCGAAAGTTATTTGTGTTTAAATGCAAAAACATTCCAGCAAGAACTGAAACATGTATACATGAAATCTGTTTAATTAGTGATGTTGATGATACAGGGAGTTCATCTATTTCGGTATTTCACATGATTGAGATGATGTGATTCAGATTTTAAAAAGACCTCCTGAGAAATGAAAGAGTCAGTGGGCTGGGTAATTGATTTTAAAGTTATTACAGAGCTGTTGTTAATAATGATTTACAGTCAAGCTTCAGTGATTTCCAGCAAGTATTATTGACCAAACCCAGCTCCTCAACCAGAAGCAAACTGTGCCATGTTTACTAATTTTAGTACAAAATAAAACTTAACATCTTCTGCTGTCTTTCTTTTGCTCTACTTATTGTGATATGTAAGTTTTTTAGTGCGTATTGAGAAAGTTGTTTTTGAGTTTACAGATATGTAAAGACTTTAGTCTTTTATATGTATATGTATGTATGTATGTATGTATATATATATATATATATACACACACACACATATATATATATACATATATATACACACACACACACACACACACACACATATCATATACATATATATATACACACACACACATACATACATACATGTATATATATATATATGTATGTATGTATGTATGTATGTATGTATGTATGTATGTATGTATGTATGTATGTATATATATATATATTTTACACCACTTTGATTGGGTTACCTCTCTTTTAATGTAAATGGCTAAGGCTTATTCCTACCAACCATTTCGGAAATTGGATGGGAAAACGAGGTCTCCTGGCCTGTTATAGACGAGGTACTTTGCCTTCACATTGTATGGTTCGTGTTCATCAGAATGCAGCACTTAACTTTACTTTCAATTCTTTATGTATACTCCAGATCAGAGTACCATATTTGTTTTTGCTGGAAATACTTGTTGGCTGCAGGCCTCATTAGACAGTCAACTAAAAGGTCAAGAACACAGTTATTTATTAAAATGTATGTGACAGGATGAAAAGCCTTGGTTGAAGAACTTCCCTCTGATTGTGTTTGAACCAAATATTACACCAGAAAATCTGGTGTCAAGTGTGTTGGTGTGGAGACTCTCTATGATTAATTCAACTGTCAGGAGTCCCAAGGGGTCACATCTCCTGCATGGGTGTGCAATGTCTGTACGCACCTTGGCCACTCCTTTTAAGTGGCCCTGGCATATTAGCTAATGGAGAGCTTATGATCTAATATATGCCATTAATGGCCAGCAGGAAGGGTCACTGCTGAGCCTCACATTAGGCAGCCATTTTAATGTTGCATGGCTGACAATGTATCACACACCTTTAAATTAATAGATTGTTGAACAACAACTTCAAATGTCATACGAGCTCAAAAACTCTTGTTCATACTTTCTTACATCACTTAAATCAGATTTGAAAACATGTATACAATTTCTAAGAGGTTGGAAGCAGCACCATTGCTAAAGACAAGTCCAATAGGTCAGATGACCAAACAGGCTGGAAACCAACCGTTCTCACCACAGAGCATACAGTAGTGAAATATGGAGCATGAATTAAATTTTGTCAATCATTTCCCTTAGCTTAGTTTTGTGTTGTCATTTTTTTTTTGCAGTCTCATTTGTCTAACATATTGGTTTATTTGGAAATGATCTAATGTTGTCGTCTGCCTTTCTGATCTTTAGTTAATTCATAGCCACACAACTCAGCTCACATCAATATCTTTATCTTTGAGTCTTCAGTAGATGTAATGACTGAATATTGGACTTCACATACAGTGGATCAGGCTGACACAGAAAATCCAATAGATTCTTTGATTCATTTTTCTTTACTTAAAAAAAAATCAAGTTAGAAAGTTAACCCTTACTGACCACCAACCCTTGCACACTTAATACCTTTTGACACAAAATACAGCTGTTTTCTGTGTGTGTGTGTGTGTGTGTGTCTTAAACACAAGGTGCATGTGATGTATGTGTGGTGTTATAATCCACAAGTGAGATCATGGAGGTTTGATCTATCCATCAAGTGGATCCTTAAATTGTACAGAATGGATTTAATGGGAGGTCAAACACTCCAATCCCCTCCGGTGTGTGATGTCAGGTGCAAGGGTCAAACACATGTAAACCCAAACAGTGCGTTTCCAAAGGGATGAGAGAGATGATGTTTGTCAAGAAGCTAATGTTCCTTAATCCCTTCAAAGCCTTCAGCTGGATCATGGCAGCCACGCCAAAGTGTTGGGGAGAGAAGGCCTACTTGTCCTTTCTTCAATAGGCCATATTCACTGGCTCAACAGCGACTCATGCTCATGATTTTTAGGTGTTGAGTAATTGCGCTCATAGTGCCTCAAGCTATCAGATTAACCCTTAACTGGCAGGCTTGAGCATGCTTCTCACGTAAAACAATTTGTTCTGTGTTGTGGTTTGTCTCTGTCCACAGTCATCATTATCCAAAGATAAATACGCTTCAGTCAAACACTGATTTTCATTATCAAACAATTAGAATTAAAAGACTTTAATTGCTAGAATCAACACACAAACACACACCTCCAAAATGCCTCATAAGAATTTACAAGAATAAATCATTTTATATTTTTTATTTATAATTACTATAAAAGATAAAAAAAATAATCTTTTATTGTCAGTGCTGTTTCAGCACAATACTTCTAACAAAGCATCACTTCTGGACAACAAAAAACTCTCCTTGAACTGGTTTTTGAAGTGTAAGGAAGAGTAAGAGCTATTGTTACAGTTTTTTAAATCAACTACATCAAGCAACATCAGTACATCCACAGTGACTCAAGATGGTCAACTTCATTTCAACGTCAAAGTGGAATGAAGTAGACAATGAGTGTTGATACTGTATTGTGAAAATAGATAGCTTTATTGCACACATTCATTTGAGCAGAGTTTATGTGTATCATCTGATGTGGATGTGGTTTTGTCTAAAGTCCATCGAGTGTAGGGAGGTGGCCAGGGCTGCATACAGGTGAGAGCTGCTGAACCTTAGGCAGTACACAGGGCTGCTCACAGGGTCTGAGCTAAGCTGGAAGAACTGCATAACACACAAAACAGGAAAATAAATGATAAGGACATAAAGTTAATGTATTATTGCTTCATACCGGGAAAAAATGTATGCACTGTAATGTCATAGTACACACCTGCAGGCATTCAGTGTGCCGTTTGTCCCAAAATCGTACAACACCATAGTATGAGGAGCCACTGGCTATCATGTGATTTCCATCTGTCTGGATGCAGTAAAGAGCGCTGTCATGAGGCTCCTCCCACTCCATCACACACTTCCTGTTGGGAAGGATGGGAGAGTTACTGCTGATTCCTTATTTCCTTATTCCAATAACTTAAAAAGATTTCCAGAAGATAGACTGAGACTTAATGTTATAATATATAGATACAATTTTAAAAGTGAAAAAAATAAAAAAAATGACACAAGCAGAAATACTAAGATCCATAGAATCATCATAGCATCATTTAAAACAATCTGCCCTGCAACAATACAGGTTAAAAATCTGTTTGTTGTGAAACCCAATATTGTAGTAAACAAGGTGAATGTGGGTTCCTGTGTGTGCGTGCGCGCGTGTGTGAGAGGGTGGGTGCAGCAGGAGGACGAGAGAAGGGTGGTGGTGGCTGTGGTTAAGAGAAGGGCAGTATTTTGGGAATAAGTATTTTCTGCCAATAGACATCGATCCTCCATTAGTGCAACCTCATCAATAAGTGATGGAGAGACACCAGGGGCAGACAATAGGGCAGCAGAGATGTCTGGAGGCTCTCACTCTCCCTCACACGCTCTCTCTCAAGCACACGATCACAGACGCTGTTGCATGCACACAAGCGCACAAAGAATAAAAAATACATATGAATGCCTCCTCTTCATCTGTATTTCAACCCAAAGTATCAGAATTGTGTAAAAACTTAAAATGAATGAACTATCATGTGAAATAATTAAGAAAATAAGTCAGTAGCAGTAAACCCTAAAGAGTCCAAACTCTTCAGAGATGACTGTAAGGTATCGTTAGAATAACTCGTTGTGACAAACGTCAGTATTAGTAATATCACCAGTTGAACACATTTAAATGTCTCAAGTTATTTCTCTCCATTGTGAGCCGGGTTACACATATTAAAGTTCTGATTGAAAAAAATTGAAAACAGTGATTTTGAATTATTTGTCAATAGATCTATTGTTTTATTCATCATGTTTTTTATGTATTTAAAAGGAATAGCAGGAGGATATATATTGGATTTAGTGAGGGAAACTGATCAATGCAGCTTGTCTTTGTTTCTATTGTGTGATGAAGCACAGTCAGGTATTCAAAGCAGGATTAGGGATCGGCATTCATGTCTGGTCAGTTTATATATAACAGTTTGTAAATTAAATATTCATAACATGTACTCTTTTATAACAAAATAAATATATTATTGATATATTGCACCACTTTAGAAAGACAAATTCTATCAGACTGTTGGTTATGTTTCCCTCACGAGGAGACGACTATATCAAGAACCCACAAAACCAGACAATTCAGTAGATCTGTCAAGCACCACTGAACCATACAGAATCTACATTCGTATTTTCTTGTCTAACACAATACATTCATCCTTTTACGATAAGTAAGCCTCAAGTTCCAGACAACCTGAACCTCCTGGATGACCCTGGGAGCCTTTTGAGGCCAGTCAGGTTTGACCGTATGAATTATTGATGTCTAAAGAGGGACCCCCCTCTGCCACCTTCACCCCAACCCAACCCAATTCAGAATCCCCCGAGCGATCTGCCAATCAGATCTGATTTGTCTTACTTGACTGATCTCCCTGAAATACAGCCTGGAACCCCTTTAAGCCCAAAATAAAGGCTGCCCCCTCGAAACATGTGAGGGACCCTGCAGGCATGGACTAAGGTGAGGAGCTGCTGCATTCAAATGAACACCACAGTGGGTTTCAGAGTCTTTCCGTGCCGTCACCACTGGATACAAAATAGAAGGCTTAGAATAATAATAACACCACGGTCTAAAGATGATTTCTTTGCTTGACCATCCTGAGAGACGATAAAAATCAAATGAACATGGGACACCAACCCAATATGTGTGTGGGTAGACGGGGTAATGTTAGGCTGCTGGAGATCTCAAGATTTGGATCAATGAAAGACCACCCAATGCCATCTAATGGATGGACTTTAAATGTATACTTTTAGCAAGGGACTTTTATCAGATATTTGGCCAATTTATTTGTAGAGGTCGGGAAAAAACTCATTAGAATGCCAAATAGAGCAAATTAATTCAGCCAGTCTCACAGATGACTGGGGTAGATCATGGAGTATGTAATTATTAATAAACAGACTTTGAATCCACGGATCAATGGACGTAGAATCGCTTTGAAATTGAAAATTCTGAATCAAATCGTGACCCCAAGAATCAAAATTGAATCGAATTGTGAGACACCCAAAGTTTCCCAGCCCTAACACTTTGCATTGTGGGTTTTAAACCTGTTCAATTAACTAGAAATCATTTATAGCAATCATACATCCTTCCATTTGGTAATGCTCTTACTTGGCGCATCAATAATTCTTTACAAATTTAAATGTAGAAAACCAGAAAAAATGGAATCTGTCAAAGCACCTTTTTTTAATCTCTGGTGGTCTTAAGGCATCTAATGTCGAAGCTTCTTTCTGGTGGGCGGGGTTTAGAGATTGATTTGTTGTGCTCCACCTCAACAGACAGTTCGGTAGTTACCTTGGCTTCCTCTAAAAATACTAGAACTGTCTTTATTGCTCATTTATCCAATGACATAAAGACCTTGGCTTGAACATTGATAGTACTTTAACGTGCTTTAAACTCCTCCTGCACATCTACAAATTCACATACTTGCATGGTTTAAATTAAAAAAATGCTCCCAGTGATTACAAATGAAAAGTCACACTTCACCGTTTCAACATGACTATCCCAAAGAAAATTTAAAAAACAAACATACGAATCCTGTTAGCTGTATTCTTTAAAAAGCTACCCTTGATTGACCAATAAAGATCAGGATAAGCTCAAACTAAGCCTCAAACTTGCTAGGAGACCAAATTGACAGCAAAAACACTGAGTTTCCTTTGGTTTGACATATTTTGCAAGAAGTCATGTTATGAATAGAGACGCATTGAAGGTTTCACTGTTAAACAAACATCCCATGTTCACTGTCATATAATAACTTCAAGTTGAGTCTGACAATAAAGAGAAGTGCTTGTGTACCGTGGGTTGAGTCGGAGGTCCCACAGTCGAACGTAGGTATCATATCCACAGGTGAAGAGCTGGAAGGGAGACTCGAACACCATATCCAACACACCAGCACCGCGACGAAACTGTGAGCCCAGACTGCACACACACTCCGACCTGTTGGAGGGGAGCAGCATGAAGAGAGAAGCAATGAAAAGGGGCTTGAACGTTAAACATTTCAGAACTCATTTGAGCAATATTATTCAAATCGAGGTGGAAGAAAAAAAAAACAACAACATACAAATCTGTCACAAGTCAGTTCAACAACAAACACTGACAACATGCTGGCTTCCATCTCAATTCAATTCAAAAAACTTTATTTGTCCCTGGGGGGCACACAGAGCAGAAAATGAACAACAGTGCAGCTATACTAAACATTTTAATAAGGATAAAAAGTCAACAAAATGATAAAATGTCAAGATGCAAGAACGAAGTTAAAATACAAAATTACAAAGTTAAATTTAAAAAGAAGGTACAATTGGACCGTGATCAGACTATAGATGTACTCAGCCATCCATCCATTGAAATCCTTCGGGTTTAGTTCTCTATAAAACCAAGCATATCTAGTCTCTATCGATTGTGACAAACGTATATTTTGACTTCATTACATACTTCTTTCAGTCTGGACAGAATCACCTAAATCAAAAGCTTTTTTCATGAAGCCTTCACAGAGGCAGCACACATTTCGTCAGGTACTTAAAAACATGCCACACCCTGATAAAGTGGGATAAAGGAATTAAGAAATTCGTTTTATTGTAAGTTATAAGTTACATTTTAAACAGAGTACTGCCGAGTGTGTCACAGCTCCGGGATAAAAGAAAGCAACTCTGTAAGTAGAACTAGGGACACACATAATTAGTGTGTAAGGACAAGTGATAAATAAAGTGTCTGGGTTGGTTTGGTTTGGTTTGACGTGTGTGTGTGTGTGTGTGTGTGTGTGTGTGTGTGTGTGTGTGTGTGTGTGTGTGTGTGTGTGTGTGTGTGTGTGTGTGTGTGTGTGTGTGTGTGTGTGTGTGTGTGTGAGAGAGAGAGAGAGAGAGAGAGAGAGAGAGAGAGAGAGAGAGAGAGAGAGAGAGAGAGAGAGAGAGAGAGAGAGAGAGAGAGAGAGAGAGAGAGAGAGAGAGAGAGAGAGAGAGAGAGAGAGAGAGAGAGAGAGAGAGAGAGAGAAAGCGAGGCGAGCTCTGAGCAGCACCATGCTCTTGTGATCACAGCTCTGTCCCGCTTGCTCCTTGCCTCTTGATTATTGAAGAATAACTTGCACTCAGCGGGGCGGATTATTGCAGAATAACTGTCTCTTTGTTGCCATTTAATACCCTCCATGACCGTGACTGTGTGCGACTCTCGCACGTTTGATACCTGCCCCGTAGCAACCATTTAAAAGAGGCTGCTGGCCTTGGCGACCGAGCAGCCCTGTGCTTCCACTCGTGCCCCCCTCCCTTGCCCTGGAGCTCAATCCGCAGGCTCAGGCTGGTAATCCCCCAGTCTTACCTCAGGGGGCCTTCTTATTGGACCAGGACTTTGCCAACAGGGCGCCTTATTGGGTGAAAGCTTTCTCATTGCCAGGGTCTCATGACTAAGCCCAGGCCAATGGGGAGTCTGTGATGAGGCTGAGTTTGTGTCTGTGTGGGGTAGTGACCCCTCGTTTTCCTCTTACCACCAAAACCAAGGAGCTTAGCACATGCCACACAAAAAGAAACTCATTCATGCCAAAGGGATACGAGCCTGTTCATTCATAACTAAATAATGATGTCTCCATCACAGCAACAACACTCTTACTGAAAGAGATCATCAGTTTATACCCCTTTCCTTCTGAAAAAAAAAAAAAACCTTCAATGAGATGGATTCACTCCAAAGCTGCTCTCAAAAACAAACACTGAAAACCGTTTGAAAAGACCAAATGTGAGAGGAAATTTAAAGCAAGGATTCCATAAAATGGGCCTGACATCTGTGAACACATCTTAAAGCCAGTAATAGCACCATGCAATGAGCTACTCTACAGTGCAAAACAGCAGGGACTTTACAAATTGGTAGCTCACTGGCTTTTATGGGCCGCATGTGATTACAGGATGGAGGCATAAGCATATAATCTGTCAAAATGACTGTATCTGTTAGCGAGCAGCGGTGCAATGTTCTAATCTGACAATCCACTCTATTGAGTCCGTCATGTTGAATACCTGAAAGTGGCCTGAAGCGTGACTGATTGGAAAGCGTCATACACGGGGTCGCTCCTTAAAGGGTAAATCATGTACAAAAGTAGCATCGATAAATGGGACAGAGGTGGCGTGTTGGGCTGCTTGGTGAAAATCATACCCACGGTTAGTTTGATCTATATTGAGATCCTGATTGTGAAATGTAATTACTCATTGATTTTACAACATCTGCATCACGCGCAATTAGCATTGTGAGCAAAAACAGCAATAGATGGAAATAGATTAGTGACAAAAAGTGTTGTCGAGAGTTCCGGGCCTTGAACAGAAGAGTCTTGAACAGTATCCTCTTCTGAAAACTACTGGAGCTCAACTTTTTAAACTAACCCGAAACACTGTGCACAACTTTATGTGTTCATGAAAAAAAGATTCCCTATCCGAAAAGTTGATGCTTATGAATCTTTGACTGATCTGATTCATATTTGTCTGGACATATCATTGCTGATCACACCTCAAACAGAATCATTTGCATGCTGTCTTGAAGTGGATGTGAACTGTGACAGGGATCCTGTGAACCGAGCCGAATCAGGAGCTGCAGGTGCAGGGATAAGAAAGTCACCGTGGTCACCTGGGGGAGGACCTGGACTGACCTACGAAGAAACCGGTCTTCCTAAATGATACCTCAATTATAAACTTAGAGACTTAACACACAGTCTGGCGGTGAGGAAAAGATACATGAAATGTTAACATATTTAAAGCACAATATTGTAAAGAGAAACTTTCCGATTTAATACATTTGATTGACTACCAATTTAATCATAACAAGCCGGCTAAACCTACATAAATAGACCCACATCCTAACCCTTACACTTTCCATAATGGGAAATGGTTCTGAAGCATGATGTACAAACAACTATTCAAATGGAAAACATCATTTTGTGAGAAATGATTTTATAGTTTGGGAGAAAAGCAGTTTGAGCTGCACCTACTTTTGTGAGTTGGGTAGACTGTTGGCCCTGGAGGGGGGGCAGACTTAGTGATTGTTATGAAGGGGCTTCTGGCTGTGTGACATACTGGGTCTAAGTCCTGATTTCAGCCTGTCTGGCCTCACTGCAGGAGTCAGGTTGGCTTTAGGGGGCCACACACACACACACACACACACACACAAATTGCAAAAGAATCATTAATGAATTGACATTGTTGAAAAAAAAAAAACAAGAAGAGGCTAAGGGTATTATCCTTTAGTGATGGGAAAGAAAAGTAGTGTGTGTGTGTTTTTTTTGTGTGACAAAAGATGTTAAAGGCTCTTGTAAAGTTAAGTCTGAGCTCCAAACAGGAGCCTGGGGACGCACAGGGAAACAGGCCCTTTCGTCAAAAGCTGTCAGACAGGTAGAGAAAAGACGCCCCGCTGAGGTTTTTATTCACTAAAACAAACAGAGGGGAGCCATGCAACCTGCTACACATCCACCCAATTTACTCTGCACCTCTGAGATTGCTGCAGCAAGAATGCCGGGGACAGTGAAGAGGAGGGGCTCAGGGCTGCTGGGACCCATCAACAATGACCACCCTCAAAAACGTCACATACGCACTGCAAAGACAATACCGCTGCAATTTGTACAACAGAACTTCCAAAGCTGATGCAGACGATTTCACTCGACTCTTTCACTTCCAGGAATGTCAGGAATCCTAGCCTGGCCATTTGATTGTAAAAGAAGGAGGGCTCCCATTCTGAAGGAACAGAGGGGAATCTTGGGACTTGGGAGAGATGGTCAGGGGAGTCCTTTCTCTTTGATGCTTTTTTTTTTCTTCTCCCCGCTCTGTGTTTAGCTACGAGCGGAGACAGTGTGAAGAGTTGGGGTGCTGCTCCAATGGCGCCACTTGTGTGGGAGCCCTCTCTATATGACTGACTATAAAACCTCTTTGTGCCACTGAGTTGAAAAAGGCAAAAACGTGATTGCAATGATAAGAAAAAGAGAAATGTGTTAAAGGAATTTAAAATCAAAGAGCTCAACGAGTGTCGAACCTGCCGTCAACATAAAGGTGCAAACCACAAAACCAAAACAAAGCGAGGTTAGATTAATCACTGGCAGCCTTCACATTGTGAGAAGAATGTATCCAAATCATTCTGTGATGGTGACCAACAATAAATGTATTTCATTACAGCAACATTAAATGTGACAGTAATGAAAAACCAAAATCTTAACAATGATGTATTTCAATTATGTTCAAGTTGATTTTCCCTCAGCAAGTACGAACAGCTCCTCGTACATCAGCCTGCCGAAAATAACAGGAAACTGTCCTGAAAAAAAACCCACAAAACAAAACAACAATAACAAAAAAGACTTCCTCCAGTCCTAAAACCTGTTAACGGTACCAGTATTATCCACCGGGAGAGGGAGTGTCTGCTGGTGTTATGGTGTCTTTTCCATGATCTGGCTGTAGCAGAAAGTGTTTGTCTGGCTGGTTGTGTAGTGCTGAAGTGACAGTGATTTGTTGATTAATCCCTTGACTAAGCTGGATCTTAAATATAAAGGGACATTGTGCACTGGAATCTGAATTTAAACATGAAATTGCTTCTTCTTTCTTTCTTTTTAAACCCGTGCAGTCAGTTGCAGAGTGTCAACCAAGTATGTTCAATCTGATCTATTCCCAGAAGCAAAGCATTAATAAGAAAAAAGAGTGCATACTTGATTATGTTTTCATTGACCTTTAAAGGGATAGTTCATTTTTTTAAAGTGTGGTTGAATGGTGTCAATATTTTTTATTTTCTTATAATTATTATTTTTTTTTTAAATGATGTCAATATTAAGTGTTTTAGTCATAAAGGGATGCCAGTCACTCATGTCCTTTGTTGAGACAACGATAGGATGGGGCCATTTGTACAACATGATTTAGCTCATTTTCAGACGCTTTACTTTACTGTCGGCAAGCCCCTTATTTTTACCTCTACTTTTGTTGTAGCACTACTTCTGCGGCCAAAAACTTTGAGCTCCTCTGCCTGCAGCACACTGTTCTCCTCTTTACGTTTGCTTGTATTTTTGTTAAGTATACTTATATTCATGCGAAAAGTGCCGGATGCCACAATCTTCTCTCTACAACCCAGGTCAAGGTTTCTCCTGCTTATATACATTAGAAATACACAAATATTCACATTATTTATGTCTTTATTATTGTTTCCCAGTTTGAGCTGATTTTGGGCACCGACTGTTGAAAGATTATACGGCTAACAAAGCACAGCCTTGGCTGTAAGAGGACTGACAGCTCTTACTGCACTCTAAATAAAAAGGGAGTCCAGGTGCATTTGATTTTTGTATGGCCGATGAGTAGTGTACATGTGGTTAATGTGGTGTTTACTATGCTATAACTTGAAGATAGTTTTTTTTTTTTTTTTTCATGTTTCCTTGTTGAGCAAATGCAAACACCTTTCACATCCAGATAGGGAGAAAAACAAATCACCGTGACGACAGAGGAGGCATGCTTTATTTAGGTCTGCTTAACCTTATAACCATGTCAAATTCCATCCCCACCTGCAACCTCCAGTATAACCTGCCCACCCATCTCTTCCCTCACTCTTCCTGTGTGTATCCTCTATCTTCTCCCCTCCTCAGATTTCCCAACTATTTCGAAGCAGGAAGCAGCATCCTGTGTTGGCCTCTTCTAATTGGACCAGGTAAAGCTGGGAATTACAGCAGCCTTGGCATGAATGAATCAGGTTTAAGCCCAGCCTTTCAGAAACAGGAATTTTCACAGACCCCTTGATTTGATCTTTTCCCCAACAACATTTTGTGTGTTTCATGGTGTGTGCGGCCCTGAGCCTGGCTCTTTTTTTTTGGTATCGATAAAAGGGCCAGATTGGGCAGTTTGAGATGAAAATTCACGTCAACATAATCTATGTAGGAACATTCACCGGGTAAATGAGGTATTAAGACAACTTTGGTGGTGGCCCTTCAATCCATAACTTAAAGGGATACTTCACCCATTTGCATAAAGCTTTGTATCATTAGAAACATGGAAGTAGTGTTGAATGGTCGTGAATCCCACCCTCATTTTGCCCTGAGACGAGAAAAATATGTTTGTCTTTGACTGGAAGTTTTCGTCATGTGATGCAATATGACACTTTTTGCATCACATGAAGAAAACTTTCAAGCAAAGAAAAACACATTTTCACAGCTTTAATTCAAATGGGATTAATTCAATTACTGGATTCAGTAGAGCTGGAACAAAAGGCTCTGGTTTATTTATGGTCCCTGTGATAAACACTCTCAATTACAGAACAAGAGAGCAGGACGAGGTGTTATTTCAGGAACAACACGTCAAATTCAAGTGCATTTGTGGAGACTTGGAACAGGAGTCTTGCACAAAGCATGACGGGGGAAGCATATCTCTGTTTTACAGGGAACGTCTCCAAGTGCACGTGTTACAGTTTTCAGAGCTGCTCGTTGGCTTACCGTTCAACATCCCAGATGCGGAGAGGAGAGAGGTTCTCACAGCATGCAGTGCCTGTTACGAAGGAGCTGGAGAGGGAGAGAGCAAGAGAAAAAGATGGATGCGTTATCTCTACAACACTGACAGCAAAACAAATCAGATAGAATATTTTCATTTTTTGTGTTTAAAAATGTGATTTTTTTTTTTTAATGTCATCCTGAGAAAAGTAAGATGTTACAATAAATAGGCAGAGAGGCAGAGGCAAACATGACCTTGAGGTTAGTAGTTCCCTCTATGGAACTACATAGGCATTCATGATGTCAACCTAAATACATACGTATCATAAAGAAACCAAAGTATAACAAACGATCAAAGTGACGTGAAAAAAGACTTACAGGTAAAAACGCACCTGTTAGATACTGTATGTCTAAAAGAGTTTCTCTGGAGAGTGTGAACTCCTGACAGTAGTATAAATGTTTAAGCATAATTACTCCTAAAAATAACACTTTAAAAAGTCCCCTCAGAGAAGGCAAGGATGAGAACACGGTAAGAAAGTAAACTGCAGTGCATGCAGATGACACCTGAGTGTCTGTAGAGGAGACAGCACATACACCAAAGGCACGCTGCCTGGACCTTTTTACCACTCTGAGAACACAACACTTTTATTTACTACAGTACAAAGACAATTTAACAACAGGTACAGGGAAAATAGATCCAAGGCGTAAAACTCACACAAACATACAGATTCTCCTCGCTGTTAAACAGCATCTCACACACACACACACACACACACACACACACACACAACATTGTGTCCCTGCCTCCATCGACCACATATTGTTCCTCAGCAAAAAGAAAGAGGGAAAAACTACAAGCGTTGTGATCCTTTGATTGGAGTGGCAGGTTGGAATTAGCAGCCTAGGTATGCACACTCAATGTTTTGCATTCGGGAGGAGGGGGAGCGGTGAAAGGAGAGGGGAGGAGAGCTATGGGAGTGGGCTGATGGGGTGTGTTTGGGTGTTAGAAGCTATGTAGAGGGTGGGGTGATGACCAGGGGTGCTGGTGGTAGGGGGGCTTCTGTTGGGTCTCAGGGCTTAGTGCCCTCCTACAGGGTTGACGGACAGGGGGGAGGACCAGCTTTTTACACACAGAGAGACACTGACAAGTGCTGCTGGCTCGAGGGAAACACAGTGCATGAAGATAGATCCAGAGAGAGGATTGATTAACACCTAGTCCAACTTTTGTTTTATAAAGTAGTACGAAGAGAGGAATAAACATATATTTAAAAAAACAGACTTTTTTGAAGACGTCCTTCCTTATTGTAAGTGTAAGAGATGCACTAAATGCAATTTCTTTGGCCGATCTCAATTTTTTTTTTTAGGCCTGAGCTTTAGATTCCAGTTTTGTTCAACTCCGAGTAACTTCCTTTAAGGAACTGACATCAAAGACTAATATTTGTGTTTTTTTCTGTCATTGAAATGTAATCTTATGTTCATAATAAAACATTGACTGTTAATGAACCATGAACAAAAATATCTTCAACGGTTAACCAGGTTAACTGACTATCTCTCATTCTCATTCGACCAAACCTGTTTGTTCATACCATCGTGTATGGTGGCTTTATATATTAAAAAATAAATAATGAAAACAAGTTACATTTTCTATTGAAATAAACACAACTTTAACTTTCTGCATGAAGTTAACATTCCTGAAAGAGTTAAGCACTCTCTTTGTCCCAAGTTCTTGAATATAACTCAATAATAAATCCATTATTGCCTCTTTTAATTTCACCCTTATCCTCTGTAAGTGACCGACGAGCATGTTATTTTCAATTATCAAACTTAAATAGCCAATTAGATGCATTACGTCCAGTAGCACAACCATGATACCAACTTATAGTTATTCTACTTACAGTTTTCAATACACCCCCATTTCTCTCCTTTTCCCTCTATCTGCATGCTACAAACTTTGAATCTTCTGCAAAGTGTTTGTGCTCTCTTGTCTTGCAGATTCATGTGGATTTGTGTTGTGAACCTGCTTAACTCCAACTTTAAATGTTCTACTATCAGTCATACTCAACTAATCTACATTCGAGTTTTTATAGAAAATAATAGTCCGAATTGCCAAAATGACTGGCACTGGAACTTTAAGTCTGAACTACTGTTTGTTAGATTTTGCTGTTTGTACGTCTCCCTGTTTGTCCAAAGCTGAAATTAAACAAGTGGGTAAAGAAATAACATTCATCATTTGGCTCTAACCCCAAAGCTATCCTCATTAAAAAAAACAAACAGAATTATCGTTACAGCAACATATTCATATTTTACTAGTTTACTGAGGTCTGTGTTTAGTGGCAATGCTTTCATACTGTTTTGATGCAGCCAGATATAGCTACAGCTAACTGTCAGCTACTCTCTCATTAATAAGTACCAATAAAGTGTTTAGACTTTATTCTGGCTTTAGAAGGAACACATTGCAAACACAGGTGTTCTATAAAACATGAACAGCTGACGGACATAATACTGTGAGTAAAAGCTAATGTACACTCTTGACTTTCTTTTATTTATTGCATTCAAAAAGCTAGAGCAATATTGCATAATGTTATTTTACATTTCATATTTTCCTCATACCGTGCTGGCCTAGTAAAATTACTGAGTAAGGAAAAGATGTCTCACTGTGGCTTTACTATGCTAGGGTTTTTGAGGTTGCAAGCCAAGCTGTCACTTATCATATAGCTGACATGCTGAGAAAATCATTCACCCGTATTATATGTCAATAGTAAAAAAAACGAGAAAAAAAAAAACAGTGGACTGGAAATACTGTAACGATCAGCTGAAGAAATCATGTAAAACTTACAGATTATAAACCCAAGTGTGTTGCGGAGGAACGAACAGTCAACACATCAGATCGGCCATCAAAGACATGAATGTTACAACTGAAATTCAATAAATCTCAAATTTAATTTGACACCTGCAACAAATATTAGAGGTGGGGAAAAAAATCGATTGATGTAAAATTTGAGATTCTTCTCTTCTAAGATCTAAAATCGATTCATAACTGTTAATCAGTCACTGCCTGCTCAGCACTAAGGCTAGCTCGCTGACTCATTATCAATCAATCAATCAATCTTTATTTATATAGCGTCAATTCTTAACAGGCGTTATCTCCAGACACTTTACAAAAGCAGGTAAAGGACCTTACTTATGGCTATTAGAATGCCAAATAGAGCAACAAGACATTCTGCCAGTCTCACAGATGAGTCGAGCAGATCCTGAATTATGCACTTATTTATAAACAGACTTTGAATCCATGGATACAAAATTGTTTTGAAATCGAAAAATCGATTTTGAATCGAATCGTGACCCTAAGAAGCTAAATCCAAAACGAGAGACCCAAAGATTCCCAGCCCTAACATATATCAAACCTCTGCTTTATAAATATCATAAAATAGTTGCTTAATAATCACTATAATCATTGCTTGAACATTTGATATTCAACTTAAAAGTGTAAAAAGGGCTTCGAGTACTCCAGCAGACTAGAAAAAAAACGTTATACAAGGTCAAGTCCAGTTACCATTTACGAAATAAGTTTCCTGTTTTGTTTTGAAACTTTAAGTTGCATTGTCCCTATTAAACATCAAATAAATTCAAATTCAAATGACTGTCTAACTTATCTTGAAGCTCGCCCCTGGGCAGTTGCAGACCAAGAAATTAATCTTTGGCACTACCTCTGTGATGTTTTTTTTACTCCTGAATTGCCAAGTGACTGCAGATGGAAGTTAGCTTCAGGCTAACTCTGGTGCAATGCATCAAATGTGTGTTTATTATTGTACATTTACAGATAAAATAGGTCAAATATGGGGCGCTGGTGGAGCAACGGCAGCGCGCGTGTCCCATGTAGCGAGGCTATGCTCCTCGCGCGGGCGGCCCAGGTTCGCGTCCGGCCCGTGGCTCCTTTCCCGCATGTCTCTCCCCGCTTTCTCCCTGATTTCTGCCTCGATCCACTTTCCTCTCTATCAATAAAGGCAAAAAGGCCAAAAAAATTACGATCCTAGAAACTGTATAAATGCTGTTTAATAGTGCAGACACTAATTATTCAGAGCTGTGATGGAAGGATGCTGTTGGCATCAAAGGGGTATTGGGGGGTGGGGCTAAGTGGGGCATAGAGGCAGCTGTCATTTCCATTAAGCAGCGCGCCCATTGGCGATCCCCCAGTAATTGGTGTTGGGTAAACTCATTTACGACCCAAATGGGTCGAGCAGGGCCAGGACCAATATGCACGGAGGGTGACCTCTGACCTGCTTGGGTTATGGTCACACTAACTATCTGGACCCTATTACTCTCCATTACTCACATTACTCACCCCTCACTAGGCTTTGGCACTGGCAGAGGCAGGACAGGGGACAGTGGTCATACAATGAAAGAATAATTTCCCCCTCGTCTCCCCCAGCTCTCTCACCCCTCTAAAGCGCCAACCAGGCCTGGTCTAGGGTCAGGGCTTGCACTGATATTATAGCTGCTAGGGTCAGAGCCTCTCTCGCCTAATGTGGGGCAGGTGCCCCCCCCCCCAAAAAAACACACACACACACACACACACACACACACACACACACACACACACACACACACACACACACACACACACACACACACACACACACACACACACACACACACACACACACACACACACACACACACACACACACACACACACACACACACACACACACACACACACACACACACACACACACACACACACACACACACACACACACACACACACACACACACACACACACACACACACACACACACACACACACACACACACACACACACACACACACACACACACACACACACACACACACACACACACACACACACACACACACACACACACACACACACACACACACACACACACACACACACACACACACACACACACACACACACACACACACACACACACACACACACACACACACACACACACACACACACACACACACACACACACACACACACACACACACACACACACACAGCCATTTCTGGCCAAACATAGGATCCCTCCTCTGCCCTGACCTGTGCCTCACCTCCCCCTCTCATCATTAGCAACATGCTGGGCCTCCACTGCGGTTTGGGTAACCTCATCAGCCTGCTGTATTATCTAAGGGCCTGTCAGCAGTGTCACACAAACGTACCCCAGTGGGAATTTAGTCACACGCACACAAACACACAGAGACAGACAGACAGACAGACACGCACGCACACACACCCAACCCAGATATGAAAAAAAACACACATCTACACACATTTCTCATGTGTGCAAACACTCACTCATTCATACAGTCTCATTTAAACACTGACACACACAACGTGTCAGAGCCCCTGCTGGGGGTTAGTCCAACAGTACCAACATTGTTAGCTCCAAATCAACACACTGGCAGCACAGGAAACACATCCCCAAGACCATTACCAGCTCACTGCTGCTGTGCAGACTGTCACCATACTCTGACCTCAGACTGAACATCTCAGCAAAATGAATCAGCCTCTTTATTTGTTCTCAGCTTTTTGTGTTTTTAACTTTCATAAAAAAAAAACAAAAAAAAAACAAGTACTTATTCATTGTTATTGATGCATCCTAATCAAAACATTAACCTGGAACCAGTGTTGTTAGTCAAGTCATCAATCTCGAGTTCTCGAGTTGAACATGTCGCACTGCTTGTGTTTGCTGTAGTCCTCCTCTTCATCTTCAGAGTACGAATGCAGTCAATGCATAAGTCCGAATCCAAGTCAGTGTCAGTGTTGGAGTCTCAATCAGATTATTATCTGTGATGTGAAAATGTCTGATTTTTACATCGTGGGCGTTGCAAAAGCCTATCTTGATACTAGTTTGGTCAAAAACCCTGTGCTGTCTGTTAGATGACAATAGTTCTCATCAATGATTATAACTAATATCTTCAAACCATTCTCTTTTGGGTTTGATCAAGTCATCCAAATTATTCAAAAGATATGAACAGTACTTCTCTCTAGGTGTTTTGTGTAAATGGATAAAACTTGTCAGCCAGGCACATTAATGATGTAAAGTAACAGAAGAGGAAGAAGCAGAATACTTAATTAACCCTTTTAAAAATCTGACTACAACAAACTGCAATCTCAAAAATGCTGCATCATCTCAATAACGGCAACCCCAGGCTTTATATACAAAAAACAGAAATCGATGACTAACAGGCTTACTGTGATCTACACAATCAGGTCATCTTTTTCAAATTAGCTTTGACACTGTTAGCCTACGGCAACACCGTCTGCACCAGCAGCATATGGTGTTTTAAGTCAGACAAAATGGTCCGACTGTATCTTGAATTTCCCTCGGGATCAATAAAGTATCTATCTATCTATCTATCTATCTATCTATCTATCTATCTATCTATCTATCTATCTATCTTCAGTGTATTTGGACCAAACGCAGCGCTCTGTAGCAGGTTTGGTTTGAGCAACTTCATAGCTACAGAATAACAAAGGCAACGTTTCTAGTTGTTGTCACCTGTAACCATACGTCACTTGTCCGATAACTGCAGACATGAGCAGTGGAAGCATCATTTGAAACAAAATAACCAAACTCCATGTTGTCCGTGTTATCTGCACTTCATGACGCATGAAAGTCTGTGTAAAACTTGGAAAAACACATTTCAGAGGAAATTGTCTTCCTATTTGTAAAGCAGAGCTCAGTGGCACTGCTTAAATTCTTCCTTCTTCTCACTAGGACTGACAAGGACATTTTCCGGGGTGAGCTTTATGTGTGAACCCAAAAGCGAATGTCTTAATTCCAACTTCACCTAGAATTCTTCCTGCCAGCTCCCTGGTGAATATTCTGCATGAAGTCGGGGTTCACCTCATGTGAGTGGGAGGGGGCTAATGGTGTTGAAATCCTTTGGCTGGTGCATGACCGGTGCGGTCTTTGTAGTATAAAGAAAAAAGGTTCATTATTTTTTCTGTTAGCCAGTATGTTCTTCTCCTCTCCTTTGTTGCCACTATAAATATGTTGAATTACATGAAGCAAAAATAAAGGCAAAAACTGCCATCGTAGCTTTTAACTCTGATGCTTCGTCCACCCTTTTTTTTCTTTTCGTTCTTTTTACAACAGGTCCAACCTCCTGAAACCCCCCCCCCCCCCACCCCTCCAGTCTGACAGAGATAGTTTCCCGCCGAGGTGCGTTTTCAAACTAGCAACTCATAAAGGTTTAATAAGCAGCCTGCCTGAATTTTGTGTGTCCATGTTTGAAAATGTCTCAAGATTAGTAAGAAGTTCATCAACATTTTTCACAAGTATATACACTGATAATAATTGATTCCAAGTAAACAGTTATTTTAAAGCACGTTTATCTGAGTGACCTTTCAGTCATGCATATCATAGCTGTTATCAGTGTTTGCTGTGTAAAGCTCACTCAAATTAAGTGTAAAGTACATCTTAGCTGCTTGCTACTGTGCACTAAATCTAAGATCGACTACAGAGGAGTATATAAAAATAATATTTTCACAACTCAGAATTCTACATTACAAAACCTGAACTACATTAGACCTCAAATAAATAGTTCCAATATGAATTTTCAGTAGTAATGAAATTATTCTCAATACGACTCGCGATACTGAGTTCACGATTCTCAAAATAAATCGTGAGAGAATCGAGAGGTGAATGGAGGTTCTCACCATGGTGTCGATTAAATATTGCATCATGTTGCTCGTGCTATTTATGAAGTTTTCTGTCTTGTTGTAATATTTATATATTTCTTCTCACCTCTTTCATTTTCTTGCCGTCTTAGGACGGCAAAATGCTTCCACTGCCATGATAACGCCTGCTTATTACAACCAACCGCCTCCGCTCTACAGCTGCTGACGCTCACGGTTTTGAATCGATCTTCAACCGCCTCACGATTTAATCTTTACATCCCTGCCTTTGAGTTTATCAAGAGCTACATATAAACTGCAAGTTGAGCCTTTTCTCTTCTGCTACAGTCTCGTTTATAGTCAACCACATCTTATAACACCAGGGAAAATATTCTACAATTTTAGAAAAGAATGTGAAATCAATGGCACTCGAACTGAAACCACTTGTCATTAAATACATCCTAACATTATTTTCTCAATTTCAACATGAACAAATATATAACATGTTGTAACATTGTGATAAATATGGATCATTGATTAAAACTGGCAACCCTAAATCTGACTGACAAACAGCAAATCCTCAGCACTGGCCAAACCTGTCATTTTTCTTCATGCATGACGTGAATCTATTTTAGTTCATTATTTGAATGATTGCATTTTAGTATATAGAATAACTCAACATTATTTGTTATCCCAATAAGAGATCCATCAAAAGAAGAACAAGTATTGATCTATTTGATGAAGTCTTTATCCTCTTTGACTCAGTTTGAGTTTGTGCTTGCTTGTCAAATCACTTTTAATGACAAATATGATGTAATATATCAATACAACAAAAAGAGAAATGTAAAATAAAACATAAACATCTTAAAATCAAAAAGGTTGGGATTTCAGTGGCTGCGATGACACCCTGACTGACAAATGATTTAAATTCTTGCCCTTCATAAAGGCTCTCTTGACTGCTGTTGGAATAAGGGAATTCCAAACAAGTCTTCAATTACGAGCACATAATACAAACAACAACAACAACAAAAAAGTCAGTATTTATCTCAGCCTCTGGCCCGAGGACCAATTACACATGAATGCAACAGAACAGCCCACATCCCCACTCTGGGAATGTGGAGGCATTTGGCTCTGGACTCCAGGGGCGGTTTAGCTTTGCCCAGTCACCCCCTGCGTGCACACACACACACACACACACACACATACACACACCCAACTCCCGTCAGAAAGAGGGTTGTTAATTTGTTGCGCTTGACCCCGGGCTTTGTGTCTGACGTGTATCTAGTTTGTAAAAAGTGCTTTTATCTGCTTTCTAAATATGTCTGAGCTCAGAGGGTTATGATGCTTTTATACCGGTCAGAGAGGGAGACAATGGCCAAAGGGTGCAAGTGCTGACCCCTGCTGACACACACACACACACACACACACACACACACACACACACACACACACACACACACACACACACACACACACACACACACACACACACACACACACACACACACACACACACACACACACACACACACACACACACACACACACACACACACACACACACACACACACACACTTTAATACCAGTCTCCTTTGCCATGCTCCCTCCAGCTCTTTTTACACATCAAATTAACGGATCGGCATGGGAAACGTATGCATGCATGTAAACATGCACTTTCTATCTGTTGCAGATCCACACTGCTATGCATGGACACACAAACACATACACCCACATACACCCAGACCCTGTTGTCCCTTAACCCACCCCCCTGTGGTCCTTTTGGCTTCTGTTTGTGTCTCCTGTGTGTAGGGTCACAGGGACATTCCTCGGCTGGCCCCTCAGCTCTGTTCAACCGAATGGAACAGACCGGGACCCAACGCAACCGTCCACACTGGTCACACACACCAGACACAACAACATGCTACACCAGCTAGCTGACTCTAGAATCACATTTGATCTCAATTTTACCTTGGTTATAATAACAGAGCCCCCCTCTCCCCCCTCCAAGTCCGGTTAGCTGCTGTGAAAATGCCTTCAATCTGTTCACGCTAGAATATATCACTTTTAGTGACAAGCAGCCAATGTTGCCTTAATAACATCAACAGGATAATTGAATTTACGCTAAACACAATGTGACTGGAGTGGCTATAGTAAGCGAGTCAGTGATCCAACCCAGTATTGCCAGTTTAACAGGGATATCATTTCCACAGTTTGCAAATTTGCCTAATAAATGAAAAGGCATTTTTTGTTTTCTAAGATCTCTCTGTTTGTCAAAAGGTCCTTTCAATGGCAAGTCTAAATGTGAAAAAAGATGAGCCTCATGTCATAGAGAGAAGTTCTTTATAAAGTTGAATTTATTTACATGAAGGGATTTCTTTGCTCATGCTGAACCATGTTTTATACCCGTTATTAAAGACGAGACAGATGTATAAAAGGACGCAGCCTGAATTTAAATTTTTACCAGAGTTATTAAGGTAATCAAGTTTGAATTAGTGAATCATATTTTTTTTTCTGGTGAGAAAAAGAGCTTTGGCATCCACTTCTATGATTCTTGTACATGGAAGGAGCTGAAAAATGTGAACATTCTATAAGAATATATTCACTTTTCGTTTGTGTTTACACATTCACACTTCTCTTCTTAAAAATCTTAAGTCATGATTTGGATGAGGATACCTTTTTTGAGGACACTGAGCTCTATCCCAAAGATAAGAGTTCAGTGTTGCACTGCAGAGCTACATCGAGTCAATCATCGATGGATGTTTTGGAAAGACAGGCTTTGTCAAAACCAAAGAGCATTTGGAGTAAATCGGAAAACAGATTTTTAATGTCAGAACTTGTTAAGGTCACAGCCCTCAATGATTTGCTGATATTTCTGATGCGAGCCAGTGAAAGGAGTTCTCTCTGACAATTGTTTGTATTGTCGGGGTCAGCACGGAGCGCGACTGACAGGTTTTAAATTGGGATCCACTAGAGGCAGAGCTTCAGTGATCACAGAGCTTTCTCCTGCTCGAAATGTGGTGGGAGTGACGCTCATTAGGATAATGTGCTGTATGACTAACGCGGCTGCCAGTACACATCACATATCTCCATGCTGTTAAGGCTCCACAACGCCTGCACTAATGCACATGGAGAACTTTGCTTACGTTTAATTTAGTCAATTATCATCATTTATGTGTGTGTGTGTATATAGTCACACACTAAAATTAAAATTGATAGTTATCAAGGCTTGACACACAAGATGCAATATGTCAGCCCACATTTTAAAAACTCTCAGTCTCACTCTTTTTTGCCCCACACAACACCATTTTGTATTTTATTTTAAGACAATACATTCAGACACATCATTCAAATCTGTTCGTCTGGGAGTTTTCATTTCTAAACACGCTGCAAAAACACAACACTCTTTTAGCAATCATTCAACCTCATACACATGTCCAGACACCTGTAGGGTTTTTATACTTAGAATATACGATTAGAGAAGTAGAGATGTTAAAATAGATTGAGCACAGACGGGTTCAGTTGGCAGCCAAACTATCTTTCTATTTGATGAGTGTGTAAAGTTTTGAAGTCGAACGATCATATTTGAAGATACTAGCAAAAGATTTAAGATAAGGTTCGGTATTTTGTGTAGATGATTAAGATTTGTGGTTATGGTTAAGGTTACAATAGTGAAAACATTGAAAATGACAACGACCGAAGCAGTTTTTCCTGAAGTGCTACTATTGAATATGACGTCTTCCTGCAGAGACTTAATCATTTCCAAGTGTAAAGCAAGCTTAGGTAATTTAACAGACGTATTTTAGCAATCGCTCTATACAATAGATTTCTTCTTATTATAGTAAGCAGAAATTAAGAAGCTGAAAAGTATTCAAAAGAAAAGAAATAAATCTTTCATATGATATTCTGTATATTAGTTTTGAATATTTGGAGACTTACTTGGATAGATGTTTGTCTGCATTTATGTTCATATCATGTAAGAAAGTATCTCTGCCTCTTCGCTTGTAAACCCAGGACCTGGGAACACCTGTATGAGGCCAGCGTGTAATGAGAGGTTTTTAGGTTGTGTGTGTGAGCTTGTGCTGGAAGTTTGTCTCAGTGCATGTTTATGTGTGTAGTAAGTGTGGGGCATCTGCAAGGTGTGTCTTTAAGAGAATGTTTGCCTGGAATACGTGTCCTACATGAAGCTATCTGTGTGCGAGGAATGTAAGGTGTGTGTGTGTGTGTGTGTGTGTATATATATGAGTGTGTATGTGTGAGTGTGTGTGTAATGAGGGGGTTCAGAGGGAGCTGTGATTATTCTCGCCTCCTGCGGTGTGGGTCCTCTGGCTCTGTGGGCCCCAGGGAAAGCGCCCTGTATTTAGCGTGTGGGAACGCACATTCTGCCCCCTTATCGCTGCATTGTTGCAGCCTCGATCTTTTCTTCTCTTTTTTTAACTAATTGAATTCTTGACTCCTGAGCCACAGGGACGGCTTGGGAGAGACCAAAGAGAAAGACATGAATTTCAGGCTTTTTCTTGCGGTTGAGTGGGGCAGAGCAGTGGGGGTGAAATTGGAGTGTGTGAGGTTGGGTGGTGGTGGAGGTGGTGGAGGGGGTGCAGAGGGAGAGGGCCGGCTTTGGCTGGCTGGGTGGCTGCTGCGGCGTCACCCTGTACTTTGATACTGGAGGTCAAAGGTCGTCCTCCCCCATGGATGGTGAGAAAGTGGCGAATTGGGGACGGTTTATCCAACAATCATTTTCTCCTTTTGGAAATTTTCAAAAGCGCTTTTGGCCCCTGCAACATCTTTGTAGTTGTGGTTGAGGAATTCTAGACAAAACAATTCTAACCCCCTCCCTGTTCTCACCTCTCTTCAGGGTAGCTTCTCCCTTCACTGGCTTCTGCCCAGCCCCCCTTCTATACACTAGTGGTCAGTGTAGCGTACACCCCATGCCACACCCCACCCCAGCTACACGTCAGGGTACCCACCTAGTCTGGAAGGAAATTGGTACAGGGCAATGTGCAGAAATGTCTGGCACTATGCCCCTTTGCAAAATGACCATCAAAGTAAAAAAAATACAGTTAATCATGCGCTTTTATTGTGAAAAGGGTTGACATGTTTCTTTACTTAAAGGATATACTGTATATATAAATGCATCGATTAACATAAATATATATATTTGTGTGTGTGTGTGTGTGTGTGTGTGTGTGTGTGTGTGTGTGTGTGTGTGTGTGTGTGTGTGTGTGGACTGATACGCATGCATTGATAAGATTAAAATAAAGGATATTCAAATTATTTTATATTAGTCCTAAAGGTGTCGTCTCTTCAAACCATATGTACATTTAAGCTTTTGACCATATATGCTTTTATATGTTTTTCAAAATGAACTATAACCGGCTTTGCTAATAATATTTGTCTTAGAAAATAGGCTACCCAGGGAATGGATATGAGAGTTTGAAATAAGAAAATGCCCAAAACAAAAAACAAAAACCCACAAAAAAATGATTGTGAGAAAACTAAACTCAAGCACCTTTTATTTGAAAGTGCTTCTGAAGCTGTACAACACCAGCCAGACTCTTCGGTCTTCTGATCATAGTCGGCTTGCCGTTCCTCGAGCGAGACTCAAAACGTAAGAAGCATGTGCATTCCTGGCTGTAGCTCCTTAACTCTGGAACGGTTTCCCACTGGAGAACTTTGGCAACTTGACATGTAAAAAGCTGTTAAAGACACATTTGTTAAGACATGCCTTTTGTTTAAACGGTCAATGTCTGCTTTGATGTAGATGTCTTTTTATATTCCAGTATGTCTTTGTTGTCCTTTTCTTAAGCTTTTATTTTTAAGCACTTTGTGACCTCTGTTCTTGAAAGGTGCTACATAAAAAAAAACCCAACGTACTTATCACTTACTAATGAGTGGTCTCTCAATCAAATCCATACCTCATGTCCAAAGAGATAACTTTGAACTGGACAAGCACGGCCTTGTCCAAGAAACCCTATCAGCCGTGACTGAGTGTGAGAGCTGACCCGCTGCTACACATTTAGAGCTGCCCAGCCCACACTTTAACCTGTTGGGTCTTGTTTAAATGAGGACAGTGTCTGCAGGAAACACCTCAGTGTACTATCAGCTAACCACCTGCCCCACTTCCTACTGCCTGGACCTGCAGTAACGAGATTTACAACAGTGGAAGAAAAAAAAGACACAAGAGAGACTTTCTGTTGGCTTTTCCAATCTTTGCAATTCACTTCACAAATGAAAGTAAAGTATAACAGCACATTTAAACGCAGCTTGAGCTGACCAAGTGTTATACCATGCTCTAATGTCTTTGGTGATGTAAACAGCTCTGTGCGCTGACCCAATATCTTGCCCAACAACAAAGTGAAGCCAAATCAGTGACAACACTTTTTTAAATCCATTCTTAAAAAGTTTTAATCAATTTGTTGTAACAGCCCAAGGCAGAACATCAGGCTCAGGGTGCACATACACGAGGCAATCTTGTTTTAGTGCAAGTGCTCTGATTCGTAGCACGGTAAACGCTTGGAAGAGGTGTGCACTAGGGCTGGTTAGAAAAAAAATCTATGCATTTTAATTACTATTTTACCAATTCAATATCTATTCAAGGAAATCCTGAGGTCCTTTTTTTCCGTTGTAATGTCGCCTCTCTCCACCGGGGGCACTGTGGGTGATGTGTATTTCGGCCAGGCACAATAGCGCACTTCCGATAAGATTGTTTTTGTCCATGCCATTACAGTTCTGTTATGTTTATTACGATTTGCTGCAAATTCAGCTCAGGCACAAATGTGCACTTTAGACCATTCTGTACTTTAATGTAATTTCTTTGTTCGCAAAAGAATAATGCTACGATAAAATACATTTTTGAGTCAGTTTGTTCTAAACCTATACAAAGAATGCACACATAACACATATCAGAAGGTAGTGTGATGATTCATCAGGGTACTCCCCAAGGCTGTGTGCTCAGCCCCCTGCCGTTCACACTGCCCATCCATTACTGTTCTGTGACGTCCAACCTCATTAAAGCAACAATATGTTAATTTCACACCTTTAAACAGTAGTTTCAAAGGTTGATTTAATAGCACAACAATGTCCAACAGGGAAATGACACCACTTCCATTGAATACACATCCAAGTACTCCGTACTGAGAGGAAGTGGAGCAACTGCTGAGATGGTGCAGTCTCAACAACCGATCTCTCAATGTGGTCAAAGAAAAAGGGATGGTTGATGCCAGAGGACCATCCTCCACGGTTCCTCAGCAGCTCCACCCCAGAGAAGGTGAGGACTATGGTTTTTGTAGCGTACCTCTCTGACGACATCACCTTGTGTCTCAACAACACCTCTGCACCTCTACACTTTCTGCAGAAAATTAAAAGACTAACCCTCCATCCTCACCACTTTCTCCAACAGCACAGTGGAGATCCTTGTTTGGGAATCACAGATTGTCAGAATGCTAGACCCTGCAACCCATATTAAGGGTAGCTGGGAGCATCATAGGGTCTTCCTCCCCTCCACACAGGACCTTGTAAGCGGAAGAATGACAATGAAGTTGACTGGATTTCCTTTCTAATAAGCTGGGAAACATTTTTTTTCCCTCATTCTGTTTATTTGGGGGGAGAAAAGGTAATACGAGCAGGCTGAATCTTAATGTTTAGCAAAAACTGCAGATAATTATTATTATTATTATCATCATTATAATTATTGGTCTTTCAATCTAAAATAAAAAGTATAAATAAACACTTTTTAAAAATGGGAAAAAAAAATCCTCAGATTTCTTTTTTGTAAAGAGAACACATTCACAGTATCCACACAGACAATATAGGACATAAGAAATGGATAACAACGTGAGAAAAAATACATATTTGACTTTGTTATACGGACAACCTCCTGTAGTGCCTTATTTCCTTCAGTCCTTCCAAAGACAGCTCTGTCAGTGGACAAGGACCGAAGCATACAATGGTGGAAAAAGGAATGAGTGAGAAGAGCAATCTAGAAGCAAAACAAAAAAAGCTAAGGTTCATGGCCACTGAAGGGATCAATATCTTTTCCAAAGTGGGAGTGAATGTGGCAGTCCTGAACTGGCCTTGGCATTTTAACAGCTGCCATAATAATCCTCAGAAGCAGACCCTGAGAGTATAACCAGTTAAACAACAGAAAGACAGGGATGGAAACAGAGGTGGGATGGTTCGTGTATGCATGTGCTACCTGGAGTTGGGTTACATCAATAGATTTTCAGTTGAACAAAAATGAGTTACCATCAGATGAATCGACATTTTTGTTTTATGTAACCAGTAATATTTAACACACATTGCTTGACGTCTAATGCACTCAGTATATGAACTATACAAACAGGAGTGATTCAAGGTTTGATGAGAGACTAGAGTGACTTTTTTAGAAGTGATGATGCACATTGATGTTGAGAATCAGAGAAACTATCTATGCTAGAATGTTTTAATGTGTGGGCTATCATATAACAAATAAACTTTAAAAACTAAAGGGGTACAGCTCTCTCTGTGAAACAGTGGCAATAACCTGGAGAAAATCAATTCAGATCTCAGCTGATGTGGACAATTCATTACAGAAAGACAACAAATTGGGATTCAGAGTTTTTAAGATTGTGGGTGTTTACCTGGCAGGGAACCATCCACCAAACCTTGCTTTATGCTAAATGTAGGAATATGTGTGTTTTGGAGGTTAGTGTGGGTAAAAAAATGGGACATGCTCTTCTACTTCATAGCATTTAAGAACTGTCTTACACAAGGCGCAAGTCACAGAGTATATGTGCCACATCATGTACACTGTGATATCCGTGCTCAACACTCACTTGTTATCTATGTGTTTTTATAATGCAGAGAAGTACTGGACAGTATTCTTTGCGTTCTCAGGAACTTTTTATGCTCTCTGTCCCAAACGCTCAGACTGAAATTGGGAAAAGGACCTTTGGGTATTCTGCACCTTCGGCCTGGAATCTGTTGCAGAATGACTTAAAGCTCAAGGAGCTGGTGTCCTTAAGTGTTTTTAAATCTAAAATGAAAGACATGGAAGCGGACTCTATACGTTGTCATTGTTTTAGCCCGGCTGTCTGAACACCTGAAAACTTTTTGATTCTTAGATGGCACTATTTGAATCCATGATGCTATGCTTTTGTGAACTGTACTTTATCTCTTTGTGTCTCTGTCTGTAACTCTGTGGGTTTCTTTTTTTGCTGCTGCCTGTCTTGGCCAGGTCTCCCTTGGAAAAGAGGTTTTTAATCTCAATGGGACCAACCTGGTTAAATAAAGGTTAAATAAAATTAAAAAAAACTTCTTTAAACATGCAAATCTACAATACTAATGTTTTACGTGCACTACCAAGGTCTCACAATGAGATCATACGTAGCAAGGCCCCTTTCTATGAAGGGAATCTGGGATGAATCTCTTATTGGTTTGAACTCTTTAACTCTCTCTCTTTCTGCAGGACACTGCTCAAGGTGCAGGACATTTGCCATTTACATTTTTTTTCTGGCGCACTGCACAGCTCAGGGACTGTGTAGTTTAAGTATCTAATGAATGTGTGCCCTTGTTTAGGTTGAGTCAGGCTTATCAGTGAGGAATTGTTATCAAAAAGCGTTAAGAACTGACCAATCATACTATAATAATAAAAATTAAAGCTGCTTTGTGTAGAATTAGTAGAGACGTGCAAATGTAGCCGCTTTGGTTGACTGTTGTGAATGTAATATATGTTCTTATTTTGGGAGACAAGGGGAAATTTCCAACTCTAGTGGACAATAATGATTTATTTTATTGTACTCTAAATGTGAAAGTTGTAGAAGTGTACAGATTCTGAGGTATATATTCATAACTTTATAAACAAACTGTCCTCAGAGGACAATTTGGTCCCTGGAGCTAAAAAGCTACCAGGAGAGTTCTAGTTTCACTGCTGCAAGCACCCACAACACAACGCACATTTTATCTTCTAACACTTCCAGGGACTGAATTTTCCTCTGGGGACAGTTTGTGTTACAAGTTATGAACCTTTACCACATAATCTGTACACGTCTTCAACATTTACATTTCACTCACCAAAACTACATAATGCACCTTTAAAAAAAAAGCGACTTTCAGATCATAACAGAGTGCCAAAACGCATTGGTGGAAGTCTACCCCCTTGTTTCTTATAGGCTTGATCCCTTTGGCAGGACAGCTGTTTGATCTACTCTGCTTTGCTTTTTTCATATTCTTTTAAACTTCAAACTTGAAGATTTAGGCTTTTACAACTGCTTTTAAAAAAAAGTCTTTTGTCCGTCAAGGAACGATCCTGGGAAGTGATTTATTTGGTGTGCTGGACAGAAGAGGGTTTAATAGGTTTATCAGTGAGTTGACACCTGGTTTTAAGAAGAGTTTTAATTAACCAGGCCGTTGGTCAGTGAGAGGTAGGGAGCAGGTTTCCATTATGAGGGGGCTGCGTGCTGAAGCATGGTCTGCCATTTCAGCCAGCAAATTGGAGAATTAATGATGTGGATAATCTGCCTGTTCCTCTTAGATCTGAGAGACGCTCCCAGGCCTGGATCAGACAGACAAGGCCACCATGCGTGTATGTTGATAAACTGGATTTCTTATTTCACATTTTGTCTGCGCCTAAATTATTTACAGGGAGACAAGATCTATGGAGGCAAGGGATTAGGTTAAGATTTAAATGAGATTTAAGACTAAACATGATCTCAATATCAGGTGTTAAGAATATAATTTTATTTTGTTTTTTAAGATCTCAAAAACAGAAACAACATTTTTCCAAGTTGGATGACCACATGATGTCCCAGTACAGGAAGTTGTGTGACTTATGGGTAGTGCAGTTTGTGTGCCCTACAGATGAACACTTGCTTGCCCAATAAATGAGATTTGTACGATAAACAAATGAACTCATTTCTACAGCACAACAGTCTCTTCTGGGAGAAAGTCAATATTTCAACAAGAGATGTTTGTTATTAGACTATGTCCATCTCTATCTTACCTTAACTCTTACACAAACTCTAGAGATGTCTTGGAAAACAAACTTAATCGTAGAGCTACAACTACTAATATTTGCCTTACATCTATTACCATTAATAGAAATATTGAAGTGAAATGTAGAACTGCTAAACTTTAGCCTCTATAATTAATGGTAGATGTAATAATTGTAAAGCGCTTTTCTAGTCTTGTGACTACTCAAAGTGCTTTTTACACCGCATGTCACACCTACACATTCACACCAATTCACCCACTGATGGCAGAGGTGTCTATGTAAAGTGTCCATCAGAAGAAGCCAATCACATTCATATATGTTCAAAGGCTACGGACAAAGCAGCAGGAGCAATCTGGATTAAGTATCTTTCCCAAGGACACATTGGACATGTTGCTGCAGGAGCTAATTCTAAGGGTGGGCGATTTGAACCAAAACTCATATCTCGATATTTTCTCCGCCAAATGGCGATACTCGATATCAATATGTCTTATACAAACAGTCAGTTGCACAAGTTCAACTGACAAGGTAGCTATAAACCTATCTCATTTACTGTTGTTTCTCTGTTTGTCCTCATCCTTCTTCCTTCATCTCCCTTTATCCTACTTTCCAAGCCCCACACAACTCAAGGTTTCTGCCTGTTAAAACAAGTTTTTTCCTTGCCACTGTCACTTTGCAAAATGTTGCTTAGCACTCATGGTGGATTACGTTGGGTCTTTGTAGAAAATATTAACAGAGAGTACAAATGTTTTACCTGCTTTTTGTAAAGTGTCTTGAGGTAACATTTGTTATGAATTAGTGCAATAGAAAATACATAAAGATTGAGCATACGACAGATTCAATACACAAGCTTCAATAAGGCTTTATAATTACTATCCAGACACAGTCATAAAAACGCTTCCAGCTTTCATTTCATTTGGTCAATATGAATTAATTAGAGTGACTTATTACAAGCATGCAAACAGCCACAGACACCAGCTCTTCTTCCAGGGCATCGATTCATTCATTTACGTATGTAATTATTAGTTAAATAAAACAAGAAAAGAAATCCTTCCTTATTGACCTTCTGTACTACAAGTTCTTGACAGAATATTCACGAGAATCATAAAAGAAATGCCCCTGCAAACATGATGTTTTTCAAACCGTTCATACTCCTTTACCACTGCCACAGCCATTTTTTTGCCAAGAGAAATCTTATTTTGCTGACAAATCCCAATCAAGTGAGTCCACCTCTGTTAAATCCGTCCCATTAGCTGAAGTCTAAAAAGTGACACTGAGAATAAGCTTACCTCAGTGTTGGACTTATAGCAACAGACCACACTCTGTCATACATTGGAATTGTGTGTCTGGTGTAGCTGGAAGTCGAAGTCAAAGTCCAAATCTAAAAAAAAATAAAAATAAAAAAATAAAAAAGACATCAGTCAGAATCTGTGTGCATTACTTGACATGCTATGAGATGAATTGTATTTTTTTTCTGACCCGAGCTGTACGGTCTCTGGACCCACTGATGATGAGTCCATCTTTAGAGTCCAGACAGTTGACTTCTTGATTATGGCCAGATAACTCCATCGACATGTCACTCTTCCTGCTGTGGACCAGGATTTTGCCATCACTGAAAAACACAAAGAGAACTTTTTTTTATGAAAACCCATTTATCTCAGCAGGCAGAAATAGAAAGGAGTACTTTAGCCATTATTAAATAAAAAATATTATTTGTCCTCCTCCAGTATGGGTAGAACCTTCTGTCTTGTTATGATACTATTTTAAAGCCAGTTCTTCTTAAGCAATTTCATGCACAGTGGGGAAACTAAATGCTGAGTTAGCGATATCAAACGCTTCCATCATGGAAGTGGGATTTGTTATTACAAAATAGAGCCAACCAAGTCTGTGCTACCTTCCACCACTTATCAGGTGTGAGTCTGTCAGAACAAAGCGACAGACATCACCCTTGTGACCCGAGTAGACTTCATATGGACTGCGATGGAGCCTCCCTGTGACTTGGTGCTGATGGTATGCTCCAATATCAGCGGCTTGAGACAGAAAAAGGGTATCCCTATCCAGCTGCAACCATGGTAAGAGTCTGAAAAGCAGATGCATAGTAATATATAAATGTGTGATAAAAATGAAATTCTCATGCACACAACACAGAACTCAAGATAGAGGTAAAACAATTGTCGTTGTTAAAGGAAAATGATGAATATTTGAAACAGCATGTTCACTCTGAATTCTCAGTTTAAATAAATACATGTGAAGATCTAAACAGTGTATGACTAATCACTCTCTCTTACTTAGTTTTCCATTTGAGAGGAATAGTCTTCTTGCACACACCGTGACACCAGTTTTGAGCAACCTTCACTCGCTCCTTCAGTGGGATGTGAGGATATCTGCAACGACAGTTTAACTTGCTTACATCACTGTAGACATCAAAAGGCTAAACAACCCCCCCAAAAAACAAGAATATACATTGTGTTATTTTACAGCCCTTTTTCACAATTACAGAAAAAAAACACATTTTCTCATTTCCCTCTAGTGGCATCTCTCTGTGCAGAAATTTCTGATTTGATTTGTCTAGGTTCACGTATACATCTGAAAGATGCGTGCCCCACTTCAATGCAATGGCTGAGCAGTTGTGCTGACGTAAACACATTTCAAGGAAATAGCCACAACAATAACGTTTGAGTTCTGTAGATATTATCCTGAGCATGTTGGACAATGGGCCTTATAATAATTATGATAATAATAAAAATATTAACACACAGTGTACACAGTTTTAAAATCAAAAGGAGTCTTAGTATTGCTTGTGGAGTGTTACAAGCCCAACACAACAAATAAGACAATTAGCATCAGTGAGATCAGTCGAAATGTCTTCAAGGGTATCTCTCCTTCTTTTCATGTTCACAAAACATTTGCTCAAATGTGATTGCAAAACATAAATGCAATATGATACTTGATGATGGTGCGTAATTTTTTTTTTTTTTTCTAATAAAAAATGATATTTAGCATATTCATCAGATAAATAAAAACCCGAGTTTGATGCTTGATATTTCCTTATTTTGGTCCTGCTTATCTAGAGAGATAACAATCCTGGTAATGGAGAAAATGTGATCAATATACAGAACTCGGTCTGACAAAAGTTATAGAAATCTCAAAAACGGCACATGTAAACACTGACAGAGGGAGGAGTGGGGGCATAGGGCCACCTGGGTTAAGGTTATCTAGGGGGCGTGGCTTAAAAAGTGTATAAAATGACCTTTAACTCAGACGGTATTCATAACAGGCGGCCGACAAGGATTAAATGTCGGAAATACAAATGGAATGTAGTAGGCTACCTACTGTCCTTAAATGTAGAATAGACCTGCTGGAGGCTACAACATATTCAGACTACCTGCAGTCAAAATTCAGGGACTAAGTCGCCCACTGAGGACTTTTAGCTTCCATTAGGCTACAGGTAAAACACAAGTGCTACTTCAGTTGCAAGAACCCATTTTTAGCCGAACTTTGAGCCTGTACATACACAGCTGTTGCAATATGCCAGTACAATAATAAAGTTTATGCTAGCGCTAAGTAGTTCAACGTGCTTACATGTCCGTCCCATTTCGAGTAATCCCAGTGTTTAAAAACTCTTTGGCGATCTTCCTCCACACAACGTCCCGGTTAACAAAGTAGTAAATCCTTTTACAAACTTGAGAGAGGCGACATAAAGATGTGTAGTCCAAACAAGACAAGATATGATAGAGAACATCTTCTGGTAGCTGGGATAAAAGCATGGTGAGCCTTCTGACAGTGCTGCTATTCCCTCCTCGTGTAGCCTATATCCGGATCCTGGTGGTAGGTTAGCCCGCACAGACGAATAGTCTTTATAAAAATGTGTCAAAGAAAGTAAACAATATTCCATTTTTCAGAGGAGAATTAAACAGAGTAAACAGGAAGCCATTCCAGCAAAGAAGCCACAGGATAACGATGACGACGTTACGTAAGTGGACGTGATGACGTAAGATTTTGCTTGCCTTGTTTGCGCCTTCCAATTCATTAGAGATAAAAATGTTTTCACATAGGTCATGCTTAATGATAGGAGACTGTGCACTTTTTTATCAGCTCAACTCCCTTTTAAGCTTTTGTTTATAGGCTATATATATCTAAAAAATTGCTTTGCCTTAAAGTGCACACAGCTAAAAAGAAAAAACAACAGAAGAAGAATATAAAAAAGTAACTCTAATTAAGGTAAGATGGGCTATGTATGGTAGGAGTTATTTACGGGTAGCAGCATAGGAAATTATTAATCGATATTGCAGAAATATAGATTAAATATATGCACATCGTGAAATGGAAATATTGCAAGTAATATTGTAGTAATAAAGTAAACTATAGGAGAAATATAAAATAAAAAATATTGCACCACATGATGTAAACTAGCAGAAAGTGTATATATATATATATATATATATATATATATATATATATATATATATATTTGATGGATGAGGAGTTCAACTGGCAATTGTTTTGCTTTTAAAGTGTCTTTTCTAAAAATTGCTTTTCATGACACTTCATTTCATTATTAACAAAATTAAAGAAAATCTCTCTCCACGGAATATGTGACATCATTGCTTTCACTTCTAAACTAACTATTGGCCCTTTTAACACATTACACACTTTTTTAACATTCTTTGGCCATTATTGGCACCTACAGTACAGTAGATTATAAATTTCCTACTGATGACTGTGATTTTCCCAACAAAGTGACTACAGCGACTGCTGTACCTCGAAACATTACATTGATCCAGAGTTTAAAATAGATTTTTGCTTAGACTCTTACTTTCCATTGCTTTCCATAACTCTTTTTCAAATGACACTTTTAGCCCTCATGTATTACAGTGATCTGTATCAAACTTGTCAACATGCCTTCAAGGGACTGTGACTCCACTTAAACTACAATTTCAGCTTTGCTCTTGTCTACTTAAAACCTGAAAAAGCAAATTCTTTAAACAGAGTGATTGCATCAAAATTGTTGCAATTTAATTGTACTGATCATAGATCTCACTCACTTGATATAGAGCAAAAGTGATCATAAAGAGATAAGTGTTTTTCAGTGGTTGCATTATTGGACACAACTTGTTTTGAATGTTTACTTTTCATTATGTTCCTATTATTAATAGTTTAATACAAGTGTCTTTGATGCCACAGCTATCTCCTAACCTCATACTGTGTCACAATCAAATGACTATAAAAGTTGATTGACCTCATGACAATTTTTTGAGGTGCTTAACCGTTTAGCATCAGTAGCAACAATTTGTGTTCATTCACATCATGAGGGTCCCCAAGCCTTCAGTTACGATTGGCATCCCTGCAGCTCTTTGATCAGCTGAGCACAGCCGCACATAATTGAAATATGCAGATCGTTTCTCTTTCTTTCTTTTTTAAAACGACATGTCCTCTTGTTGAAAGCTTTGCTCTCTAAAGGGCCATGTCCCAAACACTGGGCCGTCGAAAAAAATCATTTATGGTTGGCTTTCCAGCTGAACTGTCATGGCTAAAAGGAAATGAAGAGGTTGGGAGGAGGGATGCGGGGAGTGGAGGGGACATTTGGGGGTTGTGATGGGGGTGCTTCAAGGGGGCTATGGAAGGGTGGGGTGGGCTGGGGGGTCTTCCCTTTTGATCTTTTTAGGGCAGCAAAGAGGGAGGGGGCTCTGCCTGAGCTGGCAAACACATTTAGCTGGTAATTGTTCAGATCAGACTGACAATCAGTCTTGGAAATGCATGGACAAACAAAAGTTTACAGCTCCAATTGGAAAAGTCAACAGGTCTCACATAAGGCCCGTACATAAACAATGAAACTGTCGAGCTGGAGCTTCACTTTGATCAGTTGTTTGCGTTTCAATTATCCAGCCTGGTTGGACTGGTGGCTTTTGTTAACAATGCTGAATAGAGGCTTGAATTTAATGGGCTGTTTGTCATTTTTGGTAGATTACGTTCACCTTACTGCAGTCATATGGACCACTGACAGAGTGAAATCGATGCTGGTAGTCACATCCTGATTACTGCTGACTGGTAATGATCACATTACAAAAATAAATACAATGTGGACATCCAATATTTTATTGTAAGCCTGTAAGTTTATCCCTCTGTATTATAGTTATTCGTTTCTTCTTCAAAAACTTGTGCAAATTGTGGGATGTTTTTTTTGGTACAAAACTGTAAAATGTGTCATTTTTGTGTGTTTTATTATTTACAAACTAAGGTATAAAGCAATAGTGCCCTAATACGGTTGCTCACGATCAGTACTAACTGTCAACTATGCTTGAATTGCCTCCCAAGGACATTTTTTCCACGTTTATGAAATATATTTCAAAAATCATTCATTCTGGCAATTCACAATATCTTTTAATTTAGATACAGAATGTAACTGATTTTAAGAGGAAGTTTTAAATACTGTACTAAATACTGCAATTAATGAGTTAAGGAAATATTCAGTTGGTCAAAGTTTGATGAAAACAAACAAAACCAAATGGATCAATAAAGTAACTGTATAACTCAAGAAGAAAAATCCGAGGACATTTTAGCTACCAAGCATGCCAAATACATCTTTTCTGTCTGGTTATGTTTTATCTATCCAATAAAGACTCACATTTAGTGATTGCTCATAGTCAAAGTAGAAAAGTGGATCGTTGTTTTGACAATTACACGTTCACTTGTTTTATGCAATGTAAATTGTTAAATGGACCTTACAAAAGTCCCTCAAGTTTTCTGGGATTTTTTTGTTTTTATTTACTTGTGACAAAATAACTCTGAGTCCAATTAAATGTGCTTACTTTTGCAGTTGAGAGTGGTGAGCCTAGGTTTTCTTTAAAAATCATGTTTGAATCTTTTTCTGAAACATTTTATATAGTCTATAAGTATAGTTTTCACAATAAGTTTTTGTTTTCCTACAAGGTGGCAAAAAACCCAAACCTTTATTTTCAGTTGATTTTCTTGGCTGATGAACCGGCAAATTATATTATTGTCAAAAACTCATTAGGAATTCAGATTACTGGAATTATGACTCTCTTTAGTCCTTAAAGTCCTAACTGAATGTTTTAGAGAATATACAAGTGGCTAGAGGTAGTAAGTAGTTTTTGATGGGGGAAGCTTCTGTGTCAGTTTGTGGCACGAGGCTGCTTAGGGAGGCAGGGTCACGTTCTCCGGTCACCCCTGCTATTCCAGGGCCTCAGCAGGGGTTCGAGGCAGGGGTTAAATTGCTCCCTAAGCAAATGAAGAAAGTAGCTCTGTTTGTTTATCCGGGGTTAAAGATGATGCTTGTGGCTCAATAAAATGGATGAAAGCGATGTTCCCTCTGTTTTTTTCACCAGAATTGCTCCACATTTGCATGGCAGTACTAGCGACATAGAAGGTGTGATTTTTCCCACAGGCCAGCCCTTTTCTTGAGGTTCCCTCTGACTTTAAGGACACTGAGACAGTGGCGGGGGCTGTAATAGAGAAGACTGACTAGGCTCCCAATTAAATCAATTTACACAAAGTCTGCTAGCCTTGAAGAGGGTCAGCTAATTCTGGATTCAATAACATCCCATATCCACTGAGTCACCTGCAAAACCATATTTTCTCTTTAAAATGATCAAATTTGCATTTAAAGAATATTTTGGTTAAATTTGTTGCGTTATCTCAAAGACTTGGTTTTGAATAATGATCAGGTGTCTGCTAAGGGAAGTCTGAAGAAAGACATCCCTCTGTTAATCCAATGTGGAAGGAGTTAAGCAGATTAATGTCAAGTTTTGGAGAGACCATTTAATTCAACGCTTTCAGTTAGACAAACCCTCACAGGCCAGGATTAACTCCTGAAAAGAACTCAATTGAAAGCTGTCTGTTCAGGAGACAAGAAACACAGTCACAACTTTTTCCATCAAGGCAAATATCTTTTTTTTAAGCAAATGGATTAAGTTGGAATCCATAGCATGCTACCTTAGCATAACATACTAAAAATGATAGAGTCTAATATCTAAAAACCCAGGGATCTTTATATTTAGAATGCAGGTTTAGTCAAGGAATTCTCAGCAAATATTTACTCTTTGTTCCACAAAGCTACAACCAAACCAGTCAGAAGGTAGTCCTTTGTTTAATTTAATCATTGAAACATGGATTACAGGTATAACCATAAACACAATGTTTACAGGATATCTAAGATAACTGATTTTTGCCTTTCAAATCACTGCTACTTGTTATTTGACATGTCAATTTAAGCAACTATTTCTGGAAAAGAACATACTCACAGTGGATTATTTTGAAGCAGTCTTTCACAGTAGCAGTAGTAAACCCCTTACCATCTTTACTTCAGAAGGACTCAGTCTCTCTGGCATACTCTACGCCCAATTACCATACCCCCATATCCTTATTAACGGTGAGCTTTTTCATCAGGTGCTTCTTTTTAGCTGCTCTAAGATGACTTCATTGATTTGAATTTACTAAGCCCTGATGTATGTTGTATGAGATGGGAGCTGCCCTGATGCCTTTGGAGAATTCATTCTGCTGGACTTCATTCCTGGCTACCCTGAGAGTTTGTTGAGCACTTGCACTCTAGATGGGCCATTTGCAGGGTTTTTATGTTACAAATTATGACAGTGGTTATGGGTCCAAACTTAATTTTGGTTATAGAGGTCCTCCCATAGATAACACGGACTGTGCAGTTTGTGGTGACGGTCCTATAAGTGTTACGGTGTCCTCAATCTTGAAGGCCACACCTTGAGGTCTGCCAGAGGAAGCTTGCTGGTGTTGTTTTGTAGTTGTTCCCTGATATTTAGTGTTTACAAAATTTCTTTCATAATTGGCTGTCTTTGTAGACTGGCCTGTTGCAGTCCACGCTGTGGTAAGTGCTTGTGAGAAGTAATTACCAGCAGTGGACCACCTGAAAAAGACAAGGTACAGCTTGTGCCAATGTTTTTAACAGTAGGGACACCAGTTTGTATGGGTTGGTGACTTAGATACATACAGAACTCAACTTGCTGATTTTTTTTTGTTTTATCTTGCACATGCCTCACCTTCCTCTGTAAGATGGCTAGGTGAAAAACAAAGTGAGGTGTATACTTACTGGCAAGGGTAATAGTGTCTTCTCTCACGTAAAGGTGAAGAGTCAGAAAGGAATCTAAACCATTGCTGCAAAGCCTTCTCGATACTCAGAGAGATAGACAAAATCAGACAAGAGTTTCTCTCTTCTAAATGAGCTGCTTTCTGGGGCTGATAAATCACATCTATTGCTGTTCTGTCAGAGTGTGCTCCCTTTGTCTGGTCTCAATGGGCTTATAACAGGTAATTTTTGCCTTAAGATCGGGAAGTAGTTGACCAGCACAAAGGGAGTGTCCAAACAGGGATTGGCATGGTTGTTACCTCACTTGGGCCCTCTGGACTTTAGGATGCCAGAATAGTAATGCCAGGGGCTGTTAGCATGTGTAGCCCCACAGGGAAGCACGGCAGGGGTCTCAGAGTGAAAAAGGCTTCTTTGATGGCAGGACACAGCTCACACATTTCGTTCCTCTTCTCACATTATTTTGGGAGGCAATGACTTTAAACATAGAGTAGCAGGAAGGCACCACCAGAGCTGGACACACATTTATTTATTTGGAATTTTTTGAAGTGGAAAAAAAATAAAATAATAATATATATATATATAAATATTTCACTTCTGATAAATTTGGTCTAACACCATTTTTGGTTCAGTTTTTTCACCTTTTATTCACTTTCGCCCACTCAAGTGAAGAGACAAGTGTTGACCCCTTTTTTCAACTGGCACATCTGCATGTTGTGCAATGCTTGATGGGAGACTCCCTCAGGCTCATTGGCTTTGGTAGCTTTGGAATAGTGAGTGAAAGTCTGAAATGGTAAAATGAGGTTGAAATTGAAAGGGTCAAAGTGCATTAATTAGTACAATTTGGATCAGCAGCAAATGTTTTGAAGCAATTTGTGGATCTTTAAGGATGTAATGTGTTTGGATCAAATCTTTTTCTGGATTTTGATTATGGGGAACCTTGCAGCATACTGACTTGTTTGTTTAGTCAGGGGTCTGTCAGATCCTTAGGTTGTGTTGGTTGGATCTTGACATTGATTACATGATCAGAATAATAAGAACTGCATATGGCGATAATGTTCATTTAACCTCAGTTCATATAGTAGAATTGATCAACTGATATGAAGTTTCCTTTTTGTTAACAGAGTTAACAAAACACACACACACACACACACACACACACACACACACACACACACACACACACACACACACACACACACAAGTGTCTGCTGTTGGGATTGTCCAATCTGAGATAACAGGGGGTTAAAAGGCGGAAGATGGAAGAATAACAGCAGAGATTCTGAGAGTTACGCAACCTGAAGGAAGCTAAAGCCTAAAAACAAACACAGTGGTATCATCTCCACAACAGCAATGTGCTCTGACACTGATGTGTTGCTATCTTCTAAAAAGGAAGGAGGGGGGTCTTCATGACTTCAAATGACCTTGTTATCCCTGTTGGGATCAGACTAAGAATACTCTCCCTGTTAGCTTTCCCTGGTCATGTTTCATGTGGGGAGAAACCAAAGACCACAGAGTTTCCTTTTGGCTCAGATAAGTTCTTCAACTGGTTGGATGTGCAGGTGTTAGTGCTCTAATGTCAACAATTCCAATCTTTTATTTGTACTATCCAGCCTGAGACCTCATACATTTTAATGATCATCTGGTGTCTCCATAAGACGTAAGTTCAACAGACACAAATAAGTAAATACACATTGAAAATACCGTAACAATGTATTTAAAGTGGGCATTGGATGCTGTCAATGTAATGGTAAGGAGCCAAATTGTTTTGGTTGCTTCACCTTAATTACCAACCCTATTTTAGATATTATGTTTGTTTGACTTTGTTCTCCTTTATTTTGGACTCAATTATATTCCAATAAAATGTTTGTTGTACAAAGAGAGCTGGTATTTGATGTTTGGTTTTGGTGCCAGGGCTCAGAGAGGTTTAGTTTCAGGAAAGGTCATCATCATGTTTTGGTTTAATATTGCTACATTAAACAAATTTTATGTTAGATGTCAAATAACTTTTGAATTATGTTGATAGTTTTACAAGATCTTACATGTCCCTTACTATAAGCAAGTGTTGAGCGTGTGTAAACATAGTCTATGGTTTGCACAGAAGTTTAAATGGTCAACAAAATGTAACATTTTTGCTAATATTTTCACACCAGAATTTTATGATGAGCCAAACATTGCAATTCCTCTCATGTAAATAAAAATGTAATTTGTAAAACACAGTATTTGTTTTATTTGTGTATTAATTGACATTAACCCAACCACATTCTGTAAGATAGAAAGACGTTTATGCCTGACAGTTTCACTTTTGCTTGTCAAGAATTGACTGGCTCAGCTTTTAACTCAGGAACAATAATCATATGGCGAAGACTGATGTTCTGACATGCTAAGACCCTACTAGCATGTACCAATAGTGCGATGGTCTTCCACAGTCTCTGAAGACAGCGAGACAGTGATGGATTGCTGACCACATACAGCTTACTAACAAACAAGCTGACACTATGTAAACACTAAATTAATTATCTGTAATGTAGATTGCAGTTCTTAAAGAGGTTTGCTGAATGTTTAATTAATTCTTGTAGTTGATGAAGCTAACATTAGCATTTCTAGCAGGATTTCTACATCTGAGGATAAAGATTATTGATGGCCTGAACCGTTTTGGTAATTTGGGTAGAAGTGCTCTACAAACTGTCTTGTATAATCAGTAAATATTTGTACTTGTAAATATGAAGACGTTAACTAAAATCACTATTTCACACTAAAAAGTTAGTTATTCTTTGGCTAATTGGTTTATTGCTAACGATAATGTTTATTTAGTTACATGTAGCATTCTAGCTTTTTTTTTACAAGGAGAAAAGATCATTGTAAACAAATATTTCAATATTTCTTTTCTTCTAAGGTTGAGATATCAATTTTTATGACACAGCTGAAGTCAGGATGTGCCTTTTTAACATTGGGTCTTAAAGCAGGAGAGGCCAGCTACCAACCAACACTTTAATAAAAAAAATAATCATGTAATGATTTAATATATCTCATCTGTTAATCTCTAATAACAGAAAATAAGAAAAAGTTGTTTTTTTTGTCCAACACAATCAAGATGTATTGTCTGTGTAAGATTGAAATGGTGCATATTAGAGCTATGCAGATCAATATTGTTGTTGTAGATAATGAACATATTAAACTGATTGGAAAGTGAATACTAAAAGCATCTGTAATTCAAACAAAAAACATGATTGTAAGTTTTAAGTTAGACAGTTTTCAATATGTTTCAGCTCTATTTTTATTTTAAAGACATTTACACATTTAAGACAGGTTCCTGAAAACAAAAAGGCAAGTAATACAGCAAATTTTAATGTAAAGAGCGCTGTAAAAAAAAAGATTAGTAAACCTTTAAGAGATGGTTTATAAAGCATATATGAACATATATGAGCATATATGACAGAGATACGTGAACCTGATATTTGTTCATGTCAATATTTAGTTTGACGATACAGATCCGTCAGATACAACAGGGTACGATTTAAAAACAGTCTAATCCCCACAGCCATCAACACTCTAAACAATATGTAATCATGAACGAAAATGGATATTTGTACTTTTTCAGAAATGTGTGTTATATGTGTATTATATGTGTGAGTATGGTGTCTCCCTGCCTGTACAGCTGTGAAAATGAATGTCCATGCGGGGACAATAAAGTAACTAACTAGTTTGTAAACTGTCTATTGATAATATTTGGATAGCAACTATAAAGTTGGAAGTGCAGATTATAATGAAACCTTGTTCATACTTGTTAAAGCATCTGTAAACATGTTTTAGATAGTTCACAATAATACTTTATCAATGTTTAATAACTGGTTTGTCATTATTTTTCTGATTATTTTGAAGTATTGTAAATTAATGTTGATAATACTTTGTAAATGATTCATAAAAATTGTGTAGCACATCTATGCACATGATTAGCCATTAACCATTTTAAAGTTGAAACGAGATATTATAATCTTCAGTTCCAATATCCATACACATAATATTAAATGACGCTTTACAAATGCATTACTAGCTATGAATGAATATATGGTCCATGTATCTCTGTCATGTTAATAGATGTTTTATAAACCATCTCTCAAAGGATTACTAATCATTTGGTAATCATTACCAAACACTTTATATCGTATATAAATGTTATAATGTGTGAAACAATAAACTGTTGACATAACATCATTTATATTATTACAAATAATTAGCAAACATTATTAACTATCATTTCATGCTTTGTTAACAGTAAAATAACTAGTAACTTAAGTTTAACTAGGTATCAATGTACCCTTTATTGATGACGGTAATCATAAAGTTTAACTAATAATTTTTCTAAGGATCATAAGTGTACAATAATTACTATTTAATGTATTGATTGCCTGTACATTTATGATTTAATTTCATGTAAGTATGACATAAGGTTAAAATTATGCATGGTCATGGCAGCAGGTAATATGGGCACAAATGTGTAAACATCATAATCCTAAAACATAAAGATAAGCTTCAACACATTAGTCCTTTTCCCCTTCACAGCATAGGAGCTTTTGGTTAAGAAACGAACAGCGGAAGCTTTTTGGATTATAGGTGTCTTTCCTCTGCTTCATAAAAGGATTCAAAGCAAGCATGTACCAAACAAAAGTTTAATATCAGTATTTTAATGTACATTTATTATACATTTTAAATAAATATTCCATCCTTAAATTTATTTTTCACATCCTCAAATAAAAATATAGTTTTATATATATTTATATAAAAACAGACATTCAGGGGGCAACAAGAACACAAAAGGGAGAGGGGTAGTTTGCGTCAGGGGGTTCCTTACACATCAATGCATTTTGTACACATTAACATTACAGTCAGAACAGGAAACCTGTGATTATCAAATGTAGCTGCCACATTGTTCCATTCGACGCTATTAAAGTTCTGTTTGCTTCAACTGTGAGAGAAAGAAACAGAGTGACCACAGTCAGGATGAAGCATCGAGCAGAAGCTTTCACACTGCAGTGTTACCACCATATGCAACGTTTACTGACACCCAGCGCTTTCAAACACAGTGTGTGACAGTTTGTGTCCCTAAACGCAGCGTTCCCTGGCAGGGCGGTCAATCAGGGCCCTTCAAGTCTCCTTGAGCAGCAGGCGAGAGTCCAAAAAATGACTCTACTGGTAAAAAAAAAAGGAAACTAAACACAAAGTACTCTACAGAGATGTCCTTGATAAGTCAGACAACCAGTTATGTGCATCTAAGAACAAACGTTTTTCTCTCTCTTTCTTTTTTACACAGGTCAGTACTAAGTCTGGAGTACGAAAATAGATTTCTCATGTATTTTTGTCTATTTACAACTTTTTTAAGAAAAATAGAAAACAAACTACACATTAGGATATAGTAATGCTCAGTATAAAACATGTCTCTAAAAGATCTTGCAGAGCAGAGGAGATTATCTGCTGCTGGTAATTCAGTCAGTTTGTCAATTTCTCCTCCTTTTATCTCTGTCTTTTCTTTATTCCTTCCCCTCTTCAGCGCTCTGATGAGTACCGCGTACGTTTAGTCCTTTGACTGAAGGGATAGTGGATGAAGTCGAAAGGGTGGTGGTGGCTCGAGTGTGCAGGCGGCTGCCCCCTAGGCAGCCTCTTCATGAAATGGACCTCCCGCTGGTGCTGGCGTGTCCGCGAGCCTTTCCGTGGTCGCCCACGACGTGTAAAGGCCATGTACCAGCTTTCATAGCGAGCGTTCCTCAAAGCTGTGTAGTTGTTCTCCAGAACAATCTCAGTGAAAATACAGTCACGGCCTTGTCCGTTTTTCTACAAAAACACAAACATAGAAAAACGTTAATAAGCAGGTTCAGAGAAGATTCCTCAATGAAGGTTTACAGATGGGAAGTATCAGATGTACTGTAAAAAAGGCCTTCCTATTCAGCCTGTTCCCTGCATGCACACACACACTCACATACAAAGCCCTCCCCTCATACATGTAGCATATGCTACAGTCATTACAGATCAGAGAGAGGGGGATGACAGTAAGCGATGACTCTTCTCCCCCTTCAGAAAACATCCAGCAGCCCTTGTGGGTCAGTAGCTGCAGGACAGCTCCTATTGCCATGAAGCCTTAATCAGCCCCCAAATTTCACTCAACTGGGGTTTAAACTGGTTGCATTACTGGTGTGGCTAAATGTGTCCTAGAAAATCTGCTTGTATTGTATACCAATCAATATGACTTCAAATAAATCTCAGCGGCCCTTCTCTGGGTTCAGTTAGACCTCCATTAGATCAGGCTTTTGACCTTAGACCAAGGTGCAGCTCTTGGAAGAGAAAATAAACAAAACGGTGGTTGAAGTATGATCTCTAGTTAGAGATATTATTGAGTGAAAAATGTTTTACAAATTCCCTCGTTGACAAAATGTACAGTAAGGTCAGCTGACGTAGAATTCACTGGCATGGACACACAGTGCTAACCTACTGTAACAAGTTTCCACCTTATTGGACAAAATAGTGTGTTAAAAATAGTCATGTGCTTACATACACCCAAAAGACACACTCTATGTATTCTGTCTCTCTTTAACTCACACACACACACACACACACACACTCACACATACACACATTGGGGCCAGTGCAGGCTGTGACTGGGCTGGTAGCTCATGGCAGATGGTGTACGAGGCAGGGTGCTGGGTGGGTTTTTGTGTGTGTTTGGGGGTGGGGGGGATGCAGAGAGGATGAGAGGATGGCAGCTATGTTTATTAGCCGTCACAGTAAGACAGGGACAATGAGATCGCCTGAAACACACACCAAGAACCTCAGATAACACCAACCAAGAACCAAGAACCCTGGCCCTAATCCTTACACTGTATAACTCGCAATATGAAGATTACATAAACTAAGCCATCATTTAACTAGCATTAGTCTCCATCAGCCTCTAAAAACTCTGTGCCCATATCACTTCCACTTCACAGATTTATTCAGTGCTTTCAACTTCTGGAACTTCTTTAGATGGTTTGCAAAATTGAAGTCCACAAAACAAATGCTATATCCCTCTCTAAATCCTCTTACTGTGCTGCTACAACTGTTGACATTTTGACCCCAGCTACCATAAGCTAGCCAACCTTTTGCCTCTGCTCCTGTTGTCTGAGGTCAACTTTTACCCTTACCTTGCCAATGAGCTTCCCTCTCTTGTTCATGCAGATGTAGAAGCCCGTCTCTGCTCCCTTGATGCGCACTCGGCTCCCAAATGTGTCTGTTTCCACAATGAGTTTGGCTAAAAGAATAAAAAAAGTAAAATTAGCAACAGCTCAGAATAGCGTGGTTGGAGAAGGATTGATGTTTTGTGACTATTTAATTTTTTTTTTGGAGAAATGATTCATCAGTGAACAGGAATAAACCAAAAAAAACAACAAAAACATTCTATTGTGCAATTATATTCTCTTTTCTCTGTTTCATTCATACACATGCACACACAGACACAGACACAGACACACACACACACACACACACACACACACACACACACGGCCATACAAAAAAACCTGTGGGACCATTCTTGGGGATTTATGCAAGCTGAGATTCTTGCAAAATGATAAAACCACGTGTTTTTTGGTTCCTTGAAAGCTAAAGAGGGGATCCTGGCAAGTCCATCAGAAATTCCTTTTCAAATAAATCTGCACTGACCTCATATATAAAGCTTTACATGTATCTATCCTGACTTGCACTGAAAGACAGGAAATATGGACAGTTTACAGTGCATGATTTTATAGAACTTTAAACTTTTTTTGTTGCTTTTCAACAAGATAAAGACAATTATGCAGAATATTGTTATGTACTGACAGATAGCATACTGTATATATTCAGGTCCTATTCAGTCATCTGCAAATATGTGTTTGTACTGCATGAAACATATATGTATGCAGTCTATCTGATTTTCTGACGGATATGAACCAGAATATTAATGCCAATAAGAGATATTATTACTGAACTAGTTACTTGGCAATAGTCCAATCAGGAGTTTGAGTGGGTCAGATTTAGCAGTTTTAACTAAGCTAATTGAGGGACAGAGTTTGGTTCATAGCAGAAACATGCATGGAGTTCCTCTGACAAGTTAGCTCTCAAAATATCTTAAGGTGGCCTGAAGAGCTGGTGCTCTTTTCATAAGAATGCATATAATTACATCCTGCAAAAATGACCTTTGAAACCTCCGTATAGACAGCAACAACAACCACACTGTGACCAATTGGTATTAGATGGATGAGTGGATGTTCTCATTATTTTTTTCTTCAGTTATAAATATTCTTAACTACATAAACGAAAGGTAGGGTAGGGGGCTTCAAGGTTCAACTTGACCCATTTGGTTTTGAAGCTGGATGAAGTAGGGGGCTAAGCTTGGGGTGGAGGTGGGAGAAGGAGCTATGCAGGAAATGTTTGGAAGGTAGAAGTAAGATTGCTTCTAATGGTTCTTCCAGACCTGCCAGATCTCTGGAGGATCACCTCTAGCACCATCTACAATCCACTGGACAGTTTCCCCTCCAGAATTACAGAGTGGGATTACAAAATAGAGCGCAACATAGAAACCATCTCCCCCAGTCAGCTGTTGGGGTGAGGAATACATCTTGAAATTGTGTTTTACTTCTGATATTCCTTCTGAAAACGTGCTTTGTGCATTTGGAATACCTTCTCCTATTCTATTCCATCGTGAACTGCTATTTATGAAAAAGATCAACTTTTTCAATTAATTGTTTGAGTTATATATATATATATATATATATATATATATATATATATATATATATATATATATATATATATATATATATATATATATACACATACATCAACGTTTTACTCTATAAATGGTATCTGTCCTTGGCTGTCAGTTTAATTACATTAGATACTGGCCTGGAACAAAAAAAAGAGGGAAAAAATCAAAAAAGCCCAACAACGCAAAGATAAGTTTAAAAAAAACGTATATATAATTGTTGAACTTCTTGTTTTTGTTTTTTTTCTCATAGGAATAGTACAATTAAACACATTTACTCCCTAAAAATTATAATAAAAAAAAATGTTTTAATCAGAGCAGGAAACCCTGAATTTCTCAAACGCTGGCTGGACAAAGGAGGGAACTAAAATAAGGTTGTTCAGGTAATAGTGCTCCATTGACATTTTAATTAAATGAAGTCATCAGAAATTTAGTATACATTGGTGCAGATGAAAACATCTATTATGATGAAATGTGTATCACACAGTTCGTTTCTTAATTTGACTTACCGTGCACATCTCCATCGTCAGCCATGGCGTTGATCTTCTTGTTGGGCAGGACCTGCACGTGCTTGCCGCTGGTCCGGCTGTACAGCTGGTAGATCCGGATCAACCTGCGGCTCACGCGGTCCGTCACTTTGCTCTGCTCGCTTACATGCTGCGTGAAATTAGGCGGGGACTGATTGGTTACCTGTCAAAAATTAAATGTCATCACAATCATCATTATACATTCGTCCTATTAAAGTATTTCGTGTTTTTATGTCACTAAATTCCTACGGAGCAAAAGGGAGATAAAATAAGGCTGAAGTAGTGAGAGTAAGGCCAATTGCGTGTTTTCTGGTCACGGTAGGAAATGGTTTAAACACTTAAACACAGTGGGAAAAGATATCCCCACGCAACAACAGCTTGTTGTTGTTTTTTCCCAGAGCGACAAGTGTAACAAGTTCCAGGAGAGCTGCTGCCAAATGAAATTAACAGCTTCCAAAAAAGACGCACGGCGTGATTACAGGTTGTGCGCACATGGAGAATGTGCCGCATCGCACAGGGGAAAAAAAGTCTTTGAACGAAAATATTTCACCACGAAATTATTATTTTCTTTTTTTTAATTTACAGTACATATGCTCAAAAATAAATATAAAGTTTAGGGTTTTCTTGTTTTCGATCTATTGATCCTCCGCGTTCGCTGTGATGGAATGGCTGCTGCTATAACGGAAACATTGGCCCTGCTTACAGTGAACCCCACGACATTTTTCACAAGACTCGCAAGCATTTCCCTCTGCCCCGTCTGTGCCCGCGCGCCCTGTGCCAGGGCCGGTGTGTTCATCAGCAACCTGCCAGCAGGCTGCGCGCCCCGCTACCCGGCACACCGTGTGTGCAATCTGATATCGTTGTATCACAGAATGTTGACGATCCATCACCTTTCCTCGTCACACCGCTATTGTGCACTGTACAGAAACTTAAACTGCGCTGTGTTTAAAAGATTTCTGAAGCTATAATCATTACTTCCGCGCTCTGTTTAAAAAAACGTCTAAACAAGTTTAAAATAAGTGTATGAAAGTGGTGACATACCTGAGCATAGTAACAAACTGCAAGTAAGTGAAGAAACCTGCGAAGAAGAAGAAAACGTGTTAAGTTTAATCGGAGCTGTGTAAAGGAGCATCAGCAGTGGGTAAAAAGTGAGCGGTGAGTGGGTAATAAACTTACAGATAGCTACGTCTGGATGGAATGAGTGGCATGATGAAATGAGGTTACAGGTTTTCCCAGGTTTTTCCAGAGAAATTATCTCGTTTAAAATCTAACAGTCAAGTCCAAAGATTTCGCCGAAAAGGAATCAGTGATACTGACAGAGATGATCATGCATGTCCCATGGACATATTCTCCGTCACCGTGGAAGCTCCTGCTCGGCTGAAATAGCTTATTAAATGATTAATGATAAACTCCTATTAAATATCCTAAGCCTGACACGTTGTTTCTGTCAGACAGCAACGCAGAGTCTAAGTGCACTTGCAGAAGCGGATCTGGGCGATGAAGTTTTGGGAGAAGCGCTGCAGGTTATTTTTCTTGTATTTTTCGTCCGTGCTGTCAGACTATTCCTCCAGGTTTGTAATCCCTATGGTGCTCTGCGGCCTTCAGGTGTGTGTGATCTCGTGCTGGTATGGGCTCCTCAGTGGTCTCACAGTGACTCGTTGCTGCTGTTGCTCCGCTCGCTTGTGTCAGGACTGCAGACAGGACGCTCCTTCTCTCCTCTCTGCTCCCATCCCACTCCGTTGCCTTGTCAAGCCTCTTGCTCGGCGCTAACACACCCCCGGTTAAAATGGCAGGCTGATCTCCAAAGAACAAGCCCCCTTTTCCAACAGAACAAAAGCGGACAGCCCCCCCCCCCGATTTAAAACATCTCTTTACCTGAGGAGCGGTACACATGGGATAGGGGGAGAAAGGGGCGAGGAGGAGCTTGGGCTGCCAGGACTGCCACTAGAAGACTGAGGGGGGGAAACAAAAATACAAAATAAGTGCATCTGAATATGATGATACTCATTTAGGGGTTCATTGTATTACTTGATGAAACCTGCTGACACCACAGACCCTCATTTGCGTCCCTCTTTTCCTCTAACACACCAGTTTTGGGGACACACTGTGAGCGAAGCTAAAGCTGCTCAGCTTTGTGTATTGAGAACGCAAAGTGTGAGACATATTAAAAGGATTACAGGCGATTAGCGTTTTTAAACTCCCCCTCCCTTCATTTGATACAGAGAGGTTCGTCTTCTACTTTTCTAGAAGAGGTAACTCATCTGCAGCGACAAAGAGGCTTTTAAAGATTTAAATATTTCTGCAAAGCTGCAGAAGACAGTGAAACCTCGGGCCATAAAGACGAACATGACGCGTTCACACCTTACAGCTCGGAGAAGGACATTAATTAGTCCCATTTATTTTTTGACATAAGTGATGCTCCACATTAATTATCTGCAAAGTGCGCCCTTTAATTATTAAATCTCTCACTTGACTCGCCATTATCAGTGGGACTTTGTTGACTGATGTGGCCATTAATTAGACAGCGTGGTATCGGCCACAGCAGGGACACAGAAACTCAACGCAGTCTGATGAGTAAACATAATTTAAAGTGTCATTACATTAGTTTGATGGGCTTGAAATGGCCCATCAATATGTCTGTTTGTAGTGTAAAATGAGGTAATTCTGCGGAATTAACGCTACCCAAAATGGGAAAGTGTACTTTCAGTGCAAAACATAAGGTTGGTTGATTTTTGTTAATCATAATTTTGTGCAGAGAAGACATACAAGTGCCACATCCAGACTGTTTAACTGACACCTCGAACAGCCCACTGCCTCCTTGCACGCAAAGAAGGTGGATCCACTGTCAGCCTGTCATACAGTTTTAAGCCACCAGTGGGCGCTCCAGAGGATATGGCTAGGTGTAGCTTGAATCAGTTGCCCCCAGTGTCCTTGGTGGTGCAATAATGTTGACCCTTTTAATGACATAGTAGAACTGTCAATGTGTCAGTATCAGAGTAGATGCACCTATACTGCGCTATGCTCCACTGACAGGCTGTGTGTTGACATGGTTAGTTTTTCTGAATCATTCCCTTCCTCCTTTCCTCCCATTAGCATCTTCTCTTCTATGTGTGTGTTTGGAATAGTGTGCATGTGTTTGTGTGTATCTTTGAGTACACAAGTTTAACAAGTAACCTTCATTTGTGACATATAAGACACATAAGATTTGTGTTTTTATCAAAAGCTGTATTTAAAGCTATTGTTGTGTGTGTGTGATTAACGGCAGGTAGCTGCCACTTTGTACCCTGGCTCAGGGCCTGGCTGCCCTCCCCTTAACCCCAGGAGCTCTGCATCCATCAGCAGCCCTGTGGGGGGCAAACACCCCTCCCCCCTCTGCCGCTTCTCTCCCTCTGTCTTCTGTGCTCTGTACCTTCACTCATGACGAGAGCTAAACCAGTGGGTTAAATAATAAAAGATTTTAAAAAATTACATTTGATAACGTTCATGTTAAAAGGCAGTAACTATATTCTCAGAATAACATTCTTCTACAAAACATCCCATAAAGGTATTTGGACCATCACAGGATGCTTCTATGCCCCAATCAAATGAAGATTCATTGACCTTATTATGTATTGCTCATACACATAAGGTGACATCTACAAAAGGAATCAACTGCATCATCCCTCTTCAGATGCCTGTCTTTTTTATGTTGCAAAATCCCTAAAACACACCTAAAACTTATTTTCAGTCATATGTAAACTATTTCTTAAATAAAATCTGTTTCAAATAAAGATGTACTTAGTATTCTATTCAATATCATCCTCCTTTTCCCTCCTTCAGTTGATTACCTTGGTTACACCTCTCGCTCCCTCTTTTATTCCTGCTCTGCATTCCAATGTGCAGCCATCTGCCACCTCCTGCCCTCCCTCTGCTCTACCTTCTCCCTTCATCATTTTCCCTTCACTTGTCTTTATGTAAAATAATTTGGCATTAAATGTCAAGGTCTTGGCTGAATTCATGTGACTTGTCATTCACATTGTCAAAACATTCAATAATTTCTACTACAAGGCCTTTCATGAGATGCTCTATCTGGATGCATAACATTGCCTGTGTTTTAATAGCAGAAGTCCACACAAGTTTTATATGCAAAACATTTTTTTAAAGTCCTTCTGTTGGCCTACATAGCTGCTTACCCTCATGCCTATCAAAAAAAAAAGCTCTTAATGTCCTATTTCCCCTCCAAACCAAAAAACTCACATAATGCAGGTTTTGGGATCTCAAAGCTGGGCATGACGTCACACCCGAGTTGAACATTTTCCAGTTGCAAGTCGGAAAAGCAATATCGACACCTCCACCTCCTTTTTTGTTCGATAATAAGAGCTGACAACGACACATCTGATAGCTTGTTCGCAAAAATAAAATGACAACATGCTGACAGATGGAACTGATTCATTAAATCATACAAAAAAATGAAACATAAAAAGTATATTTATAGCTTTAACTTTACAGTTGATGTACGTAGCAGCCATGTTGGATTTTAACTTTTAACTCGGGCTACTAAATTTTCTCAGAGTTTCTAAATACATTACAATAATCCAAATAATAGACAGAGCTTAACCAGAAGTCTCAAGTAACTATGTGGTCCTCCAGTCACTTTCTCAGCCTCACAGACATAAGGCCTTCAAGTACCTTCAACTGTTTATCCATATGGATCAAGAGAGAAAGAGAGGGAGACTGGCATCCATGAACCTTGAGATATTTCCAGTTTGAAATCAAGGGCGTCTTTGATTGCCCTTTTGGGGTTGACCAAATACACCCTCTTTCAAGGAACACATGCTTGTAATACCCATTCCATATGACCACTTAAATCCAGTACAGAGGCAGCAGCAGCCCTGTTTGCCTCATATTGGCTGTAGGAATCTGTTAACACTAAGTCTCTGTCGTGTTTGCAGGCAATCATTCTGTAGAAATTTTCTATCATCCACCATCATATAGTAAGCAGTAGCATAAAAATAGATGCAAGATTTGATTAGGCAAATCAATGTGCTCATGTGATCAGTGCCATGAATCCTTGTTCATCATTCATACACTCCCTCTGCCTATATTATTCTTGTCACTTACTCTTTATTTCATACCAAAACACTCTGACCTCCTGTTACCCTTTTCCTGATGGTTTCTCCACCAGACCTGTGACACCCACTCACTCACCTGCTTCTCTGATTATGCTCGACCAATTCAACACAGAAGTATACGTTAAACTTAAGTTATATTTAGGCTTGGTGCCCAGACTACTTTGGCATTTTGCAGCCCCTAAAACTGTGACTTTTAAAAAAGTTGATGACCCTTAAAAGTTTCAAAACTCCAGGGCCAGTTTCATTGTGTACATACAGCAACATAAACTTTTGTGATTGATGACCAAAAACTCAATGGCACACAATGACTACGCTGGTGCGGTTAAGCCAGTCGTCTGGGTGCAGGATTCATTTGTCACCTTTCAACACATGGTCCTCACCTGGTGGGTCCTGGAGCTGTTTTCAGTTGGTCTCGAATGTGTACCTGGAGCTGGAGGAAAAATAATGTCAAAAAGTCAATGATAGCCTATTTTTTTAGCAAGTTTATTTAATTCAGTTTTTGTTCTATCAAGCTTCGTACCATTTGATAGATAGGTAGATAAACAGACTCTTTATTGTCCATATCGCACAATGTCCATTGTCCATATTGCACAATTTTTCTATAAATCTGATTGATTAAAAAAAAGGGGGTTGCAATTTCTCATAAAGGTGGGTCTTGAGACTCGACTGGTTGAGAACCAATGTTTCTTTTCTGTCTAGTCATAAATCAGACAGTGTCATTGTTTGAAACAAAGCAGGTGAGATGACAGATGACTCGGTGATACATGTTTGAGCAGGAAAAAAAAGACTCGATTCTCACTGGTGCAGGTTATAGTGATTCAGACTTCTGCATTGTCTGGTATGGTATCCTTTTTTATGTTTGTTCCACAACAGTGAATAAGGTTGTTCATTAAGTCACTGACTATGTTAAACATTGTGCCACCAGAGGTTAGCACTATCACAACAGTTAACACCATGTCATTTACTTGGTTCATCAGCGTTGATTTGCTGTGGACCGGTCTTATGGACCACATAAGACACTTGTGCAATGTCAGACTATGCTATATATAACTGCAATAAGTGAAATTGTCAGACACTGATTATGCTTAACCATTAACAGGTTTTTTTTGGAAATCATCTGGTCTTGTTTTCCCTTTTTCTTTTACTAGTGAGCAATCACTGTTGCTATGACATAAATGTCACCTCTGTGGGAACATTAGGGGATTCTTTTATTGATCTTATTTTACATTTAAAAGAGTGATTTTGGTCTTTAATGTCAAAGGAAAGGACTTTTAGACAGCAAGATGAAGTGTTGAAATTGTTGCATATAGCCTTCCTTTAAATGATAGAGAATTGTTTTGGGTGGGGCTTTTCAGGTGGTTATACTACTTCTATCTCTGCTGCCTCTGTCTCCAGTAGTACATTTCTTAGTGTCAGAACTGTGGCCTCAAACTTTCGCTCAAGGGTTTATAATGCTCTTCCAGTCTGTTAGTGTCATCCAGTTTAAGATGTAAAGGTCGAGGACCACCACAGTGACTCTCTGAGACACATACTCCTCTAATTACACACCCAGACCTGCACACTGGCCTCAAATGGAAGCTGTCCTTTGACATACACAAGCCTGGACTCTGACCTGGTGGCACAGGGTCATGTTGACCCAGAGGTCAGTTAAGACTTCATACAGAGAGCCTCATGTGCTTCATGATTTGAGCTGTCCTTTGTGAGTGATGTAGATGACCTCAGAGACTGTTGTCCGTGTTTCTGCGTCACTCACACAGACAAATAGTGTTAGACCAACACATACTGTAGATGGGTCTGAAGTGTAAGAGCAATGGAACGCAGCCTTGAGCAGCTGGACTCGCAGGTTCACAAGATCATCGGAGAACTACAAGATCACTAGAGAATAAAGAGTATAGCAAGCAAACAATGTCCTGGCTTTGTCTTTCTGAGGTTAATTTTTTGGTTAATTTGGTGTCTGTTTGGACGTAATGTTGATAGTGTGATATTCAAGATCAGAGTAATCCAGAGCATCCCATGATTGTATAGATTGACTTTTAATTTTAGGGCCTATAAAACAGGAGTGAACAACATATTTGGCATTGTGCCTAAATCAGGTTCGATTCTTTACATTGTATTTTACTTTGGACTTGATGTTTGAAGTGTTCCCTTGTCTGACTTCCTCTCTAGGTCAATCTGCTCTGTTCAGCTTGACTCATGCTTGCTGCGGGCTCCGTCGAAGCTCGACTTGGAGTATGTTTACTGTACATCTTAGCAAAGCAAAGTTGTGCTTCTGGCACCCAATGAAGGTGGACCATGAGGCTTTGGGGTACATGACGCAAGCAAAATGTAACGCACATGGAGCATGTAAAATCTGCCAGTACTGACTCCTTTTTAAGTCTTTGTTATGTTTGTCTTCCCTCCTCTTCTCTACGTGTGCAGCAAAGACCTCTACAGGAACCACATTTGTCAATCGTGACATTACATCTGTCTTTCTTCATGAAAGACTAAAAAAATATTATTGACAGAAAAAACACACTTGGACTTAAATCAGTGTTATAATACTATAGTAAGTTTGACAACAGTTCTGTTGGGTATTTCAATTTCAGCCATTCAGGAGGTGAAGCTCTAAATGTTTTGGCTTCATTTTCAGAGGAATGTTGAATACTTCTTCTATACAGCTTTATCAGATTGTTGTAACAATTTTTGGGCATTGTCATGTTTCTCTGTGTTAACTTCAGCCCTCTGGATGTAGCTGTGCTGCTTTTCACATCCTTAACGCACATACATACACACACTCACTCACTCACTCACTCACACACACACACACACACACACACACACACACACACACACACACACACACACAGAGGTAAGGCAGTAAAAATACCTGGCAACCTGCCGTTGGTGAGAATCAGCCAGAGTAAGTGAATGTCTGAGAACATTGAAGTGAGCAAACTATAGGCACATGCACACATGCATTCACAATCAAACACATACGTACAGTACATATACAAGTACATGCATGGGAACAAATGAAAGACACACGTGTAATCCATTTTGTTTTATACTACTCTTTTAAATGTACACATGGGCAGGGAAACACTTACATAATTTCTGTGCAATCACACAGAGAGAAATAATCAACCATTGTATCTGCACAGTCGGTTGTGGATATGTTGGTAGAGTTAGTCTTCTCTCTACCGGTGGGTTGGGGGTTCGATCCCTAGCTCCTGCAGCTACTTGTCCGATGTGTCCTTGGGCAACACACTTAACCCCAAGTTGCTCCCGCTGCTTCGACAGCGGCATATGAATGTGATGAGTTACTTTTGATTATCAATTTACACGGCAAACTCTGCCATCAGTAAGTGAATGGGTGTGAATGGTTAGGTGTGAAAGTGTAAAAGTGCTTTAAATAGTCAGAACACTAGAAAAGCACAACACAAGCTCAGGTCTATTTACCACAACATATATTTAATTGTCATATTAAATAAATTCATGTAATATAAACACATGCTCAAATAATTGAACACATGGCATGTACTGCTCAGCACACCCATCGCCCCCTCACACACTCTTTAAGGCATATAAGCAAAGTGGTAATGTAGATGAGTCTTAACCAGCGTGAGAAAAGGTTCCCTCAGTTGGCGAGTCTAGCAGCGTGGGTTTATGGCGGAAGGTGCTTAGTTCACACTGATGGAGTCATGATGTGAGGAGTGTGTGTGTGTGTGTGCATGTGTGTTTGCTGGTTAAGGTTTATCTTAAAAGTTTATATCCTAAGCCCACCTCAATTTCCCACAGCTAACATGTGTGTGTAGATTTTTTTTTAAAGTAAGGGATGGAGATTTTTTTGTTTCTAATCAATATACAGTGAATCTAATTGACAACTACTGTACATACCCTTGTTCCAAGAAAAGTGGGGAGAATTTTCGAACCAGGAAAAGTGGATTTTATTACTAAATGCAAACAAATTTTACTTGGACTGCACGAGACAGTTATCCTTCATATAGATGTTTATTTGAATGAACAGTGTCCTTATTTGCTTTTTAGTATTGTATCTCTTGTAAAGCCTTCTATGGCATCTTGTCATGACAATGACATTAGTTAGCAAAACCGGGAGGCTGCAGTCTTCAAATTCCTGAAAGGACAACCACCAAATGGGCCTTATGTAGAGTGGAGCAGCATGTGTAACATCTCTGACAGACGTGCCGCAAAACACACACACACACACACATCATTCCAAGGGGGTCTTAAAATTAATACTTAAGATGAAAATGAACATTTTCAGGTATGTCAAGCAATACACATTTTTCTTATAATTTTAAACGTTTAAAATGTAATGACAAAGTAAAAGTCATAATTTGTAATGTGTATACGAATGCTCAATAATGATTCTTCTAGGTGATTTTGTACCATGTCTTTAAACTACAAATGGGGAGAAAAAGCAGGGGCAGCTTTTTGCCGTTTACTCCGATCAGAAACCAACTTCTGTGTATAGAAAACTTTTGGTATCAGTGTTAATGTTGAAAAATTCTTAGCCCCATCAAGAGGCAGGTTAGGGTTAAGTGTAATGAATGAGAGAACAAGAGGGAGGGAGTGATCAGGCAGCAAGCAACAGGGGAAATAAATTGAAAAAGCAGAGAGTAATACAGGGTCTTAGAGGAATTTTTCGAAGGGGGGGAAGAAAAAACTGACTGGTGGAAAAGGGAGACGCGGCAAAGTGTTCAGAGCTGTTGTGTTTCTTTCAGTCCCCCTCTTCAAAGGGACACGGGCCCTGATGGCTTTACCATACGCTACTCTGGGGTTAGAGCTGGAGCATGGCGCTTCACAGTACCTGCACAACTAGAGCTGCATTGAGAGGGGTTCATGAAGGCCCGACTGTAGCTTAAAACGCAGATGAACCTGTAGAGAAAAAGAATGCAGATGAGCTGCTTGCTAATGACATTAAGATTACTGCTGTGCTGGATTGAATGTTTGAAAATTGTCCAGTTATGAGAAACTGCAGCCATAAAGCATTGCAAGGATTTAGCAATCTGATTACCTATTCCTGGAGTAATTGGCTGCTTTGGGTTTTTTTCACAGTTAACACAATATTTTAAGTGGTAAAAAATTTCACCGGTTCATTTTCAAATGTATATTGCTTAATTTACTGTTCATGGAATTTTGTCTCCGAGGTAGTTAGCATGTATGTGTATTTACAAATGTTTTTAAGTTTGAAGTAAATGTTTTACCTGTAAACAGTATTGGGATTAACAGGTTGCAAAGTAAAACGTTGTTAATGTAACACCGCTAGTATTTGTGGTCACTAATGAGGAATCTAATTACCCTCCAGATTCAATGAAATTATTACAAATACTGACATTAAAAACCACCTGTTACTCGTTATTTTATGTAAATCAGTTTACAAAAACATAAGATTAAAGTGTATTGACATTAATTCAGTGGGTGAGCTTTCGTTAACGTGAGCTCATAAGCATCCTAGGGGAAAGAATGTTGCAATAAACAAACGGGCAGGTGATCATTAACGCATATGGTTTCTGTCTTGCATACCAACATTGTTTTCCCCTGTTCAGGTTTGTAGTCTACTGTATGTACAGGAATGACAGAACAAAGCGCTAAGCTAAACAACACAGTTCTAAATCAGCTTTCAGAGAGCCCAATGCTGCAGACACCCGAGACCCAGGTGCAGCTCACGTTAGCATCGGCAGACCAAAAAGGAGACACGACAGACAGCCAGCTCTACATGCTGGACGAGAATACTCATAGACAGGTATGTTGCTGTTGTTGGCAACGTTTATGATATCAGCAGTTGAGTCTGTTGGCTTTTGGAAAAAAACCCCTCCAAATTTAAAATGACTACAGTTTTATTTGAAATGTGCAATGTAAATGTTAATGTTAACATAAGGATCGAAGCAAAAAAGTAATACTTTTTACTTCTAGTACTTTTCCAAGTAACTAGTTACTTTTATAATTTAGCAACTTAGTATCTCTTTTTGATAGTAGTAACTGTAGCTGTGACCAGTAACTCATTTTTAGGTACTTGCACTGCCTGTAACACAAAAGTGGAAGATTCCTTAATGTAGTAGTAGTAGTTTGACTACAACAGACAATCGATTTGCAAACTGTAAGCTTTTTTTTGTTAATTTCGGCAGCAAAACTTGTATTTGTATCATGAAAACAGTGGTTTCCTCTTAAATAATGTGTCAACTTTGACCTCATGTCTTAGAAGTCATAGTTTACTGTGTGACATTGATGGAGCTTTCTTGAAGGTTTGTGACTCGTTTCGTCCCTTCAGCTCATGTTTCTGTCATGCTGACAGACACAAAAAGACATGAGACATTCAGATTGCCTCAATGCATCCATGACTGTAGATGAGTAATTGCTGGACACTTGAGGAACATCTAGTCGTTCAAGCTCAGAAAAAAATAAGCTCCATTACTCAGCTACTGGTGAGTAATTTTATATTTCAAATAGAATGGCTAAATTTTCCTATGCATACATTAGCCAGACTCATTCCTGCCGGCCCCCAATTCGAAATATTTTTTATGTGAAGTTACGGAGAGCCTGTGCTTAATCGCAGCAGGTAATTTTCATCGAAAATTCTGTGACAGCCAGCAGGCGATGCTGATGATGATGCCCAAAATGCAAGACTAAATGTTAATTTTAGTTAATATATTGATTGAGGGAATACACATATAGAACAAACTTGTCTGTCATTTATTTTCTTTTAAATTGTGTTCTATTCGAAATCAGGTCATAATGACTCAATATCTTTGTCCTGCAAAACCATTTTCTCAAACGCCAGCATGGTGGAGTGACCCACCAGCCCCTGAGTTTCCGAGGTCCTCTCTCCATCATTTATATAACAGCTCCTTCAACCAATTACTGGTTATTTTTTGGATGAAACTACAAATTACCATGACCTGGATGACTGAGAACCTTCACAAAACTAACATATATTGATTTTTTGTAACATTTCCTTATAATTTTGATCCCCTAGTTGGTCTGAAGTCAGGTTTTTAGGCAGACATAGATCACCAGTGGAATGCTCTGTGGTGGGACTTGAATGCCTGAAGGGTGTGGAAGGTTCGTTACAGTTTAGTGGGGGAAGACAAGGCTGTCAATCGGGTGCATTATCTCCGCTCCGCCCTATTGGCGGGCCTATCACCCCTGGGTGGCGACAGAGGAGGTCACTTATATCTGAGAAAAGCTGATAACCCAGAGGACCTCCAGAGAAGAGACCCTTACTGTCCAGCCTGATGGACTGACAGCACATTTACTCTTCAGTACACACCTTCACTTCAGGCCCTTCTTTTCAATAGAATGAACACATTAAATGGACGTTTATGTCAAACCATATTTTTCTAGGTTCAAAAAGAAATGTTAAACTTCCACAGTGTATTCTGGAGCTTTAAGTAATGTAGCTATGGACATTGTATTTAGATAATACATAAGTTATGTGGATACAGATGTGAATTGGGCACCATAGCTTGTGGGCGTTTTGCGGGTGATTTACTAAGAACATTTGCGTGAATGACGTCAGGTGCAAACCTTGTGGAGGCGGTAGTATTTCTGCCAGGTTTTTGCACGTTCTACTGGTTTACGTCACAGAGAGTTTGGACGGAAAGCTGGACGACTGCAGACGCAAAATAGATATTAGTTAGAGGCAAATGAACGCCCAGTATCAAGTAACAGCAGATAAATCTGAATATAACAAAAGGAAAAAGTGGCTTATAAGAAAACCTCGGTTTTAAACACGGTCCTCTGTGGCACTGGTGCGCAGTGTGTGTGCTACTTGTGCCATCGTTGCGCACCAGAAGCTGGTCAGCGCTGTGTCTGATCGGACATGAATCCCATGGCAACCGGTACTGAAGTTGGGGGTACAAGCATGGTGAGACCGAGTGAAGAGACGAGCGCGCTCTGGAGAAGCGCTCCGGAGAAGCGCTCCGGAACGCACCAGAGATGCGTAACCCGAGAAAATGAAATGCCCAGTTTAAAATGTAATGTTGGCGAGAAGAGGGAAATATGACGACATACGTGTCAATGTTGAAATTCTTTAGAATGCAGACGCTGTGAATGTTCACAGTTTAATCATGGCGTTTCTTTTAAACTATTATTGAAGCAAGATACAAAATAAATGCATACCATTTATTTTTTCTGTCATTTAAACATGTTAACACGTCTTTTTTTGTGCCTATGTCTCCTCCTAACTGCAGCCTGCAGTGCGTAACACTGGGGCTCTTGGATTAGCAAGTTCTTTTCAAAGGTGGTAAATTCAGACACCGTCACAACCACCGCAATTTTTTCCTGGCTTGGTAAATCACATTGCGTGTACTAATTTAACTTATTTACATTTTCTCCTCCCAGTATTTTGCACGCTGAGGCAGAAATGCCTTGTTTTGCATATTCATTAAGGCAAACGTACTATTTGGACAATACGTGTTATTTTGCTCATATGAAAGACGCAATCCTCACTGCACGCTGTTAGTAAATCAGATAGCACATTTTTTGCTGGTGGTATCAAGTTTGCACACGTTTTAATACACGCAAACCTGTAGTAAATCTGGCCCTAAGTATACACTCTCAGTTATTAAGTGTACAGCTGTAGAGAGGAGAATCCCAGAGTCTCAGAAGGAGGTTACCAGTGTGGAGCATTTGTGTAAATCTGCAGAAGAGACTCTTTGATGGGTCTTAGAGGATTTTTTTTTAAATAATGCAATCTATACCTAGACAGAGCAAGTGTGTGATTTCAAATGTTTTAGTGTAGCTGCCAATATTATTTTTGTTTTAACAATAAAGAGGATATGATCAAAAGGATGTGAATTCAAATTTATGAACTCATTTAGAAATTAAAATAATGCAGTCCAAGAAAGCAGAGTTCCTGAAACGTGTATAGATGCCCAAGGCAGTGGTAAAACACTTCAGTGACAGTTAACCAATCAATCATTATTTGTATAGCACCAATTCATAACGTGTTATCTCGAGACACTTTCAAAAGGAGCAGGTGGGATAATATGCACGAAGGATTTCTCCTTTGTATCCCTAAGCCTTCTGAAATAAAAACAAAATAAAACTCTACACTGTGAAATGTGCTTGTCGGGGCTCTAAAATATTTCACTTATCTTTGTGACGTGAACGATCTGAATTAGAATTTTGATGATCCTTGACTGAGTCTTGAGTGATGTTTACAAAAGCTTTCTGTCAAAAATGTCATTCCTTGTGACTATGATGATTTTTTTGAGGTATCTTTGAGTGATCCTTATGACTTGGCCTGAAAATTAATTTTTTTTATGACCACCGATTCTTAGACTTGTTGCAATGCTAAGCTAAGATAAACTAAGCTAACAAACAAACTCTGGTCCTATGAGTGTACCTGATCAATTAGATGAAAGTGGTTATACTCTTCATACAGTGGGTAAACAAGAGAATCAGAAGAAAAGAAAATGTTGATAGTGACGAAATGGGACTGAGCTGTCTTCACCTGATCAATTTGTTCTAAATTAGACAGTGAACCCTCTTCGCCTTCCCACAACATGCTATAGGAGCCTCTACATATGTTTGTGCTTATCAGCAGACTGAAATAGCGTCTAGGGTTAACAAGGAGCTTAGTCTGACACCTGGCCTGTCTGACCTCAACACTAGTGCACTGACATGGTGGTGTGCTTGATGTTTGGGGAATCTGAATGGTTTCTTTATGGGATCATTATATGTTGCTAGTAAGTGTTAGCCACTTCTGACATGACTGACTCAACCTCCTGATTCGATTTGAAATCAATTGCCAAAACAAACAAACAAACAAACAAATTATATATATATATATATATATATACTATGTTTTTTATATATTCATATATATATAGTTTGCTGCACATTTAAATAACATATATAATTTCAAATGAATTACATTTGAATAGCTTTAATATCCCATAATAGTAACTTATACAAAGGTAACAAGAAGACAATTAGTACACAAAAAGATTAATCAGAGGATTTGTATATTGCTCACAGTTTTTACCCATACATCCAGGGTATGTAAGCTGCCTGTGTCTAGTACAAGTGATCATTCATGGGGTTTGGCTGAAATATAAGTAAAAGGGTTGTCAGGGGCTAGTTAAATAAACGTTTTGCATTTTCTCTCTGTCTCTGTGTGTGTGTGTGTGTGTGTGTGTGTGTGTGTGTGTGTGTGTGTGAGTGTTTGTCTGTGTATGTATGTGTGTGTTGGGGGCTGGAGCGGGCTGTACCAGTTGATAAATCTGATGTGAGACGAGCTGGCTCTCTGACAGGAGCTGTCACTGAAATAGCAGGGGGGTCCTTATCAATCAACCCCCCCAGCCGCCAATCAAATCCCCTCACCATGGCAACCACTGTCCTGTTATCTACACAGCTGTCAGCTCTCTCTCTCTCTCTCTCTCTCTCTCTCTCTCTCTCTCTCTCTCTCTCTCTCTCCACTTCTCTCTTTCTCTCTCAGTCAGCTTTCTCTTACAGTCTCTTACCTAAACAGGTAATAGATGAAACATCATCATATCAGTGATAGTGAGAGAAACTGTCCCCGTGCAGATTTTCAGAAGTAAAATTCAATTCAGCCTATGACATGATAAAGGCAAAAAAAAGTCGATGGCAACTGTGGAGTGGAAGTGGACATATTATAGACAGTTTATGAATGTTTAAGACACTGATATTTATTGGTGTGGGGTTAGGATTAAAGTGATGTCTCAGCTGGGAAAGATAGAAGTACAGAAAACTGAAATTAAAAGCTACCTACATGAAACATAATGCACCAGTTGCAGTAAACAGTATGCATGTGTGTGTTCGCTTGGATTATTTATTTCCGTTTATTTCCTTTTTTTAAGTTATTCATGTTTCCTCTGATAAATCAGTGCAAGACTTGAAACAAGGACGTTATCAAGTTTAGTGAAACCCTGTAATTGGCATGCTCACATCTGTGTGACCTATAGGATATCATTCAAACTCAATTGAAATCCTGAAATATAAAAAAAAAAAAACTTGCCCACTTCAAAATCTCAGTGGCGCAAGCAAAATTCATAATTGTGCAACAGAAACAGACTAAAAAGAAATGACAATATACATGAAGCGTGGAACCTATTAAACTGAAGCCTCAATTCTCATAATCCCATCACACAGCAACACCACATCAAATATCATCTATTAGAAAGCCATCAATGAATGAGTCAAGCAACATGGGATCTTTTTAGTTTTTCCTCTGTTTTTATTACTTCACTTTCATCAACACAAAAACACATGCACAGACACACACACTGACACACACAAGCACACAACACAGTGATACACTGCATACAGTCACAGAGGGAGAAGGCAACCTGTGGCCTTTGTTTAACAGTAGCCCAATGAATATGTAAAGAAGAGCTCATAAATAGAGAGCTGAAAGACATCCAGCTGAGGCTGCTCTGGGCTGATCTCTCTCTCACACACACACACACAAACACACACACACCCACGCACACACACACACGTGCACACATGCACATTGGTCTTTTCAGGCAAAGAGTAGCAGTACTCAATCAAAGGTCTGTAAGGGAAATAGTAGTTAACAGATCAATCACCTGTAGGATGAGCCCAACAGAGGAACCATCCATCTATCTCTGAGCTCTATAGTGATGAGGAGTCACTGCAGCACTGCTAACACACTTCAGCTGGTACTGCTCAGCAACTGTCGGATGTCTTTGTGAGGGAAAAAAAAGCAATTTCACAGAAGGAAAAATGTAACTAAAGTAGCTAAATATACAACATATTTTTTTGATTTGACTTTTAAACAACTTGTAATACAGATACATATTCTATAAGTCATTTCTACCTTTCTTTACTTTATCTGGTTTATAGTATTGTGTAGTCTAGCATTTTATGAAACACAAATATATGTCCTCACGCAGAAAACTATTTCAGTGGAACCTTTAAAGGGTTTCAGATGGTATTCTCTATTCTTTAATTAATTGTGTTGTCTCTTAGTTAAAAACAAACTTTTAAAGTGGTATACACTTGTCCTCCAAGTTATGTGCTATTGTCTGCCTGTCTATTTGAGGAAAGCATTCATTTGACCTCATGTTATATTGCCTCACTCAGAAATCAGACTTAAAATAACACGGAGAAAGGCAATGACATAGCTGATAGCTGCGTAAAATAAAGTGCATGGACCTTAAGTTAAGAATTAATATACTAAATATGAAAATCAATGTTCAGAAATCTCATTCCTAGATTCTTCTATTCAAGGAGTAACCAGTTATATCATAATCTTGTCAACCTAATATGACAATGTGTTGTTCCTTTTATAACCCTACAGAGCATACTTTGTTAGGTATGGCCCCTTGTGTCAGCACAGTGGAATTGTGAATGAACTCACAGTGTCTGTAAGTGCTTCTGCCAGTGAGAAAGAAAATGAGAGAGGGAGACAGATGGAGAGAGAGTATGTGAATGAGAGTGAGAGGGAGGAGAGACAGAGCATAACACACATAGCTGAAATAGCTGATGTTGACTTGTTTGTGTTGTCGGAAAGGCTGCAAAGATGTGTCTGTGTGTATTTGTGTGTGGCCATTTGTTTGTGTTGAGGTACAACCACTGTGTGCTGTTTGTCTCCTGTCTGTGCAGCCCCACAAGCCTCAGTGGATGTTCCTTCCTCTTCCACTCTCCCTCTGTCTTCCTTTACTAACCCTCCAACCTCATCTTTTTGTATTACTTACTTTTCCTTGTACTCTTTGGCAATGTCTATTTTCCAATCTGAAGCTCTTTTTTATCACATATGAAATTGCATTTTTCTATATTCATTCGAGTTGTTCTACAAAGCAGATGACAAATGAACTCCCTATCTTTTCCTTTGACTGCTCTGAACCATGTATCTAACCATAATTGTCAGTTATAGTACGATAACTTGTTGTTTATTATTATTAATGATATTATACTTGCATGTGCACAAAGTTTATAGGAGATGGGATTAACTGCTCAAGAGATTAATAAACAATAAATAAATAATGAATAATATGATACAATTGATAAATATAACCTATAAATTTCAATATGGTGCATCTCAAACTCCCAATTCAGCGACTGTACCTTTAGCAGTAACTTGTAGTTACATGGGGATTAAAAAAAGACCTAAAAGTATAATAACATTAGAGTCATGAACAATTAAAGCAACAAGCAAAACATTTCCTGTATTATATTTTTCTCTCCTTTGTCTTTCCATTCATACTCTTGTCTGCTTCCATTCTCTTCCTGCCCGTCCTTTTAGCTCCCACCACTTATTACTGTGGCCCGCTAGCCACTACCGACACTGTAATCATCATAGCTGTGGTTGGCCGCTCATTACACGAGGGCTGTGCTGTGATTTGGACAAATTGCGATGAGATGTCTTCACTTCTCCAAGGGTGAAAAACACTGGTTGAGACACATGGAGCTGGATCAAGAAAAAAGAACGCGAACAAAAAATGAAAGAGAAATATTCTCTTTGTCGTTGAAAGATAAATAGTGGAATATCTTTTTAAACTGAAGCTGTAGAACTTTGCTTATTTAGTGAAACATACTGTCACATTCATTGTGATCTTTTCAGAGATGTATTCTATGTGTTCTTTCACCTCAATTGAAGATAAGAAACCTTTTTAGGACCTAAATGCTCTCAACATGGAACTTAGTTAACTTTTGCTGTTATTTTATATATTATGACAAAACACAGTGAAAATGGAAAAGTCTGACAATTATTGACGTACAGTAGTTCTGCTAACCAGCTTAACTAAAGAGCTATTGATGTGAGGTTGAATTAATCTAGAATTCAGCCAGGCTTACAGGCTCATTCCATGTTTTAAATAATTGCTTGTGTGTACTCTCCCGACTATAATCAGTGGCCATGTAAATAAAATAGCTTTCAAAGCTGCATTTGGCACTGGAAATGTCAGGTGTGTCTGACAGCCCACATATATTTACTAGATGGGGAGCAATTATGTGGTAAAAGGACTAAGAGACCATATTGCTAAAAGTCCCAGCTGACAACAATCACATTTGAAGATTGATTCATCTGATGCTTGATTGATAACTCTTTGATCAAACTTCTTCAAACAATATTAAATAGTCATGCTCATTTCTCCTGATTGCCATATTAACATCACTACAGTTAATTTAGGAAACAAACAAAATCTCAAAAGTGTATTGAAATTTCTGCATGTCTGCTCTCATCACCTCACTGGTTTTGTTAATTGCTGACAAGACTTGCAAGTCCTTGACTGAGACTTCACATCAGCTTAGAATATACAAGACGTCTGCAGGTGCATACAGACTCAACCTGTTTGCTGCAGGATCCACTGAAGATACTTCATTTTTCCTTGTTTAGAATTAGTTTATAAATCAGTTTGCCTCATTTTTTTGCTGTTGTTGTATGTTTTGACTGTTTGCTATACTTCTGTCTTTAGTTCACTGGTGTTTTAGTTGTATTGTCATTGAAACTTTTGAGGTGCAGTTATCATTTTCTTCAAACACTAATTGGTCTAAAATGGATACACTTATGCCTTAAAAGTATACTTTCCTTGTGATGGAGGCAACAAGGTCTCATGCTTTTCTAAGGGGAAATGACTGATGGGGCCCTTGAAAATCTTGGGACAGTAGTAAAACACATTTCTTTAATATGTTTTCATGGTTCACAGAATCCCTGGTGTTGACCCTTTCTGGCATTTAAAATTTCACAGGCTCGATAGTTGGCTGGGCACATAAATAGTGCAACACAAGTGTTCACTCAAAAGGTTTCAGACAGTCTCCAAGGTTAAAACTTGACCTGGGTCAACCTCACAGATCAGAGCTGTGTCTTCCTCTCCGGGTCCAAAATGTGGCTGCTGTAGAAATCACAGGTTACAGATGGTCAGTTTGTGCTGGTCTCTACGTGGACAGGGCTCCACCCAGTAAGATTGGACACACCTCTGACCACAGCTCCCGGGGATGAGCACAAGCCAAACCAGGCGTTATCACATTGGTTGCACTCCCCAACAGACAAAATGTGACTGACACAGGGAACCTCAATTAATGTACAACTTTAACGTGTGCATTGACTCCAGTAAACTAGAAAACTTATTTGGAAACCTGTTATTAACATAGGTTTGGATATACTTAATAGTCAATGACTGTTGTGGATTCTTTCAGGAGTTAAGCAGTTGACAATTGATTTGCTGCATCCACTTCCCCTCAGCTTGATTGGACTACATTCACTTTGGTTAGTGGTTTCCAGTTGACCTGCATCCTGTAAAAGAACACAACATGTCTTTGTGGCTGTAATACATTCTAGTTTACTGAGTTAACCAACGGTGGAGAAAATTGATACCTCTTTTTCAGGGTTTCATTCTGCCTGGAGAGTGTAGCGGTGAACTCCCAACATCACTTCCATGACAGACATTTTTCTGACTTGTCTAGTTGGATTGAATCTGTCAATGGGATCTCTTTCAGATAAAAACAAACATTTTAACACCAAATATAGTGTTGGTAGTCTAAGTCAATGCAGCTCCTTCTAAGTCATACTAGTGAGGTGGAGCTCGTATGACATTAGATAGAGATTATGTCATTCACAAAAAAGCCAGGCCATGTGGACAGCAAAACTGTTTAATCTTAGTCTTTTCTGGATAATTAGCTCAAGTACATCTGATTATCTAGCTGCAATAAGCAACCAATTGAACTGCTATTCAGCTCTCATGCAATCCAACCCAATGTGTGCAGTTTTACACCCTGGTTCAAGTCACAGTTCAGACAATCATTGTAGCATCTGGAGAAGCTACTATTGTTGTGTTTCGTGTATTAGTGACCATAAAGAACCTTCATAGGGCCCAATAGACTCACTGTGGGATCCTATGGAGAAAACAGAGGGGCCACAACTGGGAAACAGTTGTATTGTTATTCATAGAGGCAGACACTCTCCCTTTTGAGCACTGTTGGGGGATCCACCATTACAGGTAGTTGCGAACTGTCGCTACTTGTTGAGAGGAGTGCCTGATACACAATGAGCTGCTGCAGAGTACAATGACTTCAAATAGGTTTCAAGGTAAACTGCCTATGCACAACAGAGGGGCCCAGGCCCGTCAAGTTGCAGACACTGAGGGCCGTCTTGCGTATTGAGTCGTGTCTTGGTGATTTGTTGTTTTCAGGGTTTTGTCTGTCGTAAATGAACAGAGTAATAACATGTCTGTGACAGGTTTGCCAGTGAAAGGAGAGTGAATGGGAGGCTGGCCAATGTTTTGACCCGGCAAAGAAATAATGTTGTGATCAAACAGAGGGAAACTGCCTGAGGGTTAGTACAGGCTCACAGTCTGGGTGAACTTTTAGGATGAGCTGTTATTACCACATAGCTCTACTTGCACCTGCTGCTTAGTTCTAGTCCTATATCGTAAAGCAACAAGCCATTTTGAATGCATCGCTAGTGTCCTCTAGTGGCAGTTTCTGTGAAGTGCACTCCAGGACAAGCCAACCTAAAACCATGAATCGTGCATAGAATTACATGCAAATGTATCAAAATACTTGATTTCAGTTCAGTGAGCAGTCAAAACGGATGCACAAGCAACTGATAGTAAAGTTATTCTTCAGTTATTCAGTTTTTTACTAATTCCCTTCAAAATATATATCATATAATAAACAATGATTGACAAATAGAAATAGCAAAAGAAATAGTAGGGGTAAATTTGATTAAAGATGAATGATTGAACAACCCAAATGTTGACATTTGTGCTGACGATTATTGTTACCTGGTAATCTGAGTTTATTTCAATCTGAGGAAGTGATCAGTATCTTAACATCTTATACCATAAATGCTTTTCTGACAAATCCTCCAGGTTTGAGCATAATAACAAGAAAATAAACTTGAACACACAGTTTAGATCAGTTTAGCTAGGATACTATTAAATGGTTTATAATTAACATTTGACCCTGACAATAGTCTCACATTTCCACTTACATTACACACGATGCTTACTCACATCAAAGCCAAAAGGTAGAAATCCGCCCTAATACACACTAAGAAACGCAATCAACATGTGCCTGCCTTTAATGATGTGGGAGAATAAACATGTAAGTAGCGAAGTTGTCAGCAAAAACCAGCCCAACTCTCAAAACGGCTCAAATGCTTATTGGCTCTCCATGTTAGCATGCAGGCATCTGTGGCCATGTCTGTGTCCTCAGGGCAAGGCAGCTGTGATTACCATTTAACAGCCCTGGTACCCCCGACACCCCAAACCCACCCTACCAGCTTGGATTATGAAATACCAGCCAGTTCATCTCTCGATATGATCATGATGGGAAATGATCAAAGAACTTTTTAATACTATAGCTTTTTATAAAATAGCTCACTCAGCGATTGTTCTGTATTTTGTTTGGCAGTTTTTACAGTAAAAGTTGGCTTTTCATGACCTTTAATATGACTACAATGTGACATTTTGAGTGTACAACTTATTTAGTTTATTGAAGAAACACATTTTTTGTGGTGAAAACATGACAACATAAGGAGAAAAAATCCTCATATAAAGTATGGCTATGTGGCAAAGTTCTTAGCAACACCAAGAAATTAGAATTGCATTGAATCAAAGTCATAAATGTTCTTCTTGTTCTTAATGTACATTTCTGAATATGCTGTAACTTGCAACTTTGGCTTGAATACATTCTTTATTTCTCACAAGAAAACAATTACAAATTTAATGAACAGTTTTTGAACACAGAACAATGAACGTGAAGTTGATATCTGCTCAGTACCTGCCTTTCAGAAGACCATCCCTCCTGACAAATGAAGAAATGTCGACATATGTTATAAATATAAACAAGCCAATTAAGATAATTTAAGATGAGGCACTGTGATGTAAAGGCCTGTTCATCTTTGTGATCTATTTACAGTATGTTCAATTTCTCGCACTGTATGACTGTTTCCATATGGGAGGCACCTTGTTAAGTGTTTTGAAAGTGCTATAAAGACTTACTTACTTATTAAAAATCAATATTGTGTTTATGAGTCCTTATTAAATTAAATATTCTTTCTCGTAATTTTCACAGATTAAGATCTATAAATGTTTGTTTTTATGCAGGTTATGTCTGCTAAACAAGATGTACTGCTCTTATTTGGATGGTACTATTGTAATAAGGGAAAATCAACTTAGTAAATTTTATGTAGCCCATTGCACTGTTAACAGGCTGATTTCAATCTGAATCTTTCTTTCATTGTTTCAGAACGTTTAGTCTGTGTCAATTTGGGAGAAGTTCAGAATATTTTTTTTTTTTACAAAAAAGAAAACATGAAAGAAAACACTGTGGATATCCAGTAACACATTTGTTAAACATGTTAATACTGGGCAGAGAGCTCACCTGGAGCAAAGAAACACTGTCAAGTGATTAGTGTGTGGCTAAATGTTGTTTTCTTAACTCCTTCGAAACACAGCTTCAGACTCTCATTTAGAGTTGTATTCTGTTCTTTTCTAATAGCACCACTTAACATGAACACTCTTAAACATAAAGTCTCAGTTTTTGCCTCTAAATGATGTCATTTTAGTTTAAAATAGAAGTCTCTATGAATACAGAAAGATGCAAGAATAAATAATGAAATAATCAAGTCTAAGTTGAACCGCAAGATTATGCTTCACTTAATGGTGATGAGATCCCACTTAAAAGTTCCCTGGTTTGTGCATTGGTGCATTTTTGTGGGAATACTTAGGCAGAGCAACAGAACTGCAGAACTGTCTGTGTGGCAATACAATGCTTAACACTCCGTCACAAAACACTTACAGCCTGTAGCAGCAAAGTGCCACATTCATCAGCTATCTGTCAGGACATTTACACACCCACCATCAAACGCTCAGAGAGGCAGAGGACAGAGGGGAGACGAGAGATGGAGAGGGATGAGAGTTAAGGTGGATCTAGAGATACATCTGTTTGAATAAGTCTTTGTAGGGCTGTCCCATATATTCACAATTTTTAAGTGTTTACAGACAATTATAATGCATTAAGTGACACATGACATTTGAATGTTGCCCATCTCCAAAGTTGTCTTAAATCTTGAGTCATAATCTGTAATCATATAGAACTAGATAGCAGTGAGAGCAGCCTTTTCAGTTTTACTGTTGTGTCTCAAAGGACTTACAGGCCTTTCAATATTATGTATAAAGGCAACATGACATTTAAACAGCTCACGTTGTCATGTAGATATGAAAATGAATCATTGTCTTAACTGCTTTAGGACTGTATGGAGTAATAATTATGTATGTATAAGAAAATATTGTGTCACATCCAAATCTATGTTTACAGTAGTTTAATTCAATTAACATTATAAACTTTATTGCTTTGTTTTGCTGATAAAAACAGGGATTCAATTTAAAGCTCATTTGCATGTACCTGTCAAAACTATGATGTAATTGCTAATTGTTTTGATCAAATGTGTTATTCTAAGACATAAACAACTCTGAGCCTGTGCAGGAGGGTGTGTACCTTTTTAATCCCAGGTGGCCAGAGAAACAACCTGACAGTCAGCAGTCTGTTAGTGATGCAGCTGTTAATCTGAAAATGTCAAGTACTTGAAATAAAACAACCGCATTAGTGTTAGATCATATTTAACACGTACAAATCAATTTAAATCTTTTTAGAAACATGTTTTCGAAAAAATCTTCTAGTCTATGTTTTTTTATGAGATATCTTGAAACTGATTTGAAGTGTTTATGTGGTACCATTTTTCCCTTATTGTGTCCAAACTTTACCTCCACCAATCTTCTTTTCTGGTTACGTTACAACTGTGAGTGGCTGTGTTGGAGCTGCTGTTGTTGTAGCATCATCCATCTAGTTTTATTACCCCGTGACGTTGTCACCAACTCTCTGTCACTGTCCTTGTTCTGTGATAACAGACATTTGTCACTGTCCTGGTGCCTCCGTGCTGTAATGTCATCAGTACCTGTGACAGCTTCTGTGCACGCACCCACCCACCCACACACACACAGGGTTGTATCACCAGAGGGCAACAAAAACGGCAAACACAACATATGCACATTAAGGACATAGGCTCTATCATCAATAATAATGCTGAGATGTGCTTGCAGTGTGCATGTATAAGTGTAGTTGTGTGTATTCTTATCAGTTATGTTTGTAAACTCACTTTTCAAATAGGATCAAGGTGTACCTGGTTTAAATAACACCAAAACCATAAAATACATTTTTAGGAGGACCATATAATTAATTCACCACTTTAAACTTCTTTTCTTTATTAGGTCCAAATTAAACGAAATCCAAATTAACTATGAGGTTCAAGTTAATAACACGTGCACCTTTATGGATTTAAGCTAATGCTGGAATAGGCCGATAATTTAGCGAATGCTAACCCAGTCCTCTCCAGCTTCACCAGATCTTTCAAATATTGACATTTGTGGCTCTGTAAACCCAAACATCCAGCAGGCCTCAAACACTGGCCGACAAGTCTATGGCTGTTGTTACTACAGCCTGCTACACTCACTGTGACCCAAACTCACTTGACATTGATCAGTCCTAAACTTTGTAGATGATCAGGCTGTTGTTAAATTTGAAGCAATTAAATGATCAGGTATTTCAAAATTCCGAACCAGGTAGGGAGGATTTATTGTTTTGTGAAATATATTTCAGGATGACAGTTGTGCTGTTTACACTTTTCTTACTTTACAACATAGATCTTTACATGATTTGTATTTCACTGCTGGAGAGACCATTTATTACGTTTGACAGTATTAACCATTAAAAAACACAAAGCCACAGTGTTTCAGTATCATTTCATTCATGTAGTTATCTTTCAACAAATGAAAAAGGCTTACACATATATTCATGACGTGTTTAAAGTCAGCACTACATATATTTAAGCACACTTTATTGCAATGCTTATAATAAGGAGTACTCCAATACAGCTTTGAAAATGACTTATCTAAAAGCTATAAGCTGGTGAGGAATTTTATTAACTTACAACTGAAAGTACAACAAGTCATAATAAAACTTAAAATAAAAAGATCATTTCCTCCAAACACGCATAAATAACCCAATTTCATACAATAGATGATTTCATTCTAATATACAAAAGATTAGAAATATATCTTTTAAAGTTTTATTTCTCTCAAACATGCATTCTGCAAACACATTTTTTATCCAAACTGTTGTGTCTATGTCAGCAGGCTTCGATCACTGGAGTTCACCTAAAATCTTTATCCTGTCAGACATGGGTTGACAGTGTGTGCGTGTTAACAAACTGACACTTGTGTTTGCAACTTAATAAGTGTTATTGTTCAAACTGTTTATCTAAAGTGGCTTGCAGCTCTTCATTCCTAATTTTGCCTACAGAGCTTAGTTTACTAGTGTCTTTAATATTTAGTTTGTTTAGCCTCCTTCACTTTTCCAGATGTTGGCAATCACTTCAGTGATTTCAATGTTATAACTTACTAAATGACTAGAAAGTACATATAAATATTCTTGCAATGAAAACTTGTCGGGTGGTTATTTAAGAGCTACTTTTTGGGGTCTTATGCATGTTTGTGCTCCATTACAAAGTGACAAGTTTCTCATCAATTAATTGCTGAGATCTCTAAACATGGTGACATTGCTACAGTGAAGTTGCACAAAAAAGTGTTTTCAGATGATTAAACCACTTTATTTGGAGGTCAAACTGGAAGTGGAACCATATCAAATACCTATAAGTAGAAAGTTGAGCTGTGTACTAAAGCACAGTGGGTACAAGTTGAAAGTCCGTCTATAAAACAAATGGGTGAAGTATTTCTTTGACTGACTTTTAGAAAAATAAATAAAAACGATGCTGTGAACACAAAACTCAACCATTACTATTGTGAACACCGTGCTATTGATATACTGTAGATATGAACAATAAACAAACCAATGAAAATAAGACCAAAGTTTAAATTACATGAAACTATATTTAAATGGCTCAAACAAATATCTGAAAGATGGTTAGCCCTAGAACTGTAATGTATATTCAACAAGGTTTACCACCAGTGCAACAAATCCAGCTTTAGTGAGTCCAGGGGCCAGATGTATGAACAGTACAGACAGAGAAAAACATGGCTATGCCTTTCTATTTTTAAAAGTAAAGACTGCATCAGCATGGTGTGTACCCTTTTGACCCTGGGTACACATGAATTTCAAAGGAAATGTGATGGGAAGATAAAATAGGTCATAAAAACAGCTTTTGAGTAAAACAATCATTACCATGTGTGGCTATATCACTGATTGCTACTTATTTAAAGTCAATGGTTCCATAAAATGTCACTCAAAAGTGCAATTAAATTATGTATCAGTGATAAAGACTTCATTTTTTCTGTACATTCAAGCAATTATTTCCCTGTTGATAAACTTTTAATTTCTTCACAACAGTTCTTTTAGTTGTCTGCCAATCACATCGATTTTTTAAGCCAGACTTGTCAAAATATGTCTCTCATAGACACAAGTAAATGATCTATCAGTAATTATTGAATTTAAACATTCCTTTTATATATACATTCAAAACATTATTTCCCTGTGTTAATAACCTTTTGATTATATCCTGAAATGTGAAGCACTGACAAAAGACCAATTTTCTTGATTACAGCTAGACGGATGGGCAAATTCAGATGGACAGAATAGTGTTCTGTCCAGCAATTACATTATAGTTCTAATATAGCACCAGTAAATTAATAAACCACAGATACTTGCTCTGTCTTAATATTCAGTTTGAATGATATTGTGACAATGATCTACAAATATCATGCTCATAGCAACTGTAGCTCAGTTCAATTTGCTTTTGTTATGGGTCTGACTGTGGAGAAGAGCTTTCAGCAGCTTGAATCTAGGTTGAGGGAGCTCTGCTCTCAGAGACAGAACTTCATTTCTTTCACATATAAAAGACAGGCTGGGATGGGACATAGAATAGTGGCCCTAAGTACCAAAAACAAAACAATATTTCACAATACCTGACATTATTTAATTAAACACAAAATGTTTGACATTCATACATGCTTTTCAAGGAACCCCTAGTTGTCAATCCATATAAGAATTATTTGGGTGAAGTGTACCCTAACAACCTGAAGCTGGTGGACAGAAAGATGAATTATTGCACTTTTGGCCTGTTCAATCACTGGGGGGCACTCTCACACAAAAAAAGCTCTTTGAATTGCATTCCTGAAGCCTTTGTTATAGCACTAACAAAGGTAGGAAGGATGGTTTATTTTAATGTTGTATGTATGTTTATTACAACATTGCTCAATCATCTTCTGTTGTGTTTTTTTTTTAAATGTTAATGCAAATTGTGAAATGTGTGTTTCATTGAGCAGACACTTCAGTGCAAACTGTATCTGAGATGTTGGTCTGTTTTGGGAAAAGTCTAGTTTTTGTGTAATGTTGTCCTTTTTGGAAAATATGTTTTGTCATATTGTGGTAATGGTAATGTGTTTTATTAAATATCATTGTGTTTACACTGTAGAGCCATTTTAGGACATCTCTATTTCCCAGTTTAATGTTGTACCCAGACTTGACAGATCTCATACAATTTTACAATGGTAAATGCAGCCTGGGAAATATAAACACATGATCTCTCTGTCTCTAAATACTAAAGTACATACATGTGGCAGGCACCGACTCTAGATACTGTAGAGCACGAACCATTTTCTGATAGTAGTAATTATGTCAACAAATTAATTACACATTGTGGCTAGGCAAAATTAATCATGATTACATGAAATTCTGAGCTTGTCAGCCTTTTTGGATACTGTGCTGCATTAAACAATCACTTGCTAAGAAAGAATACATCTTGAAACATTTTAGTCAAACTGCCTGTAGCTATTTTTTTGTGCATTAATGAAATTGGACATGTTTTGGATTGAGCCACATTTGCATCAAAAAGGGTCAATTTTTGCTGCACCATCCATTCAGGAATTTTATGCATCTGGCCCCGGGTGAGCTGTTTTTAGTTTATGTATATATTTTGAAACTGTAAAATGGAGAAGAAGAAGAAATGAATGGTTTTGAAGCTCGTTCAGAACCTGAAGCCCAGTTAAGGTACAGAAGAAGAGCTGTCAAACTCCACGCCACCATAACCGTTCATCTTCTTTAGCTTCAGCTGGTCCACATGGATTAGGCCTTGGGACTCTAGAACTGCTTCCTTCTTAGAAAACATACGGCTAATTTCCATAAAGGTCTTGTTTTTTGTCTCCGGGATGAAAAAGTACACGTAGATGGCCACAGAGAAACAAATGGCAGAAAACACCAAGTAGCAGTAAGAGCCCACAGACCTCTGTTGGTTGGATGTGTCAGATGGAGGGAGGTTCATGTGCGGATTGGGAGAAGAGGATAGAAAAACAAGATTGACAGTTAGGAGTTGAGAGTTGAATAAGTACTCACATCAGAGGGCAAACAGGCATTACATTTCCACAGGTATTTAGACAGACAGACAGACAGACAGACAGACAGACCCAGCTCCCCACTATATAGTCACAGTCTCTGACTTTCCTACACTTGATGAGAAGGTGACTAGACATCATGCATCATAGCTTACTTAACTTTGAGCTCGGAATTTAGAATGTTCCTTTAATATTGTGTGATTCAAACTGTATTGTTAGCTAGGAAGTGGTTAAATGCTAAGCTAAGCTATTGTAGCTTACAGGTTATTAAATAGATTTTATATTATTCCAATTTGAAATATGACCTATGTGAGTTCAAGTAGGCCGGAGTTCAGAACTGGACTCAATAAATGTAACTCATGGAAGAGATTTTAAACTATTACTTGATCTTTCAAGCTGCTTTGCAATCATTCATGAATCACGAAAGAGGGATTTGTTAGTAATTTTATCAGAACACTACAGGTCCCAAAATGTAACAGTCTCCATTTGCAGCTTTCAAAAATGTTCGTGAACAAGAATGAGGATTAGGACATATCAAAGTGGGAGGCCAGTCATCAGATAGGTTAGTTTTAATCACATTAAATTCTTCTTAGTTAAAAGAAGCCTGAGTTTAGCCAGTGGTATTAGTATTCAGGCCTTAGAAGAACTAGCACAGAGCAACACAGCATGTGGCTTTCTCTAGCATTAAGCCTTCACCTGTAAGAAGGGGAAGACGAAGCCCACAGTGAAGTTGGACACCCAGTTAAGCGATCCTCCTACAATATAAGCAGCTGGGCGGTGGGACTGTTTAAACAGCTCTGCAGTCATCAAGAAGGGAACTCCAGCTAGAACAGGAAGAGAAGAAAACTATTAAGACATCAATAAAAATCAAGCACTACGGTGCCCTCGATTCAATCTCAAACTTAAATAACCTTGGTGACATTTTTATGGAAAGATCACAAGGACAAAAGTTTTTCCAGGAACACAAGAGATTTCTTAGCATTTTCTTGTGTTATTACCTATGACAAATGGAGTTATCTTAGCGTTTAAAATCAGTGACGTGAATTCCTAAAAGGGACAATTATGGAGCTAGTAAACTGATGCCACAAACTACAGTCATTGAAATAAGCTGCTGATCATGTTTGACATGTTTGTCTTTAATAACTTTACCCTTCATACTCAACTACAACGTAGCTGGTGTCCATGTCTCTTTTGAAAAGCTTGATTGTACTTATTGTGGAATATTATTTGAAGTGATCCAGGTACCAAAATAGTTGTTTTTTTTGTAAGAAAAAGAATCAACTTGGAGCCATGAGGAAATAGAAAAATTATTTTCACTTGGTGCAGCGAGCATTTCTTGTTCATAAAATTGAAAGTATGGGTAATTCTTCTTATAAAATACATGTGGTCAGCATATAAAACATTTGTGTATGCAAACAACAATCTATGGTCATCATTGTATTATTCATGTCCACAGATACAAAAACAAAACAAAAAGGCTAATTAGAGTGAAACTGCATCAGCCTGTGGGGCCCTGATGCGAGTCATATATCAAATGCTGTATACCACTAATATTCATTATAATATTCTACCAAAGAATCTGCAGTATTTATCTATCTTACAGGGGGGCATTGAACATAGATATTGTGCAACTTATATGATTGCATAAAAAAGAAAATGGGCATATTTATCACTACATGGAACCTGATTTGGAGAAGAGTGTTTGGTTACAATTAAGGAAAACAATTTACACGTATAGTGTAAAACATAACTATAGCTACTATCAATTGTGGCAAGCATAATGTATTGATTAATTTATTTAATAAACTGTGATTGGGAAAATGAGATGATAGACCAGTTTCAACACATTTGGAACCTTTCTTTCTCTCTGTTTAGTTTTTAAAGTGTGGCCTTGAGAGGGAGCTATTTAATAACACAAAGTAATCTCACAGAAAAAAACAACAACTCAGAAGTACTGTTTGACACACTGAATGTGGAAAGCTCTATTGGCCAGGAAAAAGTAACCTTTATTTTAAAAGTAAGCTGGATATAAAAAAATACGACTTCAAGAAAATCAGATGTCACTTGAAACATACAGTACATGTTACCTCATGTCCCTCAAGTTCAATGTTCACAAATCAGGAAAGGACACGGGAAGTCCCTGCCCTGCATATACTTAAACAGTAGTAGCAGTACATAGCAATACAAGAGGTTTCACTTACACATGTGCTTTTGGTGTTTTAGAGCTACAATGACATATTTTTCAAAAGGGTGGAATAAGAAAATTTTATGACATCTTTACGGTACCAGTTCTTTAAATTACAAAGAAGAGAAACTAACCTGGACCAATACAGAAACCAGCAATGATGCCGACCACACAGGCGACACTTAAGTAGTGCATAAATGGTAAATGACCCTGCAGAAAGAAGAAACAAGACAACACAAGACACTTGTTTGATAACACTGTTTTTTTGCAATGGAGAACTTAACTCAATTCTTTCCCAAAACTGCTTCACACCTCAGTCGGCTGCTACATTTAACTTTTTGTAATGTATTGTTCCTCAGGGCAAAGCTGGAGAATATGAATTCTGATAAATCACTGTGAGGCAGACACAGCTGTTCATCCCCACTCAGTTAACAGATGATTATTAGAGTAATTCTGATACAGCCAGCAGTGTGGTACAGAGTATTGGTGAGTACACCAGTCAAAGCTACGATAAGCTACCATTATTTATTAGCACATTCAGTGTTGCATATAGCACTGCCTCTTTAAGTCCATCCTGACTTTAACATATCAGGCCACACCTGAGTAATTAAGAGGTCTGCAGCAGGCTCACTCTCTTTTGTTTGTTGTAATATGCTGAGCTGCTGGACATGCTGCTGAAACACCATAGTGTTGACTAGAGGTAAATTATTAAGTGAGTAATATTTTTGTGAACATATATCCTCTTGTATGAGACTGTTAAGTTTATTATTTGATTGATTGGTGTGGCTCTGATTAGTGTTTATTGTTTTCCTTTGAACTTTAAGAAATTAAGAAATGCAGTTTTATTGGTGTACCATTGCAGAAGCTTAAAGTTTTGAACCAGTCTCCACACACTTTCTACAATCAAAAATCAACTCGTTTATACAATATTATTGTAAATTAAACTATGGTGCTAGTTGAGACTGTGATTCATGATAATAATTTTGTTTTCATCTTAAAACAAGTAATAATCTACAAAATAAAGAATAAGAAATGACTTTAAACAAGTTGTGCCTTTATTCTTGTAAATTAAATATAACAAAAGCAATCTGAATTCCCCCCTCTGATAAAAATTAACTAACCTGCTTAGGTTAAAGTAAAAGCTGGGAATCTATCTTTAATAATGCACACTGTAGTTTCAGGATACAGAAAAGTACAGAAGAGGCATCACAACTAAAGCAAAAAACGTGGACCTGGGAAGCACACACCTGAAGTCAATAGTTTTGTGTAGATACAGCTCAGCTTTTCCACTTATATATAGGAACAATATCTTTGGCAATGTGAAGTGTGAACGCATTAATAATAGTGTGGTATTTCTCGAACAAACTGGTTTATACGATTATTTTTTTCCCACAAAAGATGTGTACATTTTCTTAACATTATTAATTGTAATGAAACACTAACAAACAAACTAACCTGTAAAATCAGGGTTAATGTGATTCCAGCACTGCAGATGCCCATCATGGTAAAACCCAAGATCATGAGAGGCCTCCTGCCCAACCTCTCGATGGTGAAACACTACAGGAGGAAACACAAAGCCTGTCAAACATTGAATGAATAATACACAAAAACATGTTGCCTAGAGAGGTGAAATGAAAACATAACGAGATCTACTTTTCTGACAGCTAGATAAGAAAATTGATATGATGGTGTGCTGAGTATCAACCTTGTGTATTGAAGCAACCTTAGACTGGAAACCAAGATTAATAGCTAGCCTGCTCTGAATCCTTAAAAAAAAGTGTAATCAAACGTTCGAAATTTCCTGGCACAGGTCACCTGGACAGCTTTTTAAACCTGTTTTAAGTATTGATGCAAAGCTAGTTCATAACACAGTTTTACTTCCCTTATTTCGATCCAGTCCCAATTCCATTTATTTACAAAGGCTTTCAAGCAGTAACTTAAATAAAAAAACAGCATCAGCTTGAGTTTGATATTGCTCACTGCTTTGAAAGTTTACCCCAACGAGTCCTGCAATGATCTCAATGATTCCTGTTCCTGCTGTGGTATACTGGATCTCTGCCTCTGGGATACCTGCATCCTCAAAGATGTCATTTGTGTAGAACCAGATCTGTGGTGGACAAAGAAAACTTAAAATTAGTAAGTTTTTATTAGTTTCCTCAGTCCAGCTGATCAGACTTCAGCATTCATTTCAACAGCCATACCCTTTTCAGGTTTGCATGTTAAATCAGTCAGTTTGATCATGAATCATCAATATTAATCAGGTCCACCAATGGTGCACTTTGATCAGAGTCAAGACAGAAACAATACATCGTCACACTTAAAAAAGAGGTATTGGTAGTGACAATTGTAGTCGGCCAATCATCACCCAGAGCGTTTGTGAATAGAATTCATCTGGGGCAACCTCCATTTGTCTGATATACACAAAGTTACATACTGGAAGTCACATTTTTCATGTGGAAGACCCTACATGTAGTCATCTGTGTGAAAGTGAAACAATTGTTTTCATAAAGAGTATTTCTTATAATCAGTGGCACTTAAATACCACAGATGTGCCTCTAAAATTGCAAAAAGAATTTAAATGTAGTTCAGTTCAAAGTCATATCAAGTTAAAATTGACTGAACAAGGCAAATGACCGACACTATGGGAATAACATATTTGCTTTAAATGTTATTTCCTAAACATAAGACTGACATTCCTACATAAAGTTGTTTCTGCTAATGATTCAGAGATAAAATGTTGGTTCTTTAAAGCCATTTTAAAATTAAACAATCTCCCATCATCTATATTGTAATTACTGTGATTATACTACAAAAAAGTTTTTTATGCATCCATCTTTAATTTGTGGCTTAAATTGCAGCCTAAATCGAGTAGAATAACTCAGTAAACCTGAAACGTTTGATGTGCAGATTAGTTTCTTTGGTCATTTAGCAACAGACTGATGCTGGCTGAGCAGAAAGACTAACTGCCAAGAATTGAAGAGCTCATACAAATCACTTGTAAATCTTTAATCTGCCTGGCTGGCATTGGTGCTAAAATTAAAAAAATTAATATAAAAAAATCTGGGCTTTTGGATGCTGTGAGTAGCTTATTAAAAGCAATAGGCCAGTTAAATATAATGTTTAAAAAGAAGGTAGAAGGACTGAAAAAAAAGAACATTTGGTTGATGTTGGTGTTTCAACTGAAAACAAACAAAGGTACCAAAAGTTTAAGCTTTTTTAAAAACAGAAATCAACTGCAATGCCACTATTACAAACTGGTAAACATTCACAGACAGGACTGTTAATGTGGGTCAACTTGCAAAACATCTCAAAAGCAGGGCTAAGCTTTCTAAGTAGGTCCACATACAAAACCCTCAAGTCCCAGAAAAAGACAGCGCTGCAGAGTTTTTGGATTGAATAACACCAGACCATCAAAATGGTGCCACTAATAACATTTCAACTCCAAAACAACTTAAAGTTGGGTACAGCCTTTATGTTAATGGAATTCAAACAAACTATGTGTTACATCGACACAGTTAACTACAGTAGTTTGTATGTTGTATGACCTCTGTGAAAATGTTAACAGAGAAACAAAGGTGAAACGTTTTTCTCTTGGATTAGGATCTGCAGAGGAGGTACATTGTTGCTGCAGAGGGAAGGAAGACATTTGCTCCTGTTCCTTTCGATTCAGTTTGTGACTGTTGGGGAAGCAGAGCAGCACATCAACAAGTTTGGAGACAGCATACAATGAAAGTTAGTAAACTAGGTAGATCAGTACACAAACGCAAAAGGACGGGATAAACTACACACATAAACACACACCCGCCTAGCGTGCCAGGAATTGAGCTGGAGTTAACCAACTGTCACGTGCACTTACGACTAAATATGAACTAAAACATCTTCCACATGCCTTCCCACAAATACAATCAGTACTCAGGAAGGTTGCAAAAAAAAAAATGTTCATCAATATCAACCTGGTCACTGTCATCACTCTTCTATTGTGTCACTAGCATCTAGCATCTCACCTGCATGCTTATTATAAACACCATGAAAATAACCACAAAACAAATGATGGCATTAATGTGCACATTACCATCGACATTATCCCTTTGAGTTTCACCTATTTTAAACAAATATTACCAAATTCACCCTCATCATCATCTTGACTATGGGTTACTACAAACTATCATCAATATTTCTATAAACATTTCCCCCATCACCATCTTCACAATCACTATAATCAAAGCCATGTTGATCAACAGAATTACTGTGATCATCTCTTCTCCAATAATCACCATTATGATAGTTGTTTTTGTCTAATATCATTATTTTGTTCATAATTATAATTGTGATAATTATGATAGTTGTTTTTCTCAAACATTAAGATAGATAGACAGATAGACAGATAGATAGATAGATAGATAGATAGATAGATAGATAGATAGATAGATAGATAGATAGATAGATAGATAGATAGATAGATAGATAGATAAATAGATAGATAATCTGGTCATAATTGTAATTATCACTGTTTAGTCTCTATCCAATCTATCCATCTATCCATCTATCTATCTATCTATCTATCTATCTATCTATCTATCTATCTATCTATCTATCTATCTATCTATCTATCTATCTATCTATCACTTTCATCCTCCTCCCTGTCAGTTGTCAATTTAAAATTCATTCAATCATGTTTTTTCACCACCATCAATAACAACACAAACCTCTGTATCCACTGTATACCTCTTCTCTAAGTGTCTGCATATTTCAGCACCGCAGAGCTAATTAGCAGCTCAAAATACAGCCTGGAGATCGGCGTGCTAATGAGTTCAGCACCATTGCTTACAGTGTGCACTTTCTGGCCCGGGCGCCCTGGTAGTCATTGGAATAATTAATGAATCTTTGGGGCATAATTCAGAGGGAAGTGGTGGTGGTGGTGGTGGTGGGGGTGGGGGGGGGGGGGATAGCTAATCATAGAGGGAGAAAAATTATTACATCACATTACATTACATTTGGTTTTTATTCACAGGACCATAAAAGGCTCACAAAACAATGAAGAATCGTCTGGACCTATTTCCATCTCAGTGTCTGTCTGATAAGCTAGATCAATCAGATGAGGGAACTGTATAAGTGATAAGTGGGTTAAGTGTCCACTGTGGAAAAAAACAAGTGTAAAAGCGAATAGAGAACAATTAGAAATGAAGTTGGTTCTAGACATGAAATGTTAGTTAAGAAAAATTCAAGTTTGGCTGAACCTTGAAAATGGATCTGTCCCACACCTGTTACCACTTCTTCTTCCATAGTCCAACATGCATACAAAACATGGTAGCAATGTAGTCCAGTAGTAATCCTGTATACAAATGTCTGATACACAGTAAGCATCACTGGTTGGCAGCGCGCTTAAAAAAGCATATTGATAGGTTATTCAATCTAACCAATTCTATTTAGACTAGCCTTCACAGTAATCTTGATCTAAAGAAGTTACTGTAGATAGTCCTGTAAGTTCGATCGCAGTAAGGTCGGCTACGGCAAGCCAAAGAGCAGATCTGCACCACTGACCTGCAGATAGTCGAAACACTAAAAGCTTGTAAGTTAGGCTCGGATGGAGACCAAAAAAGCCAAGTCCTTGACTGGCCAGCTCACAAAGCCTTTTTTGTACTTTTTAATGGCATTTCTGCAAGTTAGACTTCTCTGGGAGTTTGTGAATGCAAGCAGAAACAATGACCCTGGCGGCCCGCGGCTCTCATATGACAGAGCTACTCTGCTGCAGCTCGGACTCCAAACACAATGCAAAACATCTCACAAGCAGCTCGTCCACATACAACACCATTAAGTTCCAGAAACTGGCAAATCTGGTTTGTTAAGCATAAATAAAGCCACAACTGCAGAAGTTCTGGATTGGATAAAACCAGGCCATCAAAATGCTAATGGAGGATGCAGTTTATAAAGCAAGAAATTGGTATACATAGCATCAACCAAGAGGAGTGAGTTTATTCTGATACCTGGATATAAGTGGAACACTGGAGAACTTCATGGAGGCAGACAATTAAAGGTAAATGAGTTTTCTGCAGCACAGAACCAGAGAAAACAGCATCCATCTACTCTTTGAAAGCAACATGCACAGGCCTCACTAGAATATCTATACAATTTCTAAAGCCTGTCAAAGTTACCAAGGAGGATTTCAATAAACTGGCTGAGGAGGTGGAGCAAGCATGTGTCTGGTTTTGGCTCAGATAGAAAAATACAAAGTGGGACAGAAAAGGATTGTTGGGTCACCTGCAGCAAGCTGTGACAACCCTGCAGCTGACCTATTGATTGGAGATGTTTTGGGATTAAGGGGGTGAAACATCTTGCTAAGGGTACCTCCCAGTTGATGACCCTGCAGCTGGCCAACTGACACTGGTACAAGTGCAACAGGATGCAATGGTTGCTTTTATCTGTGACATCTGATTGACACTGCACTCAGGAGTTCACGTCTGTTTGTGCAGTTGTAACTACAGCCTAAAAACCCACTTTGGGCATCCATCAGATGTTGGTAAGAATACACATACAGGGGAAATAGAGCCAAAACAGATGGAATATTTTAGGCTTGTTTAAGGGATATATAGACAGAATAACATATTTGAATCAATGCTTCATTTTTCTGACAAGGAAGTCTTCATGTTAAATTCAGAAGGCTTTGGCAGCCTTGATGTTGAACAAGCAGTTGACATTTTAAATTTTTTTTCCCACCACTAACAACAGCACATCATTTAACTACTCTACAAACATGCCTGTACTTGCAATTAATGCAAATAATTACTGGTGTATCATACACAGTGTTTTGACCACTGATCTAACTACGCATACTGTATAACCATTGTGAATATGAATAGAAACGTGCAGATCTCACAGAATACAATTCTCTGAACTTTTTCTCATTGTTGTCATAGTTGACAAAGTTGAACGTTTTATTTGGAGTGTTCCACAATGAGATCAGAGAACTGTTTTACAAAGGATACTTTGTAACAGAGATCTCTGGCTTGTCCGAAAAAGACTCAAACTCAAAGAATGCTTTGATATCACCGCGTTCTGTAACTGCTTTATGAATGTATTCAACCTATACTATTTTACTGCTTCAGACCAAACTGCGCTGTAATCCTTCAGATAGATATCAATTGAGAAATGATCCATACATCTCATACCAGTCACCAAAGCAAATGGAAAACATCAATTCCATTCCATAGCCCATAACCCTGCTAAGGTAAAGACAACTTGCCTTACTTTCAGTTATAGAATAAAAATAGACTTGATGATCTAGACAGTTTAAAATCCAATCAATACATCCACTTAAGGTCCTTTACCTGCTTTTTGTAAAGTGTCTCGAGATAACACCTGTTATGAATTGACACTATACAAATAAAGATTGATTGATTGATATTCAGTTGCTTCCCTTCTTTCATTGTTTCAATTAGATTTTTTTGTTATTTGAATTTAATGGGTGATGTAATCAGAGCTGCTGATTGTTACAACCCCTACCACATAGGTCACACATTCAAGTATTTTTAAAACAGTAAACACCAACACATTTTAGGGATAAAGACCACTTATAATTATTATATTATAATTATATTATATATATTATAATTATTATCATTTAGGACTAGTTTAAGGAAGATGTAGCACTTGAATCAAATTCAGCTAGTTGGTGAACTGAGTGCATGTTTAATACAAAAACATTAACTCAATATTTCTTTCTGGAGATTAAGTGAGGGCATTAGGTAAAAAAAGGTGTATACATCAGTCACTATCATCACTATTTTAGACTGCAAGCCTTTACCAAACTTGTTTGTCTTGGAACTGATATCTTACTCTATGGATGACATCCATGCTATATAAACTCTAAAATTGGGGTTTCCTGCTTGGAAAAGCACATTAAGCTGTAGTAAAATTTGAAAATGTTAGGACTTAATATACAACACTAGTGACTATTTCAAAACAACAAAACAGCCATTTTTTACATGTATACATTACTTAGATTGAAAGAGTCCTTACAGCATCAATGCCAGACAGCTGCATGCCGATGTTGATGACCACCACACAAAGCACCTGCTTCCGGACTCGGTCATCAAGCAACAGTTTCCATACTGACAGCGTTTCAACTGATGAGAGGGAGCGCTGCTCCTCCTGCATCTCCTCAATCTCAGCCTGGATGTTGCACTTGGCTCTGTAGTACTTTAGAGCTGAAAAACAGAAAACATGAGACTGCAGGGTTACAACACAGCATAGAAATATACTAAAATAAAGTTTATTTAGACTTCACAGTTGTATTATTTATCCTGATCCTCTGCCACATAATTTATGCTTTGGTACCACTAATTATTGCTAACATAAAGACGGACAGCTGCATTTCCTATTTACTTGTAAAATAAGCTTTGATGGTAGAAATAATATAAACCTGCCATTGTGTGACAAAAGAAGTAGTGCATTCAAATTGCTGATGTTTACAAAAGAGAAGTTGTTTTTCCATCGGGTTGGATATCACTTCAATATAAGAAGGGATACTTTATATACTTTTCTTTCTTAAAATGAAATATCCAGTGTTCTTCCTGTGCAATTTTCATTGTTGATGGTGACAGCCAAAACACTGACCTGTGATAGTGGCATGGACGTTGTGCTTCTCAATCAGGAGGTACCTGGGGCTCTCTGGGAACCATGGCAACGCCATCAACTGGATGAAGGTGGGTATCACCACTACTGAAAGAAAGAAGGGCCAGTGCTCCTCCTGCAGTAAAAACAACAAAACTTACACTCATGCTAAAGAAAAAAACCCCATCATATTGAGCAGCTATTTGCAGCAGTGTTGGCAACAACATCAGCGTTAGAAACATACATGGGCCGATACATATATTGATAATGGATATAGTTGTGAATTACAAAGATTGCAGGTAAAATATACATTGATTGTCTGTATCAACATCAGTAGCAATTCATACAGTATAAGTAAAAAATAAGGAACAGAGTCAACAAAACAGGTAATCTCGGTTCAGAACTTTAATCAGTCTAGCAAAAAGATTTGTTGGACTTTTACTTTTTTTTTTTTTTTACAATAAGAACATTAGTTCGAAAACTACAGGAAAAATTAATATCATGGGTAAAGTCTGAAGTTTTAAAACAGATTTAGCATTTAATAAAACTCTTTATCAATTATAAGTACCCAGTTTAAAGGGTTACAAAACCCTTACATTTGAGGTTTAATAATGACAAAGGGAAACTGTGTTCATTACCTTTCCTAGAAGCTCATGTAAACCAAGAATTTGGGCAAGGAAGACTCCGGTGCCAATAAAGATACTTGGCACAAGACCCAGGAAGCCACGTAGGTTCTTAGGTGCTATCTCACCCAGGTACATTGGTACTACACTTAGAGAGATGCCTGCAGTAAAAAAGACAAAAACCTATAAAACAATGCACTACTTTGATAAGATGCCCAATTACTTTTAATTCAACACAAGGAACCTGCACAAACCTCTAAAACACTAAATTTACATAAGTATTTGGACACTGGAAGTTTATACAACATGTGTGTTGCAGTTCAAAATCAAGTAGAAAGAAAAATGTTTCTTTGAAATTTAACCTGTGACAAGGCATACAGAATATGTTTACAGTTCAAGAAAGACGTGCTAAAGAGGAATGTTTTAAAATTTGAAAACTCTGAAGAGTAACATGAAAAAAGTCAAGGAGCCTCATGGTGACAAGAACTCTACTATCTCATCCCAGCCTGATAGCTCATAAGTTTGATGATTAATAAACTATTAAAGTATTCAAAATATTCTGCATAAAAATAATGCAGAATGCAGAATATTTGCTGGTTACATCTTTTTGATTGTGAGTTTGCGGTTTGTGACTCTGTATTTGACTAACAAGTCTTTGGAAATTGGACAACCTTTTTCACTATTATCTTTCATTATTTATTATAAGAAATAAATCAACAAAACAATCTACAGAGTATATGGCAAAAAATAAGGTATCCAGTTGTTAGCTTGCACTCAGACTTCTGCTGAGTATTGTCACAACCTAGATACCTTCTCTTCCTCTCTTTTGACATTTTTTCTTTTCTCTTGGCAGCACTTGAGATGACTGGCAGAAATACTATTTAGCATCTGACACCAGTAGCACAGACATAACCCCTTACAGACAAGCCATTACACCAGGTTTAGGCTTTCTTGCAAAAGTTGAACCTGGCAGGATTACAGGATTTCACTCCCAATCCAGCAATTAGTGATATCTGGCGAGATGGTCTTGCTCACAGACAATGTCCCAGTTTATCACAAAGGTAGCTTGGGCCAAGGTCAGGGCCGGCCAGTCAAGTTCTTTCAAGGCATTCAAGGACCATAATTTCTTTTTTGAACAGGCTTTGTACACAACAATGTTATATTTTGAAATCTTTTTTAGCACCTCCACTTAACTGGAATTGTAGTGTGCGCAAACATTTTTGCTTTACAGTGTACATGTCAAAATGTACAAAGCTGTTATTGGGTCCATCTGTTGAAGAGCTGTGTTTGCATGTGAGTGACTGTACCTGAGTGAATTCCTGTGATAAAACGGCCAATGATGACCATCTCAGGTGAACCACATATCCTGCTGAAGCCCATGAGTGATCCACCAACAAATACCAGCACTGTTGTGTTTACAATTGTACCTTTCCTGAAAATAAACACATGTAGAAGACACACATTTAGAGAAAGAAAAACAGAAACTGCATTGTTTCCAATCTATACAAACAAACAACAAAACCGTGCATCTCCTCCTCCCTGATGAAAACTAGTACAGTTATAACAGGTGATGTTCAGGTCACGGCGGCTAAACGTGTATACTAGCCTCTGGGGAATGATTGTGTTTAATGCTAATCCACAATAAACTATATTCTCACACAGGTGTTCCTATCATCAATATACATAAAATCCCATGTCCCAAAGGTTAATGAAACAGCAAGGCCAACAGCAGTATATGGACCTGATATATACACACAGTCATGACGATAGACATGTGTGCCTGTATAAGTCCTTATAAGCCATAAAACGCCAACACAACTCACAAGGGTGGTCATGAGCTATGATTAGCCATAAAAAACCAGTGTATGAAAAATCTAATCAGCCTGTATAGAGGATTATAAATGGCAAGCTTTTCGTTTGCATTTAATCAACACTGAAGTTCTATGAAATGTTGGAACGTAAGAGCTCTCAGCTGATTTGAACTTTTCACTGCACTTTGAGGACGTGTATACTTTTGGAGGGCAATGGGGACAAAAGGATGTAAGTGTACTCTGAAGGACAGTAAATCACCAGAGGTTGGGTTGGGGGGAGTCATGATTGATAGAATGCCCTGATCTAGTGCGTTTTGTGCCAGTGTAAGTGTGTGCCTTGTGTTGTGTGCGCGCCTTTTGTCCCAAACTTCTGCTTTCCAACAACATTCCCTTTGTATAAGAAATACCACTTAAAGTGAAAAAAATGTTTTATATTTGTTTGATGAATAGTTTGAGAATCTTTATGGTCCTTGTATTAGCAATGTGTGTTAAGGTGTTGAGCAGCACCAGATGCTGCTGAGTGTCTCCCAGGCTGGCATTGCCAACTGGCCACTATCCACTCTTGTGGTTAGATGGTCCTGAGGGGTTTTAAGGGTGTCAGGACAGAGCAGGGTCAACTTTCAAATACATCTGTGAGGGCTGCTGAGGACACAGTTTATCTCTTTGTTGTCCAACTGTACAGTACATGCTTCAGAACAAACACTTTATACTGAAAGAGTAGGCATGATTTATTGAAATTAACAAAGACTGCTGTATAACTGCTCTATAATCTTGAATTGCCAGTCTGTGAAAACAAATTTCTTACCTGCCAAAGCGACTGACAAGCATGCCCACGATGACAGAGCCCAGCATACCTCCAATGGCAAAGACAGATACAGTAAGAGAGTACATGACGGTAAGGGTCTCGTCAGTGAGTCCTGTTCCATTTCGATTCAGAACTGTCAGGTTGTAGAAGTCCTTTATGTACTAAAAGAGGAAGGCACAGTATAAACAGGATGTAGGATGCAAAAGACGTTATTTGAGGTGGCACAAACAATGCAAACCAAAAAAGATAAGTTTGACTAGTTCAAATTTTCAGACTTAAGAAAATGCTTTCTTTAGACATCCCTCCTTCATCTCTCTGCTACCCCTCTCCTCTTGTCTCTTCACTACCAAAGCTCCTCTCATCCTGTTTCACTTTTGGATTTATGTGACACAATGAGAGCAGCAGGTCAGTGCTAAACTTCAGAAAACAAGATTCTTTGATCAATTTCAAGAAATGACGTGCATCTTAGAGTTGTTATGCGTTTGTCTATTTAGACCAATGATAAGATTTCTTTTGGTTTGGTAAGTATGCTGTTAATCCATTAGTTGAACTCTCTTTGTGGGTGGAGCCTTGTCCTTGTGACAAGGTTTACAGTTGGACAGGGACGGGGGTCATTTGAAAAAAATAAAAAACAACATGTATAAAACATGTTTGAGCCTCTTTGCCAAATATAGACACGCTGGAGGAAGCATTGTCCTGTCAACACAAAGATGAAAACAACTGCTAAAGGAATCTGACTTCACTCACACAGGGAGTAGTTACTCCATAATATGTTACCACAGGGGAAATTTTATTCATATTCAGAATGTTTCGTAATACATTTATATAGTCATATCATACTATTCTTTTTATTTTCTGAAATGGTTAACACAGACTATCTAGTGACTGGCCAGTTGTGCCAAGATTTAAAAAATAATGTGGCTTTAGGAGCTCTTTTTTTTTTAAAGTTATGTGACCAATGACAAATCAAAGACCACCATCTCAAAGTTAACCAGTGGCCCCTTGTTTTGACCTGACGAGTGGAGGGTAAACAATAATTGTCACTCGGTATGCTCTGAGCAGAACAGTACTCCTTAAGTTGACTTGCTCTTTTTGAATGTAATATAAGACTGTAAAAAAATTAAGAGGTGGCAGGCCTAAAGCTCAAACTATTAATGTATACTTTACAAATAAAAGATGATTTTTAAATTAAAACAAGATAAAAATAGAAACAAGTTAAAAACCCATTTGAAGGTGGGCCAGAGGGCTAGTGTTTAGTTAGTGCACACCATGTGTACTCCTCCAAGCAGATGACCATGGTTTCATTCCAACGCGTGGCTCTTTTCCCGTATTTAATTGTCTCTCTATCTCTCTTTTTTCCTACTCTATCCACTGTCCTTTCTCGACAATAAAGGCATGAAAAGTCATACAAAACAAACTAATTTGGTCTTACATGTGCTGGATGGAGACAGTTTTGTTATTGAGTTACATTAGCCTATCATTTAATCAAGGCAGAGGCAAATTTCAGTATCATCTTTTCCGCACTGGAAATAGAACTTATGAGATCGTATAATTTTTTTAATTGGGGCTTGGAGAGACAAAGAAGACGTGAAATTCAAATTGAACCCAGTGACCTACAAGTTTCGAGAGATTGACCAGCTAATGTAAAAAGAGATGCATCTAATTGAAATGTCAAATGGAACCTATTGAGGGCAACATCAGCTTATTATTATTTCTTTATTTTAAAAGGGACAGTGTGCAGCTTAGTAGTTTTTTAAAGCTGTTTTTTTTAGGCATTTCGTGCCGTTATTGTAGAGATAGGATATTGGATAGAGTCGGAAATCAGGGAAAGAGTGGAGAACGACATGCGGGAAAGGAGCCACATGTCGGACTTGAACCTGGGCTGTCTCCTGCTTGGAGAACTACAGCCTCCATACGTGAGGCGTGCACACTTACCACTGTGCTACCAGCGCCCCAGAAACAGAGTTAGTTATGAGCTCATGAATCTGTTTTATCTGGGCAGGAGAAAAAACATTTACATAGAGAAATAAAATGTACAGATTTCTTTAACATTTATAGATGTCAGCATGCTAACTGCATGGTTTCAACGTTTATGAAAGCTGCTTTGCAGATGGTCTTTTAATTCTTAAAGGTTAAAGAAACATTTAATCCGTTTAACGAGAATAGTTGTTGGAAAATAACAATACTGACAGATTGTCTTTATATTAAACCCTCCAAAACAAAATGATAACTCTCAACAAACCATTACATTAAAAAATATACTAGTGGTAGTGCAATGGGTCAGCTGTTATGTAAACTACTAAAAAAAACAGAATAAGTGGCAGTACCAAAGGCACCCCCTCGCTTCACCATCAAATGCCTGTGAGACGGAGAGCAGCAGACAAGTGCTGATAAACACTGTAATAAACTTTGAGTAATGAATTGCATCTCAAAGTTGATTCGGTTGTTATATGATTGTCCCTTTGAATTTTCTGTGGAAAGTCTGTAGATTATCTTTCAGTTGTAATCATACAACTACAGTCTGTCATTATGCTACTAGAAACAGCCTCTCCGACTTGACGGGTCTGCCTCTCTTCACTCTATATGAAATCTGGTTTTATGACTCTGATCTGAACACTTAGTCTTCATTTTTGAATTTCATATTTGATTTTGCACTTCATCAACTTATAAGTACTGCCTGGAAGACAGACTTTTCTACATAATAAAGTAAATGATAACATGTTTTTTCTCTTCCAACAGCAGCTTGACCCAGAGAAGAAACTTTTAATGCAAACAGTTTGCATTTCATTTATTCTCTGTCCTTATGAAGAAACAACATCGGCTTTTAAATGTGCCAGCAAGGCTAATCTATTGATAAACAATACTAGACGGGATCTGTATCTGCAGCATGTTGAAACGGCTGTGTACAAGTTCAAAATTTGAATTTAGTTCATTAGTAATTCATGATTTACACAATACAGAAATAAAAGTAGCTTAACCATTGATATAAGTTACCAAATTGTCATGGTTTGGTTTTGTTCTGTATTTAATCCTGTTTTAGTTTTCATTATTTCCCTTGTGTTCTGTGTATCTATGTTCCTAGTGTGGTTTACTTTAGTCGCTAGTGTGTTTTCCTGTATCCTTGTGTTCTTCTATGTTGCCTGTTAGTTTATTTCCTGTCTTGTGTTTTAAGTCTAGTCTTTAGTGTTTCCTGTTTTATTTTGTAGATCTGGTTTTGGTGGTGGTGTCAGTGTTGGGTTTTACTTTGTACTTGTCCTCAGTGTTCTGGTCTTGTGTCCTTTGTTCCTTGTGTTTCCTGCCTTTCTGATTACCCTGATGTTCCTCACCTGTCTCGTTAGTATCACCTGTGTCTGATTACCCCTTGTCTATTTAGTCTCTGTGTTTGCCTGAGTTTCTTGTCGGTTCATTGTCATTGTCAGTGTCTTTTGTATGTCGTTGTGTCTTTGGTTGCTCTTCTCCGTGCTCCCTGTGTTTTCGCCTGGTGGATTTTGGTTTTTGCTTTTTGAGACGTTTTGGATTTAGTTTTTTAAGTAAGTTTTTGTTTTGCCTTTTTGTTAAAATAAATTAGTTTATTCTGCACTTGGGTCCTCCTCCCTGTTTCCTGCCTGCTACAACGTGACACAAATACCTCTAAGAGAGAGCTCAGTATATACAGATGTCCCTCTCGTAGATGTAAAATATACAATGTCAGGATTATAATGTTAAAACAGTTGTTCCGGTATACACGATTACAGATTTAACTTGCATACCAATACGTAACAATGTTATTATAGAGACTTAATTTATTTGTTTAACATTTAAAAATCAATCCAGCTCATGGTGATATGCAACAAGGCCAAGTTGCTTTTGCCAGCCAGACAGCTAATGCTCATACAACAACTTTAGTCCCTTACTTAGGAGAGGCTTACAGATGGTGGGGGCAAGCTATTTAAGCTATCTAAGCTACAATTTCAACATTTTTTGGATTTTGTGGTTTTGGCAACTTTAATTTTATGGTAATTTCCACAATATTTCATCAATCATAATGCATTTCTACTTTGTCTAATTTTCTTGTAAATAAACTTTATGCTGTTGTTGTAAGTTACTCTGTGTTCCTGTACTTTGCACTTTGTGACATGTTTTTTTCTACCGTTTTGATGTAAATTCTTGTAATGATTTCGGGGGTGGGTGTACAAGCTTCTGCTTCGGCCAACTCCTTTTGAGCAGAACTTCAACTGCTCAAATAAACAAATAAACTAAACTAAATGATTTAGGACTGACCTTCGATGTTAAAGTAGATAAACAACTATGGCTCCATGTTCTTTATTGTTCTAATTTTGGGGTCCTTCATACTAAAAAGTTTGACAACCACAAGAGAACATATTGAGAATATTGTGCTGATCAAAAGGACACATTGTCTCTTGTGTCATGGAGCAAAGGTATACTGGTTTCATGAGACCATACCAATTCATTCGTTTTATCTCTTATTCTTCCTTCCCTCTGACATTTTCAGCTTCCTGTCTAATCTAATCCCCATGTCTTTTTTTTTTCTTTTTACCTCAGCCTCTTAATCAGTTTAGCATGTGATGGCACGAGTTGTTGAACCATGATCAAATCCCCTAACTGCAGTAGCACGCCTGGCAGTCAACTTCAGAGGACAAAGATGTAAGGAAGACTTTGTCGACCACACTCTCAAACATCATCAGGTTTATCTCAAGTGCAAGAAAAACTTAACAAATTCAAAAATTCTCTAAATACTGTTGTTAAAATGTGGACCAATCAATGATAGCTTAGATAAAACATTTGCGAGTAGCAAAATGATTGCTCTGTGTGCCTTGGTTTTTGTGGTTTCTTTCAAAGCTTTGCTAGCAGCAGTTTATAAGCTAACCCTATTCAAATCAACCTTTCACCATTCTTGAGAGCCAAATGTAAAATATAGAAAAAAGAAACCTCACTCAATCACACTGCCAGTTTTTACTAACAAAAATTGATAAAACGTTAGACCTTAAAATATCACCTCTCCAAACACCTATGATTAATTCTATCCTTATTTTTTTAGCAGGTATACAATTCCATTAGACCTTATTTAGATAGACTCTATCAAACAGGGGTCATTTGGAAAAGAGTACAATGAGTGGGGAAACAGGCTACCGAAAAACCTGTTTGGAATGTGGGGAATCTTAGACCTTAAAGGCCCCCTTGATATACTGTATACTGTAGCCCCCCTGGGAACTTAATAATCCAACCCTGGGTCACAATGGATGTGTGAGAGTGTGTGTGTGTGTGTGTGTGTGTGTGTGTGTGTGTGTGTGTGTGTGTGTATATCTTACTGCAGAGGGGGAGTTGACCACAGCCAAGTTGTAGCCATAAAGCATCGAGCTCCCAAAGGATGTAAGGAACGCTACCGCCAACAAAGAGCCAGTCAGTTGCTGCAGAGAGATGGAGAGATATGTTAAAAGAGCAGAATACAACTTTCTTTAAGAAGGTCTAGTAGTTTTTTTTTTCTAACAGGTTGTGATGTTGAACAAATATTTTTTTTATTTAAAAAAATGGGATAACACTGCAGATGTACAATTGTGTATCACCCAATAAAAGTCCTAAATTACATATTTGAAATGATGTTAGATCATGGAGATCCAGCACCAAATCAAAAAGACAATGGATTTTTTTCTTTGGAGCCAAAAAAACATCTGATTAGAAAAATGATACAGATGATACACAAAAGAAAAAAAGACATAGATAAATAATAATAATTAAAAAACATGTTTCAGAGATTTTTATCCCGATTAGATGTTCTGATTTAGATGTCCTAGTCAGCATCAAATGAGAAAATTAATCAGAATGTCTTTGATTTTATTTTGAGGTTAAGATGTGAGTTAAGATAACATTTCAACTCTTACAGCACCTTGTTCCAACATGTCAACAGGGGGGTGTCTCAGGAGGCAAGACATGATGCTGCAGGAGTTTAATATGTGAACACACATCAGCTCAACAAACATCTTGCAGAAATGTTGTTAGGAAAACTCTGTATTAAGTCAAGGAACATATTTGGTTGTTTGCTTCTACATACATTTTGGGACATTTTCAGGAGTAGGCCTAATCTACATTTTTCTAACGGATATGAAAATATGAAATTTTAAGAGATCTATGACTATTTAAGTGGGGGATTACAAAGTTTTAAAGATGCCTAGTTTCCAACCAAAGCATTCTCAGGACATCATAAGAGAATGATTAAACCAAAGCTGTTTGAGATAGTACAAAAAAACAAAACTCCAAAAAGTGCTATGATGACTCAAGCAAAACATATGCTTAGTCATAACGCCATCGAAGTAGCATATTCTTAACAAGGCGGATGGCCATACAAGACAATATTTAACATGATTACATTTTACCAACTATACCGTCTGTGGCATCACAAACTCAAGCCTGGCCTATAGGCTTCATGAAACAGACGTTTTAACTCACCATGTTAAGATACTATAAGGCAACGTTGCAGAAACAAATAAGGTTGTATTGAAAGTGGAGTACACAATTAATGAGTAATGTTAAACAGTTACTAATATGTAAATGACGGCATTTAATTTGGCATTTTAAAATATTATAAGTAACATATTGTGCAGAAACATCACCAATATCTACGCTTCCCTCGCATCCCCTGCAATAGGCTATGTCCTGCATTACTTAGGCACTTGGATCTTCGAAAACCATCGATGCATTTGCCCGAAAGTCGTCAGTTAACAGTCACTCGTTTCATCAAAACACCGGGTAAAGGTCATCATATCAACGTCTTGCTGGCACAGCTGCTCTACAGTGTAACACAGGAATCAGGCAAATATGGGTCTTCAAACTGTTTCATTACTCGACTGGGTGGTCCGTGTGCGCCAGGCGTATAGAATGGAGAGCCTACTTAACGCTCAATGTGGACAACGCTTTCCATGCAGGAAGAAAATAAATGACAGGTGTGGCAGTATGTTTTCACTGACAGTAAGTATGTAAACAACACTGACCGTATGACCACAGACACATCAACCCCAAAGTCGTTTGGAGTTCGGAAATTTGTACAAAATGCCTACTTTGTATCCAATTAAAATAATTATTATATTTTAATTTAGTTTGGATTTTTGATTCCTTCCCCGTGGTACAGCCTCCAGTGTGGTAGAGCTATGAGCGGAGCTGAGATAGCCTACCTGTTGCGGTGGTATTTACATGGTATTTAGGCCTACCTGTTGTTCTGTTTCAGCACTCGCGTTGGGGTTTTCATTGGTCATAGCTCGTCCAATAGCAAGGGGCTCACTAGGCGGAAGCGTCTTTTTCGAAAGAGTAGCCATAGAACGACAGCAATCAAACCGACGGTAGGCCTTATAATCTAATCGATTTCAGGAGAGACTCTTAACACTCGTCCTACTCAGTCCTCCTATATTTGTTACTCAGTAACTCCATTCTGTATGTACTAAGTAACATATTATTTTTCACTGAGCTGCACCTGTCACACTGTAGCCAGCAGCTATAAATATCCACACTGAATGATGTTGCCATGCATCTTTACAGTTATCCACCAACTGGTTTCCCAAAATGTTTAAGAAAAACCGGATTTAATCATTATGCATATGTAGAGAGAACTGCATATTTATCAATTATTAGTTTGTCTATTCCCAATTACGGAGTGCTGCATATGTGAAAGAGATACTTAATACTCCTAATTTAATTGCAAATTCTCCAACAGTGGATGTGAGAGCGTATGCTAATTCAGGCCAAGCACCAAAGTTGTCATTGAAATGCTATTCTTGAAATCAGTTGTTGGTACTTTCTGTATTTTTTATTATTTACATAACTTTATTACACATGTCAAATATATTTTCAAGTTGTGTCACGTAGGTGTTCAAGAGAAAAGTTAGAATAGTAGCTTTGTAAAAAATAACATTTTAGAGGTTTTTCACAATCATTTTGTGTATTTGCTGGATTTTCTGTCCCAGAAATCTGCAAAGATTGCTACATGTAGTCTTCTGGATGTCAACATCAGAAATTGGATTTAAGATGCAACACCGTGGCGACTTTTTTGTTGCACAAAGAGCTCTTAGATTTCTGTTATGAGCTCTCGAATGGGAGATCTCATTGTTCATTTTCCACACACATCATTTCCACATTTTCAGACTAAATATTAGTTTTTTAAACACAGCTTGTTTTTTTGTTTTTTTTTAATTATTGAACATTTAAATGGGCAAGTCTAAATTTTCTTGTTGGTATTTCTCACATTCTTCTCTGCAACCCAAAGGTCATGGCAGACTGCCAACTCTGCAGGAGCTGAAGAGCATGAGACAGAAAAAATTTTAAAAATCACAGTTTGTCCTGTATCTCCTGAAGACAGAACAATCCATTTACACTCAAAATGTTAAGATATAAACAGTTCCTGAACACATTTTGTGAATAAGATGATCAAGAGCACAATCTGACTCATTTACATATGAACCAGAAATCTATAGGCGACTTAAAGGTAATTATTAAGTTGGAGGATAAATGTATAGTATGTTATAAAAACATCAAACTTAAGCCTGGCTCTGACCTATTGAAGATACTACTAATTGCTTATGAGGAGGGCTCAGTCACACCAAACAGCCCAGACCATCCACTCTGCTCTTGCAAATTGGCCTTCTGAGGAAGCCAGCTACAGTTTGCCTAGCAAAATTGCAGTTGTTTGTTGTGGTTGTCTAACAAGCTCCCTGATGTTATAAAGATGTCCAAAACTCTACACATTTTTTGCTGCAGACTGAACATTCAAGATTACTCCATGTGCATTAAAAACAGATAAACATCTTATTCTATCTCAGAATTCCTCATGATATAGTTCATAGTATTGGATGATATACAGTAGATCTCCTGTTGTGAGTCAAATATATTTCCGTGTTAGAACTTCTCTATTAATAAATTGACTGTAAGTAACGTCAATTTAAAACATTAGCCAAATAATTGGTATTAGCAGTCAACTTTAAGATGTTGGTAAGAAGTTTCCCCTCCTCCTCCTCCTCCTCAAAACTTTAGTTTATAGCAACTATTAGCAGTTTTCAGGTTATTTCTTTTTTTATACTATTTGATAATATCAGTAAATGTTACCATGCACTGTAAGGCAATCTCCATGCTAATAGTTGAAATTAAAGATTTGAAAACTACTACTGAATGATGTTATTATTTGTTCAACAATCTATCAATTTACTTTTAATCCTGACAATTCTATACCTCATAATTTATATATGACAACAGTACAAATGGAGGAAGTAGACCTTGTTTAGCAGTGCTGACATCAAAGGGTAGGATCAGAGTTGGATTTGGAGTTTAGTACTGTTATGGAAAATTTTACTCCATGTGTACTACGAAGGTCTCATAGAATCTGTCATATAAAATGTATCTGAAATGTCTTAAGATACTACATGCACAGCATATTGGGTATTTTGTTTCCCATCATTTTGTTCCCTTTATTCTGTTTCTCACACTCTGTACATGTGGGAAGAGTCACCCAGGCTCTTTCTCACTGGACTCCATCTCCTTCTCAGCCTTGAGAGATGGTAAATAGTCATGTAGTCTCTTTTCTCACACTAGGGGATAGATTGTGCCCTGCCAGGTGGGCAGTGTCTCTATGTGGCGTGATGGGGCAGTGATCTGTGTAATGTGATGGAAATGTATAAGTTTTCATGTTTGCCTTTACTCGGGGCCTCTTTCTCTCCTCACCGTGTGAGAGAGGGGTCTTCGAACGCTTATCTTGCCTTCGAATAAATGTTCATTGAGACCAGATCGATCTTGGGGTTCCTTCTTGAATAGATCTTCTCACTCTTTATTTTCACTCTTTGGTAATGGAAAAAATTCCACAACAGTACCCTCTAGGTAAAAACCTTGCAAGGTAAAATGAACAACTGTTAACAACTATTAACAAGACTAATAATCCAGGTATATCAGGGCTTTTATTTTAAGTTAGATGATGTTGTTGTCATGCTAACATGTTCTCAATATATATGATAACATGTTGACCCTTATGATGGACAGGTTTATAATCTCATGTTTATTAGCATGCTAGTATTTAGACACTTGCAATGAACACAAAGTAAAGGAATAATTTAATTATTTTTACAGGTTTTTTATCCTAAAGTATTATTCGCCTTACCAACAAATGCAAGCTGCAGACAGTGTGAACCAAAGACCTGGTAGAAACAAACTTTGGCAAAACCTCATTTGGACATTGAATATGTTAGTTAAATGCCATTCATTCAATAGCTGCTGCTGAGATATTTTTTATCATACACAAAAAAGGTCAGCCTTATGATGGCACTGGAGGAAGTGTCAGGAAACATCAAAGTCAGTGTGATAAATCATCTGAAACCCATGTGGGGTTGTTCAACATCTCCTGGCAATTCATGAAAAGGTTATCAAGATGCTTCATTCCGGAACAAAGTGATTGAACTAACCAAAAAAACAGACATTGGCATTCATCATGGCATGCCACCAGCATGGCTAAATAAGGAACTAAAAAGCGGTCTCTGTTTTAGAAGTCACATGATTTTTGGAACCGTTCATTCATCCAGACCTCCTCCCTCGGAGGCTCTTCTATCACGCTACGTCCGCTTGCTCTTTGTAGATAATGATTCAAATATAATGCCTTGCTCAAAGGTCTTTGATTTTAACAAAAAGATATGTCATTCTTTGCAAGGAAAAACCAACAATTCTTACCATTACCCTAGAACTCTATTGTTTAAGTGTGAAACACCATTACTCATGCCGGATGATTTTTACCACATACAATATACCCAATCAAAAGTATTTGTCATCATAATATATCTAAATATGACAATACATGACACATTATAATTGGGTTCTTATAGGATATAGCTGGAAAATTTGATTCTGGACTGTGGAATCAATATGTTAGCTCTTCTGATAGGCTATAGGAATATTGATCAAATATCCACAAAAGACCTGTCACTCAATAGTTAAATGGATGATCATACTGCTATTCTCTACACTATTCATTCATTCATCATGCTTCCTAGGCCAATACTTTTACTTATTTGCTCACGCATCTTGAGTCTTCCAGCATTTCTGCTTAAAGGTTGTAACCATGGGGATCTTCTCCATGCTACACGCTGTTACACATTAACTATCAGTCTATCACTAAACAACGTACTGCATGCATTCGCATGAATCAGTGTACAGTCCAGCATTACATAAACTTGTCTCGTATGATTATTTGTCAGACAAAAGACAATGGATATTTTATCACAAGACAACGGAAAACACATGCACGTTCTTTAACATAACAAATCAATAGCATGTTGAATGAATGCAGCCTTACAGAGAAAGGGTTGTATTGTTTTTCACACAGGTGTATTTTACAAATTACATTTCTGTCGTCATAAATGTTTTTAAAGCATTGTTGAAAATGTGGCATGTACATACTGTGTGTTGGTTGTAAGAATGACCCAAACTGATGACTGATGTAAAGCAACCTGAAGATGATGCACCATGGTGCACATTTGTGAACTAATTAACAAACCTTTCAGCTCCCTGGTTTGGTTTTTAACATAAATCAATTAATTCATGTTACCAATATAGAAAGTTTCTTGACCTCTAACTGATCTTGTTAGAATATATATTGTTTTAATGTGTATATTCAAAACACAGTAAACAGAACAGTTGATAAAGTATTGTAATTAAGCTCTGGTATAAAATGTTTTTATAATCAACCAGGTCAGATGAAATTAATTTGTTGGTTTTCATTTGTGTCTCCGTTAATTGGTCATTCTTAAATTACCGATAACATTGTCTGATTTCTGAAAACTTTCATTTAAAAATGTCACAAGATCTTGTTGAGTGCAGCTCCTGATCTACTTAAAAGTACAAGGCTACAAGTTTGAAAGTTGGTAGTAAATGCTATTAGGTGCTTGGAATCCATGTCAAGAGCAATAGGGGATCAGTCCTCGGAGGGCTCTGGCTCTACAGTAACATAGTTCATAGAGTTGGCCTGAACTTACCGATGTGACTCTCCTGGACGATGGAATTAAAACCTCCTCAGCCATTTAAGAAATCTGTAACCTGGTCAAAAACAGCAGAAAGCAAAACGGTTTCTCTCTAAACTGCATAGGATGGCATGGCTGTAGTAGCAGGCGTAGTCACACGGGTCCAGGAAATGGCAAGATGCAGTAGTCAGGTCAGCTCATGTGCAGCGTGTCAGGCCTCTTGTCCAGCAAGCAGCAGTCCACAAGCTCCTGATAACAAGCCCACACTGTGTCATCACATGACAGAGAGCAGCGTGACGGAGTGAGAGAAAAGCCTGCTGGAAGCAATTAACTCTAAGTGAATTTCATAAGAAGGGGATGGAGGTAGGAGTTAACCAGAGGAGAGGAGGAAACCAGAGGGAGGAGGAAACTAAAGGGAGGAGAGGAGAGGAGATGAGAGGAGATAACAAGATGGAAGCAGAGGGGAGAAGAGAGGGATACCATAGGGAGAAATGAAGAGGAGAGGAACAAGAGTAAAACAGAGTACAGTAGCGAAAAGCAGAACAAGTAAAGAGAAGAGATAAGAAGGGAAAAATGATAAGAAAAAATAGACAATGACAAGTTTTAAGATGAAGGTAAATAACAGTAGGAAAGAAACAGAGCAGTAGACAAGATGTCTTATACAAGACAGGGCAAGTTAATTATAGGATGAGAACCAAAGTGAAGATACAGATCAAGGAGGACAAGGACGATTGAAGAAGAGAGGGCAATGAAAATGAAGTCAAGTAAAATGCATAATAAAGAAAATCAAAAGTTAAATAAGTAAAGAAAGGAGAGGTGAGAAATGTGGAGGTCAGGCAAACGTCAAAACCGGGCAGGCGAGAAGGGAAACAAAGGTATTATGTGGACAGAAGATTAGAACAGAAGAGATCTGGGGAAACTGAGACAATAATGTAAAACACAAATGGAATGGAAGGAAAAAAATAGTGCCAGGAAAAGTACTTAAAAAATATGAAACACTTTGAAATGTTTTGCAAAGTAAATGCGTAACAAAGATTTGATTTAAAAGGTTTGAACTTCTGATAGTGTCATTGCTTTTCTCACTGAAGTAAAGTTCACCAAACTTCTTCTAAGAAGGCACATAGAGGTAGCAGTTTGGCTCACAGACGCCGAAGAATTTAATCATGATCATGTGCTCATAATTTTTTCAGTTGACAGAAGCAGAGCAGTGTTTACTGTGCTGAACTTTTGGGAACAATCACCCGCCCAGCATTACACACTTCTTAATCCTTTGACTTTATTTCCACTGCTGCTGGATGAAAGGTTGCATTTGTTCTGAAAATCCTGCCCTTTGGCTCATACGTTCTCTCCATTAGCCTTCATTTCACTTGATTCAGGTATTATTACAGAACTAAACATTTGTGAATTTCACCAGCTTGCTTGAGAACTTTGATACTGTAAGTCACGAGTGGACACGAGTGGTGAACAAAAGCCCATGTGACCAACAGGAACACCAAAAATATTTCCTGCTCATTTCTAATCTTTTAGTAGCAGAAAGGAATAATTAATTAAGTAGCATAGAACTTTAAAACTGTCAGAACAAGTGTTTTCTTAGCAGAAGGACCTACCCATTAACAATTTAGCAATCAAGCTTGTACTAAGACACTTTAACATAGGTCACCTTCAGCAATTAGTGATATAAGAGAGGACAAATTATCACAAAAAATGGCTGATAAAGAGAGAAATGACAAGACGTAATTAACTGAGGACTATTACTGTTTATGTCTATATTCAATGCAAAACCACAAGCATTTAATTTTTGTGTTGGTCAATTGAACATGGTGTAATTTTTACAGTCTGAAGATGTTATATTCTCTTATTAGCAATACATTTATGTATTTTTTAATCCAAAAGGGAATGTGAACCTTCAATTGTAGTTGTTCTAACAATTGTAAAGTCTTTCTAGACATTAATAATGTTCTTCTGCCCCAGCCTATAATTCAATTCAATTCAAGCAATTAAGTTAACACAACTAAACTTGATAATAAACACGTTTATCAACCATATACAAAAAAAACTCAACGGATAGAGACACATAAACATACACAAAAACCTTTCATAAAAACAAAAATATTAAATAATCTTTTTTTAAACTTTTATTTGTTGTATTTTATTTTCCAATAGTTATTTTTATTTGTTTTGATGTACTTATTATTACTGAGTACTGATACACCATCATTAATTACTGTTGTTATGATACTTTGGGAACATTGTTACTGTTCATGCCATATAAGCCTGATAAATGAAAATTGAGAAGGACAGAGTGTGAGAGGAGGGGAGGAGATTTTGATCACAATAACAAATCAATAGTGGAAAGGGGGCCATGACATTAACCATGGGGTTCTCTGCTGTCACCCCAGCTTTGGTAATATTTTGTAAGTTAATAATATCCCCATGAGTCCACAAGAACCTCAGGTCATATGTGAGTCTAGAGACCTTATTTGTCCTTCACCATTCCACATCCTCCCTCTTCCCATATAACCAGGTTAACCATTAGTAGTAGACAGATTCAATTGAAATCGGCATGCCTTTCGTTAAGCTTTAAAGAACAAACTCAATCCTTGTATCCCACCAGCATCCTTCTGTTTAACTTATTTCAGTCGTAGAAAGATCTGTATAATACTATTTTAATGTGAAAGGTAATGAAAGTATGAACATTTCTGTTTTGCAGACCAAGCCTTTGGACTGTTATATCAGCTCGCTGTATACAGATAGTAACGGTGCCACCTGCAGGCTTTAGCATAAAAATACAAAAGACAGAAAACACAAATATCTGTGATATTTTTCTGATGTGAAGAATAATTTTAGAATTTTACACAGATTCTCAGTGGGTCTGTGATTATGGGTTTATTAAAGAGGCTTTAGTTTTGCATTTATTCAGTGTTGTGACTGGATGATTGGTAACCATAATGGTCGTTAGTCCCAAGAAATTTTGAAGATAATTTGTTTAGCTTTGATTTAGGTGAATTATCATAACACATAAAACGAGACTAAATGTCACTGTTTATCAGAAACATGTCCAGTCTTTATCTGACTGCTCTTATGTTTTCTCAGTTGCTTGGAGTTGTTTCTTGATCGCAGTAGCCAGCTAACATGAGTAAAGAACAACCGTTCACCTGTTACTTTGTGTACAATGTTGTAGTACATATACGATGTTAGTCATGGTGGATGCACTTAAATTAAATGTACCAATACAGAGTAGTGTGTAGCTCTAATCACAGGTGAGAAACTGGTTACCACAGTGCTGTACAAACAGCGTTTGTGGAAACACAGCTCGAGGGACATCTATTGTCAGTGCTCCATTGTGACCGTTAGGAGAGAAGACACTTAAGTAAATTATGTACTACAATGGATAACATGAAAATGTGACTTGACAGAGACACTTTTGTTCTTGGAACCTATGGGGTGGTTGATGTGTTTTGAGGATGACAATTCTGAGGGTCAACGGAATAAGTCTCTCCATGGAGTTCAGACACTGGTGGTGGTGAAGCTGATGACTTAATGAGAGTGCATGGGTGAAGAATTGATGGATGATGATTCTGTGAAGAATGCCATGTAATTGGTTGGATGAGTACCGCTGACAAGAAAGCTGATTATCCAATGACAGCCCCCAAAAAATGACAACTTGAGAATGAAAGCTGAAACGTGAGTAAGTGTGCTAAAAGGGATGAATGAGAGATAGACCTGATCGTAAAAGCAATTAATTGTCTTCCTGACTGAATTTTTGCTGACGATCAGCTGTTGCTCTGGTCCTTGTTCAGTGAGAGACTCTTAAACTAGGTTTCTCCATCTGAAGCTTTAGGTTGATGTTGCATGTGAAGGTTAATTGCTAACGTCATTAACTCTTAATCAAGGGGATTTTTTTACATTACAAGTTTTCTTTGTTAAACATCTGAATCGATCAATCCTATAAATGTAAATTTTTTGGGTGGATCAAGTGACATGAATACATGTTGACTTACTTTCGTGATTAACACAACAGTAGGTCTTTTTAACCCTTCTCATTTTTTAACTGTTAATTTAGTTTTCTGACTAACATCTACACACAAATAAATCATATTACTTAAAATTAACAATAGAGATTTATTAATATTTTTGAAAGTGTATATCACTTTAACCTTCTTCTATTGTATGGTTGATTTAGTGTTTATCGACCTTGGATTAATTAATCATGATTTACTTAATCTATCTCCTAATCTCACCCTATTTAAAGTCCCAGTGGTATTTGTTCCTTGCTTTTCTATTATTTTGTACAATGGTTTTTCTATCACTTTATGACTTCATTTGTTTTATTGAGTTGTTCTTGTTGGTTAGGCTTAGTTTATTACGGCTGAAATACAGCACTGAGGGAACTGGAACAAACACACATGCACATAGAAAAAAATATATACTTTGCTACATTGAATCATGAAGGCCCCCTGGTGGTCAAGTTATAGGCTGTGTGCCTTTTGTGAATGAATGGTTTTATTAAGGGAGTGCCCCTCTTGTAGACTGATATGGCTCAGGGAACACACACACATCCAACCAAGTACAAAATAAGATCTGTAATACAGAAAATACAGACAAAGCAACTGCAGTATATAGCAACAGGTTTATCATGATTTAGCAATAGTATTAGCAGTAATTGTGCTGTACTGGAGTTATAATGCTGATCTTATCTTTAATGAACACAATTTTGTTTTGTCCACTTCAGTCTGTTCCCTTATAAACATGTTTCTGTTTATGTTGGTGAAAATTATAGAAAGAGCATGTAAAAGTAATCATTGAAAAACCCCCCCACTTAGAATAAAAACAGTGGTGTTAAGCTGTTTTTTTCCCCATCCCTTCCATATCACCCTTAACGCCAGTTAACGCTAATGCTTTCCCAGCGGGTCGCCAGCCGTTCATTAGGGGGAGGGGCCTGAAGATTGATGACCCGGCACCATATTAGCTATCAGGACCAATCAGCTGCCAGAAAGGAAATTGATGGCTCTCATTTGTTCTCATTGTTATCATAACAGCCATAATGCTAAGACAGACACACACGATGCTTTCTGTCACCACCATGAAATGTTCCCATTTGTTATGCTGGGTGACAGCAGGCAAGTGTGTGTGTGTTAATGTATTTGTGTGTGTGTGTATATGTGTGTGTGTGTGTGTGTGTGTGTGTGTGTGTGTGTGTGTGTGTGTGTGTGTGTGTGTGTGTTTTAATCAGGAGGCTTTCAGGCCTTGCAGTGCAGTGATATAGCATCTCATTATTCCTTCAGTATAGAGATTTAGAGAAGAAGGGCATGCATATGCTTTACAGAGAGACAAGCTCTCTCCCTCTCCCACACAAAACAGGACGTCCTAATGAATTTAACAAGGTCCAGCCTTGGACTAAGTCAACTTGCTAATATAGTGTCAGAAATAGAGGCATCTGTTCCATATGTGATATAATACATTTATTAAAGTTTCTAGTAAAAACCACAAGTGTGAAGTGTAAACAGTGTTGATTTCCCTCAGAGCTTTAAACACTTTTCCATAACACTTTAGAAAAAGGTACCCCCAGAAGTGAAACTAATAAAAGTTTAGCTAAATACAGTACGTAGTATAAGGACTTAGTCTTACTTAAGTCAAACAAGCCTTGAATATAAAATTAGCAAACAAAATAAATGAACCTGTAGTCTTTGGATGAATAAAAGGGATAAATAGAATTTTTGTTTTATTTCTCATTTTACTACATGCATTTATTTGGTTCCTTTATATTTTCCTGATATGTAATGGATTATTCATTTTCCTTGCTTTGCTCTAGACCCATACTCAAAATTGTTTAAAAAAATAATTAAAAAGATTCAGCGCTGGTTGATATGAGATTTGTATAAGAATTGTTTTTTGGTGGGTGAAGGGTTGTTCTATTGAGTAAATCGATCAAATACAGGGATGTGGGGATGAGTTCTAATAGCATTTACTTGCTGAATTGACAGGGTTCTGATCAGACCAGCTAACGATTTCATTTAATGAATCCGATACAAGTGTGACTGTAGAGATAACTGGAAAAGTGTTTTCAGTTTGAAGCTCTGCCCACTGCTTCAAAGTTTTAATTGTGTTACCCCTTAGAGACCAGCATGCGTCAATGTGAACACACAAACTACATCTAGCATTTTTCCAGCTCTCACACTAATAAATAACTGAACTGTTTAGATGCGCGAGCTACTTTGATTGTAATGACATTAATGACTTAATGTGATTAAAAGTGACAAAAATACCATGGTAATAAAATCACTTCCTCCTTGCACTTGATTTTTTTCCTCCAAGTAATTTCAAATTGGAAACGGTGGTTACAATAAACATCAACAATGTAAAACAATGAATGCTTTTCAAACAGGACTTATTTTAATTGATTTGATTTAGAGACTTCTTTTTGGAGGTGTAAAATAATGTATTTATATAAATAATGGTAGCTGTGTGCCCCTCCAAAAACAACTAAAAGTTTCTGATACAGAACAGAAAGCAGTTCTAATTGAATATTTCCCCATGTGGCATTGCTAGCTTACTGTAAGAGGTGGTGAAAAAACTGTTTATTCAGGCCTTTACCAATTAATCAGAATGATGAATGAAGCAGCTGCATGTGTGTTTGTGCGTGTGCCTGCATGTGTATGAATGTCTTTTTTGTGAGTGTATTTCTTAACAGACTCAGCTGCTCATCAGGGATGGGGCTGCCTCAATGCTGTGTCCTCTCACCATGAATGATAAAGTCTGCACTCACACACTGCACACACGCATTGAAGCCGTCAAGCTGTGATCAGTCAAAGCTGGTCAACACAAAGGGATCACATGTTCCAGACAATAAACTGCTGCATTTGCAAAAAAAACATTGTGAAGAGGCTGACAGAGGGCCGCTTCCCTTAATTGACTTGTAAAGAGGTAAAGAGGTCCATAAAGAAGTCACTGCCTAATTTACCATCCTCTTTTTGGAAGCAAATATGTTCCTCAATCCCATGTATGCACATTCACCAGAGTGTTTTTATCTGGGATTTGTTTTTAGCGAATGAGAGTATCAACCAACACTGAGAGCACTCTTATTCAATAGCTGATATGCCATTGTAAAACAATTGGTATTTAAGTTCTCACTTGTACATTTATATTATTAAATGCTAGGTAGATGATTTTGTCAGTGAATAAATTAAACTGTAAATTTGTTTTCCAAAAGGTTCCATATTTGATATCAACTAACTAAGAATAGTCTCAAATCTATGCTCTGAACTGGTTAAGTGGTTTAACCCTGCAATTAAAGCTAGCTTAGCATAAGTAAGTTTTTTTTGTTTGTTTTTAAACTATTAACTTGTTGTCTCATAGACATATATATGTTTCACTGAATATATGTCTATGACACACTGAATATTGAATTATTTTTTGCGAGTCTTCACCAGGCATCTGTATCACAAAGGAAGGTACAGTCAATCAGCTATCTTAAGAAATCAACCAAGAAGCTGACTTGATATTAATTGTCATTTCAAGGTACAAACATTTGACCTCCACTGATGATTGACGTTGGCATTGGTTTGGATAAAACCTTACTTTGAACAGTTCAAATATAAGTGAGGGGCTTAGAAGCCCTGTATCCTAGATCAAAGCACCCCACTAGCACACTTTAGAGGTGTTAGACATAACAAACAGATGTATGTATAATTTTTGCCATTTGAAGCAGTTAATGGAAGTATTGTGTGCATGAATAGAAGCTGAGCGACAGTCAGAAGGCCAGCATGCTGCCTCAGGCTGAAGGCTGTTCTAATGAACAAAGAACTGCTCCCAGCAATACCAGTAGGGAGAGGACAGTTGGCCATATGGTAGTGGTGGTCGAGGGATGAGAATAGAAAAGGGTTAATGAGTAAATGGTGCATATTTTGATGACGACACAGAAAGCCAGGGTCAATATGAAATTGATCATTTTGGTCTGGAGAGGGATCCAGAGCCACTGGTTACAACAAAGACATGAACAACCACAGCATAATTTCCACTTCATGAGGAATTACAGGGAGTGGAAAATTTAATTACATTTGATTTCCAGTTTTCACAATTTTATATTTCTATGAAGAAAACGTATTCCTATGCCTTCATGTAGGCCGCAGTCTTGTTTGATCATCTGATCACATTCATAAAAAAATATTCGGTTTCATTTTCCCCCAAAACACTTACCCCTGACAACAGAGCTCCTCATCTGTATCCAAACCCTCTATGTAGGATACCTTACCAGATCAAAAAAACTCCATCTAGCAGGGTATGTTTCTTTCTTTTTCAATGTTCAAAGTAAACAGCTTCTTTAACTGCTTTTGGCCTCAAACAGCACACTTGTCTCTCTAATATTTTTGTTCGATTCACTGAAAGCCTCAGTTTTTACCTTAAATAAAGCAGTTGAAGACAGTATTTCCCAGCCCATATATTTCTTTAAACAAAAATTATACCCAGGCAGTTTTGACCAACCTTGATGCATGCTAACCAAGTGTCACTGCAGGACCCATTACCGATTTGTAGGGATGTAAAGATTAATCTTGAGGCAGTTAAAAATCGATTCAAAGTTGCCACGGTTTGATACTTTAAAAAATGAATCACAGTACCAGTGTCTGAAATCAACATCAGCTAAGCGCCAAATACAGGTAGATTTTCCGTTTGGTGAGTTTATCTCAGAGAGCGGTCTGCTACAGGCCAGGTAAATATTTACCATAAAGTCATCAAATCCTAGCAGTCAGGGCCATGAGGACCTAGGATCTATTGAAACATCTTTGTCACCTCTCACAGATTTTTCAAAATAAAACACTGAATATGACTAAAATATGGTATCTCTCAATGAAAATTTAGCAGAATTCACCTTTATTTTTTCTGCTGTAAATCATAGGTCTAATAGTCACGGCCATGCATATCAAGAATCCATTGAAACATCTTTGTCACCAATAAAAAAATGAATATTACTAAAATATGATATGTGTCAATTTGTGAAAATTTAGCAGAATTCATCTTTATTTTTCTCAAAAACCGTACTGTAAAATCTGATGATAATCATAGGGGTGATAGCCAAGTTCATGGGGAACAAAGATCTACTGAAACATCTTTGTCACCTCTCACACCAAGCATAACATTGTTTTTCAATAACTAAAGAGTTAGAGATATAATGAGAATGAACTTTAATTGTATTAACTCATTTAAAGCAAAAGTAGAGAAAAGATACGTTTAAATGAAGTTTTCAAGGCAGTTTAAGATGCTTTGGTTTTTAAATGTTAAAGTTTTGTGTTGCTGCAAATAGTGTGCACAGTAATTATATTTGAGGTACTAGTGAAATCACAGGAGCAGCAGGAGGGTGATAGCTTTTATGCCTTCATCTCTTTCTATTTCCCAGCGAGCACTGACATACCTCACCACACAGGCACACAGGCGAGAAATTAAGAGCAAGGACACGCTGATAGCTCTAGCTAATGTTACAGGCCAAGAGGTTACTGACAAAACACACGTCCCTTGCACAAACCATTAGAAGATACTTGAAACAATTTTAGACACTTGGATTTAAAAGCTCTTTTGGGTTAGTTTTCTTTATAAATTCCAATGAGCCGTACATAAAAGAATGTAGATACACAACATACTGGCCATGAGTAGAAGCACATTGAGTTTGTTCAGTGAGAAGTAAATCGGAATTGTGTGCCAGTTAGCAGAGAGGATGTCATGAGCATAATGGTCAGTCCTTGTAACACTCTGTCTCTGGCCCATTGACTTCTGTGGTCAGATTCAATTTCAGCCAGTATGAGTCTGGGCTGCTCTGCCATTAGCTTTCAGCTATGTCTCGCTGCTGCAGACTTTGGGGGTCTGGCCAAATTTTAAGGCCAATTGACTTTTAATATGAATCACACTGGGATGCCAAAGACTCATCCTATTGCTGGAAATTAACACCCTGGAGCATACACACACACACACACACACACACACACACACACACACACACACACACACACACACACACACACACTCATACATATGGGCACATATGATGTCTGTACTGACTCCAAAACAGTTATTAATGGCTTGACTGAGTACTGTGATTGTTTTCCCTGCAACTAGACAAGCATCATGCAGTGTAGCCCATGACACTTGTGGTGTAGTGTACAAATCAGGCCTTTACATTTAAGGCTTTCAGCCTTGCTCACTGCATGGCACTAGCCCCTGGCTTCACCCTCCTGCTCTTTTGTTTATAGTAGCTTCCCTGCCAATTCATCCTCATCAGACTTAAAAACTCTTTGTTCCACCATATTAGTTCCATTTTCACAACCTCTCATCTAACAAGCCAGTTCTTGTCATTTCATCTTTACAGTCTCCATTAGATACTCCATATCTACAGAGCCTGACAATCTAGTGGAATCACAAGGTCACAGAGCACCCGAGAAGCCTGGTTATTAAAACATTAATGGATGAGTTTTAGTTTAGAAAATGTTATAAATGATCTTGCTTTTAGTTGTTTAATCACTCACTTAATCAGGGTATTCTTTTTATAGTCAATAATTCATGTAAAATCTAATTTTAATAAATAAGAGAACTCCCAAGTCCATTATGCTATTACTAGTCAGTTGGAAAATTTGCGTGACTACAATACATGAACACAAAAAAAACAAATCATGCTATGTGTTCAGTGTTTTGGATAAATCCAAGCCAATGTCTCCTTCACATTCCATTTATGTAAAACATATTTACAACATTAAATATGTTTGTTCAATCAACTTTTAGCCATACATAATTACGATATATAAAACTCACAACTGCAAGCTAGATTTTGTTTATAGATCACCATACACCTTGGAATCTGTGCATGTCGATCAGCCTAATATTTCTCCAAGCATTCACACACTGATGGCAGAGACTGTTTTGTGTCCATTCAGTATGAAATAATAAATTCTAATCTGACGAAACACTTAAATTGCCCCAGGTAAAGTTTTTTGAATTGAATTGAAACACATTCATACTCCAGTTGGGACAATTTGGGTTAGGTGTCTTGCCCAAGGACACATTGACTTGTGGCTGTAAGAGCTGAGGACCAAACCCCAGGCTGAAAAAGGATGGACTCTGCAACTGAGCCACAGTAGTCCAGTGCACACTTTTCCATTAAATAAATAAATACTTGCAAACATACTATGGAAACCACTGAAATGACGTTGGTGTACGTGTGCCTCTGTGTGTGTATCAATCTCAATCAAAAATTATTTGTATAGTGCTAATTTATAATTGTAAGTGTTATATGGAGACGCTTTGCAAAACAGCATATGGGATAATCTGCAGGATGGATTTCTCCTTTGTATTCCTCGTGTTCCTATTGTCCACACTTCCTTTCCAAAAGTGTATTTTGAGTTACTTTTAAAGCAGAAATTATTACAAAATTAATGAATCCAGCCTCAAACCAGCAGCTGTTTTTTAATAAAAATTTTGATTATTTAATTTTTGGACAGTCCAGCAAAATCATTTAACTTTGTTGCCTTGAGCTCTGTTTTAGAAAGTCATATAACTTTGAAAGTTTTAATGGTACTCCATAGCATCTATTCCTATAATCTTTTGGCATAGTGTCACTGTTTTACTCCCATTTTTGTCTTATCCCAGACTAAAAGCAATAGTTGGTGTTTGAAAGTTTTGACACTGTCAGTCCGACTGAGGGGGTGTGGCAAAAGTGACTTGACAATGTAAATATGATACCCTCTATTGCCTTCTCACGCTTAAGGAAATTGACAGAAATACAGGTAGCACATGACAAGCTAAATTTTGTATCTAGGATGATCAAACTGTAGTTGTCGGCTGAACGAGAGCATGTGTTTATGAGGGATTTGTTTGCTCAGGTTTCTGCTCCCTGTTCCATCAAGGATGTAAAGATCCTAAACTGAAGCATGTTCAGTCTCTGAGGAGACAGGTGTTTATGTTTTCAGATGCTCCCTCACAGATTCTGGAGGTGTCCTTCAGAGTGAAACACGGGGATGGCTCATACATGGTGGATGCCAGCCCAGGTCAGATGACATTTTTGATTGTGGAGACGTGGGTCACAAGCACTTCGCCTGTCCACATAGACAGAGTGGGGCTGCTAACGCCGCCGATGCTGCGATGGGCTCTGCCCGCGGAGACTCCGCAACAAGCGGCAGGTCTGCGGCAGGATTCACGCCTGGTGCTGCAGCTGAGGCACCTAGTGCATCTTCATAATTTCAGTGATACACTGAAATTCTTTACATCTGACAGGTGTTTTTTTCTTTATTAGAGAGAGATATACAGAGGACAGAGTTGGTAAAATCAGGGAGAGAGAGAGGACTGACAGAGGGCCAAAGGTCGGAGTGGAACCTGGGTTAGTTAGTTGAGGACCAAAGCCTCCATACATGGGGATATGCAAAGCAACCACTATGCAACCAGCGCCCCCAGGCAGGTGTGTTTTGACCTTAGTTGAAAAGAAAAGTTTTTGTCAAAAAGCACCTGACACTGAGAAAGACCAGCAGAAAAATTGTAAAAAAAACATCTAAAAAGGTAAAATGATCAAGCGATAGAGGGTGTCTCTCTTTTTTACACTGTCCTTTATCTGTTCATTGTTGTCTGTGTCTCTTGTTGGCCCTCCTCGTGCAGAGCCTTAAGATAGGGTCCTTAAACATAAATGGTGGGCAGGACAGACAGAAGAGAGCACTAATGTCTGAGGTCTGTCATCAGAAGATGCAGATTTGTTGTGTCTGCAGGAGACACACTAATCAGTCTGATAGACAGACTGGGCTTTATGATGGGAGAGCTCGTATCAGGGTTTGAGTCATTGTACAAACCTGAGTGCAGGTGTAGCTGTGCTCTTTAAAGCCTCTGCTAATGTAATGTGTTGTCCTGGAGAGCCCCGTTTCCACAGAGAGGTCTGGTTCGGTTCGTCTTGGTGCAGCACAGATTTTGAGGCGTTTCCATAGACTAACCCTCATAAAGATTCCCAAATAACCGACCTGTACTGTCCTACTTTTTGGGACCCTTCCGTTGGGGTGCCAAGAATATCAAGCCAACCCTGAAAGGTGGAGCTAAACACTGAAGTCCTTTGATTGGTCAAAGAATCGTCACTTTCACCAATCCAACCTCATCCATCCCTGTTATTTTAAATACTTTGAAGCAATTCTGAAAGTTATCTGGCTATAAAATTAACCTGCTGAGAACCTCCCGCCCATCCTCTTTTCCTTCAGAAAAGCGACCCAAGGATTAAAGTATCTTGGCGTTATCATAACAAAATCGTTCTCCGAATTATTTGCAAAAAATTTCAACCACTGCTCGAGCACTGTAAATTAGATTTTTGCTAGGAGGTCTACTATTCCTTTATCTCTTCTGGGTCGTGTCAATGTAGTCAAAATGACAATACTTCCTCGTTTTCTTTATCTTTTGACCACATTCCTCTGTTCATCCGCAAATCCTTTTTTTCTACACTTGACCAGTTGATTAATTCGTTTTTATGGAAAAATAAACGAGCTCGCATAAAGAGATCGACTCTCCAATTCCCAGAAACTCTTGGAGGCTTGGCCTTACCAGACTTTTGCCGAAACTATTGGACTTGCAATGTCAAAAAAAAACTTTTCTGGAATGTTAAGATTGCTCTCAGTGACCGTCCTCTATGGGCCAGCAGGGAACCTGCTTTGAATCCTGGTCAAATAAAGGTCTCCAACTCCTGGATGACCTCTATTTTGATGGTACTTTCCCTTCATTTGCAGACTTGTCAAAAAAATTCACACTCCCTCAATGTCATTTATTCCGTTTCTTTCAGATTCGTCATTTTGTGCAGAATCAATTCCCTCACTTTCCTAATGGCCCCCCTGAGTCCCTGATGGACTTCCTTCTCTTGCTAAAAACGACACAAAAATCCCTGACTTCAGTCTTATACAATAGGATAAACCCGACCCCTCTGAATTCCCTGAGGGTTGTCTGGGATCAAGACCTCCAGATAACTACTGTATGTCTGACAAACAATGGGGCTGTATCCTTAATCTTGTACACACATCCTTGATTTGTGCTAGGCATAAACTTCTACAATGCAAGATCTTGCACAGGAGTCACTTCACATATGCAAGGTTAGCTAAGATCTATCCAGATAGAGCTGACTCCTGCAATAGATGTAAACTCGCACCGGCTGATCCCATGCACATGTTTTTGAATTTTAGCGTGCAATCTTTGGTACGTTGGGGGAGGTCCTTGGTCGCAAAGTTAACTTTGACCCCCTTGTAGCACTTTTTGGAATGCCCCCATCATTTGGTTGGTCCAAAACCTCACAAAGCGTTATTGCCTTCACTACCATGCTGGCGAGGAGGCTCCTCAAATGAAGCTTAGCGAAAGTTCAGTAAGGAAGACTTTAAGGGATCCACAATCAGGTTTCTCAGTCACCCTTTTCACGCTATCTCATTTCCGCTGTCATTCTCGAGCTGTCAGTTTGGGCCGTCCGTGGGTTAATCAGCTGTTCTGTCACCGGACCTCATCTAACCAATGGCGCAGCGTTCCTCCTTCGTTTTCGGCCTATCATCGTTCAGCTCTCCTTTTAAATATGATCCTTTTTCTTCCCTAGTTCTTTCAAGCTGGCTTCGTGTGCCCCTCCACCTCCCCATCACCGCCATCTTCAGAAGCAGAGTCAACTCCCTTCAATTCTTCTCCAACTCGGTCTCATCAAATCATCAGTCCTCCACCACCAGGGTCTGGACTCCATGGGGGGATCTATCCTAATGACGAGCAGGACTTCATCACTAAATCGCATCTTCCACCCCATAGAGTCCAAGCGCCAAAACATTCTGTCAAATCTCATTCTGTCAATCACTTTTTCACTGTAATAAATTCATTCTTACTATCACTTGTCTCTCCTGATTTAAATGGACGTATTCGTATTCGTCCCCACCGACACACATGTTGCCATGGAGACCAAACCGTACTGGCGCCTGTGACTGGCATTGCCACGGTTCGCTCTCTGTTTTGTAGATTATTGATGATTATTGTTTCACTATATGTGATCTTTGCAGCCCAGATGACAAATGGAAGTGTCCTGGCTTTACTAACCTATGATCGGGACTCTTTATTTCGTATCAAAGAGTCATTGGAGGACATGTTTCATACCTGGGACCGTTACAAACAGGCATTTCTGCCTCCGTTTGAAATCGATCCCGTCTCACCTGACTACTTGGTGCTGTATCGGGTGCCGGGTAGGACCCGCAAGAGATCCAGAAAAAGGGGCTCTCGGTCCGGTATCCAAGTGAAGCGAGGGCGTGCTGCGGCTGCCGGGGGCTCCATCGTCTTCGGCTGCCGGGACCACGCTCGGTTCCTGCGCCGGATTCCTCTCCTCGATGTGTGCGCCAGCGTGTCCTCGCTGCCGCCTGCCCGCACTTCAACAACTGTCCTGGACCCTTCACAGTGCTGGAGCCATGATCAGGGGTTTTCATCGCCATCGCCTACTTCCGTGTTTATGCCGGCTTTTCCAGCGTGGACCAGCTGGAGCTCACGTGACCGCTGGATGTGCCTTCGTCCAGTCCCGCTCCGCAACACGGACACTACCTCCGAGACGTCAATCCACGTCGGCCTATTGGATGCTCGTTCAATGTGACTCCGACACTTTCAAGAGTCAACTGGGGACGTTTTTATTTGTCCAGGCTTTTGGTTGGTCTCTTTTAGGGCTGCTATGATCTCTGTACTGTCTGTTTGTTGCTTGTGATGTTTTAAACCCTGTTTGTGAAGCACTTTGTGGCCCCTGCCTGCGAAAAGTGCTATATAAATAAATTTTACTTACTTACTTACTTACTTACAATAGATGGATCCAAGAGATTTTACATTGCGTTAGACTTGAGAGGATTAGATTCTCTCTGAACGGTTCTCTACAGACCTTTCAAAAAACCTTTTATACTTCATATAGATAACTTGCACATTGAAGCTGAAAAACACTGAACTTCTGAGCTTGTTTAGTTAACCCCCCCTTCCTTTAGTGTTATTGCATGTGGCCTGAACACTCACACACTCACCTATCATCTATCTATCCATCCATCCATCCATCCTCCATTCATTTGAAAACTAGCATGTTCTCTGTCGTCACCCTTCTGTGCTCCCTCAAAAGCCACACCCATCACTTACATGCACTCACGCCATTGCTTCAGAAGGAGATTTCAGCTCATGCATTGAATGTGGGTTCATGCATGCATGGGGTAAGGCTTGATTGGTTTATAAAATGTGTACGGAGTGCTGACATTGGTCGAAGTTTTTACATGTTTACCACTGCTACAGATGACAGTTTTTTTCCCTTTTTTTTAGAGCACATGAATTATTCATTACTGTCAGGGCCTGAAGACATTTCAACCAAAATATTAAAAAGTGTATCTGGTGAAAATTACCGACCCTGCCTTTAAATCCTATCACCATGCTGGAAGTTACAGATGGGTTCAATCTGTTTTATTCATTATTTCTTTTTGAACTTTTATTTCATTTGACAATTTTGAACATATGTTTGATCTTAGTCATTTGAATGGAAATGATGTTTTTAGCCATAGCTGCCAGTCTTTTTGGTTTATTGGAAATGTTTGTAATAATTTACAAAAAAACATGTATGGTAAATGTTCTTTTCTCACAAAGTTTTGAGCATTGTCAATTTATTGAAGGTTTTTGAAGTTAATAATTTGCAAAAAATCTGTAAAATTACGGTCTTCATTTGCAGAACTTTGAGCATTGCCACTTTATTGAAGGTGTTTAATCATAAAAATTGGTAAAAACCTATAAAATCACAGTAGTTTTATAGAGCCTTTAATGGAAATTTCTGTAAATTTATTGTTTGTGCACTTTATATGAGTTGGGATATTTTACTTTGAAATTACAGTTTTTGCAAATGTCTTGTGGATGTTTTAATTCCGTTGGACTAAACATAGCTTTAAGACGAATATTGTTACTATAGTGTAGTATAGTGCTACTTCCGTGTTGTTTCTTTAAATTGAGTCTTACCTCAGGAAATCTCCCGCCCAGCCTCCCGTCTGACAGGGATACAGTAGCTGGGGGGAGCATAAGCAATAGACAAGGTCGGGAGATTCTCCGGAGCAGTCCTTGCATTATTATCTATTAATATCCAGAGTGCATATGTGAAAACAGCTTATTATGTCACTTTGGCAGTGGGCCAGGGTCATCTTGTGACAAGGGTGTATGGCAGGAACAGATTGCAACGTAAGATTTAGCTGTGTGTTAGTAACACAGGTGTCTCATGTTTAGTACTGGGTGCAGAAAGTCATCTAACCCAAGTTTTGTCTCAGGCTTGCATACAAATCATTAAATGAAAGCTGTCTCTTTCTTTGTCTGTCTTCAAGTTAGTTTGATTTATTTTAAACCTTGCAAACCTATCTCATCTAGTATGTATGGAAAACCAAACTGTTTGTCGGCAAAACACTAATGTATTAAAACCACACAAATTATAAAGGATTCCTAATAAAGGGTCAATATGATCTCATAAATAATCTACTATGACAATAAATGTTTACTTCAATTTTATTTTTAATCATTAATCAATCAATCTTTGTTTGTCTAGATTCATAGAATCCTGTGTATGAAGGTCTTTGTGAATTTAATCAGTATGATTTAATATGAAGTCAATCTCTGCATTAATATATAGATAAGGCCTGATAAGTGGTCGTACATCAACTCATTCCCAACAATAACAACCCCCCCCCCTCCCCAAAACCACCACCACCAGTCCAGTGTTTGTGACTGACGTGCGAATTACATACCTTGGCAGTGAGACTTGCATGGCCTCCGTGTGTGGCCTTCTCCCAGTTTCCTCACATTCCCATGTTCCCGTTTCAGAGGCTGAGGTTCAGGGGAATGGTCACAGTGAAAGGCAACAGAATCTCCAGCCAACAGCTTTAATCCCAGCTCGTAAAATGGAGTGACAGCAGAGATATGTTTGAACGTGAATGAGGCCAGACAAATGTTCTCAAACCAAATGGCCTGAGGTTAATGTGTTGACAAAGCAGTTGGCTCATTTTAAACCTAAAGCCCTTCTGATGCTAGAATTGAGAAGCATCCTTTATGTCACGTGTTGAAAGAAGCTTGAGTCAAATGCTGTTGGATTTAATTGACTGTAATGAGGTTCTGATCTTGATGACAGCAGTTGCACAGTTGTAAATGTACTAATGTACTTGTTGGGAATGTGTTAAGAATTTAAGTGGTGAAAATATCACTTAGTTAGCTTTGACCTACAGTAGGCGATAATAACATTAGCATGAACATAATAAAATAAAATATCTTCTTAACTACCCTTTATTAATTCAGTGTCAGTACATTAGTATTGTCTTGTTGTGGTCATACACTGAAATAAGTGCAAAACCTGAGGTAAGATTCACCACATGTGATATTAAGTAGACACTGAAACCCATTTCCTCTATTTCCCAAACTTCCTCAGAGCCCACAAGTCCCTGAATGTGAGGGGGAAAAAAAATGTTTTCTTTCCGACCTCTCTCTGCCTTTAAGTGCCAAGCTGAATCATCATTGCCAAAATTCTGCACCTGTTACAGGGACACAAGATGAGATAATCTTTCCCTGCCTGCATGGGCTCAAGCTTGCCATAGGCACGGATCACTGTAGCTATTGTAACGTGACAGTATCTACGTAGAATGCATGAAGGGTTAACACGAAGCATGGTATCAGATTATGTTGAAGTTCAAATGTCAAGTCCTGACTCAACCATTGGTTAGAAACAAAAACATCAAAACATACACTTTGTCCAAGAGACTTGGAGTCAGTAAAAGTAACAAATCAGCCCAGAAATAACGTACTCATACAAAGCTCAGATAAAGGCTATCCTAATATACAGCTAGAGGTGCAAGAATAATCCATTATGTTATAATTTCCAGGCAAATATTCACCTTATTTTTGTAGCGTGACATACTACATACTTTTTGTAAGAAATTAAACAGATTACTTTTAGCCGTGAGTGTGTAGTCATCTCTCAAGAGGAAGGATGTTATCTAGTGAGGGTTTCAGCTCAACAGTAGGATCAGTGACAATCAATTTATTGTGTAAAACCAGCTAAAACTCAGAGAATTCCTTTGTTGAGGTACTCTCTGTAAATAACAGAACAAACTATATACAGATGGGAGTAGTTACATTGGATGGACACTTATCATGCAGTTTAAAAAGTGCTTTGATTAGTCAGAAGACTAAGTGCTATACAAGCTCAAGTCCATTTACCCTTTACCGCATAACCTCCTGGGTCTGAGCTGCTGTAACCAGTCTAAGTGAAAATATATTGGAAATAATAACTAAATATGCACTACATTAAAATATTGTGTCTTAGGTAGTGGTGTTGACAGGGCTGAGCACAGTTAATCAAAAATGCTTTAATCCTTTAACAAAGGCGTAAGTTCTGTAAATAATGAACTGCAATTCAACGTTTTTTTGTATTATCTAAAAACAAAACATCACCTTTTGCAGTTTAAATAGATTTGAGTTCTCTTTAAATGACAATGAGAGAGATGAGGACTTAGAAAACTTAAAATTACACATCTTTTTTTAGTATTTAGGAATAATAGAAACTTTTTTTGGCATATTGCCTCTCCTGAAAGCCAAACATGTGTTTTCTCATTGTTGACATCATTTTAACAGCTGCTGTGAATGTCACTAATGCTATACATCGCTAAAGAGCTATGATTTAGCCCAAACAGATCCGCAGCAGCTAAGCATTTTAAGATCCAACTAACAGAGCAGCAACAATTTACACATCTATTAGACCACCTTCAAAGAAACAAGTCTTTCTGAATAATTTTTTATACCATCTAAAGCTATTGTACTCTTGTACCAAATCCAGGAGAATATTGAATCCAAAACACATTCCATCCATAAAAAGCCACAGATTGCTTCAAAATGTTCACTGCGGTTTACATTTTTTTTTTCTGTACTGCGCTCTAAACTTTTACTTGACACCTTATTTGACCAATCAGGACCTTCACTCTTCAAAGCTACTAGAAAATGAAGAGCCTGAGTACAATAGCTTCTTTCCCTGCTCTTCATGATACAGATATGTCTGTTGAAAAATGGGATTCCAGAGAGTCAGGGGCAAATATGATCGACTGACCTGATTTGCCGAAGGTAAAAAAACAAACAAAAAATGACATTAAACCAAATTCTCAAGAAGTGTCATGTTCTCGTTATCATCTTTGACAAGTGTCACTAAGATATCCGTAGTCAATCTTGTTATGGTTTAACAATGGTGAACCTTAACTTGTTTTGTAGTAACTACTATCTTTACTGACATTGATAACTGATTCAATTTGCCTAAACAAAGACCTCAAAACTGCTTTTCTTTTTCAGTTTAATGTACGTTCAGGCTGGAGGTAAAAAACCCCAACTCACAATGGATATTGTGGTGCAGCTGTGTCTGCTGCTCTTTAATGTCACCATTGTGTTTTAATTATGTTTTAGTAGTACTGCTTTTGTTCTTGTTTTTACCCTGGAAAGCACCTTGTGCGCCATCTGGTACTGGAAGGGGCTATACAAATAAAATTTGATTGATTGACATATTTTGATTGTGAATATAAGAATTATTTATATCAGCAGGGCAGAGTCTGTGTGAGCAAGTGTGTTGTGTGAGTGCGCACCATGTTTGCGTGTATGTGTGTGTGGTTATATCAGTTGAACTGTGTAATGTATACAAGGGGAACCGGCTTTGGAGTTCAGATCAGATGTCCATCTTTATGTTTGATCTATGTAGGCTGTAAACTCTGATAGGACTGTGTGCGTGTGTGTGTGTGTGTGTGTGTGTGTGTGTGTTTGTAAGAGGGTGAGAGACTTCAGACTGTGGTGTTCTTATTTCTAACCAACAGGCTTCACTTTCAACAAAGAAACAGCTGTTGATGTCGAAAAACATTGTCTTAAAGAGGTCCTATGATGGAGAGAATGTGAAGAAGAGGTCTAAAACAGTGAGTGGAAAGATGTACAGTAATAAATGGTGAAAATGGATGGGTGTGGGTAGAGAGCATCCTTTTCAGCCAATACAGCAGTACAGTACTGTTTTGAAGTTTACAAACTCAACATCGAATGAATGTAAACATAGAAAAGCCTGGGATTCCAAACACTAACTTAACTCAGATAGAGACACCCTCAACCTGACTCCATGCACAAATTACAGAGTGTATTTCCCATCTCTACATGAACATTACGCCAAAACAGGCACCAAATGAATAGGATGTTTTTTTAACTTGTGAATCCAGCTGCTTTTGGCTCTCCTCAACATGTGCAGCGCATCAAGACTGTTCAAGAAGGGTTGGGGACGCGTTGGTGGTAGAAACAATGGCAGAAAAAAAAATTGGTTCATTTAATATCAGAAGTTATGCAGACGTTGTGCCATACAAAGAAGTCAAAACTTTTAATATTTACAACTCAGTCCAACCTTTAGCTATGGTCATGAGATTTGGGTCGTGACTAAAAGTAAACGATTTCAGAATGTAGATGACATTATTCAATTCCAGTACTGATGGGTACTTTGTACAGCTGCCTCCACCATCAGTGTATGGATCTGTGGGTGAAAGGGTGACTGTAGCATGTGCTTTAAGTAGTCAGATTACAAGAAAAATGCAAATTAGTCCATTTACTTTTTTTTAAATCCATTTTATTATAATCTTTAAAGATGACAGGAATCCCCAAAATATGACATTTTACTTTAAAGTCAGGTAACAGGTGAACTTCCTGCTGAGGGTAAACTGACTTCCAAACCAGAGACTTCATGTACTTTAACTGCATGGCCTCAAATATTCTCTTGTAGAATTCGAAGCATTCAAGTTCATAGCAGTCAGTTCTTTTGTTATTAAATGTCAATACAGCTGTCAGGACGTATCTAATTGAAGAAAGGTAGAAAACTTGTTTTCACTTTCCAAAGACGACCTTACATCAAAACAGCCACCCTGAAGAAATAGTTCACACACACACGCGCGAGCACATACACACACGCGCAAGGCGCAGACATCTTCATGGTGTCTCTGCAGGCTGTGAATGATGTACTGCTTAAATGAGCAGCTTTATCAGAGAGGTGGCTTCATGCCATCAATATCCTCTTATATAAATGTCAGCCAGGCCATTTTACTCACAGCTATTTCCCACACTACTGGTTTCATTACACTCAGACTCTCTCTTTCAGTCTATCCACTACCTCTCTCACCCTTCCTTCATTTTCTCTTTACCTGCCCTCCATTAATCGGCATCCGCGCTGACTGAGTGCCCCCCCCCTGTATCGTACTTGATCCATGCTTGTTCTGTTTGGGCTCTCCCTGTTTCTCCCTCTCCCTTAGCAGTGTGTCAATACTCTGCCTCCATGAAACAAGTCAATTTTCTGCTGGCTTGGCAGGGGATAAATCTTGGAGCAATCTGAGGGCCAGGGATATTTATTTGAGCGTGTGTTTGTGTTTTCACGTAGAACACACATAGACATACATGACATACATGTATGCACACCTTAGTGCAAGAGAGTGGAATTAATTCTGTGTAATTTTTGTTTATTGTTTGTTTACTTTAAAACACAGAAATGTTTTAGGTATAGGTATACCAGCATATATCATTTTATGAGTTTTCATATTTCAAAATGCATTATTTTATTCAGATTGTTTGTATATTCATTATACAAATCTGTTTATGTGTAACATGAAGTGGTTAAGAAATACAGTACCATGTGCTTCACCCTCTTGATTGAATTCTTAATTTCTATCTCACACTTTTGTCTCACCTTCTTTTGATTAAACCTGTCTTTAGGTATTATACTTTGTGTGTGGTGGATGTGTGTGTGCTTCTGTTTTGATTGTATGTGAGTGTATACCTTAAAGGCATGGTGGGAGTAAGAAGCAACCTTTTAATCCAATCAGTGTGAGTGTAGAAGGTCGTGACCCCTGGATTTTCCCTTTCCCTTTCGCCTCAGGGAAACTTTTCTTCCTATTGATCTGCAGAACCCAGCATTCAATCAGTGTTGGAGTGGGGTGGCATTTTAAAACCCTGCATTGGTGTTTAGGATCAAGGTATAGAAACAGGTCAAATTTTGTGCAGAGGTCAAGAAAGTATAGATAAGTGAATTTTTTGTGTAAATATAGATCAGTGTAAAAATATAGCATTATATAGGTGCAATGAAAATGGTTTTCTAGTTAAATTATGCATGTGCAGTATAATCAGGAGAATGATGTTGTCATATATCAATATTAATTCATTAAGTGTGAGTAGTTTTCCACAGTTGAAATTGTTTAAGTACTTTAGCTCACATATATTAATTGAAAGAAAAAACAAAGGCCCTGCATGGTGTTCATCATCTATATATTATGATGTTTTTATATGTTTATCCTAACTTCATAGACTTGCCTTTTTTGGAGTCTTTCGTCATTTAAGTAAAAACTAAATGCAACTTTTTAAAAAATGTGCATCATTAATTAATAGATTTCAACCCCTAAGAAAAAAAAGAAAAGATCTGAACTAAAATCTGGCTTTATTCATGGGCACTTTGAAGTGATGTCACATCTGCTGGACAGACTGTGTCCTACTAGATCAAACCTCTCATTGACAGTCAGTCAGCTTGCACAATACACTCTAAGAAGTAAGAACTGAAACCATGCCCTGCCCACTCACTAATGACCTTGGTATAGAAAAGTGAAATATTGAGATGCTCCAAACCTGTGCGGATGGCAGTCATTCTGTTCGGTACTAAAAGTCACATAAACATACACATATACACATATACTGCTATTCTACAAAGAAATCCAACAACAACAACACACACACTCACACACACTTTTCCTCCTTTTTGTATATTTTCCTACTGGTGATGGGAGCAGCTAATTAGTGTTTTAAGCTTCTAGTCAAACAGCGGCATTCAGCTGAGACGGTCTACATTGAAAAAAGCTCTGACTTTGTCTGATGCTGCTAAACACCTTTCCTTTAATTAAACATTGATTTTTCTTTAGCACACTTCTCGCTGACAAATGGCACACTGCTCAAGCAATAACAATATTTGTTATTAATGACTGCCTAATACTTTTTTATATATATAAAAAACAGCATCCTTTTGATCTCCATTTACTCCATGAAAGGATAACATCAGAGTATTTCAACCTAATGCATTTTTTTCTGAATGTGAAAATGTGACCATATGGGCTGAGTAATATTTGTTCACCAGATTTGTGGAAGTCAAGAAACAAGACATTGAGCCAAGCTGCACAGGGCTGCCCCAGCATCATGTGGTTAAGTACAAATCTTTGATATGACAGATTGAGTGGCTGGCACACAGAAATATGGCTTCCTGCTAACTCTAAGATGCTCTTGCAGTGAACTTCTTTTTGGTGGAAAGAGAATAAGAAAGGGGAGAGGAAAGTCAAACCTATTGCAAAACAAAATTGAGGGTTGGTTTGTATGATACAAAATCCAAGCTTTCATTCAGTATTTTTTCTAAAACTCTGTATCCCAGAAATTCTTATATCATGATTATGTTACATAACATTCAATGAACATTTTGTCTGCAAATTTATGAATGAAGATCTTTTTAAACTGTTAATAGCATCCACTTCCCTGTCACCATCCTGACCGTCACACCATTACTCATTGTCTCAAATGTTGTATTAGTTTTTGTTAAACGATAAATGTCATCTAGCCTTTTGTTGTTTCATTCTGCTTTCACTTGCTTGTGGTTGAGACGAACTGACAAGTGACATTCTGCTAAGTAACGTTATAGTTTCTGGAGACAACTTTGGTTCCAACCACACAACAGCTATAGGTGTACCAGCATAATGTAGCACTGACCCACTAAAACCAAAGATGTCCAAGGGAGCACAAAAAGTGACCTCACCTGTAATCAGGCAAATTAATTACCTTAATAAAGCTATTGAAAATGTTATGAAAATGTGTAATACTTTCGAACACCTTCAATCCAACTGGAATATTTTAAAGTTTCTCTGGCAAAGATAACTTTAGTTTGCTACCTACTTTGATGTTTGTCTGTTCAGCTCAACTATCAACTACTAAACAGTATTTATGTGTTTCAAAGTATGATATTGTTTACAGTGATAAAAAAAATAGGAAGGGGCTGATATTAAGTTGATTACTTATGAGAAGCTGTAGATGTTCATGATAATATTTATGAAAACACTCCTGTGCATTATTTGTCTGTCAGCACTCACATCCAATCAGACATAAAGATCACATATAATGCCCCCTTAAATGTTTTTTTTAACACTAATATGTAACCATTAGCCTTTATAATATTCCCCCAATTATAAGAAGTCCATCCTTTCCATCTTTTGCTTGCTCCACTTTTCATAAAATGTGAGCTCTAATAGGCTGTTTGGATATTTAAGATAAGATAAGATAATCTTTTATTCATTCATTCATTTTCCCTTTATGACATCACAAAGGACAGTAACCCCTCCCCCAGGTGCCCTATTAAAAAAATAGGGCACGGAGCTAGAAAGCACAAGTATCATCCTCTTCCAGAGGGGTGTGGTTGAACGTTCCTCATTTGCATTTAAAGCTAAAGACGAAATAGAAATAGGCTGAAATAGAGGAGTTTCTAGGCCTGCTAAAATAGCATGTGACCTTTAAAGCTGTTTTTTTTTTACACTTGATGATGTTTTTTCCTCCTTTCAAGATCCTTGCTTTTGTTGTACTTGATCTCAGATGTGTGTCCCTTTGGACAAAGGTCTCTGCTTAATGAATTGGAAAATGTCATTGTTTAACTTTAAGTGTGTTTGAGTTTAACACAATTTCATGGATGAAGCCAATTCTTTGTTTTTGTTTCTTTTGAAAAAAATTAAAACGTGTCTCTATGACGTCCTGCAGTAGCTATTTTCGTGATTGAATGTGGCCCAGTATGTTATATCACATTTAACACTGGGCTAAAGCATTGTCATGCTTTAGTTTTAGGAGTCAGGAAGAGAGAAAAAATGAGCGTTGAAATTGGAGAAACAAGTTTTTTCTCTTTAAAATGGTGATTTGTTCCAGTCTGCAGCTGCAGGGGGGAAAAAAAGACTTGGTCGCACTGCTCACTATTAATGAACACATAAGACTATTGTCATCAGTCATCAGGGATGAATAAATCACTTTAGTCATGGTCCACAGTCAGTGAAGACAGCAGTCTGGTAAAGTCAGTCTGATCACAGGACCTGATCCTGCCCTCTGAGCCCAGACAGGGATCTCATTTAGTGGAGCAGGCTCTAACAGCTGGATTTTGAATCTGCCATTTTTCAAGTTTCTAATGGCATTAGCTTTTCTTGAGTTGTTATTGTTTAATTACATAACAATCCAGAATTAAATTAATAAAATCTGTGAAAGCCATAGTAGGGCCAAATACATTTTAACTCAACGTAGCCTTTTATAAAATGACAGCTCTAATGTATGTCTTTTATCACAAAACATCATCATTCCAATCTCTAAATAAATGGCTACAGTACTATGCAACAGCCTTCTTAATGATATTTCATTCATGTGCTGAATCTAATCAAACAATAAAGCATGATTTGTTCAATCACATTTGTGTTCAAATTTGTTAGTTGTTTCTTGTTTATATTTTCTGTCCACCAGTGTGTTCTCCTTCTTTACACTGTCCTCTCTTTGGTAAAAGTAGTATCATCGATCACAGAGCCCCTCTCTCTGACTTCCCTTTGTCGCTGCTGTGCTGTCCTGTTCTCTGCTCCCAACAGCAGCCTCTACACAACAAGCCATCCATCACAAGTCACAAGACATGACCACACTTCTGTTGTGTGAATGTTGAAACATGTCATAACACAAAGGTTCTGTTTATGTTTCTTAAAATATATCTGTTTTTTTAGCTTATTGAAACTGCTTCGCTGCACAGGAGGCTGTTGAAAGTTAGCTGGGTTTCTTAATGCTCTATATTATCCTGTCTGTCAGGGTATTTTTCGCTCAGATTTAGTTTTTGGTTTAACTCTTTTATTAGCATCCTCCCTGCTGCTGTTTGCTGCTCTCCCTCTCTTTCACTTATTGTCTCTTATCCTCTCTTTTCCTGGTGGTCAGAGGGACAGTATGATTTCTAGTTTATGTAAGAGAAGCCCTGCTTCAGGTTAGAGATGGAAAGCAGTTTGTTAGAAGGCTACCTCAAGTTTAAACTTCCACAATTTCCTGTCATATCTCCTTATCTCTATGTCATACCACAGGGTATGAGACAGGCTCCACTGAACAGCAAATACAAGTCTGTAAGAAAACAGTTTTAAAGGAGGGGAATACTAAACAGTGAAAACTATTTACTCATAAAAAAAATATTTTTAATAAATGTGTATATTTTAATAAAAAGCACAACTTTATAATGAATGAATGAATGGCACTTTGGATGGTGATATGTGATAGATGCACACTGATTTTTTTTTTTTTTTTTTTACAAAAAAACAAAACAAACATTTGAATTGATTGATTTTTTTCTAACAATTACTTATTCACCAGAGAACAAACATTTAGTGGCGCTAAACAGAAACAGGACAAGATGACAAAATTGTTTTCTTCTGTATGAATCTATCATCAGTGAGCTATCAGTACCAGATATCAAATATGTATGTGTGAGGATGGTACAATACAATTAAAAAATTTGTTCATTGTCATTTTATATTGATTTTTAAGTTGCCCAAAGAGAAAAAAACTGTTCCATTGTAATGTAATAAAAAAAAATTTCTGTTTTCTGCTTTAAAATAAGTCTGCACATAACGTTCTCAAACCTCTAGACTCACATCAAAAAACAACAGAGTCAGCTAAATATATTTTAATGTGAACAGCATTAAGCAGTTGTTTCTGTGCTTCTGATTATTGAAGTTAAATGATAAAGGTAGAAAAATGTGTCAGTTCCTTTTATAGATCTGTGCAGCTTGCTTGCAGTGTCAGTGGGGGCCTGCACAGCTACAGGAGTCCATATTTACAACATGCAACTATGGGGCCCCAGGTCAGTACTTTCCAGAGAACACTTCCAAAAGAAGAAATCTAAACCTACGTGGAAAAGTAAATGTTTCTCCATTAGAGAGCGGGTATCAGATGAATATATCCCATCCATCAGAGCTGACGTTGAACTCACTGAAGGATAATGAAACGGACAAGAGTGCAAGCAGGAGGCCCATTCCAAAAAGATCCAAGACAAGGCGTATAATCAAATGTCACAGCATGACCAAAGCAGGAGTAGATTATGAAATAAAACTGTCTGAGGACTTTGTCAGAGCCCCAAAAGGCTGTGACTGCAGATGGCCTCCCTAAACTCTGCTTATCAGTCATCCATCTTTTTTATGGCCTGCTACTAAATGTTTAGCTGTTCGCAAACTATCTTTCTAGCCATCCATGCTTTTATATTGTACATTAGTTTTATGGTAACACAATTTTGTGATTATCAATTTTTCCCCATGTACTACAATTAGCAATATGACAGATAGATAGAATGTGGAAGGAAATGGTAGGTATGTCATTGATTTGGAAGATTTAACCTTTTCATTTGTGTAAAAATCGTTGGCACCAATTCTGCACAATTATCATTATCGATATTCATTATTTATTTGTCTATATTTAGTGGTTTCAATGTTCAGTCAAAATCAAGCTGAAGGCAGACACAAATGTCTTATTTAGCCTATTTATTATACAATGCTGTGCCCAGATTGTCAGTACTCTAATGATGTAACATTTGTATTATTGCTTGGAGTACCATTGCTATGAGTAGTAGGAGAATCACTATGTAGCAGAAGTTTTTTTTCATCAAAAGAAAGTTAGAAATCTGGATATAGAGATGCAAATCAAAAATGTGTTTCAAATGCAGTTACAGTTTAAACTTGTACAGACAAAGCTCATGCGTGGATGCATTAAGAAAGAAACGTTTGCTAACAAAATAAGTCAAATCTGAAGAGATATAATTTAACTTCATATTCTATTAACATTAACAATGACGCGTAACAATTACACATATTTGAAAAATATGTTTAAAAAAAAAACAACAAAAACCCATCAATCCACATTATAAAATAACTTTTGTGCTCTATAATGGATTTCTGAGGAAATACTAAAAATAACTGTTTGCTGTCACTTGCTTATTTCCTTTATGTTTATATTTCTTTGTGTGAGTGTTTGTTGGGGGGGGGGCGTGTGTGTCTCTGTGTGTGGTGGGGTCATCAGTCTAGGGGTGATGTCCGCTGTAACTTTGCCTGTCTCTCTCAGGTGTTATCACATTGTCTCTTTCCCGCGCGCTCTGATATGCTCTGGAGGTTTTTTGTTTAACAACTGAGTTGATGCGAGTTAATCACATTTTCTTTTTAAATGTAATTGTTCAGAATAATGAAGCAGAGTTGATCTGAAATGGCATGATGCCCTCGCACAATCCAGTAAAGAATTTGTTAATGTTAAGCATAATTGCTCAGCTTTTTTAATTGGACTCCTCCCCTCTACCTTGACTTCTATTACCCCTGTTTTCTGGCTGCATTACAAACTCAGAGAGAGAGAGAGAGAGAGAGAGAGAGAGAGAGAGAGAGAGAGAGAGAGAGAGAGAGAGAGAGAGAGAGAGAGAGAGAGAGAGAGAGAGAGAGAGAGAGAGAGAGAGAGAGAGAGAGAGAGAGAGAGAGAGAGAGAGAGAGAGATGATTACCTTCCTGTCAGGAATAACTGGTAACTGGTGGTCAATAGCTGCTGCTTTTGGTGCATCACCGTCCACCGGTTCGACTCATGACTCTTTGTGCGTCACGCTGGATAAGTGGCCCGAAGACGTTGTGGAACTGGAACTAGAGTCAAAAGTGTCCGCGCAGCATACAGCTGAGCGGCAAACATGTGGCGTGAGGGACACCTGTGATACAAGCTGTGGATTATCTGTACTTTTTGATCTCCTTTTAGAATTTTTGTTTAGTCTGCTATAATCGCTAAATCACTTTAGTCAGGTGAGACCAGCTCCGTCGCCATGACCTCCAAGGACGACTCGAAATGTCCCGCGGGGCTCGAGGAGCGGAGACGCAGTCCGCTAGATCAGCTGCCGCCGCCGGCCAACTCCAACAAGCCGCTGACGCCTTTCAGTATCGAGGA